>NC_141687.1:1868084722-1869284722 GCF_964263255.1 Lissotriton vulgaris | reverse complement strand
TTATGCGACTCATCTTGTTGAACTCTGCTTTCAAGGTCGTAATCGACGGCCAGATGGAAATATCGAGCTTCCCATGCAGAGGAGGAAACATTCTGTTTTTACAGCATACTACACGTTCACTGACTGTAACCACGTAAGGACGTAAGGAATGCCGACTACCATCCCACAACAATCTTCATTTTTTTTAAGTAAATAACTACTGTTTGCTAGTAATGTGAATGTGGGTATTATAGCAGGTGCCTGTGTACCTTTTAAAATACAGGCTATATTCGGCTCTTTCTGATTACAAGAGCCATGCAATTGGATATTCCTACACATCAATGAGTGATCTGGTGTTGTAGTGCAATCCTCTCCATTCAAATAAACCTCTTTTCCCTCCCTAAGGCACCTATAGGTAAATGGCTTTGACCAAGCTTCATGAAGATAAGTGGTGCCCGGAGGTTCATATCTACCTATTACGTAGTACTTCATGCAGGCCTCAAACTTGAATAGAGGGAAATGTAAAGTGATTAACCCATGAACTAGCCACACAGCAGAATTCGTCTTGGCGACAGAAAATGGTAACGGTTCTAACTTTTCAATATGTAACATAGAAAAAGTTGCATCCTTCATAGACATAAAACGTTGCTTTTCAGTAAAATTAAAATGGGCAAACAAAGATGAAGTGTTCATGTAGTGCCATGGCACTTTTCCTGATTTCAATGTCTGCAAAGTCCAGGCAAGCTGCATAATAGAACACAATTGATTTTGACCATGGTACAAAACAGACACATCATCTTGCACAATATCAACAACAGATGAAACAATATTATCTAATGTGTAAATGCTGGAAGAAAGCGTGTTAATGCTGTTATCTACAACTGCTAGCACCTTTTCTAAATTTGCTTGATCTATTGCTCTAATGCGGGAAGCAGCCTCAATCTGGGACACTTTCCAAACTTCATTGTAAATAGCATAAATCCACCTTTTGGATCTGCCGGAAGCCGGGCCCTTGACAAAATCATTTAGATCAACATCGTCAGTCAATTTGGATAAATTTAGTTTAACTGACGATAAAGTGGAATGTTTGAGCCAACTCTGAGATAATTTGCCTACAGAATAGGTATTCACAGAATGGCCACTCTCAAAACGGGGATCTACCCTAACCTGTGTGTAGCCCGGAGCCAAACACAGAAAACGATGTTGGCAAGAATCTGCACTTTTGTGCCACAGCAACCAATCGTTAGGATCTAAACTGGATATATTAAAGGTAGAATTCATTAACAGCGTCTGTAACTCTTTAATTGAAAAATTGGTATTAATATCCTAACCGGAGTATTCCTCTAATTCAGGAAAAGTAGCCAATCCAAAGCAAGTCGTTTGTGAAATTGTAGAATTCAAAAACAACATATGGTTCGGGATGAGACATGCACCATGCAAAGCCTCAGTGCCTTGCACTTGCCAACTTTTAGAACCCCAAACAGATTTAAGATCAATAGTATCCTTCCACAGTTCATAGCCCCCAACAGCCAATTGGTGTAGAAAGGACTTTGAATACAACAAATTTGTGTGGGTAAGTCTAACCTTGGAAGTGAACTTCTCGGTCATTTTAAAGTAAAATGCATTGGGATTTGACTGATTAAAATCAGTAAAATAAGTGAACCTCTTTAAAAGAGAAGGGGAGCTGCCTGCAACAGGAGCGGTACAATGTTCCCATTGTGTATAATTAACCATATTCCTCCTGGTGTTAGCCTTATGCAGGTAGTGATTGCCGAAGTGTTGATAACAAAACAAATCACCATAATTTGCGGAATCTAAATACAAATCTTCAGCATCAAGGGCAGCATAATATTTCAAATCAGAAAACAAAGCTTCTACGGTCTGAACATACCAATCATCGAAAAGTATATTTTGTTTAATCACATCACCCATAGAAACCCTTAGAACATTTGCGACATTAATAACCTATGTGGGTCCGTGGATTTGAAATCTAATAGCATCCCACACAATCCCATCTAAGATGGGCCAAGCAGTAATATTAACAAAAGCCAGGTGGCGCTTCAATCTATGCGACGAGGAATGGGGTGCCAATGTTCCATTAATGTGTCGAATACATGTTCTTTCTTCAACATAGTGTCCATTGACAAGACGGAAAAAATACACCACAAATCCAATCGAAATGAACAGGTAAATTGAAAAAAGCAGCAACCAAATGTGGGTCCAAGGAGGAATCTTAATTTTTTTTTAAACCATGTTGCAAAAACAGAATTTTTTGAAGGGGTCTTCGATGTTTTAGAGTCAGTGTCAAATGAAAATCTGGACTCTGTAGCCAAACAAGTTTGCAAATCAGGCATCGATAAGTCTGTGGGGTAAGTATATTCAGTCTCATCAACATGAGCATCAGGTGGAGAACTCAATAAAGGACTGGAAACTACACGCATCTCGAGGGCAATGTCAGGCCTGGTATTAGGAGCCGGGGCCAAAACTGAATGTCTCATAAAATATGGACAGGAGACTGCTGGAGTCATACTAAGAAGAATCGGCCACTCTGTGTAGTTTGAAATTGTCAATGGAGATGTACCTTTTTTCTTTACAACCTGGAAGTGGTGGTAAAATTACTGTTCTTGTGCCCTGCACTCCAAGTACAAGAACAGGAGCTCAATATGAGGGACCAAATTCTTTCTTGTTTTCGATCTTCTCTCGAACCAGTTCTCCAACTCGGGGTAGCCAGCCAACTACCGGAATTTGCAACCCAGCATCAGATGTGGAGGGCAAGTGTTCCTTTGCGAGACTGTCTCTCGTCTCTCGTAGATTCTTAAAACATGACAATGTTCATCTACGTTAAAGGGGGCAGCAACTGCCTCCTGGTCTAGACCTTCAAGGTGCGGGAGGAACATTTTGATACCAAAGAGCATTTCGTATGAGGTCCGCCCACCCAGAGACCTTCCAGGGAGAATATTAAGTGCACATTGTACGCTATTGAGATGGACCAGCCAGTTCCTACCAGTACCTATAACCCTAGCTGTCAAAGACTGCTTTAAATCTCGGTTCATCCATTCCACAACACTATTACCCTCAGGTCTGTATGGAGACAAAAACTTGACTTGGACGCCCAACGAAGTCTTGGCATCCTTGAATGCCTTAGCGGTGAATGTTGGACCCTGATCCGAATGGAAAGGGCCACAGGCAAAAATCCATACAAAGATACGCAAGTCTCTTATGACAGTTCATGACTCAGCGCTACGGTGTGGCCACACCCAAATAAAGCGTGTGCAAGAATCAACTGCAGCTAAGATATACTTATACGCAGTATCAGAGGAAAAAGGACCGCAGTGATCTAAATAAACACAACAAAGTGGTCTATTAGAAATGTACAACTGTGTCTGGGGCGGACGCGTAGCAGTGTAAGGCTTGATCTGCTGGCAAATGTCACATTGAAGGACATAATCACACATCTGTTTGTACAACCCCCCGCCACCAGAAAAGTTGTTGTAACTGAGAATCAGTAGCTAAAACGCCTGCATGTGCAGACGCAACACCCTCGTGGGCAGCTGTAATCAGTGTGGACCTGCGGTCCCGGTTGGGAACTAATCTTTCACCAACATCCGGTATTTTCACATAAGGAACTTTATCAGGACTTAAATGATAAGAATACTTCGAAGGGAACCCCTTAGGATATTTACTTCCCCTCTCAGTAGCGGCAACAGCCGCCAAGATGTCATCATCAATCTTACTTTTGGAACATGTAACTGCTGCAACCAAATATGTCGAAACTGCTGTTTTCGTGGCCTCATCGGCCAAACTATTGCCAACAGCGTGAAATCTCACACGTTGATGACCAAGAGTCTGAATTACATACACGAGTGGCAGCTGCTCTTTAAGTTCAGCCACTCTGACCCAGATCATTTTATGTTTTATTGTGCTACCCTTGGAATCACGAAAATCATTCTGAATCCAAAAGAACAGGTTTTCATTGTAAGACTGGACACAGTAGTAAGAGTCACTCACAATAAGAGTAGTCACACTAGGCTCAGCGTACTCCAATGCAAGCATCAGAGCACGGAGCTCTGCCAATTGTGCGGTACAGTCCCCTAATGTCTGCGTATGTACGACATCGGACTTGAACTCATCATTCACCATGGTACATACCATAATGACGCAAGCTGAGAGGTATGCGTAATTAGACCCATGCGCAACTTGCGCTGAACCATCAGTATAAATGATACAATGGAAATCCTCCAAAGGCCGCATAGTCAATGGAGCAGGATGAACAAACTCATACTGCAAAAACTCCTGTGACTTTAAGGAGGCATCAAAAATGAAAGTGACATCTGGAGATGTCAATGATGATACCCATTGTATCCACCGTGGGTGCAAAGCTTTAGAATTAGGCTCACTGACTTTCGTCACTGCCTCTGGTGCAGGATACTGGGTAACAACCAACATGCTTTTTCCTTGCGACAGTGCACGTTCCTTAAGAATCGCCATTTGCACTGCTGTCAAAACTTTTTCCACAGTCGAAAACCGCATTTCAGCCGAATTGTACAAGTGTGACTTGTAAGCGATAGGTACTGTGTCACCTTTGTTAAAAGTAAGGTATGTGAAACCCACCACCCCAGGGATGATTCTTATCACCAGGTTGGTGTGGTTATCACGAGTCAGTAAGAATTTAGATTCTAGAAGATCAGTCTGCAAAGATTGCAAAATGGCTGAATGTTCAGGCAGCCAGCACGATTTGGTAAAAGTAGGATGTATCACAGCATACAAAGGCTTGATGCGCTGGGCATATTCGGGAATATATGTAAGCCCGAAATTCAAAAATCCCAGCAAGGACTGTAATTTTTTCAGTGTTGTAGGAGCGCGCAGCTGTGCGCATTTCTCCAAGAAGTGAGGAGCTAAACCTCGACCTTCATTGTTGAGCTCATAGCCCAGGAACAACACTGTGTACTCTGCAATGTGAGACTTTGCAAAGTTGAATTTGTAACCGAAATCCGCAAAGTTACAATAATGCGGTCAACCCGACACAGATGAGCCCAAATTTCGCCGTCTGTGAGATAGATGTCATCCACATATGAACACGCATCTGCGTCCACTCTCTCCAAAAGAGAGACAATGCGGGCAGCAAACACACCCGGACTATTCTTATTGCCCATGGCCACGCATTTAAATTGGCGTTCTTTGTCGCCACTGGTAAAACTGGTCCATTGGAAACTTAGACCAGACAAATTGTGGCCAAAACAAACGTTGGATATGTCAAGTGTGGTTTTATACCTTTTGCGCACAAGACCATCCACTAAAGCAGAGCCGTGGGTATTCTGTACTGCACAGTTACGGCAATGCGAATTTAAATGCCAGTAATCCAATACAAAACAGTACGAACCGTCAGGCTTAGTCACAGTAAAAAGTGGGTTATTCATCGGTGATACACAAGTTTCAATCACTCCATGATACTCTAATTGTTCAAGGATTTCCGCAACGGAAGCCTTTGCTTCACACCAAATAGGATATTGAGATTGAGGCTGTTGCATAGACCTTAGGGGAATCTCGTGGTGTGGGGAAAATGTATTCCAACCACATTGAATATGGTACAAAGACGGCGCAAGGGCCTTAGCCCACTTTTCTGCAAAATTCAGCGCATGCTCCTTAGACACCGTGTGCGCGAAACTAGGGAGGATTACCTCCTCCCCTCTCGGAGCTGCGAGAACAAAAGGTGGGGGCCAGTCAGTCTCCGCTAACAAAATGTCATAGGTAGTTGTAAGATTTTCCCAAAATACCCCTTTGATGGTCCGTTGTATGTCACCTTCAATTAAAAGGACAATTTCAAAAAGCCTGTCAGGGGGAGCTACTCTAGTATCAGCTGTCTCTACAACAACATATTGGTCAGTCGCTGTCACCTTTAATAGTGGACGCAGGGCTTCTCGTAATATGGTAATCTCCGCCGCGCTCTCCAACAACGTCAGCGCACATGTCCGAAGCTACGTTCTCATTATTTGTGGCATATCTCGCTGTTAAAGTGGCAACTTTCTTTTTCTGAAACTGGGGTCTTTTCTGTGAAGAATCGTCCTGCTTGCCTTTTCCGTCTTTCGGGCGGGGCTGGTCGCGACTCTGCTGGCCACCCCGACCTCTGCCGCCGCTTCCACCACCGGACAAAAAGGCCGATGTGTCCTGTAAAGAACGAGGATTGCATTGATCAGGAACCTGAAATCTACCAGGAGACTTAATCGTAGTGCGGTCGCGCAAATCATAAACGCGCTCAGTAGACGCAGGCACTGGTGATGGAGGACGGGACTCCTGTTTCTGTTGCTGTTTCCCCTTTTTTTTATTTCTGTTCCAATTTTTCTTTGTAGCTGTGGGCTGAACGTCCGTTTCAGACTTCGCACCCTGAGTTTGTTTTTTATCTTTAGCAGAAAAGGGCTTGACGCCTAAACTATTGGGGCCAATATTTTTATAAGCTGCCGTAATAATTCTCGGTAACTAATGGGGTTTGTCGGAATCGGGAACCTCTCGTAAGGTATTAGCCACTTGAAAGTTCACCGCATCGCCCTTTATATTAGAAAGGACCAGATCGGAAACTACATCAAATGAACCCATGAGTCTTATTAGATAGAAGTACTACTCAGGCGTCATATAATAAGACCACCATCGTACGGGTGCCATGTAGCAGGGATTCTGCTCCTCCACAGAACTGTGCATAGAGACGAGAACCTGAGGGAATTAAGGTGTGCCAAAACCTCACCTTAGTACCCAACATCCCCTACCAAACTAGCATCAGTGTCTCATTGGCTCTTCCATAACAACAATGATTAGACAAACTAGAACATGGAACTTAGATTACCTCAGGCAATGTGGAACACACGAACACTGTTGCGTTATACTATCATAGCAGTCCAAAACAGGGAGTAAAAGAAGACACGTGCTAGTTTGAAATGTTTATTTCTAATGCTGTGTTCTCATGCGCAGAATCTTAGCTAATACAAGCAGACATATTATCAGCAACAAGATTATCAGCATAGTTACTATTCCATAAAATACAAAGGGAAAAAGCATGTTATAATGCTAAATGGAAACAGGTTTAAAATATACCTATATTTCACCCTCCCTTGCTAATAGGTTATTTTATATCTACAGAAGGTCTCTTGGGATTACAAAGGCGGCCCCAAACCTCTGGTACTAGCAGAAATGGATCACATCAGATTCTGCACCAGCTCTCAGCATGCGAATGTTCTCCAAGTGTGTGTAATCATGCCTAAGCAGTGCATTATTAAACGCGACAATCTCAGAGGTGGCCACAGCTGCATATATGTTATGTCTAGAACGTGCGCTGATCAGTCCGAACAACAACCCCTGTGTTGAAACAACCTTGAAGGCCTCGGCACTCACTGTTAAGACTAAGCTTACCAAGCAAGGCTGCTAATATAGAAAAATATATTATTCTCGTGTGAAGAAAAACACTCTGCTAGACTCTAAACATTTATCATAATGTGTGCGGTGTGCAAAAAGGCAGCAGAAAGGAAAAATGGTGTTTAAACTTCTAATAAGCTCATGTCAACTTAACACAGTGTGAATGCAAGGCTCAGCCCCACAACACCACCACCAACATGTCCACCACCACCATGTCCACCACCACCACGTCCACCACCATCACGTCCACCACCACCTCCACCACCACGTCCAACACCACCATGTCCAACACCACCATGTCTACCACCACCACATCTACCACCACCACGTCCACCACCACATCCACCACCACCACCACATCCACCACCACCACCACCACCACGTCCACCACCACATCCACAACCACCACGTCCACCACCACCACCACCACGTCCACCACCACCACGTCCACCACCACCACGTCCACCACCACCATATCCACCACCACCACGTCCACCACCAGCACCTCCACATCCCCCACCACTACGTCCACCACCACTTCCACCACCACCACATCCACCACCACCACATCTACCACCACCACGTCTACCACCACCACATCCACCACCACGTCCACCACCACCACTTCCACCACCACATACACCACCACCACCACATCCACCACCATGTCCACCACCACCACATCCACCACCACCATGTCCACAACTACCACGTCCACCACCACCATGTCCTCCACCACCACCACCATGTCAACCACCACCATGTCCACCATGTCAACCACCACCACATCCACCACCGCGTCCACCACCACCACATCCACCACCACCACCATGTCCACCATCACCACATCCACCACCACCACGTCCACTACCACCATGTCCACCACCACCACCACATCCATCACCATCACCACCATCAACCACATCCACCACCACCACCACCACCACATCCACCACGTCCACCACCATGACCACCACCACATCTATCACCACCACAACCACCACGTCCACCACCACCACATCCACCACCACCACATCCACCACTACATCCACCACCACAACCATGTCCACCACCACGTCCACCACCATGTCCACCTTTACCACCACGTCCACCACCAAGTCCACCACCACCACATCTACCACCACGTCCACCAACACCATGTCCACCACCACCACGTGCACCTTTACCACCACATCCACCATCACCAGGTCCACCACCACCACAACTACCACCACCACATCCACCACCATGTCCACCACCACATCCACCACCAAGGTCCACCACCACCATGTTCACCACCACCATGTCCACCATCACTACATCCACCACCAAGTCCATCACCACGTCCACCACCACCACATCCACCACCACCACCATCCACGTCCACCACCACGTCCACCACCACCAGGTCCACCACCACCATGTCCACCAACACATCCACCACCACCACCACCATGTACACCACGTACACCACCATCACCATGTCTATCACCACCATGTACACCACCACGCCCACCACCACATCCACCACCACGTCCACCACCACTACATCCACCACCCTATCCACCACCACCACGTCCACCACCACCACATCCACCACCACCACCATGTCCACCACCACCATGCCCACCACCACCTCATCCACATCCACCACCACGTCCACCACCACCACCACGTCCACCACCACATCCACCACCACCACCTGTGACAGGTAAAGTGTCACTGGAGGGCAGGGGTAATAGGAGTGTCACCCCGGCTGTACATGGGACATTTAAGGATGTATTGGGTGTGAGAAGACGGGAATAGGGGCTAGATGTATTACACTAGACCAAAGATACAATTTGAAGAGGCGCAATGTCACTGGGGCTCCTGTAAAAGCACTCGCAGAATCTCTACCTCACAGCGGCATACCAGCATGAGCCACTCACTCAAAACAAGCATTAGCATAGCCAATAGGTCTGGCCTTTGGGACCTTATAAGTGTTTAGCCATGCAACACTTGATGTTGTTACACCAAGGATAATGTGCTGGATAACTAAACACTTATAAGGTCCCAAAGGCGAGACCTATTGGCTATGTTATGTTATGTTATGTTATGTTAATGTTTTTTGTTGTGCGCACAGCTACTCCAGCCAAGGAGCGTCCTGGCGCTATGCCAATGCTTGTTAACTTTCTTATTACATAGCTGGTACCAAATGATAAACAACCTCAGCAATGTTTTTTGAATGCCATACCAAGATTGATTGACCTACAGCCTTATCAAGGTCCATCTCATTAAGAATTTGATACTGCATCAATTAGTCCATGTATTCTTTAGATCCACGTTGTTAGGCGTTTCTCCATCAAGATCATTCGCTCCCTGGATATTGGGGCTGCCGCTATGGACATTTTTAACCCCCAATGATCACTACCCCTAATTCCTAACACCTTCAACTCTGTACAGAGGTCAAAGAATCATGCCTATTTAAACATATAATCTACTGGGCACTGCTGCTACCCATGCAAAAACATTTGAGCTGCTGGTACATCCCCCTTACTGCAGCTATTTAGGCATATGAACCCTAACTCAAAGAGATAGCGCACAATCTTCCCCTCAAACTTGGATTGGATTATCTGTCTTAATATGTCAGAGTACTGGGATTGTCGACCCGATCATCAAGGGTAGTATTAAATAACTAACAAGAGGTGGTGAGCCGGGGTGTGTTAGCCCCTCCAAGCAATGCTGAGAATGCTCGCTCACGTCTTGAAACAAAATGGCTCAAAGACATAGAATATTATTAACGAGGGGTGGCGAGATTGGGAAGAGATGGAGAGGGGAGGTGAGGTATGGGGGCTTCTGTGTTGCACTGTTTTCTGTTTTATCTTGTTCTCTGCCAATCTGTGGTTGTAATCTGCAACAACAACAAAGTGACGGATGGAGTGTTTGAATAAATTTCAGCCACTGGCAATTTCTCAGGCCACATTCCAGTACACCGTTTTTCTCCCACCATGCCACTCAAGTTACTACACAAGATATACCACAGCAAACCCCCTCCCACCCCAAAGAAATTAGTCCGGTACAGAGATTTAATTGGGTGGTTAAAGAGACTGTGTAGTTGGTGTTCTCATATGGCTTGGATTGTTTAGCAGACGTAAGAGATGATGTGTGAATGTACAGTATAACACAGCACAGTGTTATTGGTGGGAGACAATTTGAAATGATGGGGAAGACGGAGGTGGTTCTAATAGTATGTCTGTGGTGGATAGGGACGAAATTCGAAATTGTGTAACTGGGCAAAAAGCATATGATTTGGAAGAAAGGCATCAATAAATAAATGAGGAGCATGGAAAATGTTGCAATATGAGCCATTTAGTCAGGTGTTTTTAAGGGGATGAAGGTGAAAGACAGGGAGAAGGAGTAAAAATTGTTTCTATAGTGATTAATAAAGATTTACTTGCAATTTTGCAGGCGGATGCATAATTACTTTTGGTGGCGAAGTATGGGTTAGCAGAGGAAGTAGCTTGAACAATGATATACAGAAATTTGGAGAAAGAGATAAGACCAGTGTGTTTCATGAACTTTATAAGAAAACGTTAAAAGAGTTGAAATTGTGACTAAAAGAGAGAAAGGTTTTTAAGGAAAAGCAAAGAATTCCAAGAAAATTTAATGATTTTCATCTGTAGTGGTTAAAGTTAAATGAATATTGACTTTCGCAGTTACCTACTGTAATATTTCAATGTTCATGTTCTTTTATGTTTTTTCTGTATTTTATATTATAAACAGTTTTAGATTCTTGTTATTGTGGTTAGTGTAAGGGGAAATGTGTTGTCTCTTTGACATGGTACATTATGATATTGATGGAGTGGTTTTTATGCAACAGCAGTGAAGATTGGGTTTGTGTCTACTATAGGAAGAATAGTTGTCCTATTAGGGACTTCCCCTGGTATGTACTGGAGAGCTACTTGTGCTGTCAGTCTCTAATGCACTTCATTAACGAGGCTTCCTGCATTAGATTATCAGTGAACCAGTCAATATTGCCAGGGGCATAGCTGCAGCAGAGTGTTTTATAGTATGACAGCTTCAATGTAAATATATTCTCTACTTGGAGTTGGGCCCAAGGATCCTCAGTTCATTATGGTGGGGCAAATCATCTTGGATCAGAAGCACGAGGAATCGAGAAATGTGTTCCTCTGAACCTTTCAAGTGTGTATTAGATTAATATTCTTACCCCGCACACAGAGGATAGGTAGAAAACAAGGGGTATAATTAATGCATATTGAGAACGGATGATTTGATAATGCCCCAACACGATGGCATATACCCATCTCTCTTTCACATTCTGCTTTTTGTGATCTCTTTTACCTGTGCGCATCTAAGGATTGTGGGGGACCCTGGCATGAAGTATTTTTGGGCCACTGGTTTGGAACAACTTTGAATTTAACACCCATTTTCAGCTATTTCAAATGTTAATGAATTGAATAGAATTTATTGATGTTCGATTAATTAAAATCATTACATTTCTGCACACATAAATTCGGTTAAAAATGTAAAGTATTATATCAAACATGTCTGAGCAAGACAGTATGTAAATTCATTTACCCACTCCACCTGGGACCTTAAAAGACCATTGCTTGACTGGTCATATCATCGTAATGCGCCCCATAATCCCATTCCCAACTCCCGATTTCCATTTCCCCAAAACAAAGTCCTCATTTAATAAAAACGATATAATAAAAAGAGAATAAATGGTTCCATCCTTATCCATGCAAACAACCTTGTCCACCGCCAGCCATTCAGTCATTACCAGTGACCCAGCTTGGCCCATTATCACCAGGCCACCTGTATCATTGTATCATTACAAATTATCTATATTAATCTATCATAATATCCCACATGGGACACAGATCCTCTACCTTCCAAAGGGACCAAAAGTGTTCAGTGCAGAAAGTGCCTCGTGCCTCATTTTTCCAGCGAACTAAAACCATATTATAACCATTGACCACCGTACTCCATTTTCACCTCAGCACCTGAATCATCTAATCATTACTATTGATCCATAGTGATCCATCATAGATAACCCGCATGGGACACAGGTCTTCTACCTTCCACAGGGGCCAAAAGTGGTCTATGCAGAAAAGTGCTTTGTGCTCCATTTAACCAGCTGAGCATTTACTCTTATCATTCATTAGCCTAAGGGGTTAAATCCACCAAGAGTACTTTGTATTATGTTGCTGCTATTCCTCTAGGTCTAGGAGACTAAATATGCAAATTCACTCCAATTGCCTCTGATGTCTTAATTTATCTTGAGGGTTGCGGTTGCTTCTTTCATGAACTTTAAAAACCACCCTGACAAATGACTAGATTTCCATTTGAACTAGCATAGGAAAGCTGCCATGCAGGTCCTCACATTGAACGGTCCGGAACATTGGTCGAAGCCATACGCACCTCAGGACTTTTAAGCCTGCACGAATGCAGAGACGACTCTTCTTGATCACAACATCTACATCACGTATTGTGTTCACCCTTCTTTCTGCCATAACAGTAGCACCTTAGTGTTATAAGGCCAAAGCACAGCCTCAATAGCAAGTATTTTGAGTGGTTAGAAAGAGACAGGCTCAAGTGCTCTGGAAGAGCTCCTGGGTAATAAGGATCTGTTGCCCACTAACCATGCGCTTTGACTCTTAAATCCCCGAGATTCTGCTCCGCTGAAATTATCTTTGCAGATTTTATTAATAATTCTGCTGTCATTTTATATGATAGATTATTGCATATCAACTTCTAGGCGCTCAGAGCACCAATAGAGCTTAGACTCCTCAATCTCCGAAATTCTGTTCCGCTGAGATTATCTTTGCAGATTTCATTAATAATTCTGCTGTCAATTTATATGATAGATTATTGCATATCAACTTCTAGGCACTCAGAGCACCAATAGAGGTTGACAGTACAGAGCCCCACACCCAGCCTGGCTCCTGGAATTTCTCCTAGAGAAGTTGGTTCATAGTATCCTTGGCACTGTTTTAAATTCTTGGCAGTACGAAACAACTGTCGCCCTAAGGGCCATTTCTTGTCTTGTTAGTTTATATTCCAGTATAATTTGATCTTGGCTGGTGCAATCTGGGAGTGCGAATAGGTGACAATAGCAGATGCATTGCTGGTTACCTATCCATTCGTAGAGCTGAGCCTTAAACATCATTGCTGCATACGAGATTGTTGGCATCAGCTTACTTGGAACTGCTGTCAGTAGGACACTGTTGTTTTGACAGGCAAGAGTCCTCTTAAATTGACCCATCATGCACATCTTGTGCCTTGCTGTAGTTTTCAAGGAGCCTAACTGAGCCTGTTTGCCATCTCTTTCATCAAGTGTCACTCCAAGGTATTTGAAGCTTCCTACTTTTTCTATACGTGAGACTCTGATAAACGAGGTGCCCTTTTTATCAGATTTCTACTAAAGGTGAAAAATTTTCTCTTTGTTAAATTGATAATAATGTCCTTTTCTGAACTGTATCGAGCAAGCTCATCAAACAACTTTTGAAGTCCCACTTGGGTGCAATCTAGTACAACCATATCGGCTGCGTATTGTAAGAATTGTACTTTTCTCTTCTCTGAGCGAGGTGGGCAGATCCTAGGGGCAACACATTACTTTCGATTTCTACCACATATAGACTAAAGGCAGAGGGGCAATAACACAGCCATGTTTTTATCCTTTCTTTGTGTAGATTTTCTCCGAAGTTGCCCAGTTGGTTTATAATTTAACCTTTACCCACTAGTTACGATACAGTCACTCGATAGACTTCAGGAGGTGAGGTGGAATTCAGAAAATCAGTGAAAGCCGCGTTAAGAGGTCGAGATTTGGGGAGTAAGTCTTCATCAATTAGGCAGGCCAAGATCAGGAGATTATCCTCAATATTACAGTGCCTTTAAAAACCAGTTTGAAACCATGAGATCAGTGGCTTCTCTTTAGCCCATGTTTCCTAATCAGCATTCAGTAATCTTGCATAGCACTTCCCTTCCATTTCCAGCAACGCTATCATTCTATGGTTTGCGGGGGGCGAGCTACTTCCCTTCTTATATATTGGCACCAAAGTCGAACCCCTCCAACTATCCGGGGCTATACCTGAAGAGTGACATTCTGAGAAAAGAGAGTTTAGAATGGGCAACCAAAAACTTAAATCCTATTTAGAAAGGGCCACAGGTAGGCCATTCGGGCCTGGTGCGTCTGCTCCCCTCACTTCCTCAATGCCTTTCCCACCTGTATTTCAATCGCCCATACATTGCCACTGGGCGATATCTGTGTTCTAGTTACAAACTTTCATGATTGCAAACAGTATTGGATTAGAAGTTAAACTTTCAGAAACAAAGGCACCCATAAACAGCCTGAAGTTGAAGCTGCCTGGCTTCCACAAGCCTATTAGTAGCAAAAGAAAACTTGAACAAGCATTGAGAAAGCCATTTCTATTTGCTTTGCAACAACCATATTTTATGTGGTGGTTAGTGTGTAAACTGCCTGCTGCTCCCTTTGTAGGAAAGACGCTGTAGGGTGACTTGATGAATGACTAGTGGACATTCATCTGTCTCCTACATACACACTACATTTCTCTGTGCAGTACCTTGAGAAGTGAGATGTGCCTGAAGACTGAATCATGCTCTCTGTACAAGACTCCACTGCTCATTGGACTTTGGTGCACTATATATCACATGATTAACTTAGAAGCAAAATAATCTTGTGGTTGCACGCACATGCATTTACCCACCAAGCAATTTACCCCCATGCATTTACGAACCAAGCTACTGTGTTTGTAACTTGAAACCTGGAGATGGTGCTATATCATTGGATTAACCTACATGCTAAAGATGTGTATGTCTTGCTTCAGGCACTGCCCCTCCCAGGACCTAGACCTTGCCATCACCCTGCCATTTCCACATCAACTGCCATTGATGACAAAGGCAATCAGACTATGGCGGGTCAATGGTGCAGCAGTGGTGGACAGGCCATTCATTGCAGGGCAAGCATCACAATTCTGATGGCCCTCTTCTGCCATGCAGGCTTGCCTGGTGGAATAGGCTCCTTTTGGAGAGCCCTGGTCCATATGGAATCCCAGTCATGCACTAGAGTGAATGGGAAAATCTGGGAGTTCCCCAGGGCTCAGAGATCCCAATGCACCATGCCAATACCAATCATTACCTGGTCTGGGATGTTCAAGCACACACCTCGACAAAAAGGGTATCACCTCATTGTTACCTTGCACGTTTTGGCAGGGTCAGACTGGGACAAAAATAAAACGGGCACCAAAATAAAAGTGGCCGCTATTAATTAAGCAGATAGCTAAAAAAGTGGAAAAATCCCTGAAGTCAACAGTAAACCATTGCCCAATTAGCCATAAACCGCTAAAAACCATCCCACTCACCGATCTGTCAGTCCATCCCATCGGGCTCTGCCTGGTTGCCCTACATGGCAGGCCAGTCCGACCCTGCGTGAAAGGCATCAGCTGAGAAATCCCCAAGATTCCCCTTTTGTCAAGGAGAGTTTACCCACCCCCCAAAAATGTAATTCTGTGAGTACCGCAGTGTCTTGGAGTGCATAGCTCAGGGTGCTGTCTCCACCTCCCCAGGACTCAGAGATTCCCGAGGTTACACACCTTAGAGAAAGTAATCCTGGGGATTATGATGGTGTTTTCGGGTACAGTGATGACAGTTTATGTCTTCCCCTCCCTGGGGCTCAGAGAATCTTGGAGATTATCCTACCCTACAGCCCACCCATGGCAGGGCATTTGGGAATTCCAGGGTATTTCCGGAGTCCGCAGGCATGGAGGCCCAGGCTAAAGCGTCCTCTGAGCTAGAGGCCCAGAGGGCATGTAAAAATGTGGCAATTTACACTGGTGGGGTTTGGCGTGCCACGGGTGCTGAGAGATAGCGCCATCTGATTGACACTACCTGTGCCTTCACCTTGAAACTGGTAGCCAGGCAGTGGTACCTTGGTTAAGCAAGGCTATTGCCACTCTGCACCAGCTTTAAAAACCAGGTCAAAGTTTTATTGTCAGATTTCATATCAGATACCTCTAAATTCTTGGATAGATTTGAAAGTATTAAAGAACGTCGCAGACTTATCAAATATGTTTCCATTCTCTGATATCTCACAAACTCTTAACGTCTTACCTGCCAATGCCCCTTAAATCACCCTCCTACCCCGCTCTTTGAATCGTGTTTAATTAGGTACACCAAGTGATTGTTGGAAAATTTCAGCACATACCTTCCTAATGGGTGTCCAAGAAACACCCCATACCATTAGGGAGCATGCTGGGACTTGTAGTTTGCCTTGCCCCATAATAAATATTATTAACAATGCAAACCCCCTCAAGGTTAATGCTATTGGCTGGAAAAACTGGACTGGCTCAAAGTGAACTTCATGACTTGAGCACATTTGAAAGCTATGCATATTACTGGCGCCTACTTGCCACCTTTACATGAAGATAACAATCTTTTTCAAAGTGCCCTTCATTTGGCAGTCTTTGCCAGCCCTTCCCCAGACATCAGACAGGTGCTGGACTTCAGTCTCGAGCAGATGGCAGGGCTACACCACCTGTGGCTGGCTAGCCCTGACTGCTGATCAACCGCCTTCTGGAGATCTGCAAAGTAAACTAAACCTCTGGCCGGGGCTCAAGGCTTTGCTCGCTTAACATTGTCACCTTAAAAATATTCTTGGAAAACTAAATCTTTTATTATAGCTTCACCCATACTTGGTAATCCCAGGATCTCGAAGTGTTCCATTTCGGTGCTTTATTGTTTTTGAGAATTGGTATTCTGAATCCTATGAAAATGCAGAATTATCATAGCATGGATGCAAAGAAAAACAAACATCGACAAAGCCAAAATGCCTAGTCTTGGCTGGCTAGTTGGATGGTTAATCATTGACATTTTGTTATGGCACCACAAAGATAAAAAAGAAAATAAATAAACCCGTGCCACCGCCTAAACATGGCGACCATATGCGTACAATTATTGGTGCAAAGAAATGGTTCTGTAGGCCTTGAATTCCTGTAACCTCATGAAATAGTTTCAAGACAGAAGGATGACTAAAACTATAAAAAGGCAAAGAATGGAACAAAAAGAGCATTATAAAAGTACAGTTTTGCTCCCCAACGCTGGGAATGAAATGCACGTATTTTGAGCCAGATCTATATTTGGGATCTGGCACAATGCCAGGAGTCACTGCAAGAGAGCCAGTGGTGGATGGGGATGACCGGTTACCCCACGCTGTGATGGGCGGAAGCTGAACGTGAATGACAGTTGAACTGACCAATGGATGAAGAGGGCTGACCGAAATACCTCCTACGTATGTCTATGTGCATCATGTATTTTTCATTACTTATTTTGATACATAAGGCTGGCAAACAGCAAAGGCTGTTTATTGGCCAGATCCAAAAAGAGGGGTTGAAGTGCACTGGTGCAGTTCTCGGGTGAAATGGCCCTGTCGAGATCACATTGGTCCCAGGCCCGAAGCACTCAACGCGCTCGCGAGGAGTTACCTGTCACGAGGAGTTCCAGTCACGAGCCAGACAATCTGAGTTGGGCGTGGCTCTGTAACAGAATCTCTACAAACACATGAATGACATTTTCCACACCCAGGCCCTGCAGCACCGTGCAGTGGTTGCCAAGAAGCTGCAGGCTGCAGCGCGCGCTGGGACGGGCCTGTTCTCCCGCAGAATGTGAGCAGTCCCAGGCGGGAGCAATCTCAGGCGTGCTCCGGGGCCGCCTCAGCTGATGCTCTTTTTGTGACACTGGCTGCTTGTTTGGTTGGCGCGCTCCACGAGCAGGCGCAGCTGGCAGCCTTCCTCGAGCTCCCGAAAGACTGAAGCAGCAGTCATTCCCCAGGGCTGACTGAGCGCTTCCCTTTTCTAAACTTCTTTTATGTAATAGCAATGTAATAGGAGTCTATGTAATCCACGACTCGGTGTTTTTAGCCCCTGGCCTTAATATTATTACATGATGCATTCTGGGAGTTGTAGTGTAGCTTCGGAACAAGATGACGAAAATACTAGATTACAGTGGTTTGTGAAAGGAAATCCCTGGACTGGAACTATAATGTCCCTGGTGAAATGGTGTCATGTGGCAACACTATAAATAGTAAACAGCAGGGAGTTCAGTTGCCAGGGTAGTCTTATTTGCTTTTATTAGTTGCCAACAAACTTCTACGGAGCCATAATTAGCTGTCTATGTTTGATGAGCCTGTATATCACGCACATGCTACAGGATGTGTTCTGCACACAAGGGCAGTGATATTTTTTGTGCACAATATAACACTATATTTAGTTTAGTTTTTATTGACAACCACTGGTTGGTATTTGCCAGTCACTCTTATGCATAATTTGCTGATTATACACAGCAGGTTACCTGATTACTCGGTCGTGTGCTGAATTTAACAAAACAGTGTAACACTGCCTGCAAATCATCTGATGTTATGACCAGAAAAGAGCAGGCTAGACACATTTTTCCTTTTCCTGAAGTTGTCTCTACCACCTGGCCCCGGTCTTGTCTTTACTCTCAACAGGTCTCTCTTTACTTGGCCCCATGAAGAGCTGGGAGCAGTTTACAAAACTCTGGTAAAGCCTGAATTACTTACTTTTAAATCGTCTATGCAGGTCCCCATCAACGAAATCAGCCCCACCGCAGTGAAATCAGCCCCCAGCTTGGCAGCATACCAAAACCCCCGGTAGCCAGTCCGGCCTTGCGTCTACCCCAACTCCACCTCCTTTCTTCCAGAAATTACACAGTGAGGTGGCATCCACATGGATTGGTGACGTTACAACGCAGGCTATTACAACGCCTGCTGTTACAACGCGGTTTTTACATCGCATACCACTACAACGCATAGTGCTTTTAAGCGCTGGATAGTGAATTATTTAATTTACTATTCCAACTCCAGTCCCCGTGGATAGTAGGGAAGGTGTTGGATAGTAAATTAAATATATTCCCTATCCTAGAGCGCCCCCCAGCGCAATGCGTTGTAATGGTTTGCGTTGTAATGGTTGCGTTGTAATGGTAGTGCGTTGTAATGAATGCGTTGTAAGTGATGTTTCCCCATCCACATAGCCACCCACTGTTTCAACTAAAACAAAACTAAAATCATTTTGACCCCATCCTTTGAGCCCTCTCCAGGGACGGACAGGCCGTAGCTGACACCGGGCGTTGTCACTGCAGGCCGGAGGGGTGTGGGCCAGTTTTGTACCCATGGAGGCCGGTTTTGTTATTGAGGGCTGGTTTTGCAGCAGTGCGGCAATATTCGCCCCCTGTAACAAAAGCGGGAGCGGTGCTTCTCGCTAACACTCCCCCGCTCTTCGCCAGCACTGGTTGCTGTTCCCATTCCGGCCGCGAGGAAGGCCCAAAGCCTCCTGATATGTCTGACCAGCCAACAAGAAAGGGTGGGAGAACAGAGGGAATCAGGGTGGCGTATAGGATCTGGGGCAAAGAGGGAATCAGAGTAATGAAGATTATCAGTAAGTAATACAGACGTCCCAGAATCTAAACTCCTCTTGTAAACTACCCTCCCAGGTGAAGAGAGGACACTAGCGAGGGGCATGCTTATACTTGCCAACATTTTGTGACCGAAAACAGCTAGGGATTTTCAAGATTCAACACCACTAATTAGCATACGGGTGACACCGTCAGGAATGACCTCACATCTTATTTGGCCCTTGATGAAATCGCAGAAAATGTGTGTAAAAAAGGAGCTGGAATATGTTTTTTTACTTTATCATATGGGAAGAGCTAAAATTGTGGCCCTAGGAATCAGGCGTACGCAGTGCTTGACTTCTAAAAACATAAGTGCTGGGGCCCACGTCAGGAGGTCTCTGCAGCTTGGCTGCTTGTAACACCCATTGTCCATGCCAGTGCTATCAGTGACAATTCACAGTGACAATTCAGACTATTCCAGGCCACCAAAGCTATCAGATTGGCTTTGGTGGCAGGTATTAGTCATTTTTAAGTATATTGAATTATAAAGAGCTGTTGTTTTGCTTATCTTCAAATTAGACATACCGAGCCAACATGTGGCAGACTGCAATGAGTGCTGGTGTTGAGAATTAAGTGCTGGTGCCGAACACGAAGAACACTGGTTCAAATTAAGCATTGGGAACACGGGAAATCCCCGAGGTTTTCGTCAAAACTAAGGCATCGCTAGTGCCATGCAAAAACTTTTCACCAGACAAAAGCTAAAATTATTGGTTTTCCCAGATACAGTTTCGCATGAATTTTACACGATAGACGTGTGGCTTTTGGTACCAAAAAAATTCCCCTCAGTTATAAAATTGCATAATTATTATTGATTGAAATACAATTAAGGGGGATACGTGCTAAATATATGAAAAACTCCCACAAGCCAATACTGTGAAAAACACAGAATCGGACCGTGTTACAATAATCTATTGTAATTCACATAGCCTACTCAGGACTGTAAATCGTTTGTTAAATGGAGAAAAGAGGAGGGGGGGCAAAGAAGGGGGCGGGAGGGCCTGGAAGATTTCATTCTGTTCCACATAAAGCAAAGCAATCGCCATGTGAGGAGCGCGGAATGAGGGCTGCTGCTTGTCTGCCTTGTGTCTGTGCAACAGCAGCTGATCGGCTTTTATGTCCCACTCTAACCTGCCCTGAGGCTTGTTTTCACTTTTTCCTTACACTTCACAAGCACAAGTTGTGCCTCGGCCTAAAAAGCAGTAGGAAATCAGTTAAGTCGATAGGAAGTAGGTTTGTTGCAGAAGCGGTAGACAGACTATCGCCTTAGTATGCAAGAGAAGTCTTGGTAGCCGCCTTCAAGCGTCCACAAAGGCGCCTCTCTCCAAGATGCAGCCTCCCACGAGTGCCCTTCCCTGGCCAGCCTCAGACAGAACAGCCACAAATGGAGCATAAAACACAGAAATGAAGAGATGATCCAGCGACGCAAATGTATGGTGGCCGCCTTCTTACTCTCATGAAAGGTGCCAAAACTAACAAAAGACCACCGCATATCCTGGAGTGTGCAAGACACATAACTTCCATAGTCACATCCAAAGGGTGCCATGATTCCTCAACTACCTACACTGAGGAAGGAAAAAAGGACCAAAGGGAATTTTCCTGCTTTCTGGGGAAGACGAAATAACATGTGGGAGAAACCCTCACAGGTCTAAGCAGAAGGGGACCAGAAAGAATCCAAGATATGGGGCCGCACCAACAAGATTTCCACTTTCCATGTCAACAAGCCGAGAAAATGGCCAGCAGGAAATTGACTTCAAAGTGGGCAGCTTAGGAGAGACGACCTGCAAGGGTTCGAAAAGAGCTTTCTGCAAGACCTGAAACATCAAAGGCATGTCCCGTTCTGGGACCAAGGTTTAAAGACCAGCCTTTGCACGAAAAACTCTTTAAAAGGAGGAGTGGGCAAAATTGCAAAGCCAGACAGCTGGCAGCTCGGTATATTTTTAAAGAATTACGAGAAGCTATGCACTATCCATAGTTTAAAGTATCGATGGACTGCTATCGACATTTGGGACTGGCACCACTGTGTTCTTAACCACCCCATATCTGACACCACTCACCCCTTGGACATTGAATGATGGCCCCAGCTGCTTGTCCCATCAGCCTTTCCAAACCTGACAAAAAAACTTCCCAGTAGGGCTCCTGTGCCCCTCAAATATTTCTGGGCTTGGAGTATTGGAAACACCAAACCACAACTAGCCTTTCCGGTTTACCCCAAACCCACTGCGCTGAACTTGCTATCCTCCCCATCAAAACGGGTGTTCTTGGGAGTGTCCCGCCATTGGTAGTGTCTCTCACTGATCCAGAAGGTCCCTGGATGGCACACCCTGGGTTGGTACAGTGGGAAATTGTAACAGGATGTAGGGCATGCGTAGCCGGATGAAAATCAGAAAATTCCGCCAACAGTGAGTAGTCCAGTAAATACACCACACACAAAGATGCACTGACAAATATAAAATGCTAAAACAATTCCTTTCACCACATACAAAATTGGTACACTACAGGCATAACATATATATGACAGACACAAACTGATGGGGGTGCGGCTTGGCGGCCAAAGATTTATCTAAGGAGGGTGTGTGTGTGTGTGTGCCGGTGTGTGTGGGTGGGTGTGTCTGTGCCGGTGTGTGTGTATGTGTATGTTGAATGGATGGGTTAGTGACGATGTCAGAGATTTCATCTGTGAAATCCTTGTTCTCTCTAGGGTGGCCTGTAGATAGGGTAGAAGGTAGGTGACATTGTTGTGGCGTGTAGGAAGTGACAGGTGAGAGCTCCATGGATTTAAGCGCTCCTGGATTACTCCCGATGCAGGGCTGGGAAGGCCTGTGAATGCTGGTGAGGCCTCTCTCTGTCTTCTGTGTGACTTCTGGAAACTGAATGCAGTAGCCTGTGGCACATGGATGTATAGTGTGTTAAGAATGTGGGAGTGAGCCATGTTTCTGTGATGAAGAGTGTGTTAAGGTCTTGATATGTGATGTGGTCTGCGATGTCTGGAGCGTGGAGTAGAGCAGAGTCTGCATTAAGGATAATCAGCATTAGTAGGTGGGTGTATCTTATTTGTGGGTGAGGAGTCGATAGTTGGTTGTGGGTGAGGTTGGAGTTGTGTGCTGTGTGGCCATGGTGGGCATGTTTGTAGTGTCATTGTCAGGGTGGGAGTGTGGGAACTGCCAGAGTAGTGTGTGGGATGAAGCACATGTTGATGGCTCATCAAGCTAGCACTTGGGTAAGGGTTCTGGCCCTGGGCCCATCTAGGTCAAAACACACCCAAACAGGTGGCGCCCTTTTCTTCATGCACCGCAGGTCATACAAAATAGTGGAAGTGGGAAAATAGGGCCGGATACCGACTGGTTCAGGCAGTGGTGACACAATCCTTTTGGGCACTGTGTGGTTGCGTTGCACTGGATGGTCGTCAAGGTTGCGAGGAGCAAGCATGCATGCATGCATGCTGTGCTATATTGAGTGAGTTACTGATCTTGAGCAGGGGGTCTCTTGTTTTCTCTGTGCTTGAGTTGCTGGTGAAGTTAAAGTATCCTTGGAGATTGATTTGTGTCTGTGGGTTTAATGAAGTGAAGTGAAGTGAAGCCTTAAGAGGGTTGGAAAGAGCTCTCTTGCTTTCAGGGCGGCATTGGCCTGGAACCCTCTCCCCTCTGACATCCGCAGCATTCAGGATCCTAGGCTTTTCAGGAAAAGGCTTAGGACCCTCCTCTTTAAGCCGTTTCTTACCTGCTTTTCCTTCCACTGGGCTCGCGCCGGGACACTCTTCTGAGTAGCTGTAAGCGCTACAAATCCCACATAAACCATAAACAGAGGTGCAGAGAGTGCCTGCTTCGTGTTGTGAATGCCACTACTCTTCCATTGACCCAGAAGTGCATTTACTCTCCTCGTCAGATATAATAAGTGCAGGTAGTCATAGCCTTATCTGCCCCTAAAGTTCTGGTTCAGCCTCAAAGTGTCCCTCATCATCTGAGCAGCGTTGAAGATCCTGCAAGTGCGGAATGGCTCCATGGTAAATAAATAAGTGTCATTGTTGTAGCAATAGAAGACAAAACCATAGGAAAGAATAAGAGAGGTTGGGTGTGCAACATCAATGTTGGAAAGAGTAGGGGCGAGAGAGAAGCCACGAGCAGCCTCACAGTGAAGTTGGGAAGCAGCAGGCAGCAGATAGGAAATGAGGGCGTTCCAAAGCTTTAAGGTGGTTCTAAAAAAAGACAAGACCACGCCCAGATCATGGACCTCATTCCCAGACCCTGCTGCCTGGAGACAAGTATAAGCGACGTTGAAGGTGTCTGACACATCTGAAAGAATGATAGCATGACACAATTGGTGTCCAGAACTGAAGGGAGGCTGTAAATGATGATACCTAGTATATTCTCTCTGCATTAGCAGTAGAACAAAAATCTGGTTGTGCGGAGTCTTGGAAAGTAACATGATATATTTGGGTAGCCTTCTGATCCTTTGTTCAGGAAAGGGGTGGTGATGGACAGAGTATCTGAATTAAGCAGAACACTCGTACCCAGTCAACAGATCAGGGCTTGATCCATCACCGTTTTTTAGCTCACTGCACCATCCCAGCTCAGAACCTGGCTACATGCAAATTAGTCTGTCCCTGGCCCAGTGCATCATGGGAACAGGGCAGACCAAACTACCAAGCCAATTCTTTTACTGGAAAGGAAACAAGCTTCCGGGGACCGGTTTCTGGCATTACAGCCGTCTTCGGCCCTGCTTGCTTGAATCCTGATGGTGCAGTGAGCAAGGGACCGAAGACGGCTGTCTGCCCTGTTCCCATGATGCACTGGGCCAGGGACAGACCTATTTGCATGTAGCCAGGTTCTGAGCTGGAATGGTGCAGTGAGCTAAAAACCGGTGATGGATTAAGCCCTGATCTGTTGACTGGGTAGTAGTATTCTGCTTAATTCAGATACTCTGTCCATCACCACCCCCTTTTCTGAATCGTTTTGTCCACCACTAGTGTGGAAGGGTATGCTCAGATGTGAGTCCCTTGCTCACTGCACCATCAGGATTCAAGCAAGCGGGGCCGAAGACGGCTGTAATGCCAGAAACCGGTCCCCGGAAGCTTGTTTCCTTTCCAGTAAAAGAATTGGCTTGGTAGTTTGGTCTGCCCTGTTCCCATGATGCACTGGGCCAGGGACAGACTAATTTGCATGTAGCCAGGTTCTGAGCTGGGATGGTGCAGTGAGCTAAAAAACGGTGATGGATCAAGCCCTGATCTGTTGACTGGGTAGTAGTATTCTGCTTAATTCAGATACTCTGTCCATCACCACCCCCTTTTCTGAATCGTTCTGATCCTTTGTGGCAGAACACTGGTATCACCACAAATGGTAGTATCATTTCCATTTTGTTTATCATGAAAAGAATGTGACTGAAGAGAGAACGAGGCATTCAATACTGATTTTTAAAATCAGAAATGCAGCGCTGTGTTGACCGCTTAGCTGTTCAATGGTTTCTGTTCTTTTTCTATAAGGTGAGAACTCACCAAGCTATTTCTCTTTCAGCTGTAGATTCTTCATTTCTTTTCTATTTGTAAATTCAGCTTGATGTATTAGAAATTCAATCACCATTCAGTTCCACCGCATGGGTTCTTTTCCACCAGTCGAGTTTAAATAAATAAACTCACTCTGTACTTTACTTGCTCCAGAAGCCAATCGTCCCCATCTGATATATTCGAAGATACATAGTCATGGAAGCAATATAGATGATTAGGAGGTTTAATGCAGATACAGAGTAGAAGCTGGTGTTCCCAGTAAAGGCTCAGGAGCAACTGGCAAACAGAGAATGCAAGGACAGCAAGTAGCATCATGACAACAGCAAAGATAGAATGTTCTCAATTAAAGTGAAATGCAAGCAGAAATAAAATAAGAGAATACAACATAACACTTTCCAAGAAGGAAGCTCAGCATTGACTCATCTCTTGAGGGTCTTGTACAGAACAGGGAGCAGAGAGATGGGTGGATACTTGCCAAGTCCTATAGGATTCGCTCCATGCCTTTTCAGTGGGGGAAATAGAATATTCCTACTGCTTGGATATGAATGAGCGAGTCGTAAGACGTAGTTTTATGAATACGTGTTTATGTGAATTTGTGTTTGTGTGTTTATATAGATAGACTGATAGCTATATAGAAAGATAGATAGATACACTGATTGGTAGATAGATAGATAGATAGATAGATAGATAGATAGATAGATAGATAGATAGATAGATAGATAGATAGATAGATATAATTTGCTGTTTATTACCACTGTTGAATTGGGGAGGAGCAATAACTTATGAGAGGTGAAGCCTCATGTGAGTCAACCTCCGCTCTCCCCTCCCTCAACAGTGGTAATAAACAGCATATAATGTAACTTATACCACAAGCAGGTACGCCCAGCTGGGGTTGCTACCCCGTGAAGAGCGATGAATAAAATGTATGTGTAGAAATTCTTAATAAAATACTTTGAAATAAATCATAGCACATCTGCATATATGCCTTAATCCCTGCTGATTTGCCTGTATTGTAGTAATAAACAAAGTTATTGATCCAGAACACAAAAGGTTAAATATATATATTACAAAACAAATTATAACAACTAAGTCTTGTGACTTCTAATTATTCTCTGTCGGGTCATTTTAACCTGAATTCTATAAAATATTACTGAAGAAAACAAAAAGGTGATGAGTGGAATGCTTGAAATAATCACAGCTGAATTAAGTACTCGGCCTGTTTTCAGTCAATCCGTTTTTTTTGCCCACCATGCCATTCCAAAAGCCAGAGATGCGCACATCAGACTTGGTCCTGCTTCAGTAGAAACAGTTTAGACCTAGCTGCCAGGCCAGGTCCCATCTGAATAGGAACCAAGCCACCGCAGACATGTTTCGGCCTACCTTATTGTAAGACAATAACGGTATGTTCTCATGTCAAGTATACAACAAAGAGAATAATGTTCCCTCAATGGCCACAATTTTTCAATACAGGTATACATCCCATTCTTAGTATAACATAGGTGACAGATACACAACAATCTTTTTTATTTTCTTAAAAAAATATATGAAGCTTTTTATTTTCATTTGATCATTGCTTTCATGTTTTTATATTTTTCATAATATTTCAATTCATAAAGAACATTTTATCACATATGTCACATTTCATAAATAATTTCATGGTTCATACAATGGAAAAAACATAATATGACAATAACTATATACACAAAAGAACAATTTACCCAAATTCATGTACCCCTGGTGTCACACAATCAATCACAACATACTAACACAATCATACCCTCACTAAATTCAAAACCACAGCATCTGAAAAAAGGAAACCGAATCTTAATTGGCAGGGAGCCCCCAACCAATTAGTAGGTCTCAAAGCTCAGTGTGAGACCCCACGCTTGGTCGACGAGCGTTTCGGCGGCACAAGGCCACCTTCCTCAGGACCTCTTCCAGGCAATCAAACCCACATATCCAGGGGACCTAAAATATACAGTAAGAGATACTGTCACCATATGTACTCTCAGAAAAAGGGAAAAACAACACAATATATAACATTCAGTAACATAGTTCAAGATGACACTATAGCTTACCAATTGACCAGATACAACCTGAGTCCTCAGTAAGTGTACATGGACCACAGTTGTGAAAGAGACTGAAAGAAGTTAATAAAATACTAAAGAAAGTAACTGGTGGCTGAAAGAAGTTAATAAAATGCTAAGGGAAATGACTGGTGCTACATCTATCTAAAAAACATCAATGATTATCACTGGACTGTTATAAGAGCAAGGATACATTCCACATTTCTAAGGCAAATCAACAATTCCACAAGATTATTATTGGGAGCACATTTCAAATTCATGATAAGCACACATTTACTTACGATTAAAAACAGTTTGTTACTCTTAGTCCACGGAGGACGGTATCACAAGCATGAACCATTTGTAATGGTAGATCAAGAAGATTTACACTGCGGATACCTAAGAGACAAAAAGGGCCCAGTTCTGAATAGCCTAATAATCACATAGTTTGTGGCAATCAAGATATGCTCCTAATTGATAAGCCTATCTTACCCCAATTCAAAATAAGGAGAATTTCATAGGCGTCGAATCATATTATGGAAGAGGATGCCGCGTGTCCAACGGTACAGTATGCGGTATAGTATTCAACTAAAACGAGATATATCAACATTTAGCAAGATGTAATCTGTCCATTTTCCTCAAGACCTCTCTCGTTTATATCATGACGTTCTCGAAAAGGGAACCCACCTTTTAATTGAGTCAGTTTGTCCTGCTCTTCCAAACGATATTTCTTACTTTTGTTCTGCTCCGTTTTTAATACAAGAAATAATGACTTCCCATGTCCGCGGATTACCTAGGATGTAGAAAAATCGATATCTCAGTCTCTATATGTTTCATATAGAAAGGGGTCGCTCGAGTACCCAAGAATCTGATTCCTTATCAATAGAAATATACTGACTAACGAGCATACTGCAATATACATGTATATTCACCCAAAGGGGCTGCCATCAATCTAGGGTCATCACACACACACTAGCTCATGTGCATACTTTAAACAACGCAAAAACCCAGATCACGTTGGCCCCAATGAAACGGATAATAAATATACGCGTGTTGACAGTCAGAAGATATTACTAACAGCTAAACGAAACGCGTAAATGCGGTAAGACGGTTACATCCGTATCTATCTAATAGCACATCGCTTATGTTAAGCTCTACTTACTCCAATGTTGCACGGGATATGGGCCAACACGCTCTCCAACTGAGTGGTGTAATTCCAAACAGTAAACGGGGATGGTGGCCATGTTTTTAAACCATTAGAAAACGGCGCAACTATCGCGATATTTGATAAAGTGCCGGGAATCGATTACAAGCGGCAGAGGAGAACTAGAGATAAAAAGCGGACTGCAATCTACGCAGTTGCAGTTACGAAGGAAACAATGCCGACGTAATGCAACGTAAAGCCATAGTGAGTAATGTTCTAATTGGTAAGCGATCAAGTAAATCTGACAAACTTTTAAAGAAATTTAAACCCTCAGAAATCCACGTATACTAAAGGTCCGAAAAAGACACGGGTTGTATATTTGAAACACATTTTTTTTCTCCCGTTTTAATAATTTTAGGATTTCAATAAAGGACGCCAATTATGAAATACCAGAATTGTACTTAGGGGGAAGAACAAGATATATTGGTGGTATAGGACAATTCCCAAAAAGCTCATATGGAATATATCCACATTAATGTTAATAACAACGTCTAAAATACAGCAAGAAGATATTTGTAACAAGCGAAATACGCTGAGGAGCGGGTTGTCTCAAATACAGTGAGTCGGTGCCAAGAGTAAGTAGTGGCAACTCGAGGAACAAAACAGAGCAATCATTAATAGACACATAGCTACAAAGCTGGATTGACAGATAGCAGCTATGTGTAATTATTTCGTGACATACCACGATATTTCCTCATTGAGGCCACGTTTGACGCAGTCAAAATGATAAATTCAAAAAGTTTCACGTTTTTTGCGTGTGATTTCTATTGGTTGGCCTGATCTAGGTTGCACTTTCTCCAAAAATGACCATTTAATTTCTTGCTCATTATGGATCATTTTCAGACAATGTTCAACTAACGGTGCCATCAATTTTTTGGTTCTGATAGCGGACTTGTGTTCGCTAAAACGTAGGCAGAATTCACGGCCTGTTTCTCCTACATAGGCCAGCCCACAACCACAGAATAGGATATATATGATATTACTACTGCGACAGTTTGTTAAATGGCGTAGTTTACTACACTGTGGAAATGGCATGGATATGCATATTTTTATGTGTTCTTGCTTCTCAGCTGCCTTTATTAAGCAGGGTAGTCCTGGGTTTTAGATTGACATTTTGGATTTATTTTGCTTATTTGTCCAACCTAAAAATCAATAAAAAAGCATTTTGGTCTGTGATTGGAGCCTGTTCCACGACAGCTGTTGCTTCTTTTTTTAAGCTATCTAATGTTGGGTATCATGCTGTCTGATTCGTGCAAATTGGGGGCTGACATGAGGGTCACAATACATATATACTAGCTCCTCATTATCAATGTGAGAACATTAAGAATACATTAATTAGAATACCCTTATGTTGAATTCCGTAGGTATCCAGGTTGTATTGAAACAGGTCTAACCTAACTCTGATCGAAAGAAGTATTAACCACAGAAGGATGAAGAGGTGTTTTGGCACTGACGGAATTCCTCCCAGTAGCCTATAGGGTCCATACAGACATCAGCAGCAAGCACACTAACCATGTAAGCTACCTATGATTACAATCTGTGACATGCAGGAGCAAACAGATCTGTTGCACAGAGTAGATGAGGCTAGAGGTGCACTGTGAGGCATCTGTTCATACACAGGGATGGATGGATGCATGGATGGATGCATATAGAGAACTCTGCAAAGCCTCATAACTGTGATAATTTATAGAGGTGCCTTGTGAGGGCTCAGTGGATGCTTCAGTATTAGGATACTCAATGTTGAGATAACTTTGCATTGGGAGGGTCAGAATAGAGGTGCATTGTGAGATCTCAGTGCTCGCCTCAGTGCGCGTCTCTAGAAGAGCATTGTGAGAGTGCAGCACACGTCTCAGCACTAGCGTAGCTTTGCATGGAGGGTCCAGAAAAAGGTGCATTGTGAGAGAGATGCGTGAAAGACTCAATGCCTCTTTCAGTGCTAGGACAGCTTTGCATGGAGCAGGCTAGGAGAGAGGTTTACTGTGCAAGCTTGGCACATGCCTTGATGCTAGAATGGCTTTGAATGCGGCCGGCCAGGATAGATGTGCATTGGGGTAGTTTGTAGATGGTGCAGTCTAGGACAGAAGCTCATTTTGAGAGCGCACATGTGGCAAAGCTAAGGTAAGTTTGCATGGACTGTTCAGGCCAGAGGTTCATTGTGAGAGATCAGTGCAGAATAAGCGCTCTGGACACAACCCAGTGCTAGGGTAGCATTACATGGGACAGCTCAGCGTAGAGGTGCAATGTGAGATGTCTGTGCAGGTCTCAGCTCGCTCTAGGTGCTAAGGCAGCTTTGCGCAAGACATTGTGAGAGCTCGCTAATCTCAGTACCCATACCTTTGTATGGACACGTTAGAAGCACTGCGAAAGCTTCAGGGATATCTTTGGAATGGTGAAGGCTCACGTCAAGGCTTCCACATGCCTCATCATTTCTCATAATTTGCACCCTGCCACTTCACCTTTTGTTCAGCACACTACCTAAGGGGGGCAATCCTTTCGCACAATCGAGGAAAGAGTAAGATTCTGATTTATATGCCATAAGCAAACAGATGAGAAGCTGATGAGAGGTGTTACCTCGAAACCGGTCCGGTCCTCGGATGCTTGATTCCGTTCTGGGAAGGACATGGCTTTTGTAGTTCGGACTGGACTGTTCCCATGGGGCAACAGGGTCAGAGCTGATTTGCATATCGCCATTGTCTAACCCAGGGTGGTGTGGAGTGCAAAAAAACGATGGATTTGGGCCCAGATCTTTTGACTGGGGGAATGTGTGACATTGATCCACATTCGGTCCATCACTTGTTGTTTTTGCAATTGCCGCCCTAAGTGCGCTGGGGATGCCCAGACGTGGGTCCCAGGCACTCCACACCACTTGGAGTCAAGCTAGCCGGGCTGATGAGAGGTGTTACCTCGAAACCGGTCCGGTCCTCGGATGCTTGATTCCGTTCTGGGAAGGACATGGCTTTTGTAGTTCGGACTGGACTGTTCCCATGGGGCAATAGGGTCAGAGCTGATTTGCATATCGCCATTGTCTAACCCAGGGTGGTGTGGAGTGCAAAAAAACGATGGATTTGGGCCCAGATCTTTTGACTGGGGGAATGTGTGACATTGATCCACATTCGGTCCATCACTTGTTGTTTTTGCAATTGCCGCCCTAAGTGCGCTGGGGATGCCCAGACGTGGGTCCCAGGCACTCCACACCACTTGGAGTCAAGCTAGCCGGGCTGATGAGAGGTGTTACCTCGAAACCGGTCCGGTCCTCGGATGCTTGATTCCGTTCTGGGAAGGACATGGCTTTTGTAGTTCGGACTGGACTGTTCCCATGGGGCAACAGGGTCAGAGCTGATTTGCATACCGCCATTGTCTAACCCAGGGTGGTGTGGAGTGCAAAAAAACGATGGATTTGGGCCCAGATCTTTTGACTGGGGGAATGTGTGACATTGATCCACATTCGGTCCATCACTTGTTGTTTTTGTAATTGCCGCCCTAAGTGCGCTGGGGATGCCCAGACGTGGGTCCCAGGCACTCCACACCACTTGGAGTCAAGCTAGCCGGGCTGATGAGAGGTGTTACCTCGAAACCGGTCCGGTCCTCGGATGCTTGATTCCGTTCTGGGAAGGACATGGCTTTTGTAGTTCGGACTGGACTGTTCCCATGGGGCAACAGGGTCAGAGCTGACTTGCATATCGCCATTGTCTAACCCAGGGTGGTGTGGAGTGCAAAAAAACGATGGATTTGGGCCCAGATCTTTTGACTGGGGGAATGTGTGACATTGATCCACATTCGGTCCATCACTTGTTGTTTTTGCAATTGCCGCCCTAAGTGCGCTGGGGATGCCCAGACGTGGGCCCCAGGCACTCCACACCACTTGGAGTCAAGCTAGCCGGGCTGATGAGAGGTGTTACCTCGAAACCGGTCCGGTCCTCGGATGCTTTATTCCGTTCTGGGAAGGACATGGCTTTTGTAGCTCGGACTGGACTGTTCCCATGGGGCAACAGGGTCAGAGCTGAATTGCATATCGCCATTGTCTAACCCAGGGTGGTGTGGAGTGCAAAAAAACGATGGATTTGGGCCCAGATCTTTTGACTGGGGGAATGTGTGACATTGATCCACATTCGGTCCATCACTTGTTGTTTTTGCAATTGCCGCCCTAAGTGCGCTGGGGATGCCCAGACGTGGGTCCCAGGCACTCCACACCACTTGGAGTCAAGCTAGCCGGGCTGATGAGAGGTGTTACCTCGAAACCGGTCCGGTCCTCGGATGCTTGATTCCGTTCTGGGAAGGACATGGCTTTTGTAGTTCGGACTGGACTGTTCCCATGGGGCAACAGGGTCAGAGCTGATTTGCATATCGCCATTGTCTAACCCAGGGTGGTGTGGAGTGCAAAAAAACGATGGATTTGGGCCCAGATCTTTTGACTGGGGGAATGTGTGACATTGATCCACATTCGGTCCATCACTTGTTGTTTTTGCAATTGCCGCCCTAAGTGCGCTGGGGATGCCCAGACGTGGGTCCCAGGCACTCCACACCACTTGGAGTCAAGCTAGCCGGGCTGATGAGAGGTGTTACCTCGAAACCGGTCCGGTCCTCGGATGCTTGATTCCGTTCTGGGAAGGACATGGCTTTTGTAGTTCGGATTGGACTGTTCCCATGGGGCAACAGGGTCAGAGCTGATTTGCATATCGCCATTGTCTAACCCAGGGTGGCGTGGAGTGCAAAAAAACGATGGATTTGGGCCCAGATCTTTTGACTGGGGGAATGTGTGACATTGATCCACATTCGGTCCATCACTTGTTGTTTTTGCAATTGCCGCCCTAAGTGCGCTGGGGATGCCCAGACGTGGGTCCCAGGCACTCCACACCACTTGGACTCAAGCTAGCCGGGCTGATGAGAGGTGTTACCTCGAAACCGGTCTGGTCCTCGGATGCTTGATTCCGTTCTGGGAAGGACATGGCTTTTGTAGTTCGGACTGGACTGTTCCCATGGGGCAACAGGGTCAGAGCTGATTTGCATATCGCCATTGTCTAACCCAGGGTGGTGTGGAGTGCAAAAAAATGATGGATTTGGGCCCAGATCTTTTGACTGGGGGAATGTGTGACATTGATCCACATTCGGTCCATCACTTGTTGTTTTTGCAATTGCCTCCCTAAGTGCGCTGGGGATGCCCAGACGTGGGTCCCAGGCACTCCACACCACTTGGAGTCAAGCTAGCCGGGCTGATGAGAGGTGTTGCCTCGAAACCGGTCCGGTCCTCGGATGCTTGATTCCATTCTGGGAAGGACATGGCTTTTGTAGTTCGGACTGGACTGTTCCCATGGGGCAACAGGGTCAGAGCTGATTTGCATATCGCCATTGTCTAACCCAGGGTGGTGTGGAGTGCAAAAAAACGATGGATTTGGGCCCAGATCTTTTGACTGGGGGAATGTGTGACATTGATCCACATTCGGTCCACCACTTGTTGTTTTTGCAATTGCCGCCCTAAGTGCGCTGGGGATGCCCAAACGTGGGTCCCAGGCACTCCACACCACTTGGAGTCAAGCTAGCCGGGCTGATGAGAGGTGTTACCTCGAAACCGGTCCGGTTCTCGGATGCTTGATTCCGTTCTGGGAAGGACATGGCTTTTGTAGTTCGGACTGGACTGTTCCCATGGGGCAACAGGGTCAGAGCTGATTTGCATATCGCCATTGTCTAACCCAGGGTGGTGTGGAGTGCAAAAAAACGATGGATTTGGGCCCAGATCTTTTGACTGGGGGAATGTGTGACATTGATCCACATTCGGTCCATCACTTGTTGTTTTTGCAATAAGTAAACAGAAAGCATACCTGTTTTAAATAAAATTAAATTGATAGCAGGGAGAATCCAGCACCCCTCCCTTCAGCGCTTGTGGCCTCATTGAGGGACAGACTGCTGTCTTTTCCACCTGGGCCTGGTCTTCTTCTTTCCCTGCTACGAGTAGAGTCTCCATCTGACCACTTCTTTAGTGGTATGACTAGTGTTTTTATGTTCAGACCAGCACAAAAATTAGGAAAATCACTTAAAGCCAGTATTTTCCCCTAGCAGTACACACTTTAGTCCAAAGCGCTCTGATGTCCTTCGGGATCTAGTCTGCATAGACAAAATCACTTTAAATTATGTTCTACAGCTGCCTACATGATCACTGACTGATAGTTAAAGTAAATAAAAACACAGAGGGCATGTTAAAATGAACATAGGGGATTTTATAGAAAGTTCTATCCAAGTGTCATGCGCAGTCCTTTGCAGAATCTTAAAACGTGAACAAATGGCCGGGAATGTTCTCAGGGAAAGGAGACAACCCTAGCTAGGAGAGCAGAGGGCCCACCAGTCACTATGCCCAGTCATTGCCTCTGATGTAAGTCCAAATGACTCCTCATCTAGACTGCATAATATACAGGTTCTTTTTAGGTCTCGTAGAGAGACCTATTGGGGTAAAACCAGAAAGTTTCACCGAGTGCGGATTTTGAACAGTTCACGTGAAATCACGTGACCACCTAACAATCACGCGCATTTCCCCACCTCAAAGCCAGCCATCAGCCTCCCTCCCACAGGCTTCCCCAGCGTGAGCGCTGGCTTCCCTTCTCCTCCCGCTAATTTCTTGTCTTATCAGAGTCGCCTTTCCACCTGCTAATCTCATTTGTGTAATCTTAGTCAGCTGTAACAAGTTGAAGCCAACAAGAGCACTCTCCATGTGTCAATCATGCAGCTACAAAGGATTCTTCCATCTCAGCAGTACAGACTTCTTCCTTTGCTAATTTACTTTTGTTCAGTGATTACAATGTTTCTAAAGGTGCTTCCCAGGTCGACTCTGTATTGTAAAGGCTTTAGGCTATTTTAAACACGCTATTGCGGCAGCTCGGCCTCAGTCATTCACCCCAGCGTGCGCTCGGCCTCACTTCTCCTCCTCCCTAATTACATCCCTTACATCCCTGCTTTCACTTTTACGACCGCGAGACCGGGAGCTTCACATCAAAGGGATCCGCTCCCCGCCCCCTGCTTGTACAAAGGAATGCGCTTTTCCTGGCCGCTTGCATTTCTGGAGTTCTGGACTTTTTGGTTCCGTCCAGAGGTGTCAGGGAACAACACCCAAAGACCCCGGAGTTCCACCTGCCTTGGTGCACAAATGAACAGAAACACGGGCTTCTCGATGGTGGCGTCAAAGACCAAAGGTTTATTACTGCAGGGACACAGAAGTCACAGATACTACACACGGGCAGTAACTAGGAGCCTGTTCAAATTGTACAAAGAGGGTTGCTCCTTATATACTAGTTTTTGGCCTTCAGGCGAATTCTTCACATGTTGGTACATTCCCAAAACCTTTGTGTCATAGACAATAAATATTTGGTGTGCACAGGAACCGTTGATAAAATCTGATACAAAACATCTACGAAGAGGGGTTCCCACTAGTTCGTCACAATTCCCTGTCAATATTGCATTCAGGACCCGGACCGCCTCATCGTAAAGTTTGTTACCTCCCCCTAATAAAGATTCAGAAAGAAAGAGACAGAGCCAGGTGTGGAAGATAGAAAAGTGGGATAAGGGATGTTTGTGGGTTGTAAATGGGCAAGGCTACCGGCTTCGGCCGCCTAATCATGATCAGGACAACGGGCACGAAGACCAGTTTGGCAGGACTGGCCTCGGGCAGAGGAGGCAGCCTTTGTCGAGTCATGCAGCTACAGCGTGATCTGGTTTAAGGTGCACGTGTCATGAAAGAGGTGAATCTCCGGCTAAGACTACGTGTCCTTAATCGAAATGAAATGATCAGAGGTTATTGCGTATGTGAGGGAAAGAAACACAAAATGGCGGCCATGATCTAAGATGGATGCCGTGGGTGGATCAGAAATGTGTTTATAAAAGGAGTGCTCTTGCTCGTAGCGTAGCGAAAAACACCAGGATATACTAAATGGATCATTTGCGGTTCGCTGCACGGAACCTCAGACCCTCCTTTTGCCCTTACATAGGCAATTACTCAGTCTATGTCAGAATCTAATTCTATGTTCATCAGGTCAGTGACATGCTGTTGTATCATCATCCTTTCTCGTGTCTTTTCTCCAAACGCAGGTGGTTTCCTAAAACAAGTTGCAGCACAAAGACTACACAGAGCAGGACCACACTGGATAATCAGACAACATGATAATAGGAATACTAAGATGACACCAATGACCATCAGAACCTTCCATCCCCACGCTGATATCAGAGTCCAAAACCACTCCATGAAGGACCAGTTTCCCTTGTCTACATGTATGGAGTCGGAAATCTTGTGTAGCTTAGAGATCGCCTCATAGACTGTTGGAGCATTATTAGGAATAAAGACACAGCAGCTCGATTGGATCATTCTGCATACCCCACCTCGATCTGCAAGTATAACGTCTAGAACCATACGGTTCTGCAACGTCATGAGCCTATCCGCCTGAAGCTCAGCTGTCAAGTTGCTAAGGGCACCAGCAGTTTCGGTAATAGTAGATTCAACTACCCGTGTTAGCTGACGTATGTTTCTACTATTGGCCATAGGCCCCCAGAACGGAAGGAAGCCTTTGAAGAAGTCTCCAGCTTCCTGACCTGCGGTATCTTCCTTGCTGAAGACACCTCTCGCTACTCTGGTTCTGTGGTCGAGCAATATAACATGATCCTGAAAAGTCGGCAGGCAACCATGTATAAGCTCTGTCTCGACAAATGAAGTAGGTACCCCTAGCAGTCAGGGGAAGAGTTAGCCGGAAACACATAAGTCTCTACGCACTCACTCCTCCCTAGCTGAGCTTTCGGATTTCTCCCATTACCTTGCAAACAGACCTGACCTCGGTGAGGTACGACCCAGATTGGAGTTGAGCTTTTACGCTTGCTTTCTCCTAAACTAAGGCGATACTCTGAAGTATTCTAACTTAAATATACTCGCAATTCGTCTCTAGGGTAAGATGGAGTATTATTGACGTCCTTGACCATGTCAATAATTCCCTGGACTAAGGCTTTGTTGGCAGAGTTATATTTAGTGGAACGTGGTGGACGTGGAGGATAGGTTTCAAGGGCATAAGCAAAGATGGTTTGGAGGGCCTGAAATGATCCATTGTAGCTATAAGGCAAAACCAAATAGGGAATACCTTTATCCATAGTGTGGGGTATCAAGCCACACACCCAGCAGTTTGTAGTGTTAACTACCAGTTGGTGTTGGTGCAAGAGTTGTACAAAAGTGTTGTTGGTGAATTCTGAGCGTCGAGCTTGCTCATGTTCTGGAAACGAGTGAAAAGAGTGTATAGAAGAAACAGTAGAAGTGGCAGGATCAAGGGGAGGTACTGTAGTAACTGGCACAAAAATCAAATTTATACTAAAGACGATTCCACCCACCAATGTTGCTAAAATAATCAAGAATGTAATGGCACATTGCATCAAAAAGCATTTGCTATGAAGAATTCTATTAAGTCTGTTTCTGCGAACATAAATCACATTTTCTCGTTGCAGCGCAGGAAGCTCCATCTTCTACAATCCGCTCGCGACCACTGATGATGTGTACGTAGATGAAAATGCCTCTATCAGCCCTGGGAGTTCCCAGAACCAACAGAAAGATCGACCTTGTGTCAGACCCCTGCAGATTCAAACTAGGCACACAGCCACGACCCTACGGCTACCCAGACGGCAAGGCAATTTAAAAACAATAAACAATAGCAAACTTCCTGGCTGAAGGCAAAAGTTCAATATATCAAAATCACAATATGCAGTTGCCTGCTTTATTTGTCCATTTTACGGCTTCTTAAGTTATATTTCTGCTTCGCTGGTACTGTCTGATCGGAAAATAGTGTATCACTAGCAGCTGTTTCAGTGTTTAAGTTCGCAGGTAGCAAAGTTTCTTCTGATGCTGGAGACAAATGTTCAGTGTTCAAAGGAGTCTTTTCAGGAGGAGAGTCAGGTTTTGAAGCGTCAGTAATCAATTCGGCATCGCTGAAAGAGATGAACTTCGGTGTGCTTTCAGATTCGGAGGCACCAATTCCCTTCTTCACCCAGTCGTCGTAAGGGAGCGGCAAAGGGACACGCTTAACATGTGATGCGTGTACCCAGTGCTTGCGGCCAGCTACACGAACTGCTGTCCTCGTTGCCAGTAAGATTTGGAAAGGCCCCACAAATCTCGGCTGAAGGTTCTTTGTCCTCGCGAAGTTCTTGATGACAACGAAGTCTCCCGGTTTCAGCTGATGCCCTGGACTCTCCGGAGGTTTTGGCAATGCATCGAAAACCTGTTGATGAATAAGACTCAATTTAGCAGTCAAGTCGTAAAGGTAGTCTATCAACATAGGGTATTCTATGGAGCAAAATTCTTTAGGCCTTGGCACACCCCAGATATTTGCCGGGCGACCAAAAACTATTTCGTACGGACTAAGCCCTATTCTAGAATGTACCGTTGCTCTCGTTGATAACAAGGCCAAAGGAAGTGCGTCTGGCCAGGCTAAACCTGTGGATGCTTGTATTTTAGCTATTTTCAGCTTGAGGGTGCCATTGTAACCCTTGACTAAACCAGCAGACTGGGGATGGTTTGCACTGTGAAATTTCTGTTTCAGTCCTAGGCCGGCACACACACTCTGCATAACTTTCCCTATAAACTCACTTCCGTTATCTGACCATACAATCCGTGGCATTCCAAATCTAGGGAAAAATTCTTTGAGAAGAATTTTGGCAGTTGATAGGGCAGTGTTGTCCTTTAGTGGATATGCTTCAATCCACCTGGAAAAAGCACAAACTACCACCAGGACATACTTCAAATTATTGCAGCGCTCCATGTGAATGAAGTCTAACTGAATCACTTCAAAGGGGCAGGAAGGAGGAGCGAAATGACCAGCTGGAGTTGGAGTTCCCTTGCCAGGATTATGCATCAAGCACACCATACAATTTTTCACCACTCTCTCTGCACACTTACTGATTCCCTCATTCTTCCAGACCGAAGCTAACATTTTACAGATCCCTTTAGTACTTATATGCGCTACTCCATGCGCCATCGTCACTACTGCAAGCACATACGCATCGGGCAACATCCAACGCTGCTGTTCTGTCAAATCAATCCAACATCCATTCGAGTCCAACTTGCCCGTACTTTCTCTCCATACACGTTTCTCTTCCTCAGTTGCTTCTTTCTGAATCTCTTTCACACTTTCCATAGTATCCTCACACATTCCAGACTCAGCAATCCATCTTGCAGACGTAGCAACATACATTCTGCTCATCGTGTCTCTAGCTGTCTGTTTAGCAATTTCATCAGCAAAAGCATTCCCACGACCAACATCATCCGTGATTGCTTTATGAGCACTGCACTTCACAATCGCAACTTCAGTCGGCAAAGTTAGAGATTCCAACAAGTCATTAACTAGCTGACCATGTTGGATCTTAGTCCCATGGGACGTAATGAAACCTCTTTCTCTCCACAACCGGCCAAAACTATGGGCCACGCCAAATGCGTACTGACTATCTGTAAACACATTCACTCTCTTTCCCTCAGCTAAAACACACGCTCTCGTTAGGGCTATTAATTCTGCAGCTTGGGCAGAATTCTGACTCACTCTTGCAGTCTCCACAATCGTCTTCAAAGTCGTTACTGCATAAGCAGCAGTCACATCACCATTCTCCAATTTAAAACATGACCCGTCTACATACAGCGTACCATCCGGATCAGATAACGGAGTATCTTTCAAGTCAATGCGTCCTTTTGTCTCTTCCTCCGTTTTGAAACAGCAATCATGTGGCTCGGAATCAATCGACTCTTGATCAGTCTGCAACAGTGTTGCTGGATTCAATACATTACATCTTTTGATCTGATAATGACTCGCTAGTAATGTCAACTCGTAACCAGATAATCTCGCACTAGTAAGGTGTTGAGTCTTCGTTCGGTTCATGAGTGTATCCACTGCATGAGGAACCATGACCACTAGCATGTTGTTCATCACCAAACCAGCAGATTGTCGAATGGAAGCCGCAGCTGCCGCTGTAGCTCTCAAACAACTAGGCAACGCTCTGGCTACCGGATCTAATGTTGATGAAAAATACGCACAAGGGCGTTGTTTATCACCAAACTTCTGTGTCAGAACACTCAACGCGCAACCTTCTCTCTCGTGAACGTAGAGCGTGAATGGCTTACTGTAATCAGGTGTACCCAATACAGGAGCTGAACACAAAGCTTTTCGTAATTCAGAAAAACTCTCTTGACATTCATCAGACCATGGCACTGGACTCGGAACATTTTTCCCAGTCAAAGCTACCAATGGTTTCGCTAAAAGAGAAAAATTTGGGATCCACTGCCTACAGTAAGAGGTAATACCTAGAAAGGCACGTACCTCTCTCTGTGTGCGTGGAACACTCATCTGTGTAATTGTTTTTATTCTTTCTGGGGTCAACTTCCTTCCCTCCTTTGACAAGAGATGACCTAGGTAGGTCACTTCTTGGCAGCAATATTGCATTTTGGAAGGAGACACCTTGTGATTCAAATTAGACAAATGATGCAATAGGGAAATTGTAGCTGCTTTGCAAGTTTCCTTGTCATCGGCAGCCACTAAAAGATCGTCTACGTACTGTACTAGGGCAGAACCTGGAGGAAGGACAAAAGAATCTAACTGGCTTTTTAATGCTTGGCTATAAATGGATGGACTCTCACAATAGCCTTGTGGAGCGCGTTTAAATCTGAAACTGCGACCTCCTAGACAGAAGCCGAAAATATCCCTGCTTTCTTCTGCTATCGGAATGCTGAAAAAGGCATTCTTTAAGTCAATAACTGAGAACCAAGTAGCTGTAGCAGGAATCAATGTTAACAAGGCAGTAATGTCTGGCCGCATTTCCCGGGCACTTTTCATTTCCCGGGCACTTTTCATTGCATTTTGCTGCCGCGTTTATTTAATTTCATTTTGCGGCCGTGTTTTAGCAAAATGCCATGCTTTCACTTTAACAATTACGCCTATCTTCAGCAGTTCGGCTGCTTCTAATAATTTTGCCGGCTTTCCCTACGTGACCACATTGGCGCAGTTGTGTTGCCTGGACTTAGCTCTGAGATCCCTAGAGCGGCTGCAGACATGGCAGACAGCGGCAGCAGCTCTTTTTTCTGTTTACTTGCTAACCAAGCATCACAACAGAAATACGACGGGCAGCAGAGCCCAGAGCGGGGACAGTAACTTAGAGCATAACAGCCCTGGGGGCATTCACGGCAGGCGGCATGCAAGGGGAGGGGGCACCATGCACACCACCGCTTCCAAGCAGCGAGCCCACTGAAAACATGGCCAAACGTGCTTTTTCATTCTCCCCCACCCCCTTCTATGCATGTGTGTACGTTATTTCTGCTTTAACCTTCGTCAAACTCTTTATCATACATTTATTTAAAACTATCTTTCTAATTTCCTTAAATAGCGCTCGTTCTGACATGGAGTTTTGCTGCGCTGTGTCACCTTTTCTTATCAGAGTCGCCGTTCCGCATGCTAATCTGATTTGTGTAATCTTAGTCAGCTGTAACAAGTTGAAGCCAACAAGAGCACTCTCCTTGTGTCAATCATGCAGTGCTTGGTTCAAGCTGTGTGTTAACCAGGCCGCGTGAAATATACAGTGCCTAGAGCACTCATTCTGTGAAACATGCAGCTCTTGGGGCACACCATGAGTTAACCATGCCACATTCTTTTTGCCTGTGTGTTTGTTTGTAATGTTTTGCTTTTTTTAGATATTGCTAATTTTATGTGCTTTAGTACTGCTCACCTTTTACCCAGTGCTAAACATGTAGCGCCCAGAGCACTCTTCGTTTGTTCAAACATGTAGCACTTGGTTCACGTTGTGTGCTAACCATACCGCATTCAGTGCATCCAAAAAAATATAGCAATATTTGTATGCTTTTGGAACTGCTCACCATTACGTAGTGTTACACATCAAGCACCCAAGGCAGTCTCCTTATGTGAAAAATGTAGCGCTTGTTGCACTCCATGTGTTAATCACGGCATGTTAAACATGCAGCACACAGAGCATTGTTCTTGTGTCAGTTACGCTACTGGTGAGGCCGAGCCTGCATACACCCACATACACAGCCCCACCGTCCCGTTGCATGTGCTTTGCTGTTGGGAACCTTTACAGACAAATGTGCCAATAAAAAACATATGCTGCTTAGAAGTGTGATAATATTTCCATCTACACGCAGCTACTGGTGAGGCCGAGCCTGCATACACCCACATACACAGCCCCACGTCCCGTCGCATGTGCTTTGCTGTTGGGAACCTTTACAGACAAATGTGCCAATAAAAAAACATATGCTGCTTAGAAGTATGATAATCTTTCCAACTATGCGCAGCTACAAAGGATTCTTCCGTCTCAGCCGTACAGACTTCTTCCTTTGTTAATTTACTTTTGTTCAGTGATTACAATGTTTCTAAAGGTGCTTACCAGGTCGACTCTGTATTGTAAAGGCTTTAGGCTATTTTAAACACGCTATCGCTTTGTAATGTGCTTGCACCTTACATTTATTCATAGCATTTTTTGTGCCCTTCTGCCCTGTTAGACTCGTTTTTAGTGCCCTTCTGCCCCTGTTAGACTCGTTTTTTGTGCCCTTTTGCCCTCTGTTAGACTCGCTTTTTGTGCCCTTCTGCCCTCTGTTAGACTCGTTTTTCCTTGCAACCCCAGCATCACTCAGCCCAACCCAACCATCACTCAGCGCAACCCCTGCATCACTCAGCCCAACCCCTGCATCACTCAGCGCAACCCCAGCATCACTCAGCGCAACCCCAGCATCACTCGGCACAACCCCTGCATCACTCAGCTCAACCCCTGCATCACTCAGCGCAACCCCAGCATCACTCAGCGCAACCCCTGCATCACTCAGCGCAAGTCCTGCATCACTCAGCGCAAGCCCTGCATCACTCAGCACAACCCCTGCATCTATCAGCGCAACCCCTGCATCACTCAGCGCAACACCAGCATCACTCAGCGCAACACCAGCATCACTCAGCGCAACCCCAGCATCACTCAGCATCACCACAGCACCACTCAGCACCACCACAGCACCACTCAGCACCACCACAGCATCACTCAGCACCACCACAGCACCACTCAGCACCACCACAGCATCACTCAGCGCCACCCCAGCATCACTCAGCGCAACCATCACTCAGCGCAACCCCTGCATCACTCAGCGCAACCCCAGCATCACTCAGCACCACCACAGCACCACCCAGCACCACCACAGCACCACTCAGCACCACCACAGCATCACTCGGCACCACCACAGCACCACTCAGCACCACGACAGCATCACTCAGCGCCACCCCAGCATCACTCAGCACAACCACAGCACCACTCAGCACGACCACAGCACCACTCAGCACCACCACAGCACCACTCAGCACCACCACATTATCACTCAGGACCACCACATTACCACTCAGCACCACTACAGCATCACTCAGCACCACCACAGCACCACACAGCACCACCACAGCATCACTCAGCACCATGACAGCATCACTCAGCACCACCACAGCATCACTCAGCACCACCACAGCACCACTCAGCGCCACCCCAGCATCACTCAGCACCACCACAGCACCACTCAGCATCACCACATCATCACTCAGCGCTACCCCAGCATCACTCAACACCACCACATTATCACTCAGCACCACCACATTACCACTCAGCACCACCACAACACCACTCAGCACCACCACAGCATCACTCAGCACCACCACTCAGCACCAACACAGCATCAATCAGCACCACCACATTATCACTCAGCACCACCACATTATCACTCAGCACCACCTCATTATCACTCAGCACCACCTCATTATCACTCAGCACCACCACAGCACCACTCAGCACCACCACAGCACCACTCAGCACCACCACAGCATCACTCAGCACCAACACAGCACCACTCAGCACCACAGCAGCATCACTCAGCACCACCACAGCACCACTCAGGACCACCACAGCATCACTCAGCACCACCAGAGCACCACTCAGCAGCACCACAGCACCACTCAGCACCACAACAGCATCACTCAGCGCCACCCCAGCATCACTCAGCACCACCACAGCATCACTCAGCACCACCACAGCATCACTCAGCACCACCACAGCACCACTCAGCACCACCACAGCACCACTCAGCACCACCACAGCACCACTCAGCACCACCACAGCATCACTCAGCGCCACCCCAGGGTATAGGTGTCACATTTGCGAAAGATATAACTATTGGCATTGTAAATGACAAAGCTATTAATTTAGCTATTTTCAAAACCAACACATAAATAAAAAAAGTGTCATTTACAAGACCAATAGCTCAAACTTTCCTAATGCGAGACCTATTGCATTGCAAATGCTCTATCGCCCTCACTCACTCTAACGCCCTCCCTCACTCTATCGCCCTCCATCACTCTATCACCCTCCCTCACTCTATCGCCCTCCATCACTCTATCGCCCTCCATCACTCTATCGCCCTCCATCACTCTATCGCCCTCCCTCCCTCTATCGCGCTCCCTCTATCGCCCTCCCTCTATCGCCCTCCCTCTATCTATTACCCTCCCTCTATCTATCTATCGCACTCACTCAGCACCACCACAGCATCACTCAGGGGCACCACAACATCACTATGCGCTACAATAGCATCACTGAACGCAACAGCATCACTTGTTCCCAAAACAACATTACTCAGCGCCACCACAGCATCAATCTGTGCAACCATTCAACAACAACTGGTTCAAATATTTTCTGTCAATGTTTCAAGCTTTATTACAAATGTCATAAAAAAAGTTAAATGTTTTCACTTTTGTTCTTGTTAAAACATTGTGATTTGTCAGATCAATACATGTAAGACAGGGGAAAACTAAACATGTACCTTTACTAATGCTATAGATGTAACATTTACTAACTTTATAACTATTGGCATTTCTAAAAACAAAATTAATACTTTTATATTTTGAAAAACATAAACAAAAATTAAAAAATATTTACATTTTACACACCAAAAGCTCAAACTTTTCTATTACGAGACCTATTGCATTGCAAATACTTGTTTATTTTATTTTCCTGCCTGTGCTTAGAAGAGCCCTCATCTGACTTATAAGGAGTGGGGGCGCCACGCATCGCGGGAGTTGCAAGGATCCTCTGTTGTGCCCAGAGAAAGCATAAAGGTGAGCACATAGGTCTAGCTGTGGCTTGATTTAGGAAGCAGTGATGTAATCTCCTTCACCTCTGGCGCGGGCGCATTGCAGTCTGCGGCACTTGCGGGCAGTACTGACCGTCTAGCCAAAAGGCTTTTGCATTCTGGAACTTGAGATTTCCCTTTCCCCATTACAAGTCTGAACCTCAAAGTCCATGTATGCAACAGTGCTGTTCATTAAAAAGTTAAAACTATCCGAAGGTGCCACTGATGACGTTGAGTTACCTGGCAGCTATTCTGTTTTGTTTTGAGTCACTATGCATTTAGAACCTAGGGTTGGAAAATATTTCTATGCTCGTTTGAGTGTCCAAGAGGCCATTTTGAGAACAATGTAAAGATGGTGCACTACAATTTAGGGCGTATCGTAGATTACGGAGGTGTACCCAACTTCAAACATGTTGCAATGTGCGGATAATGTGGGTGATATAAGGGGTATTGGGAGGGAAGAGGATTGACGATTGTTAGGGGGTATTGGGAGGGAAGAGGATTGAGGATTGTTGGGGGGGTATTGGGAGGGAAGAGGATTGACGATTGTTGGGGGGGTATTGGGAGGGAAGAGGATTGACGATTGTTAGGGGAATATTGGGAGGGAAGAGGATTGAGGATTGTTGGGGGGGGTATTGGGAGGGAAGAGGATTGACGATTGTTGGGGGGTATTGGGAGGGAAGAGGATTGACAATTGTTAGGGGAGTATTGGGAGGGAAGAGGATTAACCGATTGTTAGGGGGTATTGGGAGGGAAGAGGATTGACGATTGTTAGGGGTTATTGGAAGGGAAGAGGATTGAGGATTGCTAGGGGCATTGGGAGGGAAGAGGATTGACGATTGTCAGGGGGTATTGGGAGGGAAGAGGATTGACGATTGTTAGGGGAGTATTGGAAGGGAAGAGGATTGACCGATTGTTAGGGGGTATTGGAAGGGAAGAGGATTGACGATTGTTAGGGGAGTATTGGGAGGGAAGAGGATTGACCGATTGTTAGGGGGTATTGGGAGGGAAGAGGATTGAGGATTGCTAGGGGCTTTGGGAGGAAAGAGGATTGACGGTTGTTAGGGGGTATTGGGAGGGAAGAGGATTGACGATTGTTAGGGGGCATTGGGAGGGAGGGGTACTGACGTTTGTTAAGGGGGTATCTGTGGATGGAAACAGTATTTGGAAAATTCAGCACTGTTCTTTACGAACATCAAATCTATTCAATCTTTCAGATATATCTGAACATTATAGAAAAAGTTCTTTTGAAATTTTTTAATTTGGCACTGAAACTTTGGCCTTTGGGATCCCTGAGCCCAATGCATCTCCCATGAGTTTGTCATGCATACCAGGGAATCCCCACGGGCCACGCTGTCCAATAGGTGCTCAGTGATTCCGCCTGGTAAACTTCATGGGATGCCAGGCAGACACACAGGGCTGTCAGTATTGTGATGCTTGTATTACCATGGTGATGTCCACTACTGCACCACCATTTTCTCACAAGGGCCTGGTTACCTTTGTAATCATGGCAGTTACCACCAGTGGCATTGGTGTGGTAATGGCACAGTAGTGGCAAGGTTGAGGCCTTTGCAAGGGCAGTACCTCAGCCCAGGCATTAACCCCTCAATCTTCAGGTTACATGCTCCAATCCAATGAGATAGCTCAGAAGGTTCAGTGACATCTTTAGTGATCTGTGTGTACACTGTAAGTAACAGGTTTCAATGAAAGTAGGATGGTTCGGTAGATTAATGAACTTAAGTGTGTACGCGTAACCTCAGCATAGTCTTATTTTTATGTTATTGATACTTTATATATTGTGCACAGGGATGTCTCAAAGTGGGCTATTGCCCAGGATCCCAACTTTCCAAGGCCCCCCTTGGAAAGTGAATTTTCTCTCTGTCTCACATCCGTATTTTTCTCCTTCTCAACTTTTAATGTATTATTCAGTATTATTTGGCATTATGGGACTTAAATTAGCAACACATTGATAATGTTATGCAAAGCTGCTCTGTACAGGCACTCCCAAAGTATATCTTGCCATGGGACCTCAAAATCGTTAAGACCACACTGAGGGTGAACCAAAGTCCTAGGAACGATGGGGCCCGGGAGAGAGGACATTTCATATCTAAAGGTACCGTACATAGAAGAACTGTATTGTGTGCATGGGGGCCATTTGAAAGTCCACTAATTATCCACTGTAGATAGACAGTGCCTATCTACAGGGATAGACACTGTAGATACCCTACTGTGTCTATCCTACAAAGGAATAATCTGGTTTGACACTGGATTGCATGGGAAAATATTGTTACAAGGCAAAAAAAGTCTAGTGCAAAAAGAAATGTATTTACCAATGCTTCTTTAAGTTTTCTTTTGGTATTATTTGGCTTCCAGAAACGAGGCAGCTTCAGATTCCTAAAATTAAGTCTGTCAGAAAAAAGTCAGGCAGGGACGGGTTCCAAGCCTAGTTTCTGTGCAGCCGAAGCATCAAACAATTTTACCAGCCAAACATGGGGTCAGGAGTACCCACAACCAAGGGCTCAAACACCAAACCTTAATAATTTTGCAGAGCGGGAATCCGCATGGATTAGAAAATGTATTTATTTGGAATTTCTCTCTCCCCTCCCACCATAACTGTGCATTTGCTGGGAATAAATCTTTCTGGGAACAGGTTACCCTGGCATTAAAAACACAAGAGGCTTGGGTTGTTCTTTATACTCCAGAAGGACTTTGCAGGTGTTAGGCACAGACTTTAAACCTCAAATGAAGATCCTACTTTTCTACTTGTGTGTGTCCATGTAGAGCACTGGCGCTGGAGGCAGGCAGGAATGCTAGCTCCAGCCAGAGCACAAACTGGGCTTCAAGATGCCAACCAGGGCACGTAAAAATATGTAGTGTTGGATATGGGTCTATACTGCGAAAACATGCTTACAAGAACAGTGAGCTAATGCGAGCAAGAACGCTGTTTGTGATTTGGGACAATGATATGTGTAGGATTCTTTGTGTTTTCATAAATCTGGATTGTATAGGGTTCGGATTTAGCTTTTTTTTAAATCATCATTTGAATTCAGTTCAAAATTTTAAAAGATCATGTGCCACAAAATGCCATAGATTTGCAGTCTTAAATATTTGAAGGAGGCATCCAGATATTTCTGTGCTTCGTCACCATATCAAACCTTGAACCAGAAATACATCTGAACATTTGCAAATCCATGGGCCAATATTTTGCATATCGTTTTCCATGTGCTTGCTTTTTGCTTCTTTCGTTAGTTTTATTGGCTCTTATCATGATGCATATAGTTTTAATTCAAGTTTTACAGAAAATTCATTTGCCCACCTTTTCTGTCTTGCATGGCTTGGAATGTTTATTTTGCTCTTGTTCTTTCTGTGACAACACCTAGTTTGGGGTATGAGCACCTGGCGCCGTCTTATGTATATGGCACACTTTCCCTGTTTGCACCATGGCACATCTTTCAAAAGGTGCAAACAGGGACAGTGCATTGTATTAGAAAGAACATGGTCAGCGACTGGCTGCCGCCCCCCCCCCCCATCTGACCACACCAACACCTGACACATGAACATGAGACCTGGTTATCTTTGGAAGGCGGGAGGTCGCAAGACCCCCCGGCCGTATTTATTAAGATATGAAATTAAAAAAGGTTTTTTAATTGCATGGTCAAAAATGTATACAAAAATCAGCAGGACATTAGATACAATATTGTCAACAAGTTTGAGAGGCTAACCTTAACAGAAACTCTAATACAGATTGTTTCCTAACCGAATCTAACATCCTCATCTTGATTTTTGTATACTACATTTCTGGCCCTATGGCAAGGTCGCTAACCGGTGTCAGGTCCTACTAGCTGCGCCTCACCTAGAGATGTGCGCATGCGCAGCCGGGTCTGGTAATTACCCGGTCTACGCCGTGAACTCCATTTACCCACTAAAGGAGGGCCCTTACTCTGCGCCATCCAGTGATGTCATAAGTATGCGCGCGCGGGTGGCTACCAGCCTAAGGAAAGCGTGACTACTCCAACCCGCGCCCCTTTGAGGCACCAGTTACCTTGCCCCTGAAGTTCTAGGAGTGGCCAATGGCCCCTCCCCCTGGACGGGAACCTCCCATGGATGATGCCCGCCCCCTCAGACCTTAAAATAGCTGCTCACCGGTCATGACCTTACCGCCACAGGCCAGCATTGTTAACCGACGATCTGGCCTCCCCCTACCTAGACCCAAATCAGCAAGCTTGTTTAGCAAAACCCTCTAACCAGGCCCAGAGATTGTTAGACCACAAAACATTCCCCGTCTCAGTCAAGTGTACTCCATCCCCTAGGTAATACTGTTTGCCCCAGATACACCCATGTGGAATCGTCTGAAACCGGGGGGCCCGAAATAGTTTGTCCAATTGTGTGTTGATCCTCTTTACCGAGTGATTCAATGCCCTAACCGAGTCCCCCCCTCGCCACTGCCACCGAGGGATAAGTTGCGACCATACTACCGTGCAACCCGGGCAAGTCCTGGCCACCCACCCCGCCGTGGAGATGATCTCCTCAATAAGGATGCGTCTCCCCAACTTGGCCAAATCATTCTCCCCCAGGTGAAGTATCACCACTGACGGGGGCGGGCTGCTGAGCTAAGAGTCCCTGGAAGAAGTCCCTGAACTGGGTGAGACATAGACTCCCTCTCCCGAAGAATGAAATGTCAAACCCCTTTTGCGCGGCCCTTTTTCTACGGTCTCCTGAAAGAAAAACACATTCAGCACGCCTCACATACGAGTGACCCACGATCCAAACCATTTTCTTGTGTTGATCCCGATGCTTGTTCCGTGATGGCGTAGATCCTTGATGCCTGGTGGAGAGTTCCTCCCCTGCGTCACAGGTTTGAGAAACTGCAAAAAACCAAAGACAAACCGGGCGTGAGCACCATCCTGTCACAACATGTCAATTCGCACATATCGTTTATAACATTCAGAGGACCATCTCCCAATTTCCTTCACATTTTTAACCGGGAGGCCCCTTGCCACTGCCTCAGTTGCTGCCCCAATCCTAAATGAGTGAGTGCCAAATTCCTTGGGATCCAGACCTGCCTGTCTGACCGTCAGCTCCAAGACCCTTCTAAACTGGTACCTGGTCAAGGGCGTACCGTCGGCGTGACACAACAGTGCACCTCCCGCCGTGCCCCCTCGCTGTTTATGGAAGATTTCCACATGAGCAACCGGGCAGCAACGATTTGCACGGGCTCGGTGGAGCACTATGGTGTGACCCCGTGACTCCTGGTCGGTTTTGGATTTCTGAATTGTCACCCACATGGTATCCTCCCTGATCTTTACACAGGCCCCTTGTAGGCCGCCCTGCTGATCATGTTTGGACGCTGCTACCAACTCACCAATTCTCAGAGCCCCATAGAAAGTCAGGGAAAATGCAGCTTTGAACAGAAGTACCTCCCACTCCGAGCTACAGACACTGTGCAGTGCCACCAATAAAGATGTCAGCCGTGCTAGCCCAATGGGCCTTCTTTTATCAGCAGGGTGACCCTGTAAACGGCGCCAACCCCTCAAGGCCTTGCGCACCATAAAGGTGTTAGTGGGGTCTCGCATGCCCTTAGCCTGCGCAAAAAAGGAGACCGCCGCCCTATGCCTGCTCGCAGCCGCTACGGAGCGACCCTCCCTGTGCATCCCTTCTAAGTAGGCCGCAAAGCTGTCCTCCTGTGCCCACCTAACCTCCTATTCCTGCCCCAAGAAAGTACGGTAAGACAAAAACGCCCCTTCGTAAGCTGTCTTGGTCCTGGGGGCTAAGCTAGCAACCACGAGGTCCTGTAATCTGGGGCACCAATCTGCCAAAGTACTGCCGGGAAGTGAGCCGGAGAGGGGTCTGCTGCAGGAAGATGTTCCCTGAAAACCTGCATTTTAAAGCGAGAGAGGGAGTCAGCTGCATTATTGAGAATGCCAGGGACATGCTTGGCTTTGAAGACCACATTCATTTTCAAGCATTGCAACACAATCTCCTTTATCAGGCGCAGTATGAAAGGACAGCGCGCCCCCTGTTGGTTTATGCACTCCACCACAGTCATGTTATCTGACCAGAACACCACTGATTGATTACATAGGTGTTCGGGCCAGACCTTCAATGCCACCCAGATTGGGAAGAGTTCAAGGAAGCCAATATTGGTGGTCAAACCCCATGCTCTCCATTCTTCCGGCCATTGTTGGGCGACCCACTTGTTCCCCAGGATGGCGCCAAAGCCCACACTACCAGCCGCGTCTGTCCATAAACCCAACTCTGCTGATGTGGTGGGAGGACCGGGCCACACTACCCTGCCATTGAAATCCTCCAGGAATGCCATCCATATGAGCATATCCTGGCGAACCTCAGATGACAACCTCGTGCGGTGATGTTTCTCCCGTAGTCCCTTCATTGCTTGGGCAATGGAGCGTGAGAACGGGCGTGCCATAGGGATAACCCGAAGAGCGAAGTTCAGTTGCCCCACCACCTCCTGTAATTGTTGCAAGGAAACCTTGTGTTTGCGTAGGCATTGTCGTAGCGCTGCTCTAAACCTAGACACTTTGTCCTGGGGCAACCTGAAGCATACTTCCACTGAGTCAATTTCAATACCGAGAAATTCCAAGCAGGTGGATGGGCCAAACGTCTTCCCCAGCGCTAGCGGGACCCCAAAAGCCCGCATGAGCACGCAAAATTCCTGCAGTGCCCAGGCACACTCCTGAGAGCCCGCCGCACCTAAGAAGAGAAAATCATCCAGGTAATGCATGACCTGCTGGTGGCCCGTCGCCTGTCTCATGACCCATTCTAGAAATGAGCTAAACGTCTCGAAATATGCACATGATATGGAACAGCCCATGGGCATGCATTTATCCATGTAAAACTTGTCCTCAAAAGTGAAACCTAGGAGATGATGATCAGCTGGGTGGACTGGGAGGAGACGGAAAGCAGATTCTATGTCTGACTTTGCCATCAGGGCCCCTGGCCCCAGGGCACGCAACAAGTCCACCGCCTGGTCAAATGAGGCATATTTTACACTACAAATCCCTTCATCAATCGCATCATTCAAAGACGCTCCTCTGGGCGCCAACAGGTTGTGGATCAGTCTAAACTGGCCCTTCTCTTTTTTGGGAACTACTCCTAGTGGTGAACACACAAAATTGGAGACGGGCACCCTCACGAATGGGCCAGATATCCTGCCCAGAGACAGTTCTTTGCTAATTTTCGCCGCCACCACTGTAGGGTTGAGTTTCACTGACAGTTGATTCTTGCAATGGGCGCTACCTGTGTACCCCCCTGCCGGGATCCTAAAGCCTTGGGAGAAACCTTTCTGAAGTAGTGTGGCTGCTGTGTGGTCCGGATATCTATTTAACCATGGGATCATTGCCAGAACATCTACAGGCGTGGGGGTACCCAACTTGTTTGTACTACACTGGCTTTCCTCTTCCCCTCTGACCGTGGTTGCCCTGCTTGGACCTGCAAGATGATTCTGAGTGTGAGGGGTGACCACAGGCACCGCATGCAAGTTTAAATCTACAGGTGCCCGGGGCCCTTGTGCAGGTGCGCTTATTAAAATCCCAGCACACCCCTTTCTTCTCTGACCCGCCGCCCCTATTCTTACCCGGGACCTCACCCGCTTGGGGTGGCCGAAAGGGCTGTTGAGGTCTGGCGGGAAAAACCTTGACCGCACTGGTGGACTGATGGGGGGGCGAGCTCTCTGAGAATTGCTGATGCCATGACATAGAGTCAACCTTGTCCCATGTCAGTGATGGATTAAATTTCAAGGCTTTCCTGAAATTGACATCATACCCTTTCCACGCATCCCCAGAGTACTGTTCACTCCACCCCACAATCCTGCTCTGGTAGCACGCCAATGGCGCCTGCACATTGGGGGGTCGTTCGGCCTTGATAGCTGTGAATACTGCAAAAGCCCTGATCCAGTTAAGCAGAGTTTCCTCCACCCTAAATCTAGAACACTGTGCCCTCCATTCACTTGGATGCATCCACTCCTTTAGCGTCTTTGCATGCTCCATTTCCCTATTATCAAGCAGTAATGAATAAATGTACACATATTTATCAGCCCAAATCATCTCCTTCACAGTCTGTGACACATGTTGTGCTAAATTCTCACTCCTGGAGGGTATAGAACCATCTCCCAAGAGAGGCAGCGCCACCTCCTTACCATTTCCGGGCACCTGGGCCGGCTGCCCACCATCTCCGTTCAGTTGGGCGGGACTGGAACCTGCGAGGGAAGAAGATGAGGGCACTGCAGTACTGTCAGCCACCGCTGCAGATTTAATCTTTTCCACCAATTTTGCCGCTTCTGCAGCATGATCTGACGAAGCCGGTAACACCCCCCCCTTCTGTAGCCACGGCATCAAGGCCGTTATCTTAGATACCAGTTATGGGGGGATTGAGTCTAAATTGCCTGCTGGGACTGCCGGCGCCACCGGGGGCATAACCAGTGGCAGAGGTGTAGGAGGCAAGGGCGCTGCCGGTGGCGGTAAACCCGTAAGTGGGATGGGCACCACGGGTGAAGGGGCAGGCCCGGCAGGGGGGGCGCCGGCGGATTGACAGGGGCTGGCGCTGCAGGAACAGGAACAATTGGCGTAGGTGCCAGAGGAGCTGGAGCCGCAGGAACCGGTATAATAGGTACCGGAACTAACGGCTCGGGGAGGGGGGGGCAGTGTACCTGGGCTTCTTGGCCTTAGACCTCTTAGGCGGGGTAACAATATCCCCCCTTGGCAAGGGGGCCGCCCTCTGGCGAACAGGCCTACCCGATGGGCCAGGAGCCTCATCAAACCTCTCATTAAAGCGGGCCTCTAATTCATCAATTTTCCCCAATCGCTTGTTAATATTGCTCATTTCAAGCATCACGGTCTGCATCATAACCTCCATCCTGGACCCTCCTTTACCACCCCTTGGCCCTGGCATGTTCAAAACCACCAATAACTGCCTACACTCCTAGTGATACAATTGAGCGTACTTGCGCTTTGTACCTTCACCAAATGGAGGATGTCCAGGGGGCTGTAAGCACCATGCAACGGCGGCCGCAACACCACCGGCTTATCCGGCTATGTCAGGGGTGAGTAAACCTAGTGTAGACCCACCTGGCGGCAACCAGGAGCGATGAAATGCTAGCCCCCCGCTCTCCTCTTACCGACCAATCCTGCGTACTCCCCGCCGGTATTGTGTCTGCAACCGCGTCCTACGTCCACCTCTTTGAGCTGATCAATTGAATTGCAGCGATGTTTTCTTTAAGCGCCTGTAATAGAAAAAATATCAGTACCTGGGAGTATGAGGCTGAAGCAGTTGTTGAAACCAGCGCCTAAAGAGGGTTGCAATACCTGGAAGCTTGACCCCCTTTCTTATCCCCCCACCTCAACACTGTCTTTGCCTGTATGTCTTTAACAATTTAAAAGAACACCCCAGGTTTCTGTTTAGAAAGGGCGCCAATTAAACAATCACACTGGTAGAAAGACCCTTGTTTCCTAATTAAAACGACCCCAAAATTGCAGTAATTAAGTTAAAGGCATCCACATAAATTCAAAGGCACCCTTTCCCCTGGTCTCCCATTCAGGTCCTGCCCTGGTCGACCCTGCTTCGCAACCTACACAGCTCCACGTACAGCCGGCTGGTTTCACCGCGCGCTGTAATGCGGAGATAGGGGACAATTGTAAACAGAATGTGAGGAGCGGAGAAGGCGTTGTTTCAGTGTGTCGATCCTTGACCTATAAAAACGGCCCCAAAAACACCTAGCGCTTCGCTATGGCCTCTCGCCCCTTACAGCACACACCCGCTCGGTAGCCTGTTTATGCAGAGCCCCCCCCACCGCTTCTTCCAGTAACGAGAAATACCTCGATCCTCCGCGTAATCCTTTCACCTATGCGGCCAAGTTGGTGGCGCTCCACTTGGTTCTGGCGCACTATCAGCGCCGAGAAATACCTCACTCTCCCGAAATTCCAGCACCCAGACACACAGGTATGTGGCGCTCGACGTGGCCCGGATAAAATGCGGCCTTGACTTTGCTGCCCCGATGAGGACCAGAAGATCGCCGGGCATCCGCCGCTGGATATCACAGCCGCTGCCTCCACAGAGCTCGGGCAACCGGGACCAGAAATAAAAACGGACAAAATTAATACAAACAAGAAGCCCCGAGCGCGGGGCACAACACGCTGTGGAGGAGCGTCCAGGGAGAAGAGGGTCTCCTGGGCGCTCCCCGCTTCTTTATGCACAAGGGACTGGGTGGGGGTGGCTACGCCCCCCACCCAGCCCCTCCCGGCACGCCCGCCCCTGACCCGGACATCCTACCATGGTATCCGGGTCAGGGAGGGCACCAACCAATCGGTGGTGGTGCGCGCCCAGGAGGGCACGCCCCACCACCGAGAGGCACAAAGGGAGGGGGCGATCGCCGCCCCGCCATGCGGGCGGGGGGGCCAAGAGCCCCCCCTTTTCATGTGCTACCCCCAGGGCGGACGCAAACTCACGCCCCCATGCAAATGAGGGAACCCCCTCTCATAATAGCGCTGGTGCTACATGTGCATCAGTAATACAGATAGGAACGTGCAAGCAAACTGTGCAATGAGGTATACAAGTGCATGAGTCAAAACGCTACGATATCCTAGCTTGATGAAGTGAACAAGCGCATATATCACCACGAATGTGCACACATACAGCCTGACACGGCCACCATTTTTTTTATTTACCATTCCAAGTTGGCAGACACCAGCCTTGGAGTGTTAAATAAAAAAGAGAATTAAATGTGAGAGAAAGCACATTTTGAAAAGTGGAGAATACAGCAAATTTTATTCCAAGTTGGCAGACACCAGTCTTGGGCTGTTCAATAACAAAGAGAATTAAATGTGAGAGAAAGCACATTTTTAAATGAGAAAAATACAGCAAATTGCAGCTATCGGGCCTTCCCAAAAAGTTTTTTTAAAGTTGCTAAAAGACAACAGGAGGGCAATGGTGGCGAAGGCAGGGGATTTAGGAGATGCAAATGCTGCCAAGCAGCAAGGAGCAGTAAGTAAAAAATTGAAAAAATTGAAAAAAATTACAAAAAGCAAGTAGGAAGGGGTGGGTAGGTATGCAGTGAATGAGCAAACGATCCCGAGCAAAAATACCATGGGGAGTGGAGATGTGAGGGTGGAAAGAAGCACACGGGGAAGAGAGTAGGAAACACCTGCACCCACATGGAGTCTGTTAGGGATTATTATTAGATAGTTTGTCTAGGAAAAGTCTCCTGGACTGTGGCACGGATGCAGATGGGATGCTAGGGTAGATCTGTCTCTGGACAAGAAAATCATCGCAAGCCGGACGCTTACGTTAACCTCTTAACGATGTATTGCTCGTTTCCTTGACTCTTATGCATCCCCTCATGTACACTTGTAAATGTAATCAGGTAACATGAAAAGCCCTCTGATACCCTCGGGTCTAGCTAGCGCTATATAAAATTCAAAAATAAATAAATAGGTTGGTTCCTTCTACAGTGCGACCTCCATTTAGGCTGCTAATACATGTGAAGGACACTATAGAAAAGTGTACTCTAGCATACTTTCATCTGACTGAATTAATCTCTTCTAGGCTGGTGGGTCAAGAATTCTCTACAATCGCAACCGTGGTGGTGTGGTATCTATAGACTCTGTGGATGTAATAATAGGACAGGGAGCTGAGATGGTTGTCACTGACATGACTGTGCGACCCAGCATGGTCTTCACTGTTCTTCTGATCTGAATTGCTGTAAAGAAAGGTCTATTTTCCACTTGTATAAAAGTGTGGGTTCAAGAATTATAATGTGAATCTTCTCATTTCCTTTACTATCCAATGTTCTGAATTATTGTTTCTTCCTCTGCGACCTCCCTGTTGTCCCATAATTGGTTATTCAAATGTAGTGGTTACAAACTATTTTGCCTAAAATCCCACCTGCTGACATTATTGACACATACAATTTTTTAGTTCTCTATTCAGATTTCGGAGTGAAGTTTCATGAAACAATTCTCAAGGGGATCCCTTTCTGCTCATATCATGTCACTCTCATTGGCTTCTGTAAAATAAACATTGGCATAAACAATATTTTCCATATGCACACGAACGTGACTTTTTTGATCTAATAATGTTCATATATTGGTGAATTATCAGCATTGTGCTATGCACCAATTCACATATATTCATATTGACTGTGATATCAACACCAGCTACTAAAATTGTGGACCACTATCCCTCAAAACCTCAGCTATACGATTTCCAGAATTTGTTAAAAATAATATCGACTGGGCACACAAAGACAGGACTGACCATGCCCGTGTCAGGAAAATGACATTTCCAGTATTTTATCAGAGCAATCTTTTCTTCACATTGGGGAAATGATATTTAATTTTACTTGAATGTCATTGCTATCTCAAGAAGTCTGCTCTATATTTCTAACACCAGGCTTGGAAAATTGACCTTGACTTACAACTAGAGACAATATATCCTCCTTTGAAACCATATTCCTGCAACCTAACTAACTAATCTCCTCTAGTTTATCTATTCATCCCAACAAACATTTGCATGAACTCACTAATGATTACATCTAACTTCTATTAATTTACCAAACTGCATTGAATACTTTCCTTGAAAGCACAAGATTAATTACAATAATAAACTATGACCAGTAACCAATGGATTAACCACTAACTTGGGTTCTGGAGTAGCATGCTACCTGTTATCAAGTGCTTCAATGCCCTGTCAGGGTAGTAGGCACTGTGTAAATGTTATTACAATTCAATTTTGTCCTCTTGTCTGCAACATCATTGATAGTTTTAACTCTGGCTTAACAGCGGTTCTGACACCAGGCATGGCATGATCACCTGGAACAGAGCTTTAAGAACAGAACAGGAAGAAGGGCCCAGACTCCGCCCACAAGTTGATTTTCCTCTCTACAAGATTTTGAATGGCAGCAGACATGCTCTTGCTCTAAAAAGTTGTGGCGAACGTGTTCCTTTGTGAGAAAGTGTATGCACAGTCAAAAAGGCCCGAGTTAGTCCGGGTGTCAATCAATGTTCAAGGCTATCGGCCTGATTAATTCTTTGGGAAACGCTATATCAGATGTGGTAGGTCTGGACTATATATGCTGAAATATTATCACAAAGGCATTAGGTATGCCATATTTATTGTGGAAAGTATATGTTAATGCCAATAGACCTTTAAGGGTGCATTTATAGTAAAGTGTGCCAAAGCATGTAGACAAGAATTTTATTATATTGAACCTCAAGGATTACCATTTTATGAAGGGGTTTGGTGTTGGTTACCTCCTCAGATAAACATTGTAGATAAAAGATTTCACTTTGATCATCCTGAGTAATTCCTCCTAAGGGACATTGTACATTGCTTTGCCAATGGTAACTTTGTACCTATTTGCAATTATATCACCATATGCCTGATGTTTGTCTTTTTTGAAAGCCTGTGCTCAAGAGCAGTTCTAAGTTGGTTATTGTGACAAGCAATCAATAAAGGCTAGTGTTCTCAGTGGTTCATTTTGAAAAATTATCACAGATTCCATTGCTTTGGTTTGTTATTATGAAAATATATGGCAAAGGCAGTAGGCCAGACATATATTGTGAAAAGTATGTGTTAGAGGAAATAGCCCTTTAAAATTAAATTGTAACTTATTACACAGTGTTGAAGCCTGTAGACAGATATTTTATAACACCGACGCTGACAGATTACTATAGAATTTTGGTGCTGGTTACTTCCTCTGACAAACCGGATTTTATATGGAATTCCATTGTTCTGTAAGGCTGACTTGAAAGAGCAGCTCTCTGTTTGAACGTACATGATGATCAGGCAAAGAGCCTTAAGACGTCATATCAACAGAGGGGTATGATGATCTTCTCTACAAACATTTGATTGGAAAATAGTTGTATTAGTTGGGTAAAGAACTAATTCTGCTCATAGCTGATAGGGAAGTTGTTAATGCAGACCCTCTATCAAATACAGTAGGAAGTGACGTTGCATGATATCTCTCCAGTGAGCAATACAGTAAAAAGGGGTTTCACTTTGTGAAACTAGCAGATACAATAGGAAGATATTTTACATTGTGAACTCTGTGGAGAACAAAACAGGAGGAGCTTTTACATTGTGAATTCTCTGATAAAACCAACAGGAATGGGTTTTAAATTATTAACTCTCCAAAAAATACAATAAGAAGGGTTCATATGATAAACCCTCTGAAAAATGCAATAAAAAGATATTTTACATAGGGAACTCTGAAAAACATAAAAGGAAGGGGCTTTACATTGCAAAGTCTTTAACAAGTACAGTAGGAAGGCGCTTTATGTTGCAAAGTTTGACAAACCACACAGGAAAAGATTTTCCTTGTGAACTCCATGACAAACACTATAGGAATGGTTTCACATTTTTTTACATTGAAATCAATGTATACTGCCTAAAAAGGTTAAGAAAACATTTTAGGCAGAAGCCGCATGGTCATGTTTATGTTCTTGTTAACACTAATAAGCCAGGTTTATTGGTTATTACATTTTGGTGACAAAGGCATTAGGCCTCTTATTTTACAATGTGAATGACAAAGACAGTAAGTTTAACCTTGCTGGCAATGAAAATTCCTTAAATTTTGCAATGAGTGCTTATTGGGGGTACTGTTGTTTTTTAACGTTAGAGACTGCTGGTGCGCCATTTGTCACAAGACACCTCACAGATAATGGAAATAAACTATATTGCTCTGCCTTATTACCCTGGAAGTCATGTGCTGAAAGCGGGTACTTGGTCTCAAGTTTATGGGCTCGAGTATGAAGGCCCCAGGACACTGAGGGTGAAATACCCTATTTCTCACAACGGCAGACCAGTAACTTCTCACTCGCAAAGGACGTCCTGAAACAGATACCTAGAATACAGCAAGCATTGGCATAGCCAATAGGTCTCGCTTTCGGGACCTTATAAGTATTTAGTTCTGCAGCACAACTTGGTGCAACAACACGAATCGTTGCATGGCTAAACCCTTATAAGGTCCCAAAGGTGAGACCTATTGGCTATGCCAATGCTTGTTAAAGATGATGGCGGGAGGAGGAACTTCGCGCGTGACCAAGATGGTCGCATGAGCACAGGGCTTCCGAGACCCTCGTAGCCTCCCACATCTATCCTTTCGCCTATCCTGTCCTTCATTGAAATATCCGTGAAGATGAACCACGGGTGAGGCGAGATCTGCTTTCAGATTCCGAATCCGACCCCGGGAACCGGAGCTGTGGTGCTCAGAAGATTACGGCCTACGCCTTCGTGATGCCCGGCTGTGGAGTTGGCACGGTGCCCGAGCTGTAGTTGAACAACATCGGCCTGAGGTGGTGGGGTCGACCGGTCTGGTTGACTTTCACTTTTGATTTGGTCTTTCCCTTAGGGAGGTTCGACGGCGAGCAGCCCCTTAGTGCCGAAGTCGGCTATTCTACGCTACATCCGAGTGTACCTCCTCACCGCTTTGAAAATCTTGAGAGGATACCTGGCGTGTGCCCTCCGAGTGAGGTTCGACCACGACCCTGTGGTCCTGGAGCCGCCATCTTCCTCCTTAGTCTACCTGCCTCACGTCGGTCTGTACTCCACAATGGCGGGGAAACCGGAGGGGGAAAAGCAGCAGCTTAAGACAACTCGGCGGGGTGGATATACCCAGACCAACAACATGGACCGTTATGCCCAGACTAGGGGATCTCCTAGCGGATCGGGCAGATTGCCGGAGGATACTAGAGATGCTCCGACTTCGGCAACTGAACCGACCCTGCAAGACGTTATGGGCGCCATAGATGGGATCAAATCCTCCCTTGGGCAACAAATGGAGACCCTCTCCCATAAACTTGATACTGTGGCGATCGATGTCAATCTGATCCGTACGGACTTGACAAAAACGAATGAGAAAGTCAAGTGGTTGGACATTAAGACCTCCAGTTTGATGAGTGATGTTGCTGATCTGCAGACGGAGGTCCGCAACTTAAGGGCCTCCAATGATCTCTTCGTCCGTCGTCTGGAGGATTTTGAAGGGAGGGCTCGGCGGAACAACGTTCGCATCATCGGTGTCCCGGAGAAGGCGGAAGATTCTACAGCTGACCTCTTCGTTGAAAATTTGGTTGTTAACCATCTTGCACCCAAGGGACTGAGTAAATCTTTCAGGGTTAAGCGGGCTCATAGAGTTCCGGGTGGTAAGCCAAAGGTGGGTGCCCCACCGCGCCCTATGATTGCAAGGATTTTTAATTTTCGTGACAGAGACGCTATCCTGCAGGCTTCGCGGATGAGTGGTCCTATGAAGTTCGAGAACACTACTATCAACTTCTACCCGGACTTTACCCAATCTGTTTAAAGGCAGAGGCTTGGTTTCCTGGGAGTAAAGAGGAGACTGCGTGACATGGGCCTTAAGTACGCTATGCTTTTTCCGGCCAAGTTGAGGATCGAACACGCTGAGCGCACTTATTTTTTTGATTGGCCTGAAGTGGTGGCCGACTGGCTTGACATTCTACCGAACCATCCTGCGCCAGAAGAACAATCCGAAGGGGCATGAGGGGGACCGATGGAACAGGAATAGCCAGCTTTGCCTGGTTTCTGGGGTCCCCAGTAGGCCTCGAAATGTGGTTCGCTAATCCTGCAATGTGAATGATTGTGACATCCGGGGGGGTTGTGGGGCTATTGGTGGGTCTCTTTCCTCCTCTGCCTTACTTTTTGTAGCTTAGTTTGATGTGGGGGCGACAGGCACACTGCAAGTTGGGGTGACTTTCTAGTCTTACGCAGGGGTGCAGGGTGGAGGAGTTCATAACGGGTGGGGGGGTTTTGTTGGGGTGTGTGCTTGTTTTTCTGCAAGGCAATGTATTGTTAGACCTTCTGATCGAAGTGCTGGATTCTTGTTGGGGTTGGAACCTTCACTTTCGGATGGGGATAGGGGGCTGAAACTGATGAGTTGGAATGTGAATGGGTTGGGGGATAGGATTAAACGCGGGGTAGTGCTGCAATTATTGAAACGTCTTTCCCCAGATGTGGTCCTTCTTCAGGAGACGCACTTGATAGGTAATACTTGTCATGCTATGAATAGGAAGGGGTATCGTCTGGTCACCCATGCCGGGTTTTCCTCAGGCTCAAGGGGGGTTGGTATTCTGATTAAGGCTTCTCTCCCATTAGACGCTACGGTCCTCGATGACAGGGGGCACTATGTCGCTCTAAAGCGTAGGTGGGAGGGCTGAACTCTTTCCCTGGTTTCTGTTTATGTCCCCCCTGGCTTACAGTCAACTACTCTCGCGGACTTGGGAAGGGTGGTCCTTGCTCTTCCCGAGGGGTCACTGCTATTGGGTGGTGATTTTAACGCTGTGGCTTCTGGTATGGCTGATCGACATCCACCTAGAGATCTTGAGGGGGCGCAGAACTGGCTTCCTGATTTCATTGATACTCTGGGCTTGGTGGATTGTTGGAGATTGTTGCATCCCGCTCAGCGACAGTACACTTTTCACTCGGGCCCTCACGGTAGTCTTTCTAGAATTGATTATGTTTTGGTCCCGGCTGCACAGGCGCTCTCTGTTACTGAGGTCAAGCATCTTGCTCGGGGATCTCTGATCATTCTCCACTATGGCTTCGTATGGAGTCCAGTCCTGGACTGAGGGTCGGATAGCCCCGATCAACCCCTGTTACCTCCGGAACCCTAAAACTCATGCGGATCTGGTGAAATCTCTTGACCAATATTTTCTTGAGAATGAGGGTTCGGTTTCGTCTGCGGTGTCCTTCTGGGAGGCTTTCAAGACTGTTCTTAGGGGCCAGGCCCTGTCGTTAATCGCAGGTGTTAGGAAACGGAGAGATGAGGAGGTGGTTAAGATTGAAGCGGAGATAGCGGACCTTGAGCTCGGCCTGGAGCGGGAAGTTACACGTGCTAAGACGCATGTTTTGGGACTCAAGCAGTTGGAATATAGAGCGTTAGTTACTGACGCGGCTAAGGCCATGAGTAGAGAACAGCAGGGACGGCTATATGACGTAGGTGATAAAGCTGGCAAATTGATAGCGTGGCTGGATAAGAAGGATAGGGTCAGTCGTGTGGTGCCTGTGATCGAGACGGCGGGCGGTGGTCGTGTTACTGACTCTGAGGAGATCGATCAGTGTTTCGCAGATCACTTTCAGTCAGTGTATGTCTCTGTGTCGGATAGGCCGGAGGAAGATTCACATCTATTGGTGCGTGATATTGCTCTACTGCGTCTTTCTGATTTGGATAGGGAACAAATGGATGCTCCAATAACCGCAGATGATGTGGCTCTCGCGATTCGTCCTTGCATTCGGGAAAGGCTATGGGTCCTAACGGCCTGCCTATTGAACTTTACAAGTTGCGGCCTGACAAGATAGCGCCCTATGTAAGAGATATGTTTTTGGAGTCTCGTGAGTGTGGTTCTCTACCCAGCGATCAACGTCTTGCCACCATTGTAGTGATCCATAAGGAGGGGAACCGAGGGATAGGTGCACATCATACATGCCGATTTCCCTTTTGAACGCCGAACCTAAGATCCTTGCAAAACTGCTGGCTAACCGCTTGATCACCGTTATCGGTGAGTTGGTACATCCGGATCAATCTGGTTTCATTCCGTATAGAAATATTGCCCTGAATCTCAGGGGTCTGCACGGCATTCTCGCTAGAGCTGCGACGTTGCGTGAGCCGGCAGTCTTGGTGTCGCTAGATGCCATGATGGCTTTTGATACAGTGGAATGGCCATACTTATGGGCCGCGTTGGCTAAATTCGGGTTTGGACCCTTTTTATTGGCGGGTGCGGCTTCTCTACGAGGACCCCCTTGCGCAAATTGTCGTGAATGGTCGTGTATCTACTCAGTTTAGTCTTGGGAGAGGCACTCGTCAGGGCTGTCCCTTGTCCTCGTTATTGTTTGCCCTAGCCCTAGAACCCCTCGCTGCGTGGATCCGATGGGAACCCTGAAGGGTATTCAATGGTCTCCTGAATTTGAAGATCGCATCTCGCTCTACGCAGATGATATTTTACTGTATTTGACCTCACCCCGGAAGTCATTGACGGTTTTGTGCGATGTCTTGGCCTCCCTTGGTAGGAACTCTGGTTTGATTATCAATTGGGCGAAATCCTACTTATACGTTCTTTCTGGTGATGTCCCTCTTCTCCCACGTACCTGCCCTATTCAAGTGACTCTGATGGGGTTTAAGTACCTTGGTATCTTTATCTCATTGGATCCGATGGCCCGTTATGAACAGAACCTTCTCCCACCCCTGGCGAGATTGAAAGAGGACGTTGCTGGTTGGCGTAAACTTCCGCTTTCACTGCTTGGTCGTGGGCCCTATTTAAAATGATGTCTCTGCCTCGTTTTCTGTATGCTCTCCAGAACACTCTTGATATAGTTCCGCTAGCTATTTTCGTGCTGTCGAAGACCTTCAGAGGAAGTTGATATGGGACGGTAGGCCTCGTATTGCTCTTGCGAAGTTGACGCTCCCCTGGTATGACGTGGGAATTGCTCTCCCTGACATCAAACATTATTATTGGGCTTCTCAACTGGGGGCCATCCACCATGGTATGTATGGTCCTGAATTGAATCCTGCGTTTGCTATGGATAGATGGCTGTTACCCGGGGGTAATTATTATTATTATTATTTGGACATTTATTAAGCGCCTGGTTACGCCACTGGCGTGTCCCCGCGCTGTGATAAGTGAAATGGCTGTCCCCCCTCCTCCCACAGAAGGCTATCTGCTGAAAAGATATGTTTTAAGTTTCTTCCTGAACAGGACTTCGGAGGGCTCTAGTCGCAGTTCCAACGGAAGAGCATTCCAGCGCTTGGGAGCGAGGTATCTAAAAGATCTGCCTCCCATGCGCACCTTAGATACTCTGGGGACTTTTAACAACCCAGTCTGGGAGGACCGTAGACTGCGTGTGGGCTCGTAGTGGGTTACCAGGCTCTGGAGCGGTACAGGTGCTTTACCGCTCAGAATGCGGTGACATGTAGCAAGGGCCTTGAACTCCACTCTCCTCTCAATGGGAAGCCAATGGAGGATTATAGAGCGCTCTACTCAAAATCGGTGGTCAAGACTCTGTCGGGGCCTACGAAGACAGCGGTGCGTACGTGGCAGGACGCTAATATTTCCCTGGGGTGGAGAGATCACTTGACTTTAGCGACCCCGCTCTTTGGTTCGGACAGTCTTGGAAAGTTGTGGAAAACCAAGGGGTTCGATAGATGGGATCTTTTCGGTATCAGTAAGGTGGGTGACCTCTGGGTCAAGGGCCAGGTGAAATCGTTTGAGATGTTAAAGACGGAGTTTGAATTGGGTGACACAGAGTACTTTAGCTACGTTCAGGTTCGCCATGCCTTAATGCCGGTCTTCTCTTCGGGTGAGGTGATTCCAGAATTGTCCCCACTTGAAGATAGGCTGTTGGATAGCCATGTACCCGACAGTACTATCTCCCTTGTTTACAAGAAATTAATTACTAATAGGCCGGATCTCCTGCTACGTCTCCGGGACTTGTGGACCCGTGACGGCTTTGAATTGGATGACGAGGACTGGCAATCTGCGATCTCCTCTCCCAAGGAGGTCGCGATTCCAGCTCGACTCCGACTGGTACAACTTAAGATCCTCCACAGGATTTACGTCACGGGCCCCCGTTTGGTCCGAATGGGCTTTTCTGAGGAGGGATTATGCAAGCGAGGGTGTGGGCACGTTGCTACTTTTCTTCATATTATTTGGGAATGTCGTGAGATTGCTGCTTTTTGGAGTGGGGTCCATGAGGTCATGAAGGAAGTGACTGGTATAGCTCTCTTGCTGGAGGCCAGACGCTGCTTATTGAACGTTTGCGAACCTACGGATTATAATGTAGCTCAGATTCAGTGGGCATCCCTGGGGGCCATGATCGCCAAGCAAGATATTGGTCAGTTGTGGGGGTCCCAGAGGCCTCCTACAGTAGACTTATGGAAGGAAAACATGGATTGGTGTATGTTCTGGGAAAAGACCGTGTACCTAGCCAGGGGCCGTCCCCGGAAGTGGTGTAGAGTGTGGGGACCTTGGAATAGTTATCGTGGAAACATATGTATACCGCCTACAGTTGATGATATTGATGTTCCACCTTCCCCCTGACCCATGCATTTTGACCACTCTATTGTATATTTATTACATTTGGCCCCTGTCCCGCCCCCTCCCCTTTCCTTATGTCGATTGCTGCTCATTGTATTTTTTCCTCCCTTAAATGAACTGGCACTTTGTAAAAAATGGTTCATGCCTTGCTTGTTTATATATTTCAATAAAAATAAACAAAAAATGATGGCGATCCCTCCACCTGTGTTGTCTTGTCTATCTCTTCTAACTATCGAGTATTTGGGGTGGTGGGGAGCCGCAATTACTTCTGGCGAGGATCCCCCATGTTGCCAGGTCTGAGTAAGGAGCACAGCCTCTGGTTTAAAGTCCCATAAAAAGTTACATAGGTGTTGCTGATGTTGAGACTGGCAATTTATGCTAAAGAAATGTAATTCTCTGTCGGAGGTAGTTTCTCCCGTTGGTATAGAGATATGGTCAGCCATACTGGTTGTTTTGTCAGGGCCACTGGTAGAGGATGGAAGCATTGCATTGTGAACATTACAGTTTAGCAAAGTTGAACAAGAGAAATTGCAACCCCTGCTCGTAAAAGGACTCACCCCTAGATCAAAGGGCTGGCAATTAGAAAGAAAGTCCTGCTATAATGCCTTTAGTAGATCATCAGAGGCGACCTGTCTCTCTGGTAAGAATGGATCAAGGATCCTGTTCCCCGGCCTCGGCTACACGCGGTCAGGCGCAGATAGGCTTGCTTCAGATTCCCCCGCTGCGCACATCTGCTATGTGTCTGTCCCTCACCCATCTTAAATAGGGCCATACCACACAAGCTAGACCGCTAGCAGCCAAGAATAACTGCACCACCAAAATGGCCACCAAGGCGGGGAACAGTAATTAAACACGTGCTTTCCTGCAGCCAATACAAAACATAAAAGGCCCAAGTCCCCCAAAACGCACTTTGTTCACAAGCAGTCCAAATATGTTAAAATAGATAAACAATATAAAATCTGGCAATGTGCAAAAGGACCAACTGAACTGGGGGTCTCGTAAAAACAGTGCCACCAAGTGCCTCAGACTACTGAAAACAAAGATGAAAAAGCAAAGAAACAGGAGTATTGTGAAAGCAAGGAAATCTTTGATGAGAGCTTGGATTCCCATCAATTGTCAACGTGATCAATCCTATCATCTGGTTATCCACCCGTGCAAATGATATGTCTCTTGATCATAGAGACTATCTTCCGGGAAAAATTCACTCAATAGGATCAAAGAAGGAGCGCCGGAGAGTAAAAAACAGATCATATGTTTTTTAGATCCATGATCACATGGGAATTGAGTGCAGTGCAAAAAGCAAGTGAGAGCAGTATTTAAAATAGGGTTCTGAGGAGAAGAGCAAAGTTTATTAGAAAAATCGCCACACACTCTAATTAAAATAAAAACAGTGCAAGAAGCAGTTTTAACAAATTACTGCTATATTATCAAGGTTGACATGTTTCAGCCAATTGGGTAAAAATGTCCAAGGCTTTCTTCAGGACCTCTGTTCTCAAAGTTTGCTACTGCATGTGTGCATCAACAAAAACGTGTCAAAAAATGTATTGGTTAATTAATTAGTTAATTCTTATACATTAGAAGTGACAATGCAGATTACTGGACACGAGGTCTTGGTAGTCCAATGCTTGATATTCAATAGAGACTATTTGCTCTCTCTTCTTTTAGAAGCGAATTAACCAGGAGTATTCTTGATATGTTTCTTTTAGATGCCATCTGCATCCCTTGAAGCGGGGGATCGGTAAAAGTAGGTTGTATTTATTCCAACCTTACTGTGGTGTTAATTCCGACATTGTACTTTTCAATTAATTTTTTCAGCATGTTTTTGTTGATGCACACATGCAGTAGCCAACTCAAAGATTTCCTTGCTTTCACAATACGCCTGTTTCTTTGCTTTTTCATCTTTGTTTTCAGTTGTCTGAGGCACTTGGTTGCACTGTGTTTACGAGATCTCCCAGTTCAGTTGGTTATTGATATTATGTATAGTGGGGATTAGAACTGTGGCAGGTCATTAAAGTGTCCCTTTGACCCTATCTATCTCTGTTGTGTTTTAATGTGCACAAGGAAGTGATAGCGGTTCTCAAAGGCAACACCCTACCTAGCCACTGCCTGTCTGCTCCCCGCCCATGTTAAATAGGGCCTTAACATAGGATCTGGACCGCTAGCAACCAAGAATAACAGCACCACCAACATGTCCACTGAGGCGGGTAACAGCACTTAAACACATGCTTTCCTGCAGCCAACAAAAAAGCATTTGCAATGCAATAGGTGTCGCATTTATGCGAGTTTAAGCTATTGGCATTTGAAAATGACAATGCATTTTATTTAAGTTTTAAAAACTAAACATAAATAAAAGGCATTGTCATTTACATTGTTAATAGCTCAAACTCGCGTTAATGCGAGACCTACTGGATTGCAAATGTTTGTTGATGCTGGGAAAGGAGCAAACTGGGATGTGAAATGTGGATATTCAGACAAAAGATAGGGAGATATTGGTCCACGTTAGAAATGAACCTATGTATTGTGTGCATTTCGTATAAATAAGATACTAAAGAGCAAATTCGGGCCATTATGTTAGTTATTTGTCTCTGCTGGAATAGCCAGTTACTACACACAATGGCGTAGTCTTAATAGGCACTGTGTGTTTAAGGAGTGCCTCATGCCAAGCTTGGAGTTTTGGCCATTACGGACCAGTGCATTTTAGAAAGGTCATCTAGCATTATTGCCAGTGTGATGAGGCTTCACTAGAAGAATCCCATCATGGAGACCTCTATAGAGACTTTTTTTGCTTTTAGACAAAGTTCCTCAGAAGAATATTTCAGCATGTATACTCCTCCAAACCTCTAAAGAATGAAGTATCTATTTGAACATTAGAAGCTTCTGGTGTATGTACATGTGGCTGCAAACATACTTAATATTAATGGCTGTCCTGCAGGACCTAATTACTCCTAGCTGTCGCCCTCAGGTTCCCAATATATGAATCTCACACGTCTCACTAATTAGAATAAGAGTAACCAGGATGATGGAAGAGAGCGTCCGACTCAAGGACTACTGATGCAGGAGGTGAAGTTTTGGGAGGAGCTTATACCACAAGGCGTCGTAAGGTAACCCTAGGTGTGCTCTGCCCGATACAATCTGAGGGCTTGATATTCTGTGATGTCCACAAGGGGCATGCTGCGTAAAGAAGCCACGTCTCATCCTACCTTTATCGTATGGCGCTGTGCAGGTGCCTACATTGCACCTACTTGTGTATTGTTGTACTGCAATGAGCCAATAGCATTTCAGGAGAGGGTCACGGAAACGGAGGAGGGGGTGGAGGTGGAGGTGGAGAAGAGGGGTATAGCGAACACGTCTAATTGAGCTGAAGGAAAGATTGTACTTGAGATTGATGGAAAATAAAAAGTCGTAGTGCTCTCACGCGCATATATCGAAATACAAAACCATGTAGTGCCCTCAACTCTATATGGAAAGTTCAGAGTGCTACTCACACACCAGTCACCAGCATATAGAGTGAAAAACAACCGAACACGGTGTTCCAGTCGTTCAAATCTCATGCAGCATCACACATTACTCAAATGCAGTGAATGCATATACTTCCACACATTGTATGTCAAACTCACCGCTCATCCAAAGGACAGATATGTATGCTCATGTTCAAAACAGGCCAGCAGAGTGACAATATCTGTGGAGGGGTGGGGGAGGGAATTGCAAGGCAGAGAGAGGCACGCAAGACTTAATGAGCCTTGACAGAATCCCACATGGCGGCTGTGCGCGTGCACGCGCACGTGAACTCAAGCTTGGGGTCACCAAAAGCCTCTGGTAGCACTTTGAAAACCCCCTTACTAAAAGTCGAGCATGCTCTGCTCTAGGCTCGACCTAAAAAGGAAAGGTTTTACATCTTGAACTCTGTGACAACTGCAGTAGGAAGGGACTTTCCACTGTGAAGTCTCCGACAAATACCATAGGAAGGGGCTATACTGTTTTTGACACTTGGAGACCGCCTTACACAGAACTCTAGTTCAGAAGGTGCTAGAGAGCTCTCAATTCCATAGCTTCCTTTTTCAATTTTATGTTTAGCATTTAGTTTTATGCAAATTAAATAACATTTTCCTATTAAAAGTTAAAACAAGGGGGGCGTGGCCAAGATGGCGACGGAGTGAGACGTCTTTCTGAGTCCCTCCGGCGCCGAGCCCAGCTTAGCCTTGCTCAGCACGAATAGCGGCATACTCCTCGGCCCCACGTGGACTGCTTCGGCTCCCTGGAGAGTGGGGGTCAGCTGCAGTGCCACAAGCGAGAGTTGTGGAGGGCTGGACGTGGTCCCTGGAGCGGCGGCGACACGCGGCCCTGTAATCCCCAGCCTTGCATATTGGAGGGGCTGGACTTCCTGGTCCCGGACGCGGCTGCACGGCGCGGACCCTGAGGAGGAGCGGAGGCGGATCCGGCGTTCGCTGCTCCTGCTTTGTTGCCTGCCGGGACTGCTGTTGGGGAGGTAGAGAGGTGAGACCTCACTTGGGACGAGAGCCGCGGCCGCCGCGTGTCCTCCAGCGGTGCGGGCCGGTGGGGTCCGGCGAAGCGGCGGCGCCTTGCCCCCCCTCCTCCCGCTCTTCCCCGACTGATCGGGCGAGGCTGCTGTGCCTGGAGGCTTCCCCCCTGCGGCGGTGGCCCCCGTGGCGGAGTGGTGGGACCCCGCACCGTGTCTGGACCCAGCGGCGGCTGGGACTTGGGCCGTGGTGCCCTGAGGGCTGCAGGCCTGAGATCCCCGGCCTCGCGCAATGGGAGCGCCCGACCTTCCTGCGCTGCAGAGGAGAGAGACAGTGGCGGATGCAGAGTAGTGGCTGGGGGAGCCTTCGAACTTTGAGCCTCGGCTTGCCAACTGCCGGGGGGGCTGTACTGCGTTGGATGGTGCGGGGAGGCTACATTGGTGCGAGGCTTGCTGAAGCTGGAGAGTAGGCACTACAAGCCCGGTCCTAAGCGCAAAGCGGGCTATGCGGCCGCACAGACTATCCCCCCCCCCTGCTTTGACCCGCCTAGACAAATGTAGCTGCCTGACACCCAGGAGGGTCTCCGCTGCGCTTTCCTACTGTGGCTGCATCTGAAGGATTGTGGAGTCGCGCTGCCACGACGGTGGGCCCGCCCGGAGAGGACTGGCAGGTCTGAATTGGTAGCTTTGCACCGTGGGGAGCACCTGCATTTGGCATCGACAGGCGGCGGATCGTTGGGGTGCCAGTCGCACCGCCGGGTGGAAGGCTGGCCTGACGTTGGGGGAACACTGCATCTGGAGTAGGTGGTGCCACGATGTCCGACGTGTCACGCAAAGGGAAGCCTGGGAAAGATGGCGCAGCAAAACCTTCCAAGCAACCGGCGTCCCCTGGACCCAGCGCATCGCCCAAGAAATCGGACAATGAGGCCCCAGCGACCAAGGCCTTTATGACGGAGCTCTTTGCTTCCATTAAAGAAGATATATCCGAACTTTGCGCCCAGCTTGCATCGGACCTCCGTGAAGTGCAGAGAGATGTGGACGGTATTGGAGAGAGGGTGGCTACCTTGGAGGATCACGACTTAAGTACAGCAAGACATCATTCGGCTCACGGAGCAAAACTTGGACCTCCAGACCCACACGGAGGACCTGGAGAACCGTTCCCGCCGGAACAACATCCGCATTCGCGCTGTACCATGGGACGGAGAAGCAGGTGATCTGCGGGGATATGTCCAGGCCCTTTTCCTGCAGGTGTTGGGCGACGATGATGTCCAGGAAATCAGAATGGACAGAGTACATAGGGTTGGCCTTCCTAGGAGGGGGGGGGGGCGCCCCCGGACATCTTAGTCTGTGTACACGATTTCCAGCTTAAAGAACGCATCTTACGGAAGGCACGGACCATCTCATCACTGCAATTCAGAGAGCACCGTCCGCAACTCTATCAGGACCTGGCAGCTTTGACCCTTCAGAAAAGGCGGGAGTTCCGTCCAGTGACCGCCTTCCTCCGGGAACGCGGCATTTCCTATTCGTGGGGTCATCTCTTCCGCATCATCTTCAGGTGGGAGAACAGGCTGGCGCAGATTCGCTCTCTTCAAGTGGCGAAGGATCTTCTGGGTCTGGACGATGTGACCCCCTCGCAGGGAGCTGGCGGCTCGCCGCCGCGGAGGCGTAGGCGATCCTCCTCATGGCAGAGAATGGGCCCGGATATGGACCGTAGGTGGCCTGACCATTCAGCTAGCTTATTGGAGAGAGGGGATGCTGTGGCTTCGGTGGCCTCGGCGACTTTGGCATCTTCCCAGCAAAGCTCAGGAGCTGCTTGATCTTTAAGCCGCCAGCTGGTAGGTGCCGGAGGGGCACATGAATTCAGGTACCGTGGGTTCGATTGTTATGTTATGTTATGTTAAATTAAATTTATTAAGCGCACGTACGCCCGTAGGCTTCATGGCGCTGTGGAAGACTGGCAAAACATAACATGTGACAGAAAGAAAAATTAACTAAGGGTAAGCTTGCTTAAAGAGCCAAGTTTTAAAAGCCTGTCTAAAGGCTAGCAGATCTTCGTGGAGTCTTAGTGGCAGTGGCAAAGAGTTCCACAGGGAGGAAGCTAGGAAGTGGAAAGATCCTCCTCCCTGGCGTTGTTTCCTGATCCGGGGCACGACTAACAAGTTCTTTTGGCCAGAGCGGAGAGCACGGGAGGGAGTGTAACTGACAAGCAGGCTGCTGATGAATCCAGGGCCCTTACCTTGTAGAGCCCTGAAGATAATGCATCCCGCTTTGAATGCTGCTCTCTGCGCTACAGGCAGCCAGTGGAGACTGGCCAGTCCAGGTCTGATTGACTGCCACTTAGGAATTTTACAAATCAACCTGGCCGCTTGGTTCTGGACCAGTTGAAGTCTCTTGAGCTGCCCCGCCGGAAGACCCAAATATAGACTATTGGAGTAATCCAAACGGGACAGCACAAGAGCAATAATGACCTGAATCAGAGCAGGGTGGGTTAAAAGGTGGGCAATCTTCTTAATCTTGCGAAGTTGGAAGAAACTTGCAGATACCACAATCCTTTTGTACTTTTGGAGAAGACACCCCGGTCCGTGGTCTCTTGGGGTCCCAACACTGGTGCCCCGGCCCCGACCCAGGAGGATTTCCACGAACTACCATCCACAGGGACTGCTAAGTACACTTGTTTGGCTTTGGTTTTCGTCTTGGGGGGGGAGGTGGGAAGGACATTGGGGGCCTTTGCGGGGGGGGTTGTTGGGGAACGGGTGGAGGTTGGACTGGGAGGTGGTGGCGTCCGGAGTGAATGTGTAGTATGCTTCCTTCTCTCTACATATGAGTCAATTGTGATCTTACTTGCCGGGCCGCTGGGGGGGGGGGTGCTGCTTACTGGGTGGGAGCTGTTACGGGGCTTGGACACCCGGGATCCAGGAGGAGTGCTGTGATCGGTGGGGGCTTGGTGTTGGATGGGGCTCGGGGGACTGCTTGGCTGCCTTTGGTGCGGTGGGGGGGTTGGCAGGTTGTCGAGTCGGGCATGCAGGGTTGAGTTCTGATTGTCTCCCATGCTGCTTAGTATTGGGACATGGAATGTAAAGGGCCTCAACTCCCCTCAGAAGCACCAAAAAATCTGGAAATATTTGTCCGACCACCACTTAGATATTGTGGGGCTCCAAGAGACCCACCTGGCGCGTAAAGATGAACTTAGAGTACGTCATAGACATTTCCCGCTCATTTATAGCTCCTCCGCATCTACTAAACATAGAGGGGTGGCACTCCTGTTCTGAGCGTCCCTGCACTTCCAACCTTTGGGGATCAGCTGTGACAAGGAGGGACGTTGGCTGATGGTCAAGGGGGTGCTTTATGGCAAGACCTGTACATTTGTGGTGGTGTATGTTCCCAATTCTGGGCAGAATGCTTTTCTCCGAGATCTGTTGGACAGAGCGGGGGACTTTGTTGAGGGGCATGTGGTTCTAATGGGGGATTTTAATATGGTTTGGGACAAGAACTTAGACAGCTCCCGAGCTCAGAGAGCGGACACTGGGGTTTTTTCTACGGAAACACAGAGTATGGTTGGTGAGCTTGGATTGATTGGCAGTTGGCGATTCCTGCATCCACCAACGCGAGATTACACCTTCTTTTCCCATGTTCATCATACCTATTCCCGGCTAGATCATATCTTTGTGAGCCAAGCCCTCAGGGGAGATGTCCGGGATTCTAGTGTCTTCCCTCTCTCTGTGTCAGACCATAGCTTGCTGGTTCTAGGGCTCCACTGGCCGACCGAAGGGGACGGGGTGAGGAAATGGTATTTTCCTCCGGCGCTTGTCCGGGAATATACCTCCTGCAAGGAATTGCGTAAAGCAATAGGGGAGTTTCTGACCCTCAACCCGGCTTCGGACACCTCCCTCTTTAATACTTGGGATGCATGCAAGGCCTCCCTGCGGGGCACCTGCCTAAGCCTCAATGCCGGCCTCAATAGGTTGAGAAGGAAGGAACGAGAAGATTTGGAGGTGGAATTGGCCGTTTTGGAGCAATCCCACAAAACTAAACCGTCTAGACTGACTCTTAGACCACTGACTGCCGTGCGGGGCAAATTGAAGGCCCACTATAACAACCGTGCAGAGTTAACCCTCCTACTCACAGGGGAATAAAATAGGCAGGCACTTGGCTCGTCAGCTCCGGGACAAGAGGGAGAGGGATTATATTGGCGGCATTCTGGACTCCTCTGATTCATTACACCATAGAGATGCAGATAAGGCAAATATCTTTGGTCACTTTTACGGGGCACTCTATAAGGGTGACTCTATAAGGGTGACTCCCTAGATCAAGCGGCTCAGGACCACTTTCTGGCTGACCTTCCCATCCCACGGGTGTCAAAGGAGTGGAATGAATTCCCCATCTCCAGATCGGAGGTGTTGGATGCTATTAGAGATCTGAAACTCCACAAGGCACCGGGTCCAGACGGTGTTGTTTTACAAATCATTTGCAGCGGAGCTCTGTGATTTCTTGGTGTCCCTCTTCAACGAAATGGCGGCCACAGGGCGAACCACGGGCCCCATGGCTGAAGCTGTGATCACCGTGATTCCCAAACCGTATAAGGACCTATCTCAATGCTCGTCATACCGCCCGATAGCACTTCTCAATGTTGACGCTAAACTATATTCCACTATCATTGCACGCAGACTCCAGGACCTGATGCCGGCCATCATCCACCCGGATCAATCAGGGTTTATTAAGGGCCGTCAGACGCATGACAATTTGAGGAGGGTTATACACCTCATAGAGAAAGCCACCCGGTTCCGTCTTCCAGCGGTGCTGGTGGGGTTAGATGCGGAAAAGGCCTTTGACCGGGTGGACTGGGGGTTCATGTTCCGCACCCTAGAGGCCTTTGGCTTCTCGCAGCACTTTATCACCATGATCCGTGCGAACTACAGCAATCCCAACTCCAGGGTGGTGATTAATGGACATCGCTCCGCCAGCTTCGCCCACTCCCGGGGAACAAGACAGGGCTGCCCTCTTTCCCCTCTTCTCTTTGCCTTAAGCATTGAACCTCTGGCACTTGCGGTGCGTGAGCGAGAGCAGATAAGGGGACTCCCCTTTTCGGGTGAACAGCATAAAATCTCCCTTTTTGCGGATGACGTGTTGCTTTCGGTGGGGGACCCGGCTCAATCTCTACCACACATTCAGACTCTGCTGTCTGACTATGAGGGAGTTGCCGGATTTAGGGTTAATTTTGACAAATCATATATCTTAAATTTGACACTCCCGCCGGCCGAGTTGGAGCGACTGCGCCCGCTCACGCCTTTGGCATGGGCGCCTGCCTCACTGCTATACCTGGGTGTCCGCCTGACACCTACGATAGGATCCTTATTCGCAGCAAACTTCCTGCCTATGCTGACGGCTGTGCGCAGAGAACTGGACGGATGGAAGCCGAAATACATCTCTTGGCTGGGTAGGATCCATGCCATCAAGATGGTCCTCCTCCCTAGGTTTTTGTACCTCTTCCAGGCCCTCCCCATCCCTATGGAGATGGATTTCTTCCGGCGCCTTAAGACTCTATTGCTGAAGTTCATCTGGCAGGGAGGCCGGGCGCGCCTTTCCTTTGCGACTCTGCGGCGCCCGCGGGAGGAGGGAGGAGTGGGTCTCCTGATATGCACTTGTACTATAAAGCCGCACAGCTGCGGGTGTTGGTGGAATGGTCGCAGCAAGAGTCTGAGAAACACTGGCTGCATATGGACAGGAGTGTGGCCGGGAGATCGATCTGGGACCTGGCCTGGAAACCCAAAGTGGACAGGCCTAGAAACGCCTACATCAGCACGCCCACTGGCACTGTTTTGAAGGTGTGGGACACGGTCGCAGGAGATGAGCGCTGGACATCGTTCCCCTCCCCCTTCACTCCTTTGCATTTTAACCCGGCCTTTCCACCGGCTGTGGAGAGAGGGAGGTTGTAGAGCCTTACGCACTTATTCCATGGCACGGAACCTCTCTCGTTTCATAACTGCATGCGTGACTATGGCCTTCCACCCACGGAACACTTCCGATATGCCCAGCTGATCCACTGGGCAACCTCGATGGGTCTGAGAGAGGCGGCTACTAGACCGTTCTCGCTCTTCGAGGCCTTTCTTCTTCAAACCTCCACGATGAAGGGGACGATTTCCTTTCTATATAAACTCTTGCTAACCACGGTAGTCTCTCCTCGTCCCCGCTACATGGACCACTGGGAGGATCTCCTAGGTCGGGACATAGCTGAGGGGGAGTGGAAGAGTCTCTGGCGAGATATCAGAGCTCACAATCACTCTGTAGACCTGCGGGAAGCCCATCTTAAAACCATGCTCGATTGATACCTCTACCCCTCAAGACTACATCGCATATTCCCGGCGTCTTTGGACCGATGTTGGAGGGGCTGTGGTTTGTTGGGAGATTTCCGCCACATTTGGTGGGACTGCCCGCTCATCCGGCCATTTTGGACCGAAATTTTGTCTCATATCAAAGACATATTGGGATATCCGATCCCGGACTCTTTGTCCTTTGTCATCTTGGGCCTTCGGGATCCGTTATTGGAACACCAGACGAAGGCGGACAAACAGATTTTATGTCTATGCCTGGGTGCGGCTAAGCTTATGCTAGCCGCGGCCTGGAAGAAACCGACGGCCCCAGCAATGTCATTATGGCACGCGAAGCTGTGGAGGTTGATGAGCATGGAGAGAATGGCGGACATCTTCCTGGGCAACTTTAAGAATTTTATGTTTCGGTGGGGACCATTGGTCCGATTTTTGTCGCGAGGGTTGCCATCTGCGGTATGCCCATCAGCCCTACGAGCCCTTTACCTTTTCCAGATTTAATCAGGCTGCGTGATTGTGAGACTGAAATCAAGAGCGTGTGTTGGCACCACCACCTTGGGGGGAGGGGGGATAGCGGGGGGTGGGGTGGGGGTAAGTTGGGGGGGTTGTTTTGTACTTGTTGCGGCACTGCATGGCTAACGGAAGATATTGCTTGCCCAGGGGCTCTCGCGGCACTCAGATTTTGCTGGGTTGACTTTCCCTGTGGAGGAGGCAGCCGAGGCATTAGGAAGCGACTGACTATGACTCTCTTGACTTTCGCTGGCATTCCTTGCCTTCAGGACTGCCCAGGTTGATGTAGGGTAACGCTGCAAATGCTTATGGCTGAGATTCTTACCAAACCCTGCGTATGTAATGCTGCGGATTTGCCGCCTGTTTTTCTTCTGTCTTTCTCTCTCTCTTTGTTTCCTCCTTTTTCTGTTCACTTTGCAATAAATAAAAATTAAAAAAAAAAAAAAGTTAAAACAATAATTGGACATTGATCTATTGCGGTGTTCTTTTGTTTTTGTTTAGTCCCTTAAATTGCTTTCATCTATTAAATATCAGGATTGTCTTGCTTCAGTCACATCATGGATGAAAAATAACCTTTTTGAATTGATGCAGATAAAATCGAGTTGTTGGTTTTAAGGACTTAGCCTTTGGCCTGAACCTTTGTTTTTAGCCCCTGGCTTTTGCCCCCATCTGCAAAAATCTGGATGTTATTATCAATGTATACTTACCTTTAAGGTGCATGTCAATGAAAGTGCTGCTCCATATGGCACCCTTATGAAGTATATAAAAATCATTCTTCTGGTCTCCTGGTTGGAGGTAGGAGAAGGATATTCCAGGTATCTATCCTCATCCTGTTTGGATAACTGCAGGCAGTCTTTCTTGGGTTACCTAAATATCTTATACCTCGCCTTCACAGTACACAAGTTGCAGTTCCATGTCTGTTATTGAGTTTATCTCCGCAAACGTCTCTTAAAAACCTGCTAAACTTCGTACATGGGTGAATAAATGGATCTTGCTTAAGACACTTTTCCTGGTGCACAAAGCACTTTCAGGCATTTGTCCCAAGTGTCACAGCTCTCGGGTTGAGTCTGTGCACTCCCACATGCTCCTCATTTAATGTGCTTTTGGTTGGGGCCTTGCTCCATCAAACCATAGGAGGCAGACACGTCTTCTTTGTTTTCGCTCCTGCTCCCTGTACACTAGTGGAACAAGACTATACCAGTTTGAGTGCCGGATGAAAAGTGCCAATGTGGGTTGGGTGTTCAACACATTGAAACCAGGCCTATTGCAAATGTCAGTGCTAGCTGCTTATGCTGGAGTCTTGATTAAACAGTTAATTGTGGGACCATAACACACGTCTCTGACTACCACAGATGGATAGCTCCTATGAAGCTGCATTTTCACCCTGCACAAGAAGACTGCTATCGATTTCTAAAACTCGAATAAAGTCACCTTCTAATGGAGCCACACTGTGAGAGTCAGTACCTCCCGCATCCTGTTGCCTTTACTGGCCCAACCTTTGACGGATCAGCACTGCCCCTACCCTCTTCTGTCTGAATGTTGGTGCACTCTAAGAAACCTATCTAGACCCTAGGCGTCCTGATCCTTTGTAGCTGTCTGATGGTGGTACAAAAGGGGGTGGTGATGGAGGGAGCATCTGAACCAATCAAACACTCACACCCAGTCAAAAGATCTGGGTTTAATCCATCACCCGTCTTTAGCCCACTCTGCCACCCCAGTTCAGACATGGCCATATGCAAATCAGTCTGACCCTGTGCCTCATGGGAACAGTCCAGCCCGAACTGCCAAGCCATCCCTTCCCTGGACCGGAAACAAGCTCCCGAGGACCGGTTTCTGGCATTTCAGCCGTCTTCAGCCCGGCTTGCTTGAATCCAGTGACAAAGTGAGCAAGGGACTCACGTCTGAGCATACACTGCCAACTTATGGCGACCAAAGCGGTACAAAAGGGGGTGGTGATGGACAGAGCATCTGAACCAATCAAACACTCACACCCAGTTAAAAGATCTAGGCATAATCCTTCACCGTTCTTTAGCCCAATCTGCCACCCCAGTTCAGACATGGCCATATGCAAATCAGACTGACCCTGTGCCTCATGGGAACAGTCCAGCCCGAACTGCCAAGCCATGCCTTCCCTGGACCGTAAACAAGCTTCCGAGGACCGGTTTCTGGCATTTCAGCCGTCTTCAGCCCGGCTTGCTTGAATTCAGTGGCAAAGTGAGCAAGGGACTCACGTCTGAGCATACACTGCCAACTTATGGCGAACAAAGCGGTACAAAAGGGGGTGGTGATGGACAGAGCATCTGAACCAATCAAACACTCACACCCAGTCAAAAGATCTAGGTTTAATCCTTCACCGTTCTTTAGCCCATTCTGCCACCCCAGTTCAGACATGGCCATATGCAAATCAGTCTGACCCTGTGCCTCATGGGAACAGTCCAGCCCAAACTGCCAAGCCATGCCTTCCCTGGACCGGAAACAAGCTTCTGAGGACCGGTTTCTGGCATTTCATCCGTTTTCAGCCCGGCTTGCTTGAATCTAGTGGCAAAGTGAGCAAGGGACTCACATCTGAGCATACCCTGCCAACTTATGGCGAACAAAGCGGTACAAAAGGGGGTGGTGATGGACGGAGCATCTGATGATGGCCTGTGTCCTTTGCTTGTTACTGGACTGAAAACTTGACTCTGTGGTGAGTATACAATTTTAAATATTGCATCCATTTTAATTTGAGTGATTACATGGATCTATTTGTTCAGCTTTCCTTACTGAAATGTAATGCTCACAATATGTCACAATGGATTGGTGTCACTACAACGCATGCTTTTACATCGCATGCCTTTACAACGCGGTTTTTACCACGCAGTCCATTACAACGCATAATGCTTTTAGGCGCTGGATAGTGAATTATTTAATTTACTATTCCAACTCCAGTCCCCGTGGATAGCAGGGAAGGTGTTGGATAGTAAATTAAATATATTCCCTATCCTAGAGCGCCCCCCAGCGCAATGCGTTGTAATGGTATGCGTTGTAATGGTTGCGATGTAATGGTAGTGCGTTGTAAAAAATGCGTTGTAAGTGATGTTCCCCGTCACAATGGGTAGCTTACACATTTTACACCACACAATTTTAGGGTATAAATTGTAAGAAAATGTGTCCCCTACTCTGTTAGTAAATACATTGTATTTGCTTGTTTATTCCGAGCCCAAGTTATCTAACTGATTTTAGAACAAACTAACTTTCTGACGACCAATATTTTACCACTAAAATAAATACTGTTGTATATTTGCTAACAATTTACACTTTAAAGGCTGTATGCCAGTTCACACGTGTTCACAGATTTACGGATCGTTCCACAGCACACATCAGATAGAAAATATGTTGTAAATCACAATACCTCGTTTTACAGTAGTGCACTTGCATCAATCCACGTGCAGGTAAAAATGTGTCTGTGCACTTTGTACGGTTTGCCTTCAGATCTCTGTTATTCCAAAGCACACAATGGATCCAGTCTACATGTTTAACCGCTTGTAATGATAGGACAGTAACTATGAAATAAGCCAGGTTTTTGTTGGATAAGAAGGTGTTATGTCTGAGGGTGACTGTCATGAGATCTGGCCAATATGTCATTCTCTACTCTCCCTGATACCGAAGCCAATTTCTTGGGGGGCCTTTGATTTTGTGCTGCAGGAAATATACTGAGTTTTTATTTAAAGGAGAGAGACTCCTTGTAGGAATATCGAACACGGCCCATTATCTTCACCTGGAGCATGAAAGGCTGAGGTGAGCTTGCCAGAATTTGAATTTGTTGTCTTCATATCCGATACGCATCTCAGCAGCTAGCTCTTAACTCACTGAGCTACTTTACCACATTATGAAATTTAACGAAACATATTAGAAACAGGTGGGGATGTTTGGTTGTTTTTTTACTCATGACTATGTACGTGCATTCTTCTCAATACCATTTTCATGTTTCATGTAGAAGCTCTTCTGAGAAATGCTGGTACCACTAACAGTGTAGCACCCCCCAACAAGTGGTTTTGAAATTTCCGATTACAGAGCAAGGAGTGCTGAAAAGTGTTGGTATAGTAGTGAAAGGCACGGCAAACTCTGCTCAAAAGCTTTTTTTCCCCTGCCCCTTGAGAGAGAGGGAAGTAGTAGCTAAGAAATAATGGTATTGTCCAATAAAAGAATGGCAGCACCGGTGAGAAGTGCTGGTACCCCCTAGTATGAATATATCCATCATAAAAAGAACACCTACCCTACTGAGAAGACCTGAGGATTAACATGGCAGCAACAGGATGGATTACTGAAGATCACTTCAGCCAGGCAGCCTGCCACCTGTCAGATGCCAAGATGCTGGATCTACCCGGGACATTTTCAGTGCCTCGAAGCCTAGGGCTCCAAGGCGCTACCAATGCCTTGGAAGTCATTCCTTCTGGCCAAGGTTGGGATGGCACACGGCTGGTTTAGGTCCCTGTGACTGTACGTAGCCAGCAACTCGTGGCCAGGCATCCACCAAGCCCTGCTCGCGCCCCCCCCCCCCCCCCCCCCCCCCACTTGCAGAACTTTCTGTCACGTTTCAGGAGTGGGCCTGGCACGTGGCAGACTCTGGCCCAGTGCGACCGACAGGCTTATCCTCTACAGCGGCTGTCTGGACGCCTCCCCATTTCCTCATAAATACACTTACCCTTGCTTCAAAAATGAGGGCAGGTGGCAACCCTAGACTCCAGCAATTCCTGTGATGACGCAGCACCGCGCTGTGTGCAAAGCTTCAGGTTACTGGAGTTACAGGCTCGGCGAATAAACAATAACCCAGCGAGATTCCTGTGCTCAAATCTAGGTGTTTATCCGCGCAAGTAAATGCTCACACAAAGAGCTCGCCGGGCCCCGAGGCAGAGTTAGTTCCAGAGGCGTCTGGGGGACGTGGGACAAACAATCGTCTGCTGGGACAGTCCGCCCAGGAGTTCTTAGAAGGGGAACTGACCACAGTTCCAAGAGGATTACACCTAGAACTAGGACCAGGGCACAAGTCCTATAAAAAGAAGAGGGGGGACTGGACAAGTTAGGCAGTATGCACGTGACATCATTACGAGTGCCATCACAGCACATGACATCACGACGTGTGACATTCCACCTTGCATCACAAAAAGTGACATCACAAGAAATGACATCAGATACTAAGATCTCACACATATGTTTATCAGGTGTATCATAAGTACATTTAAGTGCTTTTATTTGACAAATGAGATTGGGAGTCGAGGCTGTGCAAAGAAAGTGGGGCTATCCTGATGCAAAATTTAAGCCTCAACTAATATTTTTTGTTTTTAAAACCCTGCCATAAGGAAATTAGCAACAAGGAAAGGCATGGTAGTAGATCTGTGGTTCTTAATTGGTTGCAAAGTCTGCATTTTTAAATATTTTATGGGGTTAGAGCACCTACTGCAGAGGTGAGATAACTCTAGAGGCTGACTCATTTGTTAGAGAGATCAGTGTTTTGTGTAGTCCCAAATTTGAAACAAAGTAGTAAGAAGATTAAGTTGTCTCCTGCAAAAGTTAGCAGTACAAAAGGGGGTGGTGATGGACGGAGCATCTGAACAAATCAAACACTCACACCCAGTCAACAGATCAGGGTTTAATCCATCACCATTCTTTAGTCCACACTGCCACCCCAGTTCAGACATGGCCATATGCAAATCAGTCTGACCCTTTGCCTCATGGGAACAGTCCAGCCCGAACTGCCAAGCCATGTCTTCCCTGGACCGGAAATAAGCTTCCTAGGACCGGTTTCTGGCATTTCAGCCATCATCAGCCAGTCTTGCTTGAATCCAGTGGCAAAGTGAGCAAGGGACTCATGTCTGAGAATACCCTGCCAACTTATGGCGAACCAAGCGGTACAAAAGGGGGTGGTGATGGACGGATCATCTGAACAAATCAAACACTCACACCCAGTCAACAGATCAGTGTTTGATCCATCACCGTTCTTTAGCCCGCTCTGCCACCCCAGTTCAGACATGGCCATATGCAAATCAGTCTGACCCTGTGCCTCATGGGAACAGTCCATCCTGAACTGCCAAGCCATGTCTTCCCTGGACAGGAAACAAGCTTCCTAGGACAGGTTTCTGGCATTTCAGCCGTCATCAGCCAGGCTTGCTTGAATCCAGTGGCAAAGTTGCATTTATCACCCTGAGTGGGACGGGTATGCTCAGACGTGCTCATTTGCATATGGCCATGTATGAACTGGGGTGGTGTGGTGAGCAAAATAACGATGGATTAAACCCAGACCTGTGACTGGGGGTGAATGTTTTGCATTGTGCAACATTCTGTCCATCAATTGTTGTTTTTGCATTTGTCACCCCGAGTGCGGCGGGTATGCTCAGACGTGAGTCCCGTGCTCTCCATGCCACTGGAATCAAGCTATCCTGGCTGATGACGGCTGATAGCCAGAAACCGGTCCTAGGATGCTTGATTCCGGTCCAGGAAAGACATGGCTTGGCAGTTCGGGCTGGACTGTTCCCATGAGGCACAGGGTCAAGACTGATTTGCATATGGCCATGTCTGAACTGGGGTGGTGTGGTGAGCAAAATAACAATGGATTAAACCCAGATATGTGACTGGGGGGGAATGTTTTGCCATTGTACAACATTCCGTCCATCAATTGTTGTTTTTGCATTTGTCACCCCGAGTGGGCCGGGTATGCTCAGTTGTGAGTCCCGTGCTCTCCATGCCACTGGAATCAAGCTATCCTGGCTGATGACGGCTGATAGCCAGAAACCGGTCCTAGGATGCTTGATTGCGGTCCAGGAAAGACATGGGTTGGCAGTTCGGGCTGGACTGTTCCCATGAGGCACAGGGTCAAGACTGATTTGCATATGGCCATGTCTGAACTGGGGTGGTGTGGTGAGCAAAATAACGATGGATTAAACCCAGATCTGTGACTGGGGGTGAATTTTTTGCCATTGTGCAACATTCCGTCCATCAATTGTTGTTTTTGCTCCTGCAAAACGTAGTCACCCAATGTTTTTGGCGGGGAGGGGGACAGGGCGTCTGGGATATTGTTGAACCTCTATTTTGTTGCTACTCTCTTCAGGTTTATTATTCATGATATTGCAACACACATGGTGTGCATCTTGTACAATGTTGTAAGCATAAATGTACCACTTAATTATGCAATAGCGCTCTGATATGTGTATGTTATAAGTTATAACACATGCCAACTGAAAATGCAATAAACATGTTTTTTAAGTTGGCTCCTGCAAACCACATCATGTAACATGCAGCTCACAGATTTTTTCTAATGCAGATAGGGAAATGGATTACTGCTTTGAATCCAGAGATTCTTTTGTTACTTGCAGTTTATAAATTGTAATACTTCTAGTAGACCACTGTGAGCTATGAAGGGCATTTGACTCCTACACCTTGCAACCCTGACTGTCTCATGTAAAACATCTTGAACATTGATTTGCACACTTACATTATTGATTTTTAATGGATAATTACTTACAGTGCATGTACTTATATGCAGGGACTGAACAAAGTAAAAAGAATGCATCTCTTAGATACATGTGAAGAGATAACAAGCACTTTGCTTTTGTTTCTTCTCCCTTGCATTTACATGGAAGCGTGAGGTGCAAGGCTGCCTCCGATCCGATACTTAATCAAAAGGAGACCTGATGGCTATTTAACTTCTGCCTTTATCTGTGACACACCAGGAGGTGGAAAGAAAAAGCCCCTCGCTGCCTGTATGTTGCTGCTGGGAATGGAAAGCAGACAACGTACTGGCGCTGCTGAACGTGTCCCGGTGTCTTACACCGGGACAAATTCAAGATATTTCTGTGGGGCCCAACTTCTTGGCAGGGGGGACGGCGTGCACCCTGTGAAAATAGTGGGTGGACGCTGTATACCCACATGTACCCCCAACTCATGCCCTGACTAGGAGTCACGAGAAACTTAGGGCCAGGTGTACAAAATACTTATTTTGCATTTCCTAAATAGCGACGCCTTAGAAATCGCTATTTTGGAATTGCAAAATAGTATGTACAAAAATAGAGATTCCCTAATAATGATTCCTACTGAGTAGGAATCGCTCCGTATGATTCTCTATTTCCTAATTTGCTATAGCAAATCCTATGGAGCGATTCCTACTTAGTCCATACTCCAGTACAGCATGCACTCAAAAATTATTTGCAGTTCATAAATTGTAATCCTTCTAGTAGACAACAGCGAGCTATGAAGGGCATTTGACTCCTACACCTTGCAACCCTGACTGTCTTAAGTAACACATCTTGAACATGGATTTTCTTCGATGAGTTTCTCCTACTGCAGGCACAGCATGCTTTCCTGCAACAGTCAGCAGGCCATGCGCGCTTTCACTTTTCAAGCAGCCTTGGACAATGGTGGCTGCTTCTTTGAAGTGAAATAGGTCTTGCACTTACAAGAGTTTGAGCTATTGGCATTATAAATGACAATCATACAGTGAGAACCTCCCGCAAGACCTATATTACTTTCTTATCACAACAGACCTAAGTTTAACATGGCCTTGACAAAAGTGTAATCATAGTAACAAAGCTAACAAGATAGACTTTATCATTATTATTTATTTGTCTTTTTTATACATTTGTCATATATGTATCACATATAAATTAATTTCTTTTGTTTTTCCTCGTGTTTTTAAAACTTTTTTATATATAAAAAATCAACAGTACTTTCACAGTATATTCAAGGGTACATACAATATACAAGTAACCCCCAAGAAAACAAACATTTACATGTGACAAAACCACAAAATACAAAACTCATACAGACTCATGCTGACTCATACAACATTCACATTGAAATACATCTGGAGGAAGGGGAGACTAAAGATTGCAAAATCTCCACGTCCAAGTGTGTTCTATATGTTCACCCGGGTCTGAACATTCAGTTGATGCACGTTTCGGTGGCATAAAAGGATTAGAACGGCCACCTTCTTCAGGACCTACCCAGATACCTACAGAAATCACAAAAACAACCAGGGGACAAATTGTAAATGACAATGCCTTTTATTTATGCGTTAATTATCAAACACGGATAAATAAAAGGTATTGTCATTTAGATTTCCAATATCTAAAACTCTTGCAAATGCGAGACCTATTGCATTGCAAATGCTTGTTTTAAATTGCACATGGTTACATCAACTTTGAGTTGATAGTAATAGCATTTCCTAAACGCCCAATCTGCATTTAGGAAATGCTGTGCACATGTGCATAGGAAATCACAAATAGAAAAGCCCTATTTGTGATTTCCTATTGTGTCGGAAAATTGCAATTTCTACTGCATTTTGCGAATCCCAAATGGCCTTTTTACATGCCAAAAGGCTTTTAGCATTTAGCGGGCCTAAATAGTGATTCAGCTCATTAAGAATAGCTTCGTACATCTGGCCCTAAAAGTGGTGGTAGGCTCAGAGCAATCACACGCCAGATGTCACAAAATATTAGATCGCAAAGTTAGACTTTAAGCTTGCTTGCTGTGAGACTGGTCTGAGTCTACCACTTTAACAGTGCCATCTTCAAGTTTTGTCGGGCCCCAAGCAAGGTTATGTTGGGGCTCCCTTTTTGGAACAGCTTTGAATTCATTACCCCTTTTCCACTCATACCAGCCCGTCTGATGGTAAATAATATTGAATTATATTTTAAACATTCAAAAATTATGGGAAAACAGCTGAAAGGCCAAGCTGCCTGGAGTCTGCCAGCCAAATCAAACAAAAGAAAGCTTGAAAGAGCATTCACAAAGCCCTTATTTTATATTTGTATCTAGATGTTTGTACTTACAACAACACATTTTTGTGTGGCATTCAGTGTCTAACCAGTTTGCTACTCTCGTAGGAAAAAAACCCAAAGGGTGACTTGTTAGGTGTTTAGTGGACTACTGTTTAGTATTAAAGTAAGACACGTGCATAGCACTTACAATTGTAGCTTTATTTGCGGAATATTTGTAATTACAAATATTTCCTCATCACTATTGGTGTTATTGCTGCAACAGTGGAAATAAAAGCACTGGTTACAATTCCATTGGTTAAAATCTAACAACTTTCTCTTAATTTCTCTTATCCCTCGCCTCCTCTGTATATGGGTGCTCTTCTCTGGCAACACAGTTACCTGTGGCCCTGCTGAGTGCTGAGTAATGGGAACGGGTCAGGATACAGGAGCTGGACAGAGATGAAGAGAACAATAAAGCGCACATGTGAAGAAGAAGGAGAGGCAAGTAGAGCCAGAGTTGACGTGGAATGATATGTGAGGTAAGGAGAGAGTAAAATAAATAATGAAAGAGGAGGTAGCCAGAAGGAAAGATAAAGAGAAGTAGAGAGAGGAAGATGTACATAGGAAAAGAGAGTTAGAGAAATTTGGTAGGTTTTTGAGTTTGGTAGGGAGATGGAGATAGAGACGGAAATGTAGAGAGAGTCAGAGGACTACAATATTCCAAGGTGTGAGGTAGAGAGGGAGGTAATGTAGAAAACGAGGTGGATTAGATAGACATGTATGCTGCAAGACGGTAGATGTAGATGGAGAGACCCGAGAAAAAGAGATGCCAGGATAGAAAAACGGGTCACGTAAACAGGGAAGGTGGGAAGTGAGAGAGGCAGAGAGAAGGGTGAAGGGTAAAAAGAGTATTTAAAGATAGAGGGAGGGGTTAAAAGAGGAAGTCGAAAGACATGCATCGGGGAAGTGAAGGGGTGAAGTAATGAATTAATGGTGAGGCAATCTGAGAGGTACGGTATTGAGAGAGAGCTGAGGAGTAGAGAGGGTAGGCAGTGAGGCAGATATGAGGGAGAGAGAAATGAGACAGCAGGTGATAGGAAGTGGTGAACTAGAGAAAGGGCTAAGAGACAGAGGTAGAGAGAGGTAAGGTAGTAGAAACATGGCGAGAGGTAAGGCAAAAGAGGAGATGAGGTTGTGCGAGATGTGAAGTAGATGGAGGACAGATACAGGGAAGTCAGATTGGAAAATAACGACGTCTAGCGCGTGACAGATGGGGTAGACAGAACTGCGGCAGCGAGATGGGATCAAGAGGTGACTGAGCCATGAACTCGGGTGAGGTATTTTTTTTATACTGAGACCTAGGTGAGGTAAAGGTGAGATAGAGAGAAATTATTAAAGCACATATAGAGGCAGAGCGAGAGAAGAGAAGAGAAGAGAAGAGAAGAGAAGAGAAAAGAAAAGAAAAGAGAAGAGAGAGTTATAGTGCAAGAGGTGAGGTGAAGAAAAGAGAGAAAAATGACACCGAAATAATATTTTTCAGTTTAATTGTTCAAACTCCCTGGGAGTGTGAGGGTAAGGCTGGAAAGCACAGGAATGCAACCTAAAGAGCATATTTATCATTTTTTTTTTTTCCAAATTCTTTTTATTGTTGCATCAGGCAAATCTCTTACACGGATCATCAACTGTCTCGGGGGAGCGTCAACATTCCGCTCTTCCCGAGAGTACGCAACTTTTGTAAATATTTCGTTACATGGCATACAGTTTGGCGAACTTACTTTTTCGTTTTCACCCCAAACACCCCCCCCCCCTCAACAACAAGGGAAGTGATCAACTGGGGGACCTCTGTCCGAGACCCCCCTTCCCCCCCCCCCCCCCACTTCCCCCCCCCAAGCAGCATATCACCCTCACCCCCCTCCTCCCCCCGACACCCGTGACCTGCCAAGCCCCCTGCATCGTGTCCCAATCGAATGTAGGCCATCCCCTGGCCCATACCCTCAAGCAGTGACTCAGCTAAAACCTGCGACATAGGTACCATCTCTCTGGTCCACCCCCGCTCCCTCACAGCCCCCCGGTCAGGTACGCCCCTCTACTCCAATCCATGATAGTGTCGCCACTTAGCCCATATCTTTCGGAACTTCCGTGGGCACCCTCTAGCTTTATAGGTAACCCGTTCAGCTGCCATATACATATCCAAGCCCCTTCTCCAGTCCTCTATGGTGGGCTTCCCAGGCGCCCCCCACATTTTCGCAATGTCTCTTTTTGCCACCACCAGGGCCAGCAGCAGGAAAATGAGGAGGTATCGTGTGACGTCAACCTCCGTTGACATGCCCAGAAGTGCCAGTTTGGGGTCCTTAGGTATCTCCACCTCCAGTATCTCATTTAGTTCATGGAAGACTTCACCCCAAAATTCTTGTATAACAGAGCATCCCCAAATGATGTGGAAGAAGTCGCCCGGCTGGTGTTGACATCGCAGGCAGGCGGTGTCCCCTGCCCTCCCCATCCGAAAGAGCCTCACCCTGTCAAAGTAGGCCCGGTGTAGGACCTTGAACTGAATGAGGCGGAGCCTCGATTTTATGGCCACCTCCCGAGGGTGCATGAGTATGAGCTCCCAGTCTAGATTCTCTAGCGTGCCCACATCTGCCTCCCATCTCCCCCTGAGTGTCTGTAGATCTCCCAACATGTTATTTGTCAGTGTTTTGTATGTCATGGACACCGCCCCCCTCTGAATCTGTTCTTGGAGTAGGCGGCCCTCGAGTGGTGCAAACTGGGGTATGTCAGTGAGGGATATGTTCTGTGCTCCCCATGCATGCCGCAGCTGAAGGTATTTAAAGTACTGGGTTCTCTGGAGTCCAAAGTCTCTCTGCAGCGCCTGGAAGGTTTTAAGCTCTCCCCTCGCTATGATGTCCCCAATCGTGGAAATGCCAATATCATCCCACCTTTGGAATCCCCGCAGCTTGTTCAGTTCGGTCAGCCACCTACACGACCACAGGGGTGTCTGCCGGGTGGGCCGTTCATGCCAGCCCATTCTTACCGTTGCTCTGCGCCACGCCATTAGGGTTATCTTAGTCGCCGGAAGGAGGCGGCGGCCCCCTCTCCCCCCATACAGGAAGTGTAACACCGTTACATCGTCCCATTGCGATCTCTCGAGCGCATAGGTGGGGTGATCAGCCGGGGCGTGAATCCAGTCGTTGACCGGGGTAAGGTGCTCTGCCCAATAGTAGGCCTCCAGGTTAGGCAGTGAGATTCCCCCACTATATTGGTGTCGCTGCAAGGTCGCAAGTGCCACCCGGGCCTGCTTCCCCAGCCACAAGAAGGAACGGAGATCTGAGTGAATTCTTTGCACTGTCGTGGCCGGCAGGGGATAGTACTCGTTTTGGAGAGCGTACAAAAACTTCGGTAACAGTATCATTTTATACAGGGCGGCCCTGCCTAGAATGGTGAGCGGGAGTGGTCGCCACCTGTCCATTTCCGCTTTCGCTGCCACCACTACCCTGTCAACATTGTCCGCGTAGGATCGCCTCCTGTCTCGGGTGATAAAGACCCCCAGGTAGCGGAATCCTTCCGTGGTGTGGATGAGCATCTCCGGCAGGTCCTCCCCCCTCGGCGCACCCTGCGGGTCGTAGAGGATCGACTTATGCCAGTTGATGGTGTGCCCGGCCACTGCCCCAAAGTCTCGCAGTTCTTTGAATAGGGCCGGTATCGTCCTAGCTGGATTCGTAACGTATAACAGCACGTCATCGGCATACAAGGAGATCTTCTCCTGATTAGTGTCTGAGTCTCCCCTGCAGAAGCCAGTCACGTCGCCATTGGAACGGATACGGGTTGCAAGTATCTCTATTGTGAGAGTAAAGAGGAGTGGGGACAACGGGCACCCCTGGCGGGTCCCCCGCTCTATCGCAAACTCCCTGGACACCCGCCCATTAATCCGTACTCTGGCCCTGGGGTTCGAGTAGAGGAGCTGCACCCAGCGCTGGAACTTGGGCCCAAACCCGAACCGTTGAAGGGTCCCCATCAGGAAGGGCCAGTGAACCGCATCGAATGCTTTCTCTGCGTCCAGTGAGAGGAACCAGTGGGGCTCGCTCCTGTCGCAGACTTCCTGAAGCCAGTTGTGCGTGCGCCGCAGGTTGAGTTTAGTGGCCCTGTCCGGCAGGAACCCGGACTGATCGGGGTGCACTAGGTCCGTTATGACCTGCCTCAACCGCCTCGCCAGGATAGTGGCAAGGAGTTTAGTCTCGATGTTCAGGAGGGAGATTGGGCGGTAGGAGGAGCATTCCCCCCTGGGTTTGCCCTCCTTGTGAATCGGGATTATGGTAGCTAAGGCCAGGTCCGGCGGAAGAGCGCCAGATTCAAACGCCTCCGCATATACCGACTTCAGGTGACGTGAGAGTAAGTCCCCCGTCCGCTTGAAGAACTCCGCCGGGAATCCATTAGGCCCCGGGGCTTTCCCCGGTTTCAGGGCAGCCATCGCCTCCCCGATCTCGTCCAGGGTGGGATCCGCCTCCAGAGACGTGCTATCTTCGGGGGTCAGCTGCGGTACCTCCACACTACCCAGCATTGTCTGCATCTCCTCAAGATCCCCCAGATCTCTAGCCCTATAGAAGTCCTCAAAATGGGCCGCAAAGGCCTCTGCTATTGCCTGGTCCGAGGACGCCCTCACCTGTCCCGGGGCCTCTACCCAGTCCACCCACCTGGTAGCCTGCTCCCGCCTGCTCAGCCATGCCATGAGCTTTCCCGACTTGTCGCCGACATCGTATAGGCGATGTAGGGTAGCCAGCGCCTGAGTACGCGCCTCATCTGTGGTCAATTCCCTGTATAGCCTTTGGGTGTCTAGCAGTTTTCTAAGAGTCACCTCCTCCTTTGTTCTGTGGTATTCGGCCTCTTGGGTCAAAATGTTAGCCTCCTCCCTCGCTATGGCTTCAGTGCGTTTCCTCCTGGCCTCCCCCACCCTGGATTGGAAGCGGTCCCTCAACACAGTTTTCATGGCTTCCCACAATGTGACCCTAGACTGAACTGAACCTTCGTTTTCCGCCACAAATACTCTAATGTCCGCACGAATGCCCCCTAAAATTTCGGGTGTCTGTATGTCCCATGCCGACATATGCCATTGCGCCTGCCCTCTCCCCCGACCATGTCCTATGTGTACAATCAGTGGGGAATGGTCCGAGATACCCCTCGCCTTGTAGTCCGCCGAGTCCCCTGCCGAAAGTTCCTGCCTAGAGGTGAATACATAATCAAGTCTGGAGAAGACTTTGTGTGCCCCAGAGTAAAACGAGTAAGCCTCCTGTTCAGGGTGGAGCCACCGCCAGACATCAGTGAGACCGATCGTGGCCATGCTGCGCGCCAGAGCTGTTTCCGTACCCGCTGTGTGAGTGTTCCCTGATCTATCCCGAGTCGTGCACATTACATCATTAAAGTCCCCTCCCACAATCTGTACTGTATCTGCCGTGTCTAGTAACACTCCTGTGATCTCCTGCATCGTTCGTGTCTGTAGTTTGGGTGGAGCATAGACCGATATCAAGGTGTACCTGCGTCTCTCCCATGTCCCCTGCACCGCGGCAAATGTGCCCTGCGGGTCCAACCACGTGCGTGTCACTGTGAAGGGCCTTGTTTTCCTAATAAGTATTGCCGTGCCCCTCGAGCCCATGGTGTATCCCGCGTGTGCCAGGACTATGTATTGCCCGCGCGCTAGAAACGCACATCGGTTTCCCCTCAAATGCGTTTCCTGGAGGAAAATGATGTCGGGGGCTGCGCGCTTGATGTATGCAGTAACCAGGCTCCTCTTAATTTTGGACCCCAGGCCGTTTACATTCCAGGTTAACACTTTAATCCCGGTGCCCTCACCGTACTGTGCAGCTAATGTACTTGCCATCGCACTGTACGAGGTTCATCTGGGGTCGGACCCCAGGGCCCGGAAGGTAATAAGGGTGACTGTCCTAGGACTCGCTGCTTTATAGCCATTCGTACCCCTCCCACCCCAACATCCCAACACCCCAACGTGGGGTAACTGTAACACCCGCATGTCCCCCCCACCCCCTCCCCACCTCCCTCCCCTTCCAGCCGCATCCCAACAGGGGACCAAACCTTCAGTGGGGGCAGGTCAGTCGCCCTCCCGCACATCCCTCCCCAGTGTAAACAGTAACTAACTCAAGCCCTGGATGGAGTTGAGTATACAGGGGGGATCTGTGCCAACTTGCGTGCTCCATTCGCGCCGAGTTGCCATCTCCATCGAGCCACTCCGCCCTTAGTTCATGAGTGGGAGTCTTGTGTGTCTGTGGTGAGGTCGTGGCCTGAGAGGTCCTGTTCCATATGGCGGATCTCCTGCGCCAAAGGGTGTAGTGATGCACTCAAGAGTTCCATGTCCTCCTCGCCGGATGATGGGCCCTCAGACTCCTCCACGTCGTCGCCCTCCGAGCGTGCGCCCTTCCGGGGTCCACTGAGGCGGGCACCCGTTGCCGCGCCGGGGGATTCCGACCTGCCGGTCCTCTTGCCTGCCGCTCCCCGGGTCCTATACGGTGGCGCCGAGTCCGTTGGCTGGGTTTTCCGTGTCCTCTGCCTCTGAGGTTTCGGTAGTCCCCACTGTGACCTACTCCTCACCCTCATGTCCATTGCCTCCCGGCTGGCCGCCTCGCGGCTATTCAGGATGGGACGCTCCTCGAGCCACTGCCACACGTCCTCTGGGTGATTGAAGAAGATCGCTCTGTCTTTGTATATCACTTTCAGCTTGGCGGGAAAGAGAAGCATGTACCTGATTTGTAGGGCACGCAGCTTAGCCTTGACTGAGTCATAGGAACGGCGTTGTTTCGACACCTCCTGGCTATAGTCCGGGAAAATCATTATTGTTGCGTTCTCCAGTCGGATCTCCCCCATTTCCCTGGCTTCGCGTAGGATCAAGTCCCTGTCGGCAAAGTTCAGAAATCGTGCGATGACCGGCCGGGGTCTCGCACCCTCTGGGGGTTTGGCCAGGAGCGCTCTGTGTGCCCGCTCAATTATGAAGCAGGTGGAAAACTGCGCCGTTGGGAAGGTGGACTTGAGCCAGGTTAGCAAGAAGGCCGCCATGTCCTTACCCTCGATTCCTTCTCTAAATCCCACAAAGCGGAGGTTGTTGCGCCTGGACCTGTTTTCCGCATCATCCACCTTCCATTGGAGGTTGCGGTGAGCCGCCTGGAGTTCCGCCATGTCTTTCCTGAGCGTTGTAATCGCCTCTCCGTCCTCCTTCAGCCTGTCCTCCGCGGCCGTCACCCTCTCGTTTAGGTTCCTAAAGTCTTGGCGCAATAGCGTTACCTCCGCCCCGACCTCTCCAATTTTAGTTTCCAGGGCTGACCTCGATGCCTGGATGTCCGTCCTGGACGCTTGAATGGCCTCCAGCAACACGGCCATATCTGGACGGGCACCCGGCTGATCGGTCCCATTCCTCGGGGCAGCGAAAAGGTCCATGGGGCCCTGCTTCGTGTTCCTGGCGGTCGTCTCCTTTTTCCCCCTCATGTTCTCCACGGGGGTGGGGGGCTCCGGTCGGCCGCTCCGCGGATGTCTCGTGTCACTGGGGTGCCAGGGGGACCGCACCGTTCACCGCGTTCCCTCCCGATCCCCTCCGCCGTCCGCTGGCCGGCCAGGCGCGCTGTCCGGGTCAGCCCCCGCCAGGGGAGTCCAGGCGGGCCTTGGGTCTAGGACTGCTCTCTCGCTACCGCCCTCCAGCCACAGAGCCCGGCTGCCACTGTCCGCTATGCCGCTGCGCCGTCCTCCGCTGTCCTCCACGAGGGGGGGGAGGGGGGGGGGGGCCCGGGGGCAGCCGCTACCCCCGCCGGTTGCAGTAGTCCCCGGATCCGTCTGCAGGGTTGGCTCGTTCCCTAGCCCCCTCGCGAGGTACCGCTCAGTCTTCCCCGCTGGCCGCCATCTTGGGATGGGACTGTGTTTCTCCGTGCGGTTCGCGCCAAGCTGGATTAGTCCCCCAGTCGCGCGCCGCTGTCCCCGGTCACTGTGGGGGCCCCCTGATGGGTCCGGTGTTCGCACCTTCAGCAGTCCGCCGGGACTGGCGTCAGCGTTGTCGCCGTCCTCCTCACCTCGCGGCCGCCATCATGGCCGTCCTCACCCCGGTGTCGCCTCCCGACTCGCCGAATCACCGGCAAATACCACACCGCCACCCTGGCCGCTTGCTCGCCAGAATCCGTAGTGGTCGTGACTTCAGCTGAAGTGCGTTTTCGCTCGGTATTCAGGGTTTTTTTGTCGGATTTTGGGGCAACTCGGCCGGAGCTCCGGCGAGGCACGTCTAGTCCGCCATGCTGTTGGCCACGCCCCCCCCATATTTATCATTTTTAACCAAACTCACTACAAAGGAAAGAATGCAGTGCATAGATGTATTTTTTATAAATAGCCTGCTGCTGTTCACTACCCATGTGATGATGCACAAACAGGCTGCTTAGCACAGGGTCCACCATTTGCACCACGGTGCAGGGGTGTGTGCCTACTGTCTAGCATACAATTTGTACTGGAAGCATACACCACAAATGCTTAGGCCAAGATACATTCTTAAACATTCCATATATTGTATTGGGCTTTGCAATGCAGCACACTTGCCATGTTTGGAATGTTTAGAGAAATGAAAACATTTCTCCATGAAAGCACCTGCTTTAAGGAGGTGTTAGGTTTTGAAGCAAAGTCCAGTCTGCCTATTGTAAAAGAACAGCATTTGCATCAGAAACTATGGGTGCCTGTGCTAATCTGCCCACTTTTCACCCAAGTATAGCCTACTCAACGCAAATTGGCGTAAAGAGCTATTTGTGCTGAGAAAAGGGTCTTTTCCAGCGGAAAATGTATTTTGTGCTTGAAAGTAAATACCCTTGCAAGCATTTGTGCTGCTTTGCGTGATCCTGCCCATGTAAACCCTTTGTAAATCTGGCCCCAAATTTCTGTTAAGCAAGCTTGACTGTTAAATTAGAAAAAAATAGCTTTTTTAATAATGTTATCATGATAGAAATGGTTCAACTCACTTTACCAGTGGTCTCCTTGGAAGTTGGGAGTCCTGTGCAATTACCCACTTTGCCCATGCCTTAAAACATCTCTGCAATTTAAGTCTCTTGTTACTTCCTGACTTAGCAAAAATTGGTTTATTCCTCTTTATGTACAAATCAATAATGTACATAATTAACGTTTTTCTCTTTTATATCCTTCTTCGCTATATCTTTATATTGCTCTTTCCCATTTTTACATCTATTATAATCATAAAATGGTAAAATGCATGGTTGGCATTTTCTTAAATGTTTTTCATTTATTAATATTAGCTTTCCCTTTTATTTGTTATTTTTTTACTGTCATATAATGTAATTCTTCTTCCCTAGGACCACTATACATTTTTTTCTTTTATTTATAATGTATTTCATACTTGTACCTGCATTGAAACAAGTGACTATTTACTTAATGGTCAATAAAGCTCTTAAACTTTAAACAAAATTACTTTGACTGCAAGATTTCCACCATTAAGTTAACATGATCTTTTTGACATGAATGAACATTTTGGTACACTTTCTCATAATCTGATTTTGGCTTTCTTTAGAAGTCTTTATATTTAGTTTTATACGAAAACAGTGATCAGTAAATGACATCCACACATAGATTGACACACCACCACAATGCATATCCAGTAGTGCACAGGAAAGATCAGACGGTCCACACAGTTAGTGTCATTTATCAATGTCATCCTACCATATATCCTATATTGCATGATACTTTTGTGGATATCCTCAAGCTACATAAACAGTTTTTTCAGCTGCCGCACATATATCCCTTCCTTTTGTCCATTCTGCAATTGTTGGAGGATAAGGTGTTATAAAGCATCTTGCAATGTCCTTTTTCTACTAGAAGGCCTATGGCAATGAAATGTTTGAGGTCCACCTGGCCCATCTCAGACTCTTCAATACCCATTATATGTTTGGGGTTGGGGGTGAATGTATACTTCACGATTTTACTCAGTTTGTTGGGTAACCTGGTTCAGTATATGGTAATGAGAGGGCAGCTCCAAACCATGTTGAAGAAGCCACCACCTTCCATAAAATATCTCTGACAATGATTTTAAGGTTTGCGTCCGATTTGCCTCAGCTTATTTGGGTCACAATATGTTCGGTGGAAATATTTAAACAGTATTAGACGAAGCCTGGCTCATATTGCCAGACATTGTGCAGCCATTTTGGCTTCTTGCAATTCTTTGTCTGTCAGTGGGTCAATGTCTTGAATCCAGTGGGCCTTGAGTTGTGTGCAGGGATCTAGAGCATAGAATACCAGAGATCGGTAGATGCAAGAGTTCCCTATTTTCGTCAAGACTTTCATTGTATTTTTGGGTTCAAGTGAATTAAATTCTGGTACATGGTGTAGAAGGGAACCATGGCATTCCAGAGCATGTTGGAGCTGTAGATAGTGGAAAAACTGTGTTTTGTGTAATTGTAATTCCGTGGTTAATTGTAAGAGAGACTTCATGTGGTTATTGGACCGTACGTCTCCTAATTCAAAAATACCAATAGGATCCAACCCCCAAACCCCAGAGACCTGGAGTAGTCAGGGTCATTGTCATAGGGGTATCTTATTGGTGATGGTCTTGTACCATTTGATATACTTAAGGGTGTTGTGCCAGCACTTCACATGGGCCTTAGTGGGCTCTGGAATCCCCTTGGGTACCAGTGCACAGTACAGGATCTATAAAAGCACAAATGGTATGGGGTAATACATGACTGCAACTATCCCCTAATCAGGTTACAGTTATGAGTTTGGGTTCCAAGGATCAGAGATGCAATACCCTTACATCCCCTATGGAAAATTCCATAAAACACAATTAGGTACATAAAATAATCCAGCACTCCAACAATTGTAGCAATTGTAGTCAGGACAGCACCTTTCAGGCAGGAAACAACGACATCACCCCATCGCAAGACCTCTGCAACTCCCTCGCTTCATACTTCCACAACAAGATCGCGGACATACACAACAGCTTCAACAACCAACCAACGCACACCATCACCGAACAACCACCCCCCACCACCACCCTCCACGCCTGGACCCCGATCAGCACCGAAGACACCATCCGCACGATGAACTCCATCCACTCCGGATCACCGACCGACCCCTGCCCTCACCACGTCTTCAACAAGGCCGACGCTGTCATCGCACCCCACCTGCGAGACATCATCAACACATCCTTCGACACCGCCACCTTCCCTGAGAGCTGGAAGCACACCGAACTCAGCGCTCTACTCAAGAAACCCACAGCGGACCCCACCGAACTCAAGAACTACCGCCCCATCTCGCTCCTCCCGTTTCCAGCCAAAGTCATCGAGAAGACCGTCAACAAGCAGATGGCCGCCTTCCTCGAGACGAACGGATCCCTCGACCGCTCACAGTCCGGCTTCCGAGCCAACCACAGCACCGAGACCGCCCTCATCGCCGCCACCGATGACATCCGAGCCCTGATGGACAATGGAGAAACAGCGGCCCTCATCCTCCTAGACCTCTCCGCGGCATTCGACACGGTCTGCCACCGCACCCTAGTACGGCACCTCAGCAACATCGGCATCCAGGACAAGGCGCTGGAATGGATCATCTCCTTCCTCGACGGAAGAACACAGAGAGTCCGCCTACCACCGTACAAGTCAGAGGCCTCCGAAGTCATCTGCGGCGTCCCCCAAGGATCATCTCTGAGCCCCACCCTCTTCAACGTCTACATGAGCCCCCTCACGGCCATCGTACGCAAACACAACCTCAGCATAATCTCCTACGCCGACGACACCCAGCTGATCCTCTCCCTGACCAACGACCCCGCCGCCGCCAGAGCCAACCTGCACGAAGGGATGAAAGAGGTAGCCGAGTGGATGACGACCAGCCGCCTGAAACTGAACTCGGACAAGACGGAGGTCCTCATCCTGGGCTCCTCACCCTCCGCCTGGGACGACTCCTGGTGGCCTCCCGCCCTGGGCACCGCACCCAAACCGACAGACCATGCACGAAACCTGGGCTTCATCCTGGACTCCTCCCTCTCCATGACCAGGCAAGTCAACAACGTCTCCTCGGCGTGCTTCAACATCCTACGCATGCTACGGAAGATCTTCTGGTGGATCCCCACCGAGACCAGGAAGACCATCACCCAGGCCCTCGTCACCAGCCGACTGGACTACGGCAACGTCCTCTACGCCGGTACCACCGCCAAGCTCCAGAAGAGACTCCAGCGGATCCAGAACGCCTCAGCCAGACTCATCCTCAACATCCCACGAACCAGCCACATCTCCGGACATCTGAGAGACCTTCACTGGCTCCCCGTCAACAAAAGAATCACCTTCCGCCTCCTCACCCACGCACACAAAGCCCTACACGACCAAGGCCCGAGCTACCTCAACAGCCGAGTCAACTTCTACGCTCCCAAACGCCACCTCCGATCAGCCAACCACGCCCTCGCCGCCGTCCCCCGCATCCGAAGAGCGACTACAGGAGGAAGGTCCTTCTCCTACCTGGCCGCCAAGACCTGGAACTCCCTCCCTCCCGACCTGCGCCTGACCCAAGACCACCTCTCCTTCAGGAAGAAGCTGAAGACCTGGCTGTTCGAGCAGTAGCGGCACCCCCCCCCCCACCCCCCCCAGCGCCTTGAGACCCTACGGGTATGTAGCGCGCTTTATAAGTGTCACTGATTGAATATAGAGACGATAAAAAGCAATTTCAAACGCAGAGGCTATTCTGAGAAATGCCTTCAAAATGCAGAGAACAGAATCAAGAAAACTGACAAAAAGAGCACGTTAGTACAAAAAACTAAGTCTGAAAAATTTAAGAATAATGAGAGTGTTGTGTTTATAACACAGTATAATGCCCATAGTCAACACATTTATAACATCCTGTGCAGAAATTGGCACTTATTAACATCTGCACAATTACCGGCTGGTACTGTGTCTGAAAAGCCCAGAGTGGTTTACAAGAGAGGCAAAACCATGGAAAACATGCTCTGTCCTAGCTATATCAAGAATGAGAAACTGGATGTAATTACATGGTTACCCAAAAAGCCAGACGGATTTTTCACTTGTGGGTCCTGCAATGTTAGTCAATTTGGAAGGAATAAAATATCAGAATTCCAGTATACCACAGAAAGAAAGTTCAGGATTAACACCTTTATGAACTGTAATATGACCACCACAGTATACATTCTAGGATGCGAATGTAACAAAATCAATGTTGGTAGTAGTATTCGTAATCTGAAAATACGTATCCAAGAACATGTAAGGGCAATACGAAATAAGATAGTAGATATCCAGTATCCAGCCATATTCATGATATGCATCCTAATAAGCAAAAAATATGGTTTCATGCGATTCACCATGTTAAGGCCCCTGAAAGAGGGGGAGACAGAGAGCGAATGTTACGACAAGCTGAGGCTGGTTGGATCTGTCGACTCAGGGCAATATCCATGGGTCTAAATGTAAATAATTAGATGTATCATTTTCTGTGAGACAGAAAGAGAAGGTAATCTCAGTCTCTGCACAAATTATTAAGTCTCCTTTTGACTGCAACATTGTAGCACTGCAGTGATGGCATATGCCCGTCCTTGTTGTCTGATACAACCCTTATGATACCACCATTATGATGAGATTAAAATGAGCGGTATCATTAGAATAGTCCTGGATTTTATGAACATTATATTTCCATTGGACTAGTGGGTATAATCCCTTTAAATAATATTTAGATTAAAATTCACAGAGGTTTGACATTAAATAGCAATGATTTGGTCTCAATGATGTAATTTACTAATTTAGATAGATTTAAATAAAGCATAGGTACAAATGAGGCAATAAGATAAACACTTTGCACATGTGGCACATAAATAAAAGGAACAGCGGATATAAGATCAAGTAAAATAAACAATTGATCATAGAAAATAGGGTGGTAGAGGGAGGGTGGGATGTAGATTTAATAGGAAGAGGGATCACTGCCCAGGTACTTAAGAGTTCCAGTATTTGTTAAGAAGAAGAAGCTTGAGATCTTTTTTGAAGCAGGTGTGGGAGGGATTGCGGCGTAGTTCTTTAGGGAGAGCCTTCCAGACAGAGGGAGCACTTACCGAGAAAGATCGAGTTTGTGTAGTTTTCTTTTTTAGTAGAGGGGGGACAAGGGTAAGAGCGTTGGTGCTCCTCAGAGTTCTGGTACAGCCTGCTTTGTGGGGTGTTTCAGTGAGATAAGAAGGGGTGTTTGATGGAGGGCTTTGTGGGTGATGCAGGCTATTTTGTAGGTGGATCTGCCTTCAATCGGGAGCCATTTGAGGTCCTTGAGGACAGGGGAGATGCGGTCGGATTGTTTGCAGCCAGTGATCAACCTGGCAGCAAGGTTGAGAACAGCTTTGATAGGGGCAAGGGGGACTTTGGGGGTACCTGAGAGGGTGGCATTACCTTAGTCAATTCTAGATAGGACCAGAGATTGCACAACCGATTTGAAGTCATCGGTAGGAATGAAGGGTTTGATTTTTTTGAGGTGTTGGAGTACGAAAAGAGCACCTTTGGCTGAATTTTTTATGTTGGGGGTGAGGCTGAGGTTTTGATCAAAGCTGATGCAGAGGGATTTGACAGAGTTAGAGATGGTGAGAGGGCAATTAAGGGCTTTGATGTTAGAGATCCAGTGATTAATGGGCAGGGGGTTGTTTTTGGGAGAGAAAAGAATGATTTCTGTTTGAGGAGATTTTGATGGAACCATAGTTGGATCTTAGTCAGGGTATCATTGAGGTGAAAGATGTCAGCATGGGATTTGATACTGTAGTAAAGTTGGGGTTCGTCAGCGTAGAGGTGGTAACCAATTTTAGCTTGTTTGAGGATGAGGGTGATGGGTTCTATAAAGAGGTTGAATAGGGTGGGAGAGAGAATGGAGCCCCGTGGGACGCCCATGTCGACAGGAAGAGGTTTGGAGAGGCAATTGCTGATTTTAATTTGTTGTGTTCTGTGTAGGAAATACGAAGTGAACCACTTGAGAACAGTTCCATCAAAGCCAAAGCGTTTCTTGAGTATGTTGAGAAGGGCAGCATGGTTGATCGTATCTAAGGCAGCGGAGAGGTCAAGAAGAATGAGAAGGGAGGCTTCACCTTTGTCTAGGGATCGTGGATGTCGTCAGTGATTTTTAGCATGGCGGTTTCAGTGCTACATCCCTTTCGAAAGCCTGATTGAGAGGCGTCTAAGAGGTTGAAGGCTTTAATGTGATTGTCCAGCTGGATCAAGGCGCATTTTTCTAGGGCCTTGGATAAGAATGGAAGGTTGGAGATAGTGCGTAGGTTATTTAAGTCAGTTGGGTCTGCTGTAGCTTTTTTCAAGATGAGGGTAATTTGACCTAGTTGGAGGGATGCAGGAATCAAACTGGAAGCGAGGGAGGAATTGATGATGGCGGTCCAATACGGAGCGATGACGTTTTTAAGATCTTGTACTAGATGACCAGACAAGTCAACGCCGTCTCATCCTCCTGCTTCAACGTACTTCGTATGCTCAAAAAAATCTTCCGTTGGATCCCCTCCGAGACAAGAAAGACTGCCACCCACGCACTGGTCACTAGCCGACTGGATTATGGAAACACCCTCTACGCCGGAATCACAGCCAAATTACAGAAAAAACGTCAACGCATCCAAAACGCTTCAGCCAGACTCATTTTGGACACGCCAAGATCACATTACCGGTCACCTGAAAGACCTCCACTGGCTTCCCGTCAACAAAAGAATAACGTTCCGTCTCCTCACCCACGCACACAAGGCCCTCTACAAACTAGGACCCGAATGTCTCAACACACGACTGTCCTTCTACACACCCACCCGCCAATTAAGATCCTCCAATCAAGCCCTCGCCGAAGTTGCGCGCATCCATAGATCCACCATGGGAGGCAGATCCTTCTCCTACTTGGCGGCCAAGACCTGGAATTCTCTCCCCACTCACCTCCGCCTTACACAGAACCACATTTCCTTCAGAAAGGAACTTAAAACCTGGCTTTTCGATAAATAATGCACCACCTCCCCCAAGCGCCTTGAGACCCTCTGGGTCGCTATACAAATTCCTGAACTTGAACTTGAACTTGGAATGCGAGGATGGTTTCAACTTGGTAATGATGCTAAGGATATCCTTTTCTGAGATAGGACTAAAATGACTCCAGGACGCATTATTCTTTTGCTGGGGAACAGTCTGGTGGGGTTCGGTGTAGGAGACAGAGTTGGAAAGTTGAACCGGGTCCAAGGGGGGGAGAGGCGAGGCAGGAGGTACTGGGAGAAAGTTAGGGAGGGGAGGTAGGTTCTGTGGGGGGTGGAGCAGTGAAGGATAGGTTAATCTTTGTGATTTTGTCTGAGAAGAAGCTAGCGATTTCCTCACATCTATCCGTCGAAGCAGGAAGATTGGGGGGGCAGAAGAAGTTTGATTTTTAATAATGTTAAATAGTTCTCTCGGTCTATTTTTTGCCCGGACAAGTTGTGAGCAGAAGAGGATGCTTTTTCATTAAAAATATGTTTTTTGTAGCTGACCCTAGCGGCTCTGAAGATGGTAAGGTTAGAAGAGGAGGGCTGTTGTCTCCAAGTGCGTTCAGTTTGTCTGAGGGCTCGCCTTTCATTGTTTAGGTCGGCATTGAACCAGGATTTAGATGATTTGATTTTTTTTGTATTTTGAGTTTAGCTGGGGCAATTTGGTCAAGGACCTCCGCAATGGAGCTGTTGTAATGATCTGTGCGGTCGTTAGTGTAGTGGGGAAGAGGAGTAAGTCGTTCGTTTTCCTTAACATTTTAGTCGCTATGACTGTATTCCAATCTTTGTTTTTAATAAAAAAACATCTAGTCCATTTGCTTGCCTAAGGAATCCTTCTTCAAACAAAAGGCTTTCTTTTATCACAAAATTGCACATCCTTGCTTCATTAACAGCAGTCCTCCATGGGAGTTTGTGCCATTTAAACATGGCCGAGAATATACTCTATGCAAGATGTTGCAAATCTCCCATACTTTGTCTGTTTAGTTTCATAATTGTTTCCAACTTTTTTATAGATAAAATTATTCTCTAGACGTTATGTCATCTGCATTTTTTGCACTATCTACAGGAATACCGTTTGCAATGTTTGTAAAGAGGTGGCAGGATAGGGTTTGCCAATGTCAAATTTAGGTTATATTAACCTCTCTAAATATGGCGTTCAATATATATATATATTTTTTGAACGGGACTACTAGCAATATTACTGTTTTTACTTAGTGTGGCCTTATTATGCCTTAATGATAACTTTAGTATCTCGTGGCTGGCTCTATGTTTAGTTCTAGTTTTACTGATGACGTGAGCATAAGTAGCCTCATATTTGTCACTTTTAGGGGATACCATAGAAAGTGTAGGCTGATGAGTTACATTTTTCCCTTATAGATTCGGACGATTATAGACAAATGAACACTATATTTTGAAGGGTTTTACAGGAGCAGATTGGAATAAAGTTGCTGTTATATTTAGCCTGTCTCTTTTCTGTCTGTGGAATTTCATTGTCACTCACATGATGTCACCACTAGAATGTTTGGTGACATCATGGAGTGTTTGGGGGCTTAGCCTGGTCTCAACTGGCAGTTGGAACCAGGCAGGTTGAGTGGACATCTATTTACAACAGTTGCCTTACTATTTATACTAAGGTATACAATAGGTTAGTTTTTGTACTGGGGTTTAAGATTATAAGGGTTATGAATACATTGGTGTCCTTTACTGTTTTTCAACTTAGGTGATATCTGGAATCCCTTTTGAAATCTTGTTCTTTTCCTACATATTAAAAAGAAAATTAGAAGTAGAACCGCTAAAAAGGATATTACAAGAATTATCTCGGGGGAGGAGCTTCGCGGGCGACCAAGATGGCCGCGTAAGCTCGGAGCTCCGTGGACCGTCCGACCCACCGCAACTATCCTGCCTGAAATCCTGATCCACGTTGGTGGAATTGTATTGCTGGTGGCCTGCTGAGGCGAGGACTGCAATCGGCTTCCAAATCGGTGGTTCCTGTGCAAAGTTACGTCGAGCTGAACTCCGCTTCGTGACGGTGCCATTGTCCCTCCGGACTTCATCACTTCGCACGATCGGACTGCGTAGTGCCCGCCTGCCGCCCCCGTTGCTGAAGTGCCTGGGCTCCTGCTTGTGCCTTCTACACCCCGGTCTTGCCTCCTTGGCCCCACCTGCCTTCTGGCTGCGGACCTGGACTTGTGGACACCTTGCCTTTGTTCTCTCGTACCCATCATGGCGGGCAGAGGAGACCCGGACAGGGCATCGAATAAGGGTGGCCGGGGCAAGTCGCAAACACAGCAGAATCGCATGGAGCGATACGTGAATCTCAAGTCGCCACCTACATCGGGGGCCGTTTCTAAAGGGACCCCATCGACGAGCACACCGGATGGATCAGACCCTACCCTCGTGGACATCATGGGTGCCATCACGAGCCTCCGGGCCGACATGCAGCAACAGCACGAGACCCTGAACCACAAAGTAGACTCTATGGCCGTTGATATTACCCTTATAAGGGCCGACTTGGGCAAGACCAACGAGCGTGTGAAGGCGCTCGACATCAAGACCTCCAGCCTAACCTCTGATGTTTCCGATTTACAAACTGAGGTCCGCAACCTGCGGATGACCACTGATCTATTCTCAAGGCGGCTGGAGGACTTTGAGGGGCGAGCCAGGCGGCAGAACGTCCGCATAGTGGGAGTACCGGAGGGGTCCGAGAATGCCGCGGCGGACTTATTTGTGGAGGACTTGGTTAAGACTCATTTGGCGCCCTCTGGACTGAGCAACTTTTTCTCAGTGGAACGGGCCCACCGGGTACCGGGTGGCCCGCCGAAAACGGGAGCGGCGCCGCGACCGATTGTGGCGCGCCTCCTCAACTTCAGGGACCGGGATGCGATCCTTCAAGCTTCCAGATCGCATGGGCCACTCCAATACCAGAATGCGGAGGTGCACTTTTATCCGGACTTCACCAGGCTGGTGCAACGCCAACGCTTGAGCTACGCGGGAGTGAAGAGACGCCTCAGGGACTTGGGTCTCAAGTATTCAATGATGTTCCCCGCAAAACTCCGTGTTGAGCATAAGGGACGTGCCTTTTTCTTTGACTATCCTGAAAATGTCAGCGAATGGCTGGACACTGTTTCGCCGCACCGGGATGAACAGGAGGATGAGGTTGGGAGCGTCTCGGGCGGAGCGGAACGGCAAGACTGACCAAGGAGCTGATGCTACCCCCGCCTCGAAGGACTGCCGGCATTGTGACTCGTTAATTAACGGTCTCCCCTTCATTTACATGGTGGGTGGCGGGACGTTTTCATGGAGATTCCTTACTCCTCTGGGTCTTTCGTAGAGTAGTTAATGGGGCGACAGGCACACTGCTGGTTGGGGGGGCTTTTTAGTCTGATGCAGGGGTGCAGGGTGGGGGGTATGTTGGGGAGAGTTGTTTTGTTTGATGGTTTTTCTTTTCTTTCTCTTGTGTGGCAATGGGTCATTTGTGCTCCTGAACTGTATTTGATGCGGGTGTTTAGTGGTACTGGGTGGGGCGGAAATCGGGGGGATGGGGGGTAGAAAGGTACGAATTCTCAGTTGGAATGTTAACGGGTTGGGTGACCGAATCAAGAGAGGGGTGGTGATACAACTGATCAAACGTCACATACCTGATATTGTTCTCCTTCAAGAGACGCACCTGGTGGGCAACGCCTGTAAAGCTTTGAATCGCAAAGGCTACAAAATGGTGGCACATTCGGGGTTCTCTTCCGGTTCCCGGGGGGCGGGTATCCTCGTGCGCGCGTCCCTTCCCCTAGAGATAGATGTCACCTTGATTGACGACAGGGGGCGGTACGCTGCCGTGGCGGGCAGATGGGAAGGGCGTTCCCTCACGTTGTTCTCTGTATACGTCCCCCCGGGGCTTCAATCCAGTACCTTTCAGGACCTTGGTGGTGCCATCTTGTCTATGCCGGCTGGTCGGTTAATAGTGGGGGGTGACTTTAACTCAGTTTGCTCTGGTCTGCTTGATCGCCAACCGCCCCGGGACCTACGTACCCCGCAGATGTGGCTGCCCTCCTTTCTCGAGTCTATGGGTCTGGTAGATGGCTGGCGTCTTCTACATCCTACGCTCCGTCAATTTTCCTTTCTTTCGGGTGCACACGGAAGTCTTTCCCGCATCGATTATGTCCTCACATTGGCTTCGGACGCCTTGGCCGTTTCCGAAGCCCGATTCTTGGCGCGGGGCATTTCCAATCACTCCCCGTTATGGGTCTCCTTTGACTTTGGGGTGGTCTTGTCGGAGCGACCGGCCGCGGTCAATCCGTGGTATTTTCGTAACATCAAGACCCGCTCTCTCCTGGCCAAAGCCATTGATCTTTATTTTTCCGAAAACGTGGGCTCGGTTAGGTCGGCCGTTACGCTGTGGGAGGCCTTTAAGACGGTGCTCCGTGGTGAGGCCCAGGCGCTTATCGCTGAGGCCCGCCGGACTAGAGACTCGGACCTGCTGATTGTTGAGCAGGAGGTCCTGCGTCTCGAGTCCCAGCTGGGGCCCGAGCCGGACCCCTCTGTCTTGCATACCCTCTCGCTGAAACAAGCGGAGTACCACGATTTAGCCGCGAATGCCGCACTCACCCTGGCCAAGGAACAGCAGGGCTGCATATATGATGTGGGCGACAAGGCTGGGAAGTTGCTGGCTTGGTTAGACAGGAGGGAGATGGCCAGTCGCGTGGTACCTGAACTCCTGGGAGACGACGGTGTTGTCCTTACGGACCCTAGTGCCATTGTCGACTCATTCGCTGGTTATTTTCGGGGGGTCTACGAGTCTGCCTCGGACTTTTCGGAGGCGGATTCGTCGGCCTTCCTCTCGGAAATTGACCTACCCTGCCTTTCTGAGGACGAGAGAGCGGACTTGGATAGGGACATCACCGCTGATGAGATTGCTTTGGCAGTCCGCTCCCTACGGACCGGAAAGGCCTCTGGGCCTAACGGCATACCGGTTGAACTGTATAAAATCCGCCCGGACGCGGTGTCTCCGCACCTACGGAAAATGTTCCTGGAATCCTTTGAGAGGGGCTGTCTCCCTCTGGATCAGCGGCTGGCTACCATTGTAGTCATCCACAAGGAGGGTAAGCCACGTGACGTCTGTCGATCGTACCGTCCCATCTCTCTCCTTAACATGGAACCCAAGGTCCTCGCCAAGTTGCTCGCCAACCGGCTGATTGGCGTTATTAGCGACCTCGTACACCCTGACCAGTCGGGATTTATCCCTCACCGGAACACCGCTTTCAATCTGCGACGTCTCCACGGTGTCATGGCTAGGGCCCACACCCTTGAGGAGCCGGCTGTCCTCGCATCCCTCGACGCCACGATGGCCTTCGATTCTCTCGAGTGGCCATACCTCTGGGCAGTGCTGTCCAAACTCGGTTTTGGGCCGGTCTTTGTGAGCTGGGTGAAGCTACTGTATGCGGATCCGATGGCCAATGTCACGGTTAACGGCCGCCTGTCGGCGCCATTCCCCCTACATCGGGGTACTAGACAGGGCTGCCCCCTGTCACCCCTTTTGTTCGCCTTGGCCCTTGAACCGCTCGCAGCCCTACTGCGTGTGCATCCTGACCTACGCGGCATTACATGGGCCCCTGGCTTCGAAGACAGGGTATCCTTGTACGCCGATGATATCTTGCTCTACTTGACCTCCCCCTGTAGGTCCCTCATTGTGGCCTGTGATGTTATCAGACTTTTCGGACGGTACTCTGGTCTGATTATAAACTGGGCCAAATCCTCCCTATATGTCCTTAAAGGAGATACTCCACGACTTCCCAGAGGCTGCAACATTCAGATTGCCACACGCGGCTTCAGGTACTTGGGCATCTACATCTCTGGTAACCCCAAGTTGCGATACGACCACAACTTGCTCCCTCCTCTCCAGCGTCTGCAGCGTGATGTAGACAGCTGGAGTAAGCTACCGCTCTCCCTCCTTGGCTGTGCCGCCCTGTTCAAGATGATGTCCCTGCCCAGGTTCCTGTACGCTCTACAAAACGCCCAGGACCCTGTCCCGGCGCGCTACTTTCGAGACCTCGAAGGCCTCCTTCGGACCCTCCTCTGGGATGGTCGGCCTCGCGTTGCCATCCACAAACTCACGCTCCCCTGGTACGATGGTGGCATCGCCCTCCCAGATGTGCGCCGCTACTATTGGTCTTCTCAGTTTGCTGCCCTCAATCACGGGTTCTATGGCCCTGTGGGTAGCCCCGGTTATGCCATGGATAGATGGCTGATGGGCGGTGGTAACTATTACCGGGCCCTATATTCGAAGTCTTTCGACCGGCGATTGACGGGCCCTACTCGGACGGCGATCCACACTTGGCGGGCGGTCACTAAGGCACAAGGTTGGCAGGGCAGACTCACAAGGTTCACTCCCCTCTTTGATTCGGACATCCTGGGTAGACTATGGCATACCAAGGGGTTTGATAAGTGGGACCTCATCGGCATCAGCAGGGTTGAAGACATGCTCTCCAGAGGCTCCATTAAGACCTTCCCCCAGTTACAAACCGAATACCAGCTGGGCGCGACAGAGTTTTTCCGTTACGCTCAACTGAGACATGCGCTGCTCTCGGCCTCACCGCCGGACGGCGTCATTCCTGAAAGTTCCCCTCTGGAGGACAGGATACTGGATGGGCACATGCCAGACAGTGCGATCTCCCTCTCATATAAAAAATTGATTAACGTGCGCACAGACCTCCTCCTTAGCCTGCGAGACCAATGGGTGGCGGATGGCCTTGAACTAGATGATGAAGATTGGCAGAGTGCGGTTTCCTCCCCTAAGGAGGTCGCAATTTCCTCCCTTCTTCGCCTCGTGCAATTTAAAATCCTGCACCGGGTGTATATGACAGGACCTCGGTTAATGCGCATGGGATTCTCGCCTGACTGTCTCTGTCGTAGAGGCTGCGGAGCTCTCGCCACTTTCTTGCACATCCTGTGGGAATGCCCGGAGATAGCCTCCTACTGGCGGAGAGTGCACCGAGTCATGGAGAAGGTTACTGGCGTGGTTGCCCACGCGGAGGCTCGTAGATGCCTCCTGAACGTATGGGAGCCCTCCGACCACAGCGCTGCGCAGACTAGATGGGTGACCCTTGGGAACATGGTGGCCAAGAGGGACATAGCTCAGAAGTGGGGTGCATCCGCGGCCCCCCTGCTGGTACAGTGGAAGGCCAACATGGACTGGTGCATGTTCCGGGAGAAGACAGTCTATGTGGCAAGAGGGAGACCCCAAACCTGGACCAAAATTTGGGGGGCATGGAATGAGTACAGGGGAGACGTGTGCTTGCCACCTGAATCAGTCAGCCTTCATGACAATGTGTCACCCTGACCTGTGACGCCAACTGAGCTCTGATGTACTGTATTCTCCTGTTTCTTCCCCCCCCCTCCTCCTTCCCATTCTGGAATCTTATCCTTAATGTGCATTTCCCCGCCTCTCCTCCCCTACCCATCCCTGACACCCAGCTTCACATTGCCTCTATTGCTATTTTCGCGCCCTCGGGCGCCTTTGTTGTATTTTCATCTTCATATAAAAATAACCTTCGAAGATTATATCTAAATCGTTTGGCACTATTTCTCTCCTGTTGCCCCTGCTGCCTTGCCTCCGGGATGTCAGGCTGAATAGCTGTGTGCTCTGTTTTAAATAAAGGTTTTCAAAAATTAAAAAAAAAAAAAAAAAAGAATTATCTCGGTAAGCTTACATTCTTGTGTATATATGCGAATAAATAATCTTCCTCAGATTCCTAATGAAATGCCGAATTGTAAGTCATCTCTCGAAATTCTTCTAACAATTGGTTTTTAACATAACCACATAAAATAAATATAGATTTTTCCACTATACATTGTTATTAGAATATTTTTTTGTACGGAATGAATTCAATTTGGTTTGTAGACCCTCCCCCATTTTTCTACATATTTTAGTATATAAAAATATTTCTCTATTCTTCTTGTCTTAAATCAGCAGGTCATGTTTTTCTGAGATATTTATTGAGCGTGGGCGTAAAATCCGTTCCGTTCGTGGAATTTGTGGATTTTTGGCAATTTCGCGGTCTGCGAATCCCACGAATTTGCCCAAAAATCCGCAAATTCGTAAGCTGGTGAATTATTTTGCTTGGTCGCGCTTGAAAAATACAATATCGCGCGTGCGGCGTTGACTTACCGTGATTTTGAGTTCGAAGAGTTGTTTTCCTCCCTGTTTGCGTGTGCTGTGCCATTTTGGATCTTGCTGCGTGATTGCGCGAGAGTTTTTCGACCGCGAGTACGTCATCACGGCCTGCCATCTTGCACAGCAAGAGTTTGACAACGCAAGTACGTCATAAGGGCCCGCGATCACGCATTGCGGGAGTAAACAATTGCGAACATGTAGATGCGGCGCGCCGCTGACTTCTGGCGGGAGATTTGAACAGCTCGCTTTCCCGAACTTGCAAAAATTGCAATTCTGCACAAGAAATCCACCGCAGGCAGCATAAACCTTCTGAAAATGATGATTTTGATCAGAATATCTCCTCAGATTGACATTTGGCTGCACTTTTTGGTGCAAGGAGTCCATTTTAGGGGGGGTTGGGAGGAAAGAAGTACCCCAGAGTTTCCAACTTCCTGTTCCTGTCCAGCAGGCTCCTCCCAGTGCCTTGTCCAAGTCCTGGTCACTTTTCATTTGGATCTGGAGCTGGAAGGATTACTCTTTGTGGCTGCTGCTGGATATTTGAATTTGAGGACTTTTTGGACTGTAGATCACTTTTGGATTTGAGATTTTACAAGTAAGTTGGTGTTGGTTGTTTGGGGGAATTGCAGTTGCTGCAACTACAATTTTAAAACTTTTTCACAACTTTAAAATAAATATATTGTGGGTAGCCACAGTATCCAGATGGCCCAGGGTTAGTCATGGGTGCATGATACAACTGTTTCTGTGAGTTTTGTTGAACTTAAATCTCATTTAGCTTACTATATGTGGATTTCTTTTTTAATTTTGGGGTGCCTGTAAAGCCACACTAGCCAGTAGGCCCAGGGGTAGTGAGTGGTGCATGGACCAAGTCTTTCTGTGGGGTGTCTTGACATCAATGAGGGCATGGATGGCATTGGATTGTGGTGATTTTGTGTGTTTTTAGACTTTTTGGGGTGTTGTTGGGGCATGGCCATGTGGGTGGGAGCCATTTTGAGGCCTGGTCCAGGCAGGGCCTGGCCATGTTGCTGGGGGTCAAGGGTCCATTTTGAAGCCAGGCAGTGTGCTCAGGCCTGCCTGCACCCAGTCTGCCCTGCTTTCATCCATTATGGCCAGGGGTACTCAGTGGTGCATGGACCAAGTGTTTCTGTGGGGTGTCCTGAATGTAAACATCATTGAGGGCATGGATGTCATTGGATTGTGGTGATTTTTGTGTGTTTTTCGACTTTTGGGGGTGTTGTTGGGGCCTGGCCATGTGGATGTGGGCCATTTTGAGGCCTGGTCCTGGCAGGGCCTGGCCATGTTGCTGGGGGTCAAGGGTCCATTTTGAAGCCAGGCAGTCTGCTCAGGCCAGCACCCAGTTTGCCTTGCTTTCACCCATTATGCCCAGGGGTACTCAGGTATTTCTGTGGGGTGTCTTGAATTTAAACATCGTTGAGGGCATGGATGGCATTGGATTGTGGTGTTTTTTTTGTGTTTTTCGACTTTTTGGGGTGTTGTTGAGGCCTGGGCATGTGGGTGGGGGCCATTTTGAGGCCTGGTCCGGGCAGGGCCTGGCCATGTGGCTGGGGGTCAATGGTCCAATTTGAAGCCAGGCAGTGTGCTTTGTTCCATAGGCCTGCTGTACCCAGTATGCCTTTCTTTTATCCATTATGCCCAGGGGTACTCAGTAGTGCATGAAGCAACTCTCTCTGTGTGGTCTCTCTTCTATTAATGTAAACATCCATTTTTTATTAGAAAAAAATTAGCAATTTTTATTTTTGGTCTTTCCATTTTGGGGTGTGTTGTAATAATAAATGCCTAGTTGCAAACTATTAATTGAAGCACGACATATGCAAAATTTATTTAACTGATGTTCCTCTGGCTTCGTTTGCTTTTAGGTGCACAAAGACGAATCAGCCTCATCGTTCATCATCAGTGCCAGGAAGAAGTCCTGCTGCGGTGTGTTCAGTACAACGTCACGTATGGCCACAGACAACTCTGCAACTCGTGCAACTGCAGCCTGCTGTTCTGACATCTGAAGAAGATAGGCCCAAAAAAAGGTGGCCGTAGCTCCTCTACAAAGAAAGTTGCCAGTAAGAAGGAGCAGAAGAAGCAAGTGGCGCCACTTACCAAGGAGACTGGTGTGCCGACCGGCACATTTTTTGGGGAAAAAAAACTACGCCTGCAGCAGCGGGGTCAGCCAGGGACCAAGCTGGGAGCAGCACCTCCTCTTCATTGGGCTCAGTGCCACCACGACAAGTCAGGTCCAAGTCCATGAGTGCTGCAGAGGCAGCCACTTTACTTGTTCAATGAACCAACATCTCCATCGACCAGTGATGTTGGCTCATCGCAAGAAAGTAGCATCCAATCAACGCAGGGTGTAACTCATCTGACGAGTGTTCAACAACCACAGCCGCACCCACAACCACAGGTGCAGCAAGTACAAGCCCAAGTACATGTGCAAGGAGAGGCGCAAGGAGAGGCGCAAGTAGAGGCGCAAGGAGAGGCGCATGGAGAGGTGCATGGAGAGGCGCAACTAGAGGCGCATGGAGTGGCACAACTGCCCACAATGCTTGTTCCTCCAGAAGTAGGGGCACATCAGGAAATCGAAATTCAAGCAGAGGTATCATCCGAGGAAGCCACTCCTCCTGATGATTCATAGTCTTCTAGATCCCCAGCAAGAAAAAGACCAAGGAGGGCTACTACAAGTTCTTCAAGCCCCATTCCTTCTGATGATCTTGATGTCGACTGGAACCCACCACCAAAAACAACAATGCATTCTGAGTCTGAGAGTGAGGCACGCCATGAGCTGACAAAGGTAGCTAAGTCTAAAAGGAAGGTTCCCGCAAAGCTTTCAATTATGGGTGAGGACGGCAAACAAGAAGTGGTGTATTCTGAAGCTGATGAACAATCTGACGACGACTCAGTCATCACAGACGTGACTCCAGCCCCAGCGGGCATGCAGCAAACAGATATTTTTACCCTATCCTGAATTGCTGCTGACCGGGATGTGGGCGGCGTGGCACTGGTACCACCACCAACGCAGTTAACTAGTACACCAACACGACCTATAGCTTCCATATTTTCTCGTCAGAAGGGCCGGCAGGGTCCTCCATCCAGGTTGACCTCCATTACCTCAAGTAGTGGTGTTGTAAGTGCACAACAGAGTAAATTTCAGCAACGCCCATCCTCCACTTCATCTGGCATTGAAACTCAAAGTAGCACCTCCACCACCAGCAGACATTTCCAGTCCCCAGTTTGGGACATCTTTACTGTTAGCTCAAAGGTAGAAAACATGGTCATTTGTTCGATTTGTAACCTTTCAGTTAGTTGTGGTGAGCTTAGTACTAACTATGGCACCGGAGGCCAGAGAGGTCATCTCAAAAACACCACACTATCATTTGGGACGCGCACCTAAGGAAGATCCAGGGAGCCAAAAGTACAACAAATCCAAATGTATCCATTGCATCTGATGATGATGACGATGTGCTTATCGTGCGGGGGGGGGGTGAAGAAGCGACAGACATTTTTTTTCTGGTACACCCAGTACCCCTGGCAGCAGCACACCCTCTACCCCTGCAACATGTATGAGGCACATTAAGAGTCTAGGAGAGACACCAATGTGAAAAAGTAAATCAATGAGCCTAACTGAGTTGAAGAAGTCTCCATCAACACCATCCCGTAAAATAGTCCAGCCCACCATTTGGACCATGTTTTGGTCGGAGGAACCATATGACCGCAACCACCCAATAACACGTCTGTATAACGCAAAGCTGGCTAAAATGCTAGCGCTGGACCTTCTCCCTTTTTCTTTTGTAGAAGGGGTGGGTGTTCTAGAATTTGTGGCAACAGTCTGCCCTAAATGGAAGGTTCCTAGCCGGTCCTATTTTGCCCGAGTTGCAGTTCCAGCACTACATGAAGATGTGCTGGAGTTGATTGGGGCAGCTTTGCAGAAGAGTACTGTTCACACTATCCACCTGACAACAGACATGTGGACCAGTTGCCAAGCCCTTGATTACATGTGCATAACTGCACACTGGGTCTCTTTTGCAGGGGTTGCAGATGGTACGTGCAGGTGTTAACCATGACACCGTTTTTCAAGCTACTCGGAAACATGCAACAGTAGCCATGTTTGCCATGGAGAAATCTCATACTGCAGAAAACATTTTGAATGAGTTTCAAAGTAAGGTCTTTAAATGGCTGCATCCAAGAAAGCGCATGATTGGTTATGTTTCCATGGATAATGGCACTAATATAGTTAAGGCCATGCAGGAAGGTGAATATTTTAGAGTGCCGTGTTTGGCGCATAGTGTAAACCTCGTTGTGCAAGATTTCTTGAAAAAAGAAAAGACAGTCAGCAAGTTACTGACCACCTGCTGTAGAATTTGCACACATTTCAGCCATTCTTTTAAGGCCCGGAAGAAGCTGAGGAGCATGCAACGTGAACGTAGACTGCCAGTCAAAGGACTCATCCAGGAGGTGGTAACACGTTGAAACTCAACCTTCTACATGCTTGAGCGTCTGTCTGAGCTGTGGGTGGTAATCAATCAGTATGTCTATGAACTGGGTTTGATTAATAAAGACATGAGGCTAGAGGTGGAGGAATGGAAGCTAGTTAAAAGCCTTACAGACATGCTTCGTCCTTTTGAGGTCTTCACGCGTGAAGTCAACAGGGAGGACTGTACTTTGGGCAAAAATATCCCATTGTTGCGCATGCTAGAGCACCAACTGGCGGCGGTGTCTTTAACGTTCCGAAATGAGGCTGAAAAGCAAGACGCATATCAGTTGGCGGAGAGCTTATTAAGCCGCCTAGTTGACAATCAAAGGCTTAAAAAAATACATACAGAACAACATTACATTTGTGCCACTATTCTAGATCCACGGTACAAAAAGGCAGTGGCCAGCAAAGCATTAATTCCTTTTGATGAAGCAGAAGTTACAAAGTACAAACATTGGCTAGCTCTGTCAGTCACTCGGTTCGAAAAAGAGCAGCAGAAAATTGAAGAAGGAACCGCCAGAAGTACGACTGAATCAGCAGGCTATCCGGCGTCAAGGTCCAATTTTGAATCTGTGGCCGAAGGGAGTCACTTTCCCTCACAGCCGTTAACGACACCAGCAACCGTATCATCATCATCCTCACCTGCACCAGGCCCACCCATAATATTGTCTGAAGCAGATTGGCTAACTCATCAAGGGTTTGCTCGTTCCCGTGATTCAAAGGCCACAGATGGTACACAAAGTGGGGCAACCCTGGAGAACGATGGTGCAGGTCTATCTGGATGATACAACAGAGGTCTTCGTTGATCAGAACCCATCGCTGTATTGGTATAGGAAAAGGGTTATATGCTGGTCACCAACCTGGCTCTAAATTATTTGTCTTGCCCACTCGCAAGTGTGTCTTCTGAACGTGTTTTCAGTGCTGCTGGTGCCATTGTAACTTCAAAAAGGGCCCGCCTCTCCTCCAAAAATGTGGAGAGGTTAACAATGATCGAGATGAATCAGCACTTCATACCACCAGATTACAAAATACGTGAATGCACGCAAGAAGAAGAGGACACCGACTTAGGTGACAGAAGTTCTTCTCTGTTACCTGACCTACTCCCGTCTCAATTCACAGAGTTTGAGGACGAGCTCTATTTCCCTGACACAGAGCCCTAAAAATGACTTACTTTCTTTTTCGTCCTTATTCACTTTTATTCCTGTGTGTCTTTCTTTGTTTGTTTTGCAACTTTTACCACGGCAAAACTTTAATCACCTAATCACAACAACAAGCCCATCAGCAGCACTGTCTTCATGTTATTTCCTTATTGATTTGAAGGTGCCACAGTCTGCATTCCTCAGGTTCACAAGTTCACAACATCTCAGTCATGCTCCTCTATCCTCCTCCTCCAGACTCCCCCTATCCATTTCCCTCAAAGCAGATGACTGGATTCCGCAGAATGAAGAAACTTTGTCTTCGTAGACGAGTCCCCACAAGTGGGACTGGAATTACTACTGACTCCACACTACTGATTGCTGACAGTTACTTCTGAAATTGACAGGAAAGGCTGCCCTGTGGGCCTTGACTTCCAGAAGAAGATGCAAACAAAAAGTGGAACAGGTAATGAATGAATAATGAGAAGATGGCATGCAGTGGACAGCAATGGCTGTCTGGCTCTGATGGAAGCAACTGCTGTTTGTTTGTTGTGCATGAAATGAATCTCTTCTTTTATTATTTAATCTTTTACACACTTAATGTAACTCAAGTCTACTTTGCTTTTTTACCTTGTTTAATTCAAATTGTACTTCAACTGCAGGGCCCATTACGTTGCATTTTCCAATATGCAAAATGTCCTTGGACTCACTGTTTGCCAATATACCATGATGATTGATGATGAGTGTTGATGATCAAAGTAAAATAATATATATTTTTTCTTTACAGTCACTCACTGGGATGGATGGATCACCATCGTCGGTTTACGGAAGAACTATGTCCAGTTCGTGAGTGGCAAACAGGTAAACCAGTCAACAACAACTACTATAGCAGAACTACATGTTTGTCTAGTCGTGGTGGAGTGGTCGAGCCAGTGCAGTGTTCTTATGCCAGGCAGAGTCCAGACAGCAGTTCGTGTAAAATTGGGGCTATGTGGCTTGCTGCACACAATTAGATATGCTGCAAGGGAAAAAAAAACAGAAAACAATCACAGCCTCCTAGAGGCTGGAAGGACAGGCCTCTGCGGGGTAGCAGTATTGCATGTTTTTGGGAGGGTACTGTGGGGTGTTCTCGATTATTGGGAGTGGGTTTAGGGGTCTGGGAGCACTGCTGCGAATGTCTAATTTTGATTGCAAGTGATTTGAAGAAAATCCATGGTGGAAAGGTTTTTATTTTTAGCAGTATTGCATGTTTTTGGGGGGTTGTTTGGGGGTGTTCTATATTTTTGGGGGTGGGTTTAGGGGTCTGGGAGCAATCATGGGAATGTCTAATTTTGATTGCAAGTGGTTTGAAGAAAATTCATGGTGGAAAAGGGGTGTTTTGAGCCTACTTTCAGAGTGCGTTTTGGCACGATTTTCAAGTGGGCCTCAGCGAGGTAGCAGTACTGCATGTTTTTGGGGGGCTAATTGGGAGTGTTCTAGATTTTTGGGGGTGGGTTGATGGGCCTGGGAGCACTGCTGGGAAGGTCTAATTTTGATTGCAAGTGGTTTGAAGAAAATCCATGGTGGAAAAGTGGTGTTTTGGGTCTATTTTCAAAGTGCGTTGTGGCACAATTTTCTACTAGGCCTCAGCCAGGTAGCAGTATCACACGTTTTTGGGGTCTGTTTGGGCATCTTCTAGATTTTTGAGACTGGGTTGAGGGGTCTGGGAGCACTTGTAGGAAGGTCTAATTTTGATTGCAAGTGGTTTGAAGAAAATCCATAGTGGAAAAGGGAGGTTTGGGCCTAGCTGCAGAGCGCGTTTGGAGCGATTTTCAGGTAGACCTCTAGATTTTCTAAGTGTTGCATTTTCTATTTTTGCTTTTGGCCTGTTTGGGGGTCTTCTACTTTTTTGGGTTGAGGGATCTGGGGGCACTGCTGGTAAGGTCTAATATTGGATGCAAGTGGTTTGGAAAAAATCCATGGTGAAAAAGTTTTTCTTTTTGAGCTCACTTGCGTGTTTTTGGGGGGGTGTTTGGGGGGGTTCCAGGTTTTTGGGGGTAGGTTGGGGGTCTGGGAGCACTGCTGGGAAGGTCTAATTTTGATTGCAAGTGGTTTGAAGAAAATCCATGGTGGAAAAGGGGGGTTTGAGCCTAGCTGCAGAGCTCCGTTTGAGCGATTTTCAGGTTGGCCTCTGTAGATTTTCCAAGTGTGGCATTTTCCATTTTTGCTTTTGGTCTGTTTGGGGGTGTTCTACTTTTTTGGGGGTGGGTTGAGGGGTCTGGGGCACTGCTGGGAAGGTCTAATATTGGATGCAAGTGGTTTGGAGAAAATCCATGGTGAAAAGTTTTTTCTTTTTTAGCTCACTTGCACGTTTTTGGGGGGCTGTTTGGGGGTTCCAGGTTTTTGGGGGTGGGTCAGGGAGTCTGGGAGCACTGCTGGGAAGGTCTAATTTTGATTGCAAGTGGTCTTAAGAAAATCCATGGTGGAAAAGGGGGGTTTGGGCCTAGCTGCAGAGTGCATTTTGGAGCGATTTAAACTTAGGCCTCTGGAGATTTTAAGTGTTGCATTTCTGTGATGGCCTGTTTGGGGGTTCTAGATGTTTGGGGCTGGGTCGAGGGGTCTAGGAGCACTGCTGGGAAGGTCTAATATTGCATGCATGTGGTTCGGAGAAAATCCATGGTGGAAAAGGGGTGTTTTTGGTTTGGGCCTGTGTTTACTTTTGATACGATTTACCTCATCCTTGAAAACGAGACTCAGGGTACGCACTTCCGAAATTATGCTTGTATGTAATACTGTCACCTCTGAAACTGAAAGTGTTATTTTTGCACTACACAGCGTACCTTATATTTTTTTCTCTGTGGTGTTTTAATATGACTTCCTGTTTTTCCATCAACAATTACAGGCCGGCTTTTACCCTGTGTAATGGGAAAAACGATGAACTCAGGCTTACCCTTAGCAAGCCGCAATTCAGCATTCACCAGGCAGGCAGTGGACAAGGTGTCTTCTGGTCCCCAACATTGATCGACGGAGCGTCAGATGGAATGAAGGAGTACAGCGAAAAAGAGGAATGGCTGGATGCATGCAACTTCCCAAATTCTATGTCAGGAACGGAGGCTTCAGATTATGCTTTTCTCTCTTCGCTGTTTATTAACATCACATCGCACAGCAGCCAGAAAAGCATCAAAACTTGAAAAAATGTTAGTATTCCCAACACAGGAATATCAGAAAACATTATAATAACATCGTTTAATAACTACAAATCCCATGAGATGAACATTAGGCAGTCCTTCTTTAGTGTCCATAAATCCCAATATAAGGCGTCCAACCAACGAACACCTCCTCTTTCTTCGCTGCTTCGCAGCCAGTTAAGTGCTATTCTCCCTCTCTTGCACATTTGTGTTTGTTGAGGTTTTGTGTTTTTTCTCTTATTCTATTTGAATTGACTGTTGTTTGGGGGGCCTGTGGGGTTTTCCCTTCCAGAGCCCCTTCCATCGCGGGGACGCCTTCGCCCCTTACGCGATGTCCCCGTGTATTCCGCGGTGTGGAGTTCGCCGCTAGAGGGTGCCGTTGCGTCTCGCCTGCCCGCGCGCAGCTTCCGTCTCACGGATTGGAGCCGCGCTGGGGAGTCGACACCGCAGGTGCCCTGCTGCCGCCTAACCCTGACGCCCTCTTGGGTTGTACTGTCCCGTGCTTGAACGCCCCGGTGGGGTCTGTACTGGTGGTGGTGACCACGTTGACGCCTGCGGGCGATTCTCAGCACCTTTTCCTACATCAGCTTTCGCTGGGGTGTTCCCCGCTCAAGCGCGCTGGGAGGCGGTGCGACCCGGTCTCTAGGTAGAGGGTCGGCGCGCTGTGAAGGCTGTGGCTGCCTTCTTGATTGCCTGGTTCCACCGGCTTACAACCCTTGCTAACCTTCGGTTGGCCCACACGTGGCTGTCTGTGTACGCCATCGGAACTCTCAGTTTCCAATTTCTTCTCTACTGCGTGGTGGACGCCATGGCTGAGGGGTACTACGTCGAGGAGGAGGAGTCACACCAGTACCTCCAAGACGACGAGTTCTATGCGGCTGTGGACCCGTCGATTTATCGGTGCGTGCAGGAAATCGTTGGGCCTATGGAGGACAGACTTTCAGCCCGCATTGTCGAAGAATGTGCCAAGTTGGCACCGGCCCTAGGGAGTTCACCCGCCAACGATCCTAGCCGGCCTCCAGCGGCCAACAAGCCACGTGGGTACGCGGGTCCCAGAGGTTCACAAGGAGTGGACACGGACGCCTTCGAGCGCCTACGCGACGCTTTCCTGGCTAAAGCGTCCGGGTCGGCCTCCGACGCGCCTCCGCCTCAGACCCCTTCAACGCCGGCGGATGTTGTCCCGGCTTCCCCGGGGGGTGTTTCCCCCGCGGATACGGACGACGACGACGACGAGGACTCCGTGCGGTCATGGCGACCGGCATCCAATTCGACGGAGATGCCCAAAGACACTTCAGGCATGCTGGACCCGGACGAGATCATGCATCCGCGGTCGGCCGCTTGGGCGCCTGGTGACAAGGTGGCGCAATTTGTAGTGGGCTGCCTCCGCAAGCCCTTGGAGAAGGAGGCGCGCAGCTGTTTGAGGGGCGAATGTCCCCGCCCGACTTTGGATGGGAAGGTGGCCATGACGCCGGAGCTCGATGGGAAAATGGCCACCTTCATGGCGAAGTTCGTCAAGGACCCCCGGAAGGGGATCGACCGTTCCTGGCGCTCCTGCCAGGACAAGCTCTTGGACACCATTGGCCCCCTCACCAAAATCCTCGATATGGCCGAAGAAGCCAAGGTGTCGGGCAGCGCCATTTGCCCGGAAGTACTGTCCAACTGGGCGCAGCGGGCTGTTATCTTCCTGGGGAATGCCAACTGTGCCCTTTCGACCGAACGGCGTCGGTCGTTGCTGATAAAACTGGATCCCAAGTTGGGCGATTTGGCTTCGTCGGAAGCTGGCGCTGTTGCCCAAGGAGGGCTCTTTGGCGAGCCATTCATAAAAGGACTAGGGAAGTTTGTTTCCACCTTCACCTCCCTGGACAAGGCCCAGTCAACAATCAAGCGGGTCTTCCACCAGCGTTTTTCCCGGGGGGCTGGTCGTGGTAGGGGCCACACGACCGGCCGTGGTGGTCAGCAACAGCCCGGAAAAGGGCATGGCTCCGGCAGAGGAGGTTACAACTCCTCCGCGAATTACAACAACTTTTATCCCACCAGAGGTCAGCGTTTCAGAGGACGCGGAAACTTCCGGAACGACGCCGGCGGCAACAATTCACACGGTGAGTGTTATCCCTGCGGATCAGGTGGTTATTGGGGGGAGGTTGGCGTGTTTCCCCCAGGCATGGGAGGCTATTACAACGGACGCTTGGGTCCTTCAGACCGTGCGGGGTTTCCGCATAGAGTTTTACGACCAACCGTGCCAGACGGAGCCTCCTCGGCCCATAACGTTTTCTCAATCGGACGCGCTCTTGATCGACAAAGAAGTCTCGGCGCTGCTGCGCAAGGGGGCTATTTGTCGAACAACGCGCCACCCCCGGGGTTTCCTGAGCAATATTTTTCTTGTGGAAAAGGTGGACGGGGGCAGGCGACCAGTCATCAACCTCAGGGAGTTCAATGGCTGGGTGGTGTACAACCACTTCAAGATGGAGGGCATCCATCTTTTGAGGGACGTTTTGCTCCCGAACGACTGGATGGTCCGTTTGGACCTCAAGGATGCGTATCTGGTGGTTCCGATTTACCCCCCACATCGTCGTTTCCTTCAGTTTTGCTGGAAAGACATGGTGTTCGAGTTCAAGGCCCTTCCGTTCGGTCTTTCCTCGGCCCCTTGGTGCTTTACAAAAATTCTGCACCCGGCCATCGAAACCCTGCGGAGTCAGGGGATTCGGCTTATCGTCTATCTGGACGACATCTTGCTGTTGGGCCAGAACCCGAGCAAGTTGGCCGCCCATCTGTCTCAGACAGTCTCCCTGTTACAAGGTCTGGGGTTTATTGTCAACAGGGAGAAGTCGGTTTTTACCCCCGCCCAGCAAATGGTGTTCCTGGGCTTTGTGGTGGACTCGGTGAAATCGACTCTCAGTTTGCCGTCCAGAAAGATGGCCAAAATCAAGCATGTGCTTCGGCAAACTATCTTCAAATCGCACACCTCCCTCCGGCAGGTGGCCAGAGTAGTAGGCCTTCTCTCATCGTCCATTCAGGCGATATTCCCGGGCCCTCTTCACTATCGGGCCCTTCAGCGACTGAAAGCGCACCATTTGCGCAGAGGGCTATCCTACGACCGCTTGATTCCCCTGTCGGTGGAGGTCAAAGAGGAAATGTCTTGGTGGCTAGCCCACATGGAGGCGTGGAACGGCCGCGCGATTTTCGGGTCCGTTCCGGACTTGGTGATAGAGTCCGACACCAGCAGGTCTGGCTGGGGCGCCCGCTGCGGGGATTTCTCCACAGGCGGCGCTTGGTCGTCAGACGAACAGCGACTTCACATCAACTGCTTGGAACTTTTAACAGGTTCGTTCGCCGTCCGTTGCTGGACGAGGGACTCGGTGAAGTCATGCGTCCTTCTGCGGATGGACAATGTCTCAGCGGTTCGGTATGTGAACCATTTAGGGGGTCCGCGATCAAGAGCCCTTGTGGACCTGGCGAAAGACTTTTGGGATTATTGTCTCGCCCATCAAGTCTCGGTTCAGGCAGAATACCTGCCGGGTCGGGCCAATCAGGTGGCGGATTGGCACTCGAGATATCTCCGAGACTGAAGCTGGATGTTCAGGTGTTCCGCTGGCTGGCGGTATTCTGGGGTCCGTTTTCCATAGATCTGTTTGCGTCCCGTCTGGACTTCCAGCTCCCGAGGTTCTTCAGCTGGAGACCGGATCCCTTGGCGGAAGCGACGGATGCGTTCCTCCAAGACTGGGGTCAGGAACGGCCGTATGCCTTCCCACCTTTCTCCATGATAGTACGGGCCGCGGCCCAGATTCGCCGTCAGATGGCGGACGTGGTGATGGTGACGCCCGTGTGGAGGTCGCAAGTGTGGTTTCCAGTTCTTCTGGAACTTTCCTGGGATTCTCCAATCCTACTCCCCCGGCTTCCTCGTCTTCTCCTCAATCCAGACGGGGTCCCTCACCATCTCCTCCAGGGTTCTCTCCGCCTCATGGCATGGAGGCTTTCAGGCGACGTTGGTCGCTCCCTGGCCTTTCGAACTCGGCTCAGCACTTTTTGTCCAAGGCCTGGGCAGGCAGCACTGCCAAGAGGTATAGATCGGCTTGGACCAGGTGGGTTCGTTGGTGTCTTCGACGGGGTTTGGATCCCATGGTCGCAGGCCTCGTTCCTATCCTGAACTTTCTTGCAGAACTCTCTCCCGCCGGCTTAGCATACCGGACGATTAATACGATACGTTCTGCCATATCAGCGGCTCATGTGCAGATAGATGGAGCGGCGGTTGGGGAGCATCCCCTGGTATGTCGACTCCTTAGAGGAGTGCGTCTGGCTTTACCGCCGGAGCCACGGTATTCCGTCCTGTGGGATGTTAACGTGGTGTTGAACCTTTTTCTTTCCTGGCAGCCTAACAAGTATCTTTCCTTAAAAGAACTGTCAGCTAAACTGGCGATGCTTTTGTGCTTAGTGTCTTGTCGCAGAGTGTCTGATGTGCGTGCCCTGGATGTCACTGCGAGAGCGTTCTCCCCGGATGGGGTGACCTTTACCGTGGGCCGTCGCACGAAATCGGCTACGAGGTCTATTTCCTATCCGGCATTTGCTGATGCCCCTAAGTTGTGTGTGGTACAGTGTTTGAAAACCTATGAGGATGTTACAACGGAACTTCGCCCTCCGGGCGAACGGCAGTTACTGATTGCGCTGCTCAAACCGCACAAGGCTGTCTCTTCCCCCACTATAGCCCGGTGGGTGCGTTGGGTAATGCAGGAAGCTGGTATTGATACGAGGCAGTTCGGAGCTCACTCAGCAAGGGGGGCCATGGCCTCAAAAGCTTTTGCCCTTGGGGCACGATTAGAAGACCTCATGCGCGCTGCGGACTGGTCTTCGGATTCCACCTTCAAAAGGTTCTATTTTAAGCCAGTGGTGGATAATGCTAGTTTGGTGGTAGACAAGCTTTGAACAAGCATAAGCTGAAGCCTCCGGTCCTGACATAGAATCGAAATTTGCCTAGCGTAGTAACGGTAAGTTTCAATTCTATTAAGGACACGGAGGCGAGGATTATCCCACCCATACCTCCTGCGGAGATCCCGCCCGTATTGGAGTAAGTAATCCGTTTTCCGACTTGCAGTATGGTTACTGTTTTCTTGGGTTGCATGTCGATTGACTTGATACTCTGCTTTGTTGATTTGCCTTCATGCTTAGCGGGTATGGCTTGGCTCACGCTGTTCTTTTTTCCGCCAGGGAATGATGGTGCGAAAAGAGATGCTTGAGACTTTGGCCTGACTCGCCACGAAGAAAGAGGAGGAGTTCGTTGGTTGGACGCCTTATATTGGGATTTATGGACACTAAAGAAGAACTGCCTAATGTTCATCTCATGGGATTTGTAGTTATTAAACGATGTTATTATAATGTTTTCTGATATTCCTGTGTTGGGAATACTAACATTTTTTCAAGTTTTGATGCTTTTCTGGCTGCTGTGCGATGTGATGTTAATAAACAGTGAAGAGAGAAAAGCATAATCCTCGCCTCTGTGTCTTTAATAGAATTGAAACTAACCGTTACTACGCTAGGCAAATTTCGATTCAACAGGACAACTACAACAACATACAGTTACAGTATCCATCTTCATTTCTACTTATCTTTTAAGTAATGTTATTGCTGTGAACTTCTATGAGTGTGACTCTGTGCATTTATTTGCTTTCTGCTTCAATTCATCTCTCCAGCCATTGTATACTTTTTTCTTTGCTATTTTTTAAACTAATTTAATGTACAAAGTGGTTCTTCTCTCTGAGGGCAGATAGGCAAGTGAAATTGCGTAATTACTGCAGCCCTGTACTGTCACATTGTTTCTTTGTAGTTAGTACATTGTAGAAAGTACTACTTACTTTTCAGTAACCTATCCATTTAGCAAACAACTTCATGCATGCAGTAGTGCATGCACTTCCTTTATGTCCCTTAAAAGATTTATGGATAGCTTCGTATCCAAAGATTTGTTTATCTTCATTTGTTGTTTGTCCATGCTGTGTTTTTTTTCCTCTCTCCACAAAACTTCACCCACAAACCCCATTCCCATCCAAGTTTCAAACCCTAACTCTCTTCCCCCGGGCTGTGTGGTTTTCATTGAGGTGTGAGTAAATTACAACAAGAATTCCACACACTTGCTGGGGAGGATAAGGTGCAAGCAACCTCCTCAAATCAATTTTAAGGCAGCTAGATGAATCCTAGGATATTGTAATTCTGGTTAAAAAAACAACAATGAGTTTTTTCAAATAAATTCTTAATTTCATACCCACCATCGATTGGATCCATCATCAACATCATCCTCCTACACGTCAAGAAGACTTGTTACGCTGCTGTGCCACTGTTCTTGTTGTAGCCATAATCATCCATGCACATTTTTTTCCCATACTTATCTTCAGCATTGCTTAGGCTACTGTTCCTTCTAATATTCCTCTCAGGCCACTGAATGTCTAACTTTTTTACTTTGTTTTTCATATGCTGCTACTGCTAGTGTGGTACCACTCCTACTAACACCACAACAACGGAATTTCGGTCCGAGATGGCGTAATCGACTCGCCATTTGCCATGCAGCCAGCGCTGTGCCTAGCTCTATTCTCCAACACGAATCACAGGTAAGATAAGCATTTTGGGGAGGTAGAATAATGGGCTAGGACTCGCAGGAGAGACTGACAGTAGTACTAGTAAAGTACTAGTAGGCCAATTGAATTCACTAACTGTTAGTGGCACTTTTGAAATTTGTGGACATTTTAGATAATTCATGCTGGACCTGGTAAGTTTGAGGAATCCAAACGCGCCGTAACCCCCTCCCACCACCCCACAAAATAACATCAACGCGTACACTATGCAAAATAAATAACTATATATTTACCCTAACAAAAATAAACTAGTCCCACCCCTCCCTAACCCAAACATTTGTCCAGTTAAAGTCCTCGGAAAAGTCCCAAATAATCCTCAACTCCAGATTCCCACCCCCCAACAGTCTTTAAAAAAGGGGCAAGTGACACAGTCACTTCCGGCGGTGTGGGCGGTCCCGTTGCTCCTTGCGGAGGTCCCGGAGCTGTTGCTCAAGGTTGTCCACCTTGCGCTCCAGGTGGTCCACTCTGAGGCGAAGGAGGTACAGGCGTGCATTCCAGGCTCGGGGGGGCAGCTGCTGGTGTTGTTGCAGCTGAGTGGAGGCGGGAGGCTGTCCGAGCACAGCTCCGTGCTGGAGGCTGCTGGCTGGTGGACACGGGGCCATGGAAGAGGTTGTTGACGCCCCTTTCTCCTGTTCCCGAGCCCACAGCCGGCGATATTCCACAGAAATGGCCTCCAGCTTGCGGGCCCTGGCCCGGACAGCCATCTCATGTCTGGTGAGCTTTTTTGGAGCATCTATATGAAGAAAGAAAGAAAAATAATGTAACCAATACTCTTTAACAATAACACAAAATAATTCAACAGAAAGTTGTCTCACAGTAACACTAGCAATTTGCAAGCACAGTATAACATTTTGGCATGTATCTTTCCACCATCTTTGTAGGCCTGTAACAGTGGAAGTTTCAGGAATTCTACAGGAAGAACTATGGACTCAATACATAGTCAGAGAGTCAGAGAGTACACCAGTATTCTTCTTTTTTTCTCTAGTTTTGCGAAAGAAATTACTTGTACGTGAACTTGTGGTAGCCGGCATAATGCCAGCTCAGTCAGCTTGCACCCAAGAAAAAGAAACACAAGCGATGATGACGCAGACTTGCATTACTTTAAGCAGTACATGCAGGTGGGGATAGGGAAGCTCTTACTTTTGTATAGGGGTGGCACTGGCCATACTCGGTTACATCAAGGGATACTGCTCAATGTAATTTATATTTCGCACTGCCCCCCCCTGGGCCTTCAGTACTACAAAAGGAAAATTAAGATTATTCATTTCTGATCATGTATCCAGCCAATCACATGAACTCTTTGCTTATATGATGGATGACTTTAGGTGCTTTTGTTGTGATAGATTGAGTGAACAACAGCGATAGTCCACCCATGATTAACACAGCAGAAAGAAAATTATGAACATAGGGAGTGAGGGTGGTAACCATAATTGCCGGAGGAAGGGACTTGACTTGATATAATTGTCAACTATACAATACATACACAATATATGCTGTGCTTGCAAAGTAAACTATTGTACTGTTACTTTAGGCAAGGGAGAGTTTCTGAACAATCACAACTTGTAGTATTTGGATTTCCTCTGCTTTGCTACTCTGGCACGGACATGCTGTTCAAACAAAGTAACACTCTTCATGCACTGAGCTTCTGCTCTACATACACTTCTGCTATGTATGAGGAAGAAGATACCATCCAGGCTTCCAAAGTAAACGTCTATCGTTCTTCTTAATGTCTCAACTGTAACAACTTTACTTTTTTTCAACAACCAATAACACCCTTTTCATTTTATTTGGTAAACCACCGTCTTGACTTGCATTTGAGTTTCACCCAAATGATATATTGCAATGCACACCACACATGAATTTTCTGATTCACCCACACAGGCAGTCATTTTTTCTTTCTCCTCCAACCATCCTTGCTTCAAGCAGCCATGCATCGGATTCCTTCCTATCAGCCACCTCTGCCTGCATTCAAAAACATGTATCATTCTTTACAGCCATAAATGTTCCAACTCGCTCGTCCTTCCATTGAACCTAAGTTCTTTCCCTTTTCTTTCATCACATCCCTCAAGTTCATCTGATATGACTTGGCTTCATGATAAAAGTTTCCCAGCTGATTTGGAGTCAAAGAGAGGGGGCCATTGCTTACTCGAGAACTACCGCCGCTAATGCTATTGCTACGTCAAGGGTGACTGTCTTCTCCGTGATTGGCTAAAATGTAGTTCTAAATCAGTAACTGTTCTTAACAGTACAGTGTACTTGTAGTAGTGTACTGTCTACTGTAGAGTATATCATACACTCTTTTGCGAGCCTGCTCTAAAATGTAAATAAGTAAGGAGTATAATAATAACTTACCACCGTACGCCGCTGCTGAGCCATCCCCCTCAGCTCCTCCTGGTGGCACTTGTGGCATCGCATCCGCCCCTGGAGTGGACCCCTCCATGCTGCTGGCCCCGGCACTGGTGGTGGGAAGTGCTGCATCCGATGTTGTGATGCCTAGAAAATACAAGTCATATTTTTAGATGCCATACACCACCCCCTATTTCGTCTCGTAATGGAAGAGAAAATGTTAAACTATTTTTAATTATTGGGACTGAAAAGAAGTCACAGTTTTGGGGAGGGTGTTAACTTATATGCTTGCTTAGCCATAACATGCAACTCTTTTGGGCACAACTGAAGAATGCTTGCTCTTTAACGTGCAACATTTTTATAATTACAGACAGAACCAACTCATCACCACCAGGAGGACTTAAAGTTCCAACAAGGTGAGGGCTCCTGAGTCCCGCACAGTTACTTCTGACTGAGGTATGTGGAAAGTCGAACTGCACCTATCATAAACAATGTCCTATTTCTCTTGTCCATACTTCTGTATGTGCAGAATAGTCCCTGAAACACGAGCGGTATGGTATGTGCTACTATCAAATCAAAAAGCCAGCTACTAGCTTATTCTTAGTGGACATTGACATTTTGTTGTTGGAAATTGTCAAAGCACTAACATTAAGAAGACTGGAATAGACAGCAAGGGCAACCCAGAGGACTGTACTTAGTGCCTCTAGAGCTACTGCTGGATCAGAGTTTTGTTTAACACCGTTTGCCGACTGGGCAAGCTTAGCTACCTACACAGACCGACTCATAAATAATAATAGTAAATAGTAGTAGCACAGAGAGTGATGGTAGAGAGGCAGGATAAGAATGTAGAAACAGTCTACAAGAAGATCAAAGACTATTTTGTAAAAAAAAGAATTAGGAAACAGTTTGGAATGAATAGGAGCTGAACAAGTTAGGGAAGTATAATTATATTAACAACAGAACAACTTACTGCGGTCAGCAGAAGAGCCTGCAGAGGACCGTTCCTGCCCACTCTGTTCCGCCAGAGTCTGGGCTGTTGCTGTCCTCTTGCCCTTGGGAGGTGCTGATGATCATGAAATAAACACATACACGGATGATTGTTTTTTTGAAATATTTGATTTCTTTGACCACAATCTAAAATTATCTTGGGGAAACAAATTAGCAACAACTGCACTACATGTATTGACCTATTTGATCTGGTCAACTAGGGGGATACTAGTACAGTATTGCTGGATTCGCAGACCGTCTGCTTGGAAAGTTATGTAAATCACTAACTAAACCAACAACAAAAAGGTTCTACTACGACTGCCAGCACTCAGCAGCACGCAACGTGACAGACACAGTCCGTCATCATGATTGCAGACCACTAAAAAATGTCCTACTACTAATAACAAGTCATACTACACTCAACCTATCAATCCACCACTATCTCTTCTTCTTAGTGGCAGCAGGAGTACAAAGGAATGACTAGACTTGAGTCTCTAGTCTCTCTAGCATTACGCAGTTCTGTAAAGTACTACGCTCATACATATTCAGGCCAGATGAGCACAAAGTTGCAAACAAGTAAGCATAGTTGCAACGCCACTGAGCAGGCGAGCTCCTGCAATCACAGAACCTATTTAAACATTAATTTACCTGCAATGTAATCGAATCAGCAGCATTCTTGATCTTCGGGAAAAACATATATTAGCAATATAACACAGAGCAGAAGGAAACAAAGTAGTTATTAAATAGCTACTCAGCAAGGCCAGGGATCTCCACGCCTAGCAGGACGAGCAGGTCCTGCTCCCCGTCGAGGATGTCGGCCCACCGGTGCGTTGCTTGGTCATATGTGCGCCGGACCCCCGACTCCCTACGCATGGCCCGGCACACCTTATCCCAATAAGAGCGGCCACCTCCACCGCAGTGAAAATCTCCGTGGCCACTACATCCTCCCCCCTCAATCGCCCGCTTGTGAGCCGGGTACGGGGTGCGGGACCCTTCCCCTTCCTCTTCCCGGCTCCCTTTGCCATGGCCCTGGAACGCTGAAAAAATAAATAGGAAAGAATAGGGAAAAAGTAGAGAAAAGAAAAGAGTTAAAAAAAGTAGCTCTAAAGTAAGTAAAAGTGGAAAAAAACACAATATATAGAGGTAGAAAAATAGAGAGATAGATAATAAGCAAAAAAGATTAAAAAAAAGGTTAAAGAAACAAAGGATTACAAAGATTAGGGAAGGATTCAGAAAGCTTGCCCAGAACCATAGCAATAAATGAAAAACAAGATGGCCGCGCCCATAGAGGACAGTGTGGGTAAGTTTGCGCGATATTTCCCCCGCGAGCACTCAAAAACCCACGCGAACACATAGTCGCGCCCCACGGACAACGCGAGCATGCAACTAGCGCCCGGAAACAGAAATACGTAACGGGAACAAGATGGGCGCGCCCATGTCCGACCGCATAGGTAACTTCGCGGATGATGCGTTGCAAGCGTTCCGCGAACACACAAAAAGCCCCGCGAACACGCAAAAAAAACCTGCAAATTTGCATGAATTCGCGGATTATGCGAACCACAAATTCGCTTTCGGACGAATTTGCGGACCGAGGATTCGCAAATTCCGCACATACTTAATATTTATTTAAAATATTATAGGTTCATTTTCTTTGAGATTCTTGTAATAAAGTATTCTCATGTACATAGAGTCTAAGCAATGGATTATTGTATATCAAATAATTTTTTTAGATGTTTTGTTTAAAAAATAGTGTCTTATTGTATATATTATGTATGTGTGTTTTTTTGTAAATTTTGTCTTTTGTATATATTGTACATACTATATAGGACATATTGTGTATATATTATCTAAAAGATTGTGTTTATTTGTATCTGTTTGTAGCCCTGAAGAAGTCCGTAAGGACGAAACGCATTGGCCATTAGGGTCCTATGTAGATTTTTTCATTAAGGACTTTGTGCCCTCCACGTGCTGTTACGTTCGTGACAGCATGCAAATGATTAATCTGGTTGAGCATCAACCCTTTGACCCCAGTACCCAAACACTCTGTACTCTAGATGTAGAGTCGCTCTATACTAACATACCCCAAGGAGCGGCTCTACGGGTCATCGAGAGGACACTAGACTCAAGGCCACGACCACACAGAGTACCCACACTTTTTATACTACAACTGTTGGAACTATGTCTTACTAAGAATTACTTTGTCTTTGATGGGGTGTTCTTCCAGCAGATCAAAGGCACCTCTATGGGAGCTATTTTTGCTCCCCACCTGGCGATTCTGTACATGGACGCACTAGAGACAGGCACTATTCTAGCTGACTGATACCAACCCATTCAAGACAAGCATTGGTTGTTGGCGACGCTACATAGATGACATTTTTCTGATTTGGAATAGTGACAGGGACATTCTTAATTCATTTCTACACTGGCTGAATAACAACTGTGACAACTTGCAATTTACTCTCACACATCACAAAACTGAAATAGCATTTCTTGATCTCACAATTTTCCATGATGATGGCGAACTGCTGACTCGCCTATATAGGAAACCAACTGAATGTAACACCTTACTGAGATACGAAAGTAATCACCCCAAAGCCCTCAAAGATTCTCTCCCTTACTCGCAGTTCCTTCGAATCAGAAGGAACTGCTCTTCAAAGACTGATTATTTCAGGGAAGCAGGTGTACTGTGCTCGAAACTCAAAACACGAGGTTATCCGAGCAGGATAGTGAAAAATGCCTCGAAACGAGCATGGTACTGCCCAAGGGAGGTGTTACTCCAACCCAAGATTAGGCCAAACTCAGAGAGAATAGCCTGTGTGACAACTTTCTCTCCAATCTCAAACAGAATAAGAAAGACAATTCTCCGCCACTGGCCGACCCTCAACTCAGGGATACTAACGTTTGGCAAACCATTGTTTGCCTTTAAAAAGAGTAGAAACATAAAAGACCATCTTGTCCGTGCAGCCCTCCCAGCACCACCTTCGAACAGCACTATTGATTCAAACTGGGGACTGCCACCCTTGAGGGGTCATGTGAAATGTGGAAACTGTATTGTTTGCGATCTGACACTTGAGGGGCGCACTTTCAGTCACAATGATATCACTATCCACTTGAAAGACTTCACGAACTGCAACACCTGCAATGTGATTTATGCTATCTTATGCCCTTGTCCTCTGATGTATGTGGGACAAACAACCCAAAAAATAAAGACCAGAATAAGCCAACATCGGAGCCGCATACGCTGTGGAACCCTGAATGCCCCTCTGGTTGAACATTTTGCCAGCGTGAACCATTCAGCAGACGACTTGAAATGGACCATCCTGAAAACTGTCAAATTACCACAGAGAGGTGGTAACTTACAACAACTGCTCAACAGGGAGGAACTAAAATCCATTATTCAATTCAACACGATCCACACAGGGCTTAATCGAAGCGAGGATTGGACAACATTGCTATGAATGAACTTTTGGTCTAAACATTCCAGGAACAAGAATGCGAAGTAGAGTAAAACATTGTTGGTCTCATCTAGGTCATTTATTAATATACAATGAGTTCAACATGATGATGAGAGACATTCTGGACACTTTATGACATCTGGGCATGCTGATTGAAATCAATCGTTTTTTTAAAAAAATCAGTCACTTTTTCACAATTACCACTGTGTGTTTTTCACATCTGTCACTATAAATTTAATTAGTCCAGGCAGAATCACATGTCACCTCACCCTACACTCTATGAGAGGGGGGCTACCGAAATGCCATTTCATACCAATTCACATTATCCGACAGCTGGCCAATTCTCCACTCAAAGATGGCCGCTACCTAAGCGCCTTAGCCGTTCTAATATGGCGCCCAATGTTAACATCACATGACCGGGGCTAGTCCTACAAACGGCTTCAGTGGACATTCCTCCACATTGAATCCGGTACTGACCGAGCACCCCTGGGAGAGGCGTAGTCGTATCATGACGAAGTAAGTAGAGCGGGTTTATTCCCCATAATGGAGTCACGCGTTGTTTTTACCTTCTACACGCTGACACTCAAATCCTTGTTTTCAGCGTCCGATCTCCTCCATTGTGAACCCCAGGGCGAGGCAAGCCCCATTCTGGACTTCGTAAGTGAATTTTCTGAATTTAAGACACGTTATGACCCCTGCTCCCAATATCATACTAAGCGTAATTTCCTTTTCACTAGAGCGCAAACTGGTCTGAACACTGACGCCAAAGTAGAGAGCCATAGTTGCCCTCATACCTCTGATTCCGGCGCTTGCACGCAATCTAAAGGTAACTGTTTACTATTCCTAGACGGAGTCTGTATGCCTGTACTCTCAATCCTCCGTCGTAATCCCCGACCTATCTCTTGTTTTTAGTACGGCCACCCGGTCCATGTACAGACAGGCGTTGAAGCCTGTAAACCACCATACCAACATAATCAGTGAACTCCGCTTATAACCACGTGGATGCGCAACCGCTGGGTAGGTTACATACGCTGGAGGAGTGCTATTACTAGTGCTGCAGCAAAGGGAAGAAATGGTTTAGAAATTGAATTTCAAACAACACGCTCTGCCTGCTCCTGAGCCTGACACCACCACCCCCACCTAAAAGTACAAGGAGACCCCCATTGGGAGGTTTCATAGAGATATTTTTAGCCCCCCCACAGGCTGAGTTCCCTCTCCGGTTTGAATATTCCAAATATTAGAGGAGTACAAACCTCGTATTTTCACTGCACTGTAATTTAAAACCACTCCCACCACAGAGTTCTATAGATGAATGAATTTCACGCATGTCACTGCGATTCCGGATATTGTGTGACTAAGCATTGTGAAACCTTTCTATGTATTACTTTTTAATTTTTAAACTCTTTACTTGACACAAACACCGCGCACTGGTTCACGCACTGCGATTTCGAATGTGTTACAACGTGGGCATCTAGCTTTTAAACTGTTCCTTGTTGGCAAACGGATCTTTAAAGAAATTCTTCTTTCTTTGTTTTTTCTCCTCAACAGGCTTGTCTCATTCAGGCATGTTTTGTTATTATGTAAGTCCTGATGATGATCCCATGCATTTATTAGAGCTATAGGGATCGAAACGTCGACACCCAAGAGTGGGTTGACACTCATATTATTGTGTAAATATTTGTGTAAATTCCACTCCAGGCGACACTGCTAGTAACCTTTGAATTTTACGCAGTGCCCTGTCTCTGCTCTCTTTTTCCTTGCCTGAAAAACACCCTCTTTTTCACCCTATATCTAATTTTCCTTTCTTTGTCAGTACGGCACAGGCTTGTGTCGTGTTATTACTGTATTGTATGCGTGACATTGTTTTTTGAGAATAAACTCCTTTCCCGGCTGGGTCAGGATACCTTGATCTGTATAGTTCCCATTGTGTTTCTATACTACATTGTGCATATGTTGAATAAGCTAAGTTCCACTGTTTCCTATAACGCATTGGCTACTCCATGTCGTAAATTTTAAAGAAAAGAATACCGAATAAAGAAGTTACATCACCTCCTGCTGATTTCTTTTTGAACATTAATTTGTTATAAGAATTGATACCACTTGTTGGAGTGCTGGATTATTTTATGTACCTCACTGTATAGGATCTTCTCTAGGTCCCATGTCTTCAGAGTACCATGTTCTAGGTGAAATGTCATCCCATCCCAGGTACCTAATATCCAAGCATTAATTACAATTAGTTGCATCCCCAATAGTATAGTTGCAGGTCCTGAATCACTGATCCCCCATTGAATGGCGCCTGTATGCATTTTGCAAGAGAAACTCTCAGCTGTTCACCTGCCCGTAGAAACCTGGTTAGGCTGGATTGATTTCATTGAAGAGGGAAGGAGGTATAGTGTAAGTTTTGTAGGGTATATAGAAAGCGTGGTAATGCTACCATCTTGAACAAAACTTCCATACCCATGATTAAGATGGGGAGCCTGTCCCAGGCCTCGTGTTTGCTGTGTGTGGCAGTGATTAAGGGAGTGATGCTTATGCTCCAGGATAATTGCTGATCAATAGTGAAGTTTATCTCCAAATATTTAAAGGGTCTTGCTTTATTGGAAGGTAGTGAGTTGCCTCGGCTGCAGGGCAGAGTCTCGCTATGGGCACATATTGTGATTTGCTGTGTTTTACATGTAGCCCAGAGCCCTCTCTCCATATATATATAGGATGTCTAGCAGTCTGGGGACTGAGATGGCCAGCCTTTGTATAAAGACCAACCGGTCACCTGCGTAGAGCTTCAGGTAGGGTATCCCTTTGCATACCAGAGAACTTGGAGTTGCAGCGGATCCATTCCAGTAGGGGCTCGACCACAAGTGCAAAAAGAAGGGGGAAGAGGGGACAACCCTGTCTCATGCCCCTTTTGATTGGAAACAGGGAACATAACACCCCATTTCCCCAGACTATCGCCCATGGTTGACTGTATAGTGTTGTGAACACCTGTAGGAAGCGAGAGCCAAAGATCATTCTAGGGAAGATGTGAAACATGAAGGGCAAATAGTCCAAATCAAACGCTTTCTTAAAAGTAATGAGCATAAGCCCTGTTGTTTTCTGGAGTCTGTCTATTCTGGCAAGGACTAATTGGATTAGTTGGATACAGGGTGGCATGTTCTAGGCTATATGTAGGGTCATTCTGGGCACCAGATATCCAATCAATAGTTATGATTAGTTGCACGCCCAGTAGTATAGTCACATGTCTGGGATCCCCTATTCCATTCGAAGGGTGCCTGTATGCATTTGGGAAGAAAGATTTGTGGCTGCTCAAACGCCCATAAGAACTGTTTTAATTTCATAAAAGAGAGAAGGAGGTATAGTGTAAGGGAAGTTTTGGAGGGTATATAGAAAGTGCTTTAAAGCTTTCCCACACTCCAGCATGAAGCCGTTCTGGTCTGGTTGAATTAAGGTGTCCCCCGCTCAGAATGTATGACCCATAGTAGTCGAGTAGCAAGAATTTTCACAAGTTATTTTGCTTCTGTGTTAATTGGAGATATCAGGTGGTAGGAGGCACATTTTTCAGGGTCGATTTCAGTTTTATAAATGACAACAACAGTGTCTCCTCTTATGTTGTATGTTAGGAGACCTTTTTTCACCGTCTGCTCAAACATGTTGAGGAGATGTGGGGCTAGTAGTGAAGATGAGTGCTTGTAAAACCCATTTTAGCCTGGAGTCTTACTGGAGTTCAGGAAGACAATGGCAGTTTGTATTTCCTCGAGTGTAACTGTTGAGTCAAGCTTCCCCTTTTAGGTGGTGTTGAGAGGTTGAATTAGGAGGTCATTAGCTATGGGGATGGTGTTCTCTATGTTAGGTGGGGTGCATCTTGCATATAGCGAGGAGTAGAAGTCTGTGAAAGCTTCAGAGAAACCCTAAGCGGTGTGTGCCAGTTCTCCATCATCTCGGCGTATACATGGGATCACCCTAAGCTCTTGGTATCAGGTTGCTAGTCAGTACAGTAGATGGCCTGCTTTGACACCCCACCCCCCATTTGTAAACATGGTGTTGGGATACTAACCAACTGTGTTTGGCTGTAGTAAAATGCTGGCGAGTCATGTCCTCTGAGGTGGCAATCGGGCGCTGTATTTGCGTTCCCAGTAAAGTGTAGTGTCACGTTTTAGGTCTATGATTTCCACCTATCTTTGTCTTTCTTCTTATGGCCTATAATGAGTGATTTCATGTGGCAGCGGGTCACCACTTTGAATAGTTCCTAAAGCTGAGCCATACAAGCCCATGTTCTCCTCATGATATGAGTTTATCACCACTTGGAGACCATCAGTGCAGCAGTCGTCTCTGAACCTCAAGGCATTGAGGCGCCAGCCAGCTGAAGACTAGGTGGCCTCTGTCCTCCAAGGCGCTTCTCCACTGGAGAATGGTCTGATAGGCTATAGGGGAGGATTCTCCTTCCCACGCCCCAACAGTCTAATGTAAAGAAGTGTGCAATATGAGAGAAAGAAGATTGTGAGTGACAGAAAAACATATCTTGGGTGGCAGGGTGGAATTTCCTCCAAATGTCATAGAGCTCAAGTGAGGAGGACCATGTTTAAAGTGGGGCCTCCCTAATGGTCGATCTCCCACTATGGGTGTTGAGTGCAGGGTCCATGACTGCATTAAAACCATCCCTAATAGAACAATGCCAGCGGGTAGTGAGCTAAGGTGGACTGCCATAGTGGCCAGAAAGAAATCAATTATTGCTGGTGGGATGTATATGCTGACATTGGACCATGTATGTCCTTTGAGCGTGCCCATAACAGAGATGAAGAAGTCCGCTGAGTCAGGCAATATTGTGATGAGGTTTAGGGGAATAGTTGCACAAAAGGATAGCCTTTCATTTTACCCATTGGTGTACCCTGCGTGGTACACCTGAGTGTGCCCGTGTTGGCCTAGGAATTTGCAGTTAGTGCCCAGCAGGTACGTTTCTTGTAAGAGGAGAATATCTGGGTTACGTTTCTTGACCTGATTGAAAATAACACTGACATTCTATGTTACAATGTGATAGGATTTACCCATCTCCAGGTGGGTCTAGGCGGTGTATGGGTTCACATAACTATAAGGACCATGAGGTTGTGTCGTTCATTCGTAGAAAACATAAAAAACATATCTTTGTAAGGAGATGTGAAATGGGCACTCTCCTCAGCTTTCCCTGTACCCCACCCCTTCACAACACTATCCTCAAAGGAAAGATCCCACACTGCAACCTACACTTCTATCCAAAAAATTAATCACCCAAACTATACAACTTATGGACTAAATAAAAACTCCACTGAAATCATCGGAAAACAGGGGAGAGAAGTGGAGAGGAGAAAAAAAGAAACACTCAAAAAGAATGATAATTCAAGTGATGGGGGTGCCAAATAGGTGGAAGTCCCGCAATTACCAAATTGGAAAGTTAAGCAGTCGAGTTATGTTGCATTGGGGGCTCTGCCCATGGTTTCGCCCTCCACCAGAACCTCCGAGGGTCCTGGGAATCAGCTGAACGGTGTCTTCCATGGGTTCTCCTGCTTCAGCAGGGAGGTCACCCCCAAGTTCTTGCGTGCCCTTCGGAATTCAGAGGAGCACTATGTTTGGTTGTTTGTCTGCCAAGTTTGGCCATTCCAACCCCAACTCCAGCCATCTTTTGGGGTATCAAAGAAAAGTGCCTTCTCTTTATCAAGAACCTTAAGTCACCCTGGGATTTGCAACATATATTGGATGTTTAGTGCACATTGTTTTTTTACCTCCAGAAAGGATCAGTGGGTTGTTGAACCTTAAAGGTGTAGTCTAGAAATACCATTGTGGGAGAAGTGCCACAGTGTAGTTGACCCTTTTTTCTAGAGGTAGACAGGTTGAGTTTAGCTGTGGATGCAAACGATCATCAGCCTTGGTGAAGCCCCAAGTGACAGTCACCCCCAGTGAACGCTGTGCACACTCATTGACGAAGCATGAAAATAGTGCCTTTGCTGAGTGCCATATTTTTAGCTAGTCTCTAATAAAGTGCATTGGGTTTGTGCCTTCTTCACCTTCTGGTATGCCCATGATCTGGATGTTATTCCATCTAGAATGGTCCTCTGTGTCTTCAACCCAAGTCTCCAGGTATTGTATTTGTGGTAATTAAAGATTCAAGGTAGCCAGTAGTATAAGTGAAACAGGATCAGGTTTATTCTCAAGGTAGAAGTCTCAGGTTACAGGTAAAGATGGTAGTAAGGAAGCTGGAAGGTATCAGAGGAGCCCTACCAGCAGCAGCATACTTGCTAGTCATCCCATGCACTGAAATGGCACGCTCTCAAACCATGCACACACCAGCATTCTATTTGCACAGTCACACTGGCTGAGTAGCAGGGGACATAACACTAAGGGGAGATTGTATGGCATAGAAATGAAGTTACCACAAACCTCACTTCTTCATGGAAAAAATAGGAAATATAAAGCCAAATAAGACAGAAGTACACAACATCCATAAAAATAAGAACACAACTTGGGAGTACAAATTCCATCAGGCAATACATACAAATGTAAGGAATGGTAAAGGAAAAAGAGATACAGGAGTAAGAGTGACACCTACATCCATTACTCTGGTGAAACACACTCTCCCCCATCAGCAGACATTACAATATAGAGGAGCAACAAAAGTGACAACTCACATTAGAGTCACTGACTCTGCAGCATAGCACAAGGATGCAATACGTGTGCCACAATGGGCACCATACACCTGCCACAAGCAAAACATATGCCCCTATGGATGCAACACATATGCAAAACACACAAGATGATGGACTGAATGTTGCACAATGGCAAAACATTCACCCCCAGTCACAGATCTGGGTTTAATCCATTGTTATTTTGCTCACCAAGCCAGGATAGCTTGACTCCAGTGGCTTAGTGAGCACGGGACCCACGTCTGGGCATACCCTTCCCACATAGGGTGAACAGCAAAACACACAAGATGATGGACGGAATGTTGCACAATGCAAAACATTCACCCCCAGTCACAGATTTGCATATGGCCATGTCTGAACTAGGTTGGTGTGGAGTGCAAAAAAACAATTGATTTAGGCCCAGATATTTGTACTGGGGTGAATGTATGACAGTGTTCTGCATTCTGTCCATCAACTGTTGTTTTTGCATTTGCCACCACGAGTGGGACGGGTATGCTCAGACGTGAGTCCCGTGCTCTCCACACCACTGGAGTCAAGCTATCCTGGCTGATGACGGCTGATAGCCAGAAACCGGTCCTAGGATGCTTGATCCCGGTCCAGGGAAGACACGGCTTGGCAGTTCGGGCTGGACTGTTCCCATGAGGCACAGGGTCAAGGCTGATTTGCATATGGCCATGTCTGAACTGGGGTGGTGTGGAGTGCAAAAAACGATGGATTTAAGCCCAGATCTATGTACTGGGGTGAATGTATGACATTGTTCTGCATTCTGTCCATCAACTGTTGTTTTTGCTACACATATGCCCCAAAGAAAAGGTTTTAGTGCAAAACAAATGACCCATCACCATAACATGGCACAAGGGTGAAATATGTGTGCCCCAATTGATGCCATACACCTATCAGAAGCAAAACATGCCCTTTGGGTGCAAGACATATGCCCCAAAGAAAAGGTTTGGGCACATGGTAAATGCCCCATCAACAACAACTATAAGTAGTTGTGCAGTAAGTATTTGTTTGGGTGGCAACTCACAAGCCCATCACAAAGCAACATTTGGGTGCAAGAAATATGCCCTATAATGTTTAAATGCGAGTACAATTTGGGTGCAACAAAAATGCCCATCACCAGTAGCAATAAGTAATGTCTTGGTGCACATACTTTACCCCAAGACACGTAACAAGTAGTATGGTTTGGGTGCAACACAGGTACCCCATCACCAGTAACAGTAAGTAATGTCTGGGTGTAACCCAGTAAATAAAAGCAAGTATAGTTTGGACGCAATAAACATGGCCCAACATCAGCAAATGTAAGTAATGTTCTGGGGTAGCAACAAAAATGCCCCATCCCACATAGAAGTAAACAAGGTTTAAGCGCAACCACATACCTTGTCTACAAAATAAGAAATAATAGCAAGTAAGGTTTGGGTAACAGAATCCCTGCCCCATCACTAAGAACTGCACAAATTGTTTGGGAAGCACACCCACTGATATTCCCCAGCACAAGCAATAACAAACAACATGTGTGCGCAATATATAACTCTCACCTCAGCACATAGTAAAGTAGGGAAAAACTCCAAGCCCACAGAGACATATTGAATCACAAAAATCTATGCATGCAACAAATGTCAATAAATACATAACATAGTCAACATAATTAAAATAAGCATGGCATAAATATATAAGCAGAATCCAACAGTGCAACAGATTATACAATGAAAACCCACTAGACAGAATGATTAAGGCATAGAACCCAAATGGCAGCTTGAACCAATGCCAGCAAGCATTCAAGAAATAATGCACATAAATAATTATGAGATCTATGAAATCTGCATGGTGCGAAGTTTGAGCAGAGAAACGTGTTTATCCCAGGAATTGAATCTGAAAGAAGATCCCAGCATTCAAAATCATAAAAAAAGAAAGAGAACCACGTTCTTGTAAATGTTGATTTTAAAGGTGTGTGCATCGGCTCAAGAGCTCTGTGTTAGCCAGGTTAAGCTGTTGTACTCCTCTCGTGAAGTTGTATATATTTTAATGTTACCATCACTCCTCCTGGATAACTCAGGCATGGCTGCCCAACGTGTGCTCAGATTACGCACAAACAGGGCCTTAGTGCCTGTCTGTGTGACTTTAGTCCCCAGACAGGCACCGTGGATAGAGGCATCATCAGGGATCTGATGCAGCCCCACCGGGAGCAGCATCCTTGCTGCTCAGCCCACACACTCAACTGACATTCTCTTAAACCATGCACACACCAGCATTCTAATTACATCACAGTCATTTTAGCTGAGCATCAGGGGACATAACACTAAGGGGAGAATGCATGGCATAGAAATGAATATATCACAGTATTCTCTTCTGCAGGTCTGGTATTGTGGCATGGAAGGTGTTGCTGGAGTCCTCAGCCTTAGATTTTCATCCCTCCACATTGTTTACTCTTGCAATGCTATTTTGCCTGGAAGACCACCAAAATATCTCCCCGGACTGCCCCATCCTCCCTGTCGGAAGACCTGGAGGGGTGGCAGGGGTGCAGGGGTTGTGTATTTGTCAATTTTATTCTGTGCTTGGTGAGCAGCCTGTTTCTCTTTGGCCATTGTGGAAATGTCCCGGAGGAGGGTCTATCCACCTCTTGTGACCAGCAGCAGGAGGAGGTGGGCGTAGGAATCAGTCAGCTGGGCTGTCCCCAATGGTGTTTCTAATTTGTGAAGATTTGACTCTGTCTATTTGTGCATGTCAGATCTGTTCCTCCAGGTCTAATAGAGAACGTGTCCAGGGCCAAGGCTCCCCTCTGTGTGTCTTCATGGTCCTCAGCAGAGCATAAGAAGGAAGGGAGAGGGTATTTATAACCAAGTGGGGAGTCAAATTTTCTTTGGGGGTGGGGGGACTTTTATATAGCGCAAACTTGACCCGAGGGTTTCAAGTATCAGACTGCTTTACATGCTCACCAGTTACGTTACACAAAGACACATTCATTTTTGTTAGGCACGGGGAGATTAAGTGATTTGCCCAGAACAACAGGATGTTGACCGTCATTGCTGAGAAATTAACCCGGTTCCCCAGATTTGAGATTGACCTTCCTAGACCATTAGGCCATATCCTTACTTGCGATTGTGCTGCTGGGACATTTATCACTGACAATGTTTTGAGCATGACGCAGTAAAGGATGCAGCCAGGCATTAGTCAAAGATTTGCACAGGGTATGCCCTCACAATTGGGTGCTTCTAGTGCTGCACAGCACTGTCGAACACCACAGCTTGGCCAGGGAGCCATCTCCTGCAGAGTTGAAGGGCGCTCCTAGTCCCAGGCCCCTTGATTCTCCACCATTTGCCGCGGTCGGGCATCCTTATGACACGGAGCACCTTGGTCGACTTAGGCCTCAACTTTCGGGGATTCTCCTGAGCTTCATGATACTCCCCACCAACCTCAACACCAGTTTTCTTAATCCTTTGCTCACCACTCACAGCTTATCTCCGACGTCTTAGCACGCTGCAATCATCGTAGACCTCTCCGCTGGCTTGGAACCCATGTCAACTGCCTGGCGCTCCCTCCCCAGCCATAGATTCAACGCCCCTGATTGGGTCTCCAGGTGGCAGGGTATATCTCAATTGCCCATCAGGGCCAAAGAAAGGCTACTTACTTGGCAGATTGTATCGGATGGTGTGGGTTTAGCGCAGCACTCAGAAAGATGCATCCACCATTTTGGCTGGTAGCCATGCCTCCTGATATTAACTTTTTTGACAAAGCTTTGTTCATAAATGGCAAAGCGTATGACTCATCTGGGATACCTTGTTTGCCTGGACTTCGCCGTGGGCTGTTCCCTGCACCTGTGGTGTTTTTCTTCTGCCGCAGCTCCTCGCCGGACCCGCTCCGCGGGTCCCGCTTCTCAGTGTGGGGAGAGGCGCCTTGAGCATAGAGGGGCTCTGATCTTGGACACCGGACTCTGGGCTTTGGCAGGCAAGTACAGGGCTGCGAGCGGACCCGCAGGGACTCCAACTCCCAGGAGCCCCTGCGTGAGGTCAACCCACAACACCTGGGTCGCTCTCCCTGACTGCCATGCCCCCGCCCTAGCACTTGAAAGCAGCCCCCTTCCTGATCGACGTGGGATACCTTGTTTGCCTGGACTTCGTCGTGGGCTGTTCCCTGCACCTGTGGTGTTTTTCTTCTGCCGCAGCTCCTCGCCGGACCCGCTCCGCGGGTCCCGCTTCGCGGTGTGGAGAGAGGCGCCTTGAGCATAGAGGGGCTCTGATCTTGGACACCGGACTCTGGGCTTTGGCAGGCAAGTACAGGGCTGCGAGCGGACCCGCAGGGACTCCAACTCCCAGGAGCCCCTGCGTGAGGTCAACCCACAACACTTGGGTCGCTCTCCCTGACTGCCACGCCCCCGCCCTAGCACTTGAAAGCAGCCCCCTTCCTGATCGACGTGGGATACCTTGTTTGCCTGGACTTCGCCGTGGGCTGTTCCCTGCACCTGTGGTGTTTTTCTTCTGCCGCAGCTCCTCGCCGGACCCGCTCCGCGGGTCCCGCTTCGCGGTGTGGAGAGAGGCGCCTTGAGCATAGAGGGGCTCTGATCTTGGACACCGGACTCTGGGCTTTGGCAGGCAAGTACAGGGCTGCGAGCGGACCCGCAGGGACTCCAACTCCCAAGAGCCCCTGCGTGAGGTCAACCCACAACACCTGGGTCGCTCTCCCTGACTGCCACGCCCCCGCCCTCGCACTTGAAAGCAGCCCCCTTCCTGATCGACGTGGGATACCTTGTTTGCCTGGACTTCGCCGTGGGCTGTTCCCTGCACCTGTGGTGTTTTTCTTCTGCCGCAGCTCCTCGCCGGACCCGCTCCGCGGGTCCCGCTTCGCGGTGTGGAGAGAGGCGCCTTGAGCATAGAGGGGCTCTGATCTTGGACACCGAACTCTGGACTTTGGCAGGCAAGTACAGGGCTGCGAGCGGACCCGCAGGGACTCCAACTCCCAGGAGCCCCTGCGTGAGGTCAACCCACAACACCTGGGTCGCTCTCCCTGACTGCCATGCCCCCGCCCCACCTCCTTCTCTTTTATTTTTGCACTAGGTTCCCGCTGCGCGGGAGGGCGCCGGGAGAAGCCCGGGACAAGGGTGGGGCCGTCTGTGGCCGTCATAGGCCGGAGTAGGCCGGGCTGGGCCTACCCTCTTGGTTCTGCCGTTTGCCATCAAGTCCCTAGCACAACAAGCTGATAAATTGCCCCATAGCTATCATCACACTCTAAGATACCATGCCGTCCCCGGTAAGGGAAAGTACCCCCATAAGGCAGGCAGGAACAAAAAACATGACCTTAGAGAATTACTTTCCTCGGGCGGGGGGAGATGGGGACAAGGAGAACACATTAAGCCGGCTCAGAGCTGAGCGGAGACGCTCTATAGATAACTTGAAAGGTAGACCTCTAGGAGATTATCCTCCCACACCTAGCGAAGACTTGACACTAAATGAAGATGTTCCGATCCTGCTTAGAGATGTTATAAAAACGCCCCCAGTGGTACTTATGAGCTCAACCCCAGTGAGTAGCACAAGCCCAAGTAGGGGGACGATTGACTTAATTTCTCAACCGCCCCCAGCATCAAAGTCTAGGAAAGCCAAACCTAAAATAGCTGTAGCACAAGGGGGTTTTGGGCCCCCACCAAACAAACGTAGGAGGAAGTCGAGGGGTGCCCAGGCTAAAAACAAACCAAAGATCCCTCATTCTGATTTTGGGAAGTCATCTATACCCTCCATATCAACTGTGACAACGGTGGCTGACTTACATTCTAAACCCGCTGCACAGGATGGTGTGACCCCCGTCCTGACTAAAGAGACGGCTAGCAACATTGTTAATGCCCCCCTCTTTGTTGCTCCGCTGGGTAATTTGGAATTCCTGCTTAGGTCCCTTTTGTTACCAATTAGTGAAAGCATCAAAAAAGTGGAAATCAGACTAACCATTCTTGAGGCTACACTAAGCAGTATGAAAAATCCGGCCAATTCTCATGAGAGGGCTCCTAAACCTATTGCCACCCCAACAGCTCCAAAAAGTGTTACGCATCTTGCTCCCTCACAGGTTGCAACTGCGGCCGCCCCACCACAAACCAGGGAATAACCCTGCCCCAAATAAGCCACCTAACCCCATAGGACCTATACCCCCTGCAAATGCTGTTCCCCCGGTACAGCCCACAGATAGTGTTGCACCCACTCCACTAATGAAGCTTCCCCCCAGGCCACGTAGACCCAATTTACCACCAGAGGCGAATGACTTTACAGTAGTCATAGCGGGCGTCCCACCACTAGAGGCAGGTGAAGCCGAGGATTTTTGTGCTCTGAAAAGCAGGGTGATTAAGTGGCTAAATTTGAATAGACCCTTACCCGTGCACTTAAGCAATGAGATCATAATGGTCAGAAGGGTGCCTTGGGTAGGGAGAACACGCAAATCCATCATAGGGGATTGCATATTGGTGAGCTTCAGGGATGCTGGAACAGTTGCTCACATATGCCAGGGAAAGAACAGATCACAGGTAACAACAATTCAAACACTTCATGTGTCTTTTTTCTTTCCCCCCATCCCAGCCCCTGTACACGTGACCCGTTCATATGACAACTGGGAAAAGGTGGGTCGAAGGGGTGTTCATCACGAGTTCAATCCCAGGCCATTATTTAGCCGCCCAGAGCCACACTTCCACACATTCAATCGGTTCCACTGCCTGGATGGTCTTGAGGGGGTAGATTGACAAAGAGATAATGGCTTATGGGGTATAGGGGGTAGAGGGGTTCCAAATGCTGAGTGGGAGAAGCACAGCCCCGAGGCAAAACAAAAGTCATCAAGTTGCGCCCAGAGTTATGTGCTGGATGAACCTAGGGTTGTAGATATTGCATGTATAGGTGACGCACAGGGACCGGAATCGGGAAAACAAGTGCGAGAATCACTAGTTGGGTCACAGGGAGGAGGGGTCCAGGGGGGTGAGGCACTAAAAATCATCTCATGGAATATAGCTGGCCTGGCTGGGAAATTTAATAACAAAGAGTGGCTTGACTATATCAGAAAATTCCATGTAATTTGTCTGCAGGAGACCTGGGCCCAGGAGAATAATTTCCATCTGCAAGGGTATAAGTGTTTTTTTGTACCTGCTCAAAAATCAAGATCAGGGAGAGCCATGGGAGGTTTAGCTATTTATACAGATCTGAGCCTTCCGGGAAGTTACACCTGCCTTGATTGGAATTCCCACAGGATTCAGGCAGTCAGGTTCACTGGGAAAGGTCTGAGATTTGTTGCAGTAAACCTTTATAACAACGAGATAGCGGGATCTAACATCTCTCTTGTTACTGAATTAGATAATAGGTTGGGCCAGGTCATAACAGGCCAAAAAAAGGGGCAGTCACATGGGTTGGTGGTTATGGGAGATTATAATTGCCACTTGTGCCCGGTACTGGTCCAAATAAGCACAGACTGGTCCCGATGCCCTATGGAGAAGGGACCGCATTTCTCTCATACGCCGTTGGGCTCAGCTTTCAGAATGTTACGGTTTAAATATGACCTTGAACACACCATTAATATGGTAGGGATGCAGGAGGATGGCACACCCCCCCCCCCCACATTTAAGGGTAGAGGATGCTCTTCCTTCATAGATTACATTCTGGTCTCAAGGTCCTTAATTAATAAGACAACTAGTGTAGGGATCGAATGGAGTGGCTTTAGTGACCATAACCCTCTTGTCTTGGAGCTGTAGTATATGGTGGGTCTAAGTATTAGAGTTCAACGCACCTTCACCGAGAGAGCAACAGACCAGGGCAGGAGACTAAAATGGGCTAAAATAGACGGGGAAAAGTTCTACAAGGGCCTGGTGGATGCAGGCAAACTTGCTATTAATGATTGTTTGGGCACAGAAGTCCGCGGACCGAGGATAATGGAAGCTTTCGACCAGATCGCTAATCTGGTCGATGGTTTGCTAAAGACTAGTGTCCCATTTAAGAACCACGGGAATCCCGATGGTTCGACAAAGACTGCTCCAAAGCTTTGAGGGAGCTGAAAAGCTGCCTTAAAACTAAACCAAGGGTCCCCCACAAAGTTAAGGTGTGCAGAGAAATTTATAAAAAGGAAATTAAGAGGAGGAAACTCGCCTTGCAGGCGGAAGCGTGGGCAGATTTACGAGAAGCGGGGGAAAGAAAGGACCTAGCAGGTTTCTGGAAAATAATTAATAACCCAACTTTCCAGGAAAAAGACACCCCGGATATAGGGGCCAATATTCTCCCAGAGCAGTGGGTCAACCACTACAGGGGCCTGTACAATCATGAGCCTGGTTCTACTGTAGACCTACCGGCCATTCCAACTGAGGCTCCACTGGTAGAATTCTCCATTAAGGAGATCATTGCAGGGATTGAGGGCCTGACCAAAAATAAAGCTCCGGGGCCTGATGGAATCCCCCCTGATCTGTTTTTGAGTAACATCGAACTCTGGGCTCCCCTAATGACAAGGGTTATTAATACTGCTATCATCTGTGGCCTGCCCCCGTCTTGGTCCACGGCAGTAATTGTGCCGATTTTCAAAAAGGGCAATAGGGATGACCCAAAGTGCTACCGCCGGATCTCCCTGATTGATGTGTCAGCAAAACTTTTGGGGAGGGCGATTCTTAATAGACTGTCCGAGTGGACCGAGGAAAAAAACATCTTCTCGGACACTCAATATGGATTTAGGGCAGGGAGGTCCACTAGTGACCAGTGCCTGAACCTTTATATGCTGACTGCCAAGTATACCATGGCTAGTGATGAATCCATCTACATGGGTTTCATGGATCTGGCAGCAGCATTCGATCACGTCAATAGGGAAAACTTGTGGGGCATGATGCTTAGTATGGGGATAGAGAGTGGTCTAATTAATATATTGAGGGAACTGCATAGTGACACCACCGCCAAAGTCCGCTTTAATAGGGAGGGGGGGCTGACTAGTTCTTTTCCCTGTAAGAGTGGAGTCCGACAAGGCTGCATTCTTGCTCCCTTTTTGTTTTCCCTTTATATTAATAATTTGGAGCAGTTTCTGTTAGGTCTGAAGGCAGATTGCCCAAGGGTTGGGTCGCGTCATATTCCTGTTCTGCTTTATGCAGATGACGCGGTACTGATTGCACGGACACCAAGGAGCCTACAAATCCTGATTGATGGTTTTGTTAGGTTCATGAGTGCCTTGGACCTTTCTGTAAATCTGAGTAAATCCTATGTGCTCCTGGCGGGGAAAAAAACCACCTCTAAATTGACATACAAAATAGGGAGCCACATTGTGGAAGAGGTCAAAACGTTTCCATACCTTGGTGTAACACTTGATGGTGCCCTGCGGTTTGATACCCTGGTGGAGGAACGTTGTGGTAAAATGATTGCATCTAACGGGGCAATTGCTAGCTATGGCAGGAGGCTAGGAAGATGGTCCCCGGAACAGGTGATAAATCTGTACAGCTCAGTATCATGCTCCAAGGTAATTTACGGGGCAGAAGTATGGGGCTTTGTCAATACCACTAGTATCCAACGTGAAGAAAATAAATATCTGAAATCACTCCTGAGGGTACCACAAAGTACTGCTGGTTTGATTGCCCATAGGGAGCTAGGGAGACCATATATAGAAGATCTGATAAAATTGAGGCCTATTATCGCTTGGTTAAAAATCTGGTACAATCCTGATGCGACACTTAGTAGAGAAATGTTATCGGACTGCCTAAAAAGGGACAAGTGTATGCGCATCCCCTGGCTCCTTTATGTGAAGAATACCCTGGAGGAGCTAGGTTTTGGGAACCTCTTTACTCATCCTGTAACTATTGTAGCCCAGAATAAACTGCATGTAGGGAGAATTTTTCTAGAGCGGAAAAACCTACACAGAGATGAGGCTGAAGGGTGCAAAAAGACAGTGAGGGCCCATCACCTAGTGAAGAATGTGGAAGGTATGGAGCCATACTTGTTCCTCATGTACAATGCACAGGATAGGTTCCTGATGTGCCGTTTCAGATTGAACCTTCTCCCATTTATGTTGGCATCACCAGCGGGGTTTGCTACATCAATAGAACAGAAGGAGCCCTGCGGCTGCGACAACAGGTCTCCGCAGGACTCCCTTCATTTTGTTTTACTCTGCGCCCTCTTACTCAATGCCCAGACGCAGATACCTTGTAAATATTTTGAAAAATGCTAATTTGGTCCACGCTAGGGAGGCACTTGTATTCTTACAGAAAGCTGAGGAACCCCTAACACTGTGTAGTATTATGAACTTTATCAAGGTAGCACTTCGTTTAAGGCTTACTAGAGGAGAAGACTGAAATGTTTTTACTTTAACTTTTAAGTGTTAAATATGGCTATATTGTTGTATTTATGTTTTGTTAATTCACTGTACAAAGAACCCTGAAATGTTTAATGACTTTTTAACATGTAAATATGAGTGTGCTTTTATGGTGTTTTTTAATCACCGAATAAAGATTCTTTGACTTGACTTGACTTGACTCATCTGCTTAATGTTTGAAATGAAAAAGCTCCCAAAACGTTTTTTGTATATACTTTTTATTGCTTTTTAGAACTCAAACAATATGGTTGCATCCTTTTACTAAGTTATCAAGGATATTATTAATAAAAACAACAAAAACATGATTAATGCCCGCTATATATTTCCTTCCTTCTCCAGTTTAAATTCATGCTGTCCTAGAACAATTCAAGTCTTATTGGGCAAGCAACTGTGGTTCCAGTGCATTAAGAAGAATGTAACATTTAGTCTTGTTTCAACACAAGTTATTACTAAGTCATTGTGCTATGGCTCTTCAGTTTGCTTGTGCCTGCATACCCCGCTGCAGTTCATGGTAGTTTATCGTTAGGGCATTCCAGCTGTGAGAGATTCCAGATACTTGCAAAATTCTTTTTTCCTTAACAACTTCAAAACTACTGAACATATCAACACCAAATTAAGAAAAAACACTCTTACTTGACCAAGATCTAGCTTTGTGCCAAATTAGGTGTCATTCTGTTAATTTAAAGGTTTTTTAAATTCTATTTCCTACCTATAGTGTCACTATAACCTTTGTTTTTTTTAAGTGAATTCCAATGTTGTTTTGAAATTCTACTTCCTAACTATAACATTCCTGTAACCTTTGTTTTTTTCAGTGAATTCCAGCTTTAAAAGTTTTGTATTTGCTAACTGTAACCTGTCACCTTTGAGAGTGGGTGTGTAAGTGGCTGTACATGTAGGTGTGTGTGAGTGGCTGTATGGGTCTGTGAGTGAGTTTGTGAGTGATTGTATGGGTCTGTGAGTCTGTGTATGAGTAGTTGTGTGACTGGGTCTGTGAGTGGCTGCATGAGTTTGTAAGTGGATCTGTGAGTGGGTGCATAAGTGTCTAAGTGGGTCTGTGAGTGTATGTGTGTGTGTGAGTGTCTGAATGGATATGTGAGTTTGTGCATGAGTCTCTGAGTGGGTGCATGAGTGACTTAGTGGATCTGTGAGTGCATGCATATCTGAGTGGCACTGCGACTGGGTATGTGAGTATCTGAGTGGGTCTGTAAAAGGGTATATGAGTCTGTGAGTGGGTGTATGAGTCTCTGACTGGATCTGTGAGTGGGTACATGAGTGTCTGAGTGGGTCTGTGAGTGAGTGGGTGTGTGAGTGTCTGAATGGGTCTGTGCGTAGTTGCTTGAGTCTGTGAGTGGGTCTGTGAGTGTCTGAGTGGGTGCATAAGCCTCTGAGTGGGTGAGTGAGTGGTATGTGACTGTTTTTTTCTTTTTTTGTAATATTTGTGAATTTGCCATGACTTTACAATGGGGGGTGTGCTGGCAGTCAGGAAAGATTTGCGCGAATATCACATGTGAAAAAAAAACTGTTTAGCCACATATTGTACACATGTGGAGTTCCTGAAAGATGCTCATAAGCCTCCCATGGAGTCAGGGCACATTCAACCTGACTCCGTATACCAAGTTCTGCCATTTGATTTCAGCCCGGGGACTGTTCCAATGAGGTAAAATGGCAGCTGCAACTCTCTGGTCAGGTTGCTACCAGCCAATAAAAGTATTCTGGTTGCCACAATACCAAATATTCTAATTTGGATTTCATTGAATTTCTCAACAACCACTGTATGGATTTACACCAAATAACAAAAAGCACAATCTGCGTACCAAAAACAAGCTTTCTGCCAACTTTGGTGTAATTACGTCCAGCGGTTCAGACTGTAGTCATATTGATAGCTCCTATGGTAATTAACATGGGAAACACCATCATCAAGCAGTCTTTATTCGATAATTTTTTAATCATAAAAGACACAATACATCATAAAAATGTCATAAAAGGGTAAGACCCTAAAAACATACGAACATACAATATGTAAGAATATCATTATCGAAAGACCCTAAGAATATTTCGTATTCCATATAAAAACTTTAAGAACATTCCTAATAAAATATTACATCAGAAAGCTTCAGGAAAGGAACCGCTAACCAATCTTGACTTAAGTAATGGTTCCTAAAGGGGGAGAATTTTCCTTCGAAGTGACCATGCCCAACTAAGGAATTTTGCAGTGGCTATAACAATATTGGGTCGGGTATTTGTTACCAAGATACATAATGCTACCATACCTGATCTCGTACCTAGATTGGAGCAAAGCGGCTGGAGCCACTTGCGACGGGGGCTACTGTAGGCCGGACACACAAACAATACATGACTAATCGACTCTTTCTGGGATAAACACAAGGGGCATTTAGTGTCTGGGGCATTGCTCCACTTTGCAGAGAACGATCTTAGCGGAAGAGTGCCCACTCTGAATTGGTGATATAATTTCCCGTCACCAGGATTCATAATCAGGTTCCAGTAGGCCTCTGCCTCTACTACAAACTTGTGTTCCATAAAGATACCTGTGAGCGTGTTACTGTCCACCACCAAGAGGGTCTACTTGGTGACCATATCCCAGTAAAGCGCATTGTAGTCATTTTTGCTCGGAAATGAATTCCCTATCGGATCATCCCACAGGTGTCTAAGCCCCATGTCATACAAATTGCACTTGAGCTTCTTACGTCATTTGATTTTTGAAGGCAAGTAGGCATTCCTAATGTACATTAGAGCCTGTGCATAGGTTTCTAATTCTGGAGTGGTCCATAGCCTCCTCCAGTAAGCTAGGGGTCTGAATCCTGCCACCGCGTCCAAAGAAGTACAGCCTAAACGTAATAGCGGAGGCTTAAATTGGGGTGGATTGTGGAAGGGCAGTCGATTATCTCAGGAACTTATTTTGGGCCCTAACTAGGGGATATAGGTTTATAAACTCCCAGAGTTCGGCGCCATATATTATTGAAGCTCTGATTTTCCCATTATAGATTGATAGAGCTGGCCCCACCGGTTTAGTAGTTGAAAGTCGGTGTTCTTTTAATGAATCACCTGCTAACTGGTTATGCCTTAAAACTAGAACATCTAACTGTGGTGTCCAGTTCATCCTCCTACCCATAATCACACCTAAGTATGTTAAGGTATCGGTTTGTTCCAAAGGTGCATTGTTCAATACAGCTCTACCTTTAACGGATTTATGTTTATGCAATGTGTTTTGTCCACGTTTACTATTAGGTTGTGGTCATTGCAAAAATCAATAAATCTGTCTAGGGCACGTTGCAGACCCGATTGAGATTTTGATAAGATTAAAGTATTGTCTGCGAACATTAAAATGGGAGCCCCTAAACCGGCTAGAGTTGGTGCATCGGTTGTAAAATTAGTGTAGTAACTGACTACCTTGTTTATGAACAGGGAGAATAGGGTAGGGGCAAGGACACACCCTTGCCGCACTCCCTTGTTGACTGGGAAGCGATCAGTTAGTTCGCCCTGCTGTCCCCACCTTACCTGGGCGTAATTCGTCTAATGCAGTTTGATAATAAAACCTAGGATTTCAGGCGGCATCCCAGCCTCCTTTAGCGTGGCCCATAACTTATGGCAGTACGTTAGATAAGGGTCAGTGTTTGAACAATATCAAAAGTAGAGAACATTTTTTAAACAAGTTATACAAAAAGTTCACCATAGTACTATTTCATATGTCGCATTTAATGAAATGACAAAACCCGAAAAATCACTGATATACATTTTATAATTTCAAATGAACAAATCAAAATATGTTGAAAAGCAGTTGTGGTTTCGAGAATTTCCCAAATGCAAATATAATTTTCATATAACAAAGTTGTCTATCTCATATTCATATATGAAGGTGCTCATAGTGAGAGAGAGAGAAGTGATAGGGTAGGATGGGATGGGTAAAGGTGGTGTGACCATAACACAATCACAAAATCAATAAGGTAAGACCTCTACAGTCTTTTCCGATCATTAGTTCCCTATTTGGCTTCACATATAGGATGGATAGTTCAACACAATTTGATCCTATAATGTGAGACAATGGTACAAAATAGTCTACGTTTCGACTCCGCTGGATTAAAGGGCTGTTTGCGCCTCATTCTGGAGTCTTCATCAGGACGTATTAGGAAGGGAGCACACTGAAGATCGGCCACTCAGTGACCGTCTTGGTAGGACATTGTGGTAGTTCCTTGATTGTTTGACAGATTTAGGTGGGCTATGGGTTGGACCGGGTATAAATCTCCTGGTTCATCTGTGGAAGTTTAATTTCTAAAACAACGTTATCAATCCGCTTATAGGGGTCCCTGTTGGGTGGACCGGATATCAATTTCTTGATTCATCAGTAATAATGTTATCCAAGTAGGCGTAGTCAATCCGCCTATATAGGTCGGGCTCTGATGGTAGATCCGTGTCTAATCGCCATCGCTGTTAGCGGTAGGAACTACCACAATGTCCTACCAAGATGGTCACTGAGAGGCCGATCTTCAGTGTGCTCCCTTCCTAATATTACTTAAAAAAAAAAATTATTGAGAAAAAAACAGAGGTTAAAGGTGAGTTACACATGAGGAAGGTAGTACGATTTCAATTTATGTTAGAAAAACTGATTTGTTTCTCTGCTTATGACCTCACATATTACATCACTGATGACCTCTGAAATCTATAGCAGTGCACTTTACAATGATGTCAGTTATGTGTAATTGCCAAATTTCCCTGCTTTTTTCTATTTTTTGGGGGGGTTTTATATGGCAGTTCCTTTTTAGTGAATTTCTAAGGTTTTTTAATGCAAGGTCAAATTTTACTACCTTCCTCACATATAACTACATTTTCTCAGTGAAATATATATCTATATATATTATTTTTTGGTGGATAAGAGGTTGCTGCCCCCTACGTCTCGTGGAGAACAAACAAGAAACGTGTGGAAGACGCGAGTAACAAGGTCAGTCGACTTGTGCGAAAGCATCGTGAACCGGTGAGTTTATGCACCGAGAATTCGCAGGAGAGGAGTGTCAGTTTTAAAAGGCAACGTGTTGCATGAAAATAGAGATTGGGCTTTTCTGCATGAACAAGACATTTATCAAAGACCCATTATGTCAGCAGCAGAAATGAGGGAAAGAGAAATGGCGGCAGAGGAGTTGTTCGGTAATCTGCCAAGCACATCAAGTACAACTGTATCGGCCGCCAGTACAGAAAGTAATAAAGATTCGTATGTCAAGGCTTTATTTAATGATCTTGAAAAAAAGCGGAAACTGGAAATAACAAAATGGTGGGAGCAGAGGTCACTCTCCAAATATGCTGAGGTGGGAAGGTGTCGAGAGGGTTGCGTGTCCTGTTAGCACCCAGTTTTGACAAGCCTAACCCAGATATGTTACGTGAATGGAATCACTGACAGATTATCGATTTCTAAAAAATCGACCTACTATAACATCGAGTCTCTAATATCGATAGCACTAATATCGACACCCTATACTTAACATGTAAACTACAAAAATATCGAGCAAACTATATCGATGCACAAAAATATCGTCTACAGAAATATCGTTAGCATTATTTTCGAATACCATAATATCGACACTCAATACTACATATACCACACTACAATAATATCGAATACAAAAATTTCGATAGCACTATTTTCGTCACTATCAAAATATCGATAGCTAAATTATACTCCTTTTTTTATATATAACACCAATACATCTATTCTCTAAGTAATACACACATTTCTAATGACTTCACTAATGTATTTTCAAATTATTAAGTAACATTTAGTGTACAATATTGTGTTTTCGCTAACTGACGAAATTTGTATATAAACTCTTTGTAAACATACTTATTTAATACTTAGTACTCATTTTACATAAACTTTATTTATTACAAGACTTTTATTTTACATAAATATATCATTTCAATTCCTCAACATAAACTATGTAAGAAGATATATCTTAAATGTTTTACTTAAAAAAAATTCAAACTAACCAATAGTAACTCGTCTTTACATATCTGACCATGTAATAGCATTAAATTTAATTTAATATAATAATTTTAATTTAAAAAGAATCTTAATTTATGTTTTCCCTGTACCCCTATAATAAAAAACTGACCCTGAAACCTAAAAATACCCCTTCACCCACAAACTAAAAACTGACCCTGAAACCTCACAAAACCCCTTTACCCACAAACTAAAAACTGACCCTGAAACCTAAAAATACCCCTTTACCCACAAACTGAAAACTGACTCTGAAACCTCACAAAACACCTTTACCCACAAACTAAAAACTGACGCTGAAACCTTACAAAACACCTTTACCCACAAACTAAAAACTGACCCAGAAACCAAAAAATACCCCTTTAACCACAAACTGAAAACTGACTCTGAAACCTCACAAAACTCCTTTACCCACAAACTAAAAACTGACCCAGAAACCTAAAAATACCCCTTTACCCACAAACTGAAAACTGACTCTGAAACCTCACAAAACTCCTTTACCCACAAACTAAAAACTGACCCAGAAACCTAAAAATACCCCTTTACCCACAAACTGAAAACTGACTCTGAAACCTCACAAAACTCCTTTACCAACAAACTAAAAACTGACCCTGAAACCTTACAAAACACCTTTACCCACAAACTAAAAACTGACCCTGAAACCTAAAAATACCCCTTTACCCACAAACTAAAAACTGACCCTGAAACCTCACAAAACCCCTTTACCCACAAACTAAAAACTGACCCTGAAACCTTACAAAACACCTTTACCCACAAACTAAAAACTGACCCTGAAACCTAAAAATACCCCTTTACCCACAAACTAAAAACTGACCCTGAAACCTGACAAAACACCTTCACCAACAAACTAAAAACTGACCCTGAAACCTAAAAATACCCCTTTACCCACAAACTAAAAACTGACCCTGAAACCTGACATAACCCCATCACCAACAAACTAAAAACTGACCCAGAAACCTAAAAATACCCCTTTACCCACAAACTGAAAACTGACTCTGAAACCTCACAAAACCCCTTTACCCACAAACTAAAAACTGACCCTGAAACCTGACAAAACACCTTTACCCACAAACTAAAAACTGAGCCTGAAACCTAAAAATACCCCTTTACACACAAACCAAAAACTGACCCTGAAACCTAAAAATACCCCTTTACCCACAAACTAAAAACTGACCCAAAAACATAAAAATACCCCTTTACCCACAAACCAAAAACTGACCCTGAACACTTAAAATACCCCTTCGCACATACACAAAAACCAGACCCTAAACGCACAAAATGTACCTTTGATAAAACTAGCCACCCTGACCTACTATAAACTCTACATCCCACTCCTAAAAATATGATACATTTATTTATTTAATATCTACTACATTATATATTTTTGATTCTTTTTACTACATACACAAAATACCTCAACTTAGAACAACAACCTAATAGTGTTCATCAGTTCGTATTTTAATAATATTTATATAAAATTTCGATTCGAAACTAAAATGAAATACAAGGCGAAATTTTTACTTCTATGATTAGAGTATACTTTGTTTATACACTCCCCACCCTTATCCCCTTCAAAATATACATCCCACTCATAACATAATTAGACAAATATTTTCAGAAAATATATGAAAATAGTATAATTACAAATATATTTTAGTACATAGACAACAGCAAACTTAAAAAATAAATACTATATTCGAATAAAATCGATATCATTTCGCAAATATCGAAATATTAATTTCAATTTTTGAAATTTCGCAAATTTATATGAAATTGCGAAAATTTAATTTATATAATTACCCTATATATTTTTAAAACACTACCCACCCTTATCCCCTATAAACTCTACATCCCGCTCCTAAATTTATAGTAAAAATATTATAAATATGTAATGTAATATTTTAATATTTATAATTCTTTTTTGTACATACACAAAAATTATTCATAATGTTTAATGTACTCCCTAAATTTCGATCAAATTTCGACTACTCCCAAACAATTTTTATAAATATCGAAATTTTGAAATCTAAAGGAAATGCGAAATTTAAAATTTTACAATTTCACTATACTTTTTTAAAACACTACCCACCCTTATCCCCTATAAACTCTACATCCCGCTCCTAACATTAATATACAATTATTTAGTAAAAAAATAAATATTTAGATATGTTTACACAATTTCATAATATATATCCAAAATCAAAGAACAAATAATTTAACAATACTCAATAATTTTATATAAAATTTCGCATTTATAAATATTTTGAATAAAATTTCGCAAATTTATAAATTTACTTCAAATGCGAAATTTATTATTCCATATTTACACTATACTTTTTTAATACACTACCCACCCTTATCCCCTATAAACTCTACATCCCGCTCCTAGACTTCTAACTAAAAATAATAAAATTAAATATAAAAATGATCTTATATATAAACAACATGTAAATAAATCATTACTTAACATACTTTAAAACATCACTTTAACATATCGATATTTTTGACAATCGATATTTTCACCATCGATATTACTGATTTCGACATTCATGTCTTCGATATTTTTGACACACACATAAATCGATATTTTCTACGACGATATTTTTGTTTTCGACATTTCGTACCATCGATATTTTGGACTCGATATTATGGTACATCGACATTAACAACTCGATATTTTGACTGTCTACCACGTGAATGAGGTGAGAGCAACCTAGCAGCTTCTATGAACCTTGTTAACATCTTGATTAAATATGCCTATATTGACCGTATAGAAATTTTAAAGGAAATTGAAGAAATCATCATAACATTGGATAAATTGGAAGCAACTGATCAATTTACAAAATTGAAAGAGGCGATGCAGGAACGAGTTAAAAAACATGAAGAAAAAATCAAAATAAAAAAAGCAGGCAAATTCGCTCGAGATTTGAAAGATTATGAGAATGGCCAAAACTTTACTTTCTCTCGCAAATTTGATTTAATTAAAAGGCAACAATATACTGACAAGATCAAAGATAAAGGAACAAGGAATGAGGTGCCCATGAGTGAAGATAATTCAAGCATGGATACAATGTCGCTAACAAGTGAGTCAGGAACGGAATCAATGCCTACTAACACAAGAAAGACCAAACTAAGTGTAGGAAAAGAACTGGATTTCTTAGTGGAGGCCAGATTGGAAACACTTCGGCCCCGGCAGAAAAGAGCGGGAAATGCCTAAGAACAAAAAGAAGACGTGAGCAGCGGAAAAGATACAAACAAAAGTATTAAAAAGAAAACGCACTGACAACAGAAAAAAAGGTCGGTAAAGGACAACAATGTGGTCAATTTATCATTAATAACTCTCACGAAGGCAGAAGAACAACTACTCGCCTTAGGTCTTAACTATTGTCCAGAGGACAGTTTCAACTATGCGCGCACAAGAATTGACGTGTATTGTTATATCAGGAAACTGAAGCTGAAAAAATGATTTGCCCTGAAAACAATTAAAGAAAAGAATAATGCAACTGGAACACATGAGGAAAACATTGAACCTGGGCTTGCAGCATCAGAAATTCCGAACTTACTTCTAATCCATGAACTTAATGATTATAATGAACAGACCCCTTCTTCACAATTGGATGTCGATATAGCAACTCAGGAGAGACTAAGGAGGATAAATCATCTGCAAGAAGGTGCTGGGATCAGCCCTTTCAAGTCTAAATCCTGTTTTGTGCCGCTCATGCCAAAGGACAGTATAAATGTTTTTCATGACATGATTACGAATGATCTGAAAAAATTTAATCAAACTGTGCATAAAAATAGAAGAGAAAGGAATCTATTTTTTTAAAAAGTGCATATAATGAGTTGGTAAAAAAACTTGAAAAAAATCAAAATGTGGTTCTTAAAAAATCGGACAAGGGGGGTAATTTGGTTCTGTGGCCCAGAACAGATTATGTTACAGAGGCACATAGACAGCTCAATGAAGTGAGTTGTTACATGAAATCTAGTGTCAAAGAATATGATAAAGCCAAAATAACACTGCAGAAACATCTTGCATCATGGAAAAGACAGGTACTTATCTGTATGGCGGAATATAAGTTTATGTACAATGAGTTTCCGGTACTGCCTGTTTTATATTTGATTCCGAAACTACATAAAAAAAATTCCCCGTACCGGGGAGACTGATTATCTCAGCTATCAATAATTTGGGGAACATATCGGCCAATATATTGATTTTTTCTTGCAGAGCTTACTAAAGGATTTGCCGAGGTATGTAAAGGATACCGGTGACTTCCTCCAAAAGATTGATAAGCTTAAATGGAAAGAAGATCTATATTTAATCTCTCTCGATATAGAATCCCTATATACGAGTATAGATCACTCGCAAGGTATAAATTGGGTTAAACATTTTTTGGAATCCAGATCCAGTGCCCTTTATGAACACAATAAGGTAATCGTTGAGCTTATAAATTAAAGCATACACAATAACTTTTTTCTTTTTGATAAAGATATGTATAAACAAGTGAGGGGTGTGGCAATGGGGGCCTGCTTCTCCCCCAGTTATGCATGCTTGCATGTTGGCTGGTGGGAGGAGCGGGTCCTCAAAACCACCCACCAGGCGCTATACGATGCCATGTTGTAACTTACTTAAGGTACATCGATGATGTTTCTATTTTGTGGAGGGGTTCTAAAAAAGAGGCTCACAACTTCATAGATGAGATAAATAAAAATACCTTAAATCTCAAATTTACTTCCCATATCCACAAAAATTAAATGGAATTTTTAGATGTAAAGCTCTATGTCAAAAATGATAAAATTGAAAGTACCCTTTATAGGAAACCCACTTCTGGAAATATTACTTTGCATGCAACAAGCTCTCATCCCAAACACCTCATTGCAAGTATTCCTTATGGAGAAATCCTAAGGCTAAAACGTATATGCAGCAATGATGTGGATTTTGTTAATTGTCAATCTGAGTTGGTGAGTAGATAAAAGGTTAGAGGGTACTCTGATAAAATATTCAAAGACGCAATAGAGAAGGGTAGTGTAAGATCTAGAACCAGCCTTTTTGAACAACATCAAGAAGTGATACGAGTCCCTGAAACAGTAGCGGAATATGAAACCAAGAATACTTACAGACTCATTACAACATACAATAGGGATGAGCGCAAAGTAAGAAATATTATCAATAAGCATGGGCCTATAGTGCTCACTGATAACATCCTTCCAGACAGAGTAGCTGATAAACCTATTATCATTTTCAGAAGAGGAAGCACTAAGGGCACTGTATTGGACAAAGTGTCGCCAGAAATAAAGAAGGTCACCTCTTGGTTACAACCTATTAAAGGGTTCAAGAAATGTAAATCATGCAAGGCGTGTAAATTTGGTTGCAACATGTCTCAATATTTTACACCGTTTTCTGTAACTCCTTTTTCCATCCAGGGTGCACACAAATGGAGAAGTGAAGAAGTGTGGCTCAATGGTTAGAGCGGCAGACCCTGATGCAGAGGTCTAGCCCGGGACCAGGGTTCAATTCCCCCCCTCGGCGGGTCTTGTGCTCAAAATTCCACGGACCTGATAATTTTCGCCTCAGTGCCTATTCTAATCATAGAGTCCCACTCTGCAACTTTGGGCAATAGCTTGCTTAATCTCCACAACGGCCCCCACAACGCTAAGGATGCCTGGCCTCCACCCTGGAAGTGCCCAGGAGTGGACGCCTCACAGGGAAAGCCAGGACGGGTTCCACAGCGGTATTCGTACAAGCGCCTTAAGACCCTTGCGGGTGATTAGTGCGCTATACAAGTATCAATTTACATTTACATTTAACTGCAAAACCGAATATGCGGTATATGTACTGACGTGCACCTGTGGGCTTAACTACATTGGTAGTACAAAGCTGCAGGTGCACGTCAGGATATTGCAGCATATAAGAGCCATTCTCCACAGTGACCCGGCATATCCTGTGGCTCGACATTTTAAGCGAACTCATACCATTGACATCAATTGCCTGTCTTATTATGCAATTGATGCTGTTGCAAAATCTAGAAGAGGTGGCAACTGAGAATGACAGTTAAGGCAATTAGAAACAAAATATATCTTAGAGTTCGACTGTAAATGGCCTAACGGTTTAAACACAACAGATGATATACATAACTTCCTATAAATAGGGGAATGTAAATAGCAGTTGTAAATATCTCTGGTTTGGAGGATCAAGCTCTGATGTAAATATGAATCAATTCTAATGAATTTTGAATTTTCTTTCCTTTTTCCTTCCCTCTAGATCTGATTTTAGTGGATCTAGTTTCTTTTTAATGCAAATTAATATACTTTTTATATGTCTTTTTAAAGGTATTCTGTCCCTTGTTGGCATTTTACTGATATAGAGATCTTGGTGATGTATATATATATATATACATTTTTTGCATTTATGAATTACTTGATAAGATCTTAAATTGTACATAGTTATATGTCGTCTATTTAAGCAATTTATATTTGCACTTTTTGCACAGTATGCACTCATTTTTTGCACTATATGAAAAATCAAAAGAAAAACTATTTTGCACAGACGGAGTTTAACACATGACTTTTGTATGGATTTATCCAGTTAGAACTTAATACAAATGAGTATACAAAATAGGCATATGTGGGATTTATCCAAATATCAAATTATGTTAAACAATTAAAAATAGCGTTTTTGCACATGTATATCTATATTTATAATGTATTTATGTGCTCAAACGAATGTAACATATAATTAAATATATAAGTATCCTTATAGGCTTTATCACAATAAAAATAAGCCCTTTGTATATAGTCTGTTTTCTATACACATGATCATGTGACCTGGGATGTTTGTCAAGGGGTGTCTACTTTTAACTTTAAAAAGTATGATGGCGTATATACATACTGCACGTGAACAAGGGCTGTAGAGCTTGAAACGCGTTGTGTTGGGTCTAAAATAAAATGAAGATTTTGTGCCTTAAAACTGCGGGGTCTGAGCCTCCTTCTTCGCTGCACCGCCGTTGGTGGGATTCCGAAGTGGCAGGAGTGGTTTGGATATATATATATATATATATATATATATATATATATATATATATATATATATATATTCCTCCAAGTGCCCCAGAAACTTTAGGGACGCTACTCCATGGGCGATAGCTTTCACAAACTTTCTTAGAATGAGCCACCAAGACAGCCCCGCCTGGTGTGTATCCCTACGCGTTTCGGTGCACCTGCACCTTAATCATGGGAAGGGGAGATGGCAAGCCCGGACTGGAACATCAAAATCCTTGTCCCTTATGGCATCACTCTCTCCAGTAAGCTGAATGCCGGGTATTGAAGTCCTGATTAACCCTCTCAATAGGGTCCGTAGTTCATGCCACAACTCTATTTACTCCCGTTTTTCTTTCATTGTTTAAAGCCCTCCAGTGGGCTTCATGATTAAGGTGCAGGTGCACCGAAACGCGTAGGGATACACACCAGGCGGGGCTGTCTTGGTGGCTCATTGAGCGCGCTATGTGAACAAGCTCTCTAGTGGGGTGAAACGCGTCATCCTTCATTGAATAAATCGCCACTCTGCGACTCACTTGAGGCTTGATTGGTTTTTCAGCTTGATTTTCGCTGCATTCATCATTCAACAATCACGTATAGAAGGGCAAAAAACTTGAAAGATCATTTAATCCATAGCCATTTGTGTGAGAGACCAGGAGACTATCTGCTGGTAGGGACTAGTGGTGAACCTTATGATAGTATACGAATTAACATAGTCAACCCATTGGGGGGTATGTATAGTGTTGAAACTACTGATCAACGGTGTCAAAAACATATATAAAAGCAATGTAATCCCACTTGAGGGAACCAATTGGTATGAAGTTTGATGGTCGCTAACACACATAAGTTTAAGGAGTGTAAATAAGCAGTAAAATAAGCATAATAACGAGCAAAATGGTATGATTTGAACTGCACAAGTAACATAAAAACTACATCTCGCAGAAAGCATAGAGGCGCTGGCAATCCCCAAACAGGAAACGATGTTGTATGTGATTAATTATATCAAGTAGGGGGAGCCAAGTGGTCGGTTGATCGTGAGCAAGGTATTTGGAATACCGAAACGCGTAGATCGTAACAGCTGCCTTGTTGAACTCTAAGAGAATGTAAGAAAATAAAAAAATTGCAAAAACGACCTGTGGAGTGCGACCCGGTTTGTTTCTCCAACTGGAGGAATGGTGTGGGAATTTTGAGCAGCGTGGTTCAGCTGTAGGGCGCCGCACCCGATTTGAGCGCTGCAGCAACGGCAAATGAAACCAGAGAGGAGGGAATATATATATATATATATATATATATATATATATATATATATATATATATATATATATATATATATATATATATATATATATATATATATATATATATATCAGCAAACATTTCTTTCAGGAAAAGAAATAGGAGGCCAGAGGGGGTATCAGGAATTCAGCAAGTTTTATTCACCAAATAAACAGCGCGGCGAATGCATTTCGGCTCAGTCTGCCTTCCTCAGCGCCCTGCGCTGTAGTGAGTTCTGCAATATTGTGCTCCTCCCTGTAAAATACTGGCTCACACACAGTATGCCCCTCCCCTTGATGCAATCGGCACACCTGTAGATGTTCGTAACAGATTGAGGGAACTTCAAGTACCATCAGGCACTGTGGCGGCGAGCTGGGTAGGTGGCGTAGGGGGGTGACAATAGACAGTAGGTCTGTGTGAGCACTCTGGAGGGCGGGATAAATTGCCTCTGATTTAGGTAAAGTCCACCGCCGCACCCCTGAGTCTCCTCGAGACACAGCGACCAGTTCACACAAGCACGCCTTAGAGCAGGGGCTGCCCAGTAGAGACACTTCGCACTGTGGAGTTGAAATAACTCGATCAGCTCTCGTCGTATCATGCTTCTTGGTGGTCCATCGGATAATCGATCCCTCGATCCAAACAGCTGCAAGCAGCCTGGTGCCAGTAATGATCTGTGACTCTTTGTGCTGTGGGGCCTTCCGTACTGCATCTCTGGCCGGCGCAGAAAATATCAGCAAACATTTCTTTCAGGAAAAGAAATCAGAGGCCAGAGGGGGTATCAGGAATTGCAGCAAGTTTTATTCACCAAATATACAGCGCAGCGAATGCATTTCGGCTCAGTCTGCCTTCCTCAGCGCCCTGCGCTGTAGTGAGTTATGCAATATTGTGCTCCTTCCTGTAAAATACAGGCTCACACGCAGTATGCCCCTCCCCTTGATGCAATCGGCACACCTGTAGATGTTCGTAACAGATGAGGGAACTTCAACTCCCATCAGGCACTGTGGCGGCGAGCTGGGTAGGTGGCGTAGGGGGTGACAATGGACAGTAGGTTGGTGTGAGCACTCTGGAGGGCGGGATAAATTGCCTCTGATTTAGGTGAAGTCCACCGCCATATATATAAATATATATATATATATATTCACTGAAAAAAACATAGGTTATAGACCATATATAGTTAGGGATTAGCATTTACAAAACCTTGAAAATTCACTCAAAAAACCATATGTTATAGACCATATATAGTTAGGGATTAGCATTTAGAAAACCTTATTTTACTCGCACAAAACCATTGAAATTCGCATATATAGTTAGTTGCACTAACTATATATCGCGCACCCGCAATCCACTGCTGATCATGTCACATATTACATCATTCATGACATTGTCAGTGACATCATTGATGACATCACTGATGACAACTCAAATGACATCACTGATGACATCACTGATGACATCTCAAATGACATCACTGATGACATCTCATTTGACATTACTCATCACATCACTGATGATATCATTCATGTGATAATACGATGAACCTCTTCAGATTCTAATATAATCTTAGATACAATCAGTGTAAACAGACACTCATAGACTGTCACTCATCCATGGAGTTACTCACACACCTAGTCAGTCATGCAAAAAATCAATCACACCTCCATTTCCTCAACTATACAGTTATACACACCTTACTTATTCAAACATATACTAACACATATTTACTCCCTTATACAATCCCTGATACAAGTTTACAATGATCCATACAGCCACTCACACATTCACTGGCTCTTATGCACAGTTATTTATATATGTCAACTCTCACATGTACTGTGTTTTACATATGTTCTTACTTTGACATGTAGCACTGAGATATCCATTCACTCACCAATACACTCATGCACACAGTCAACCGCCCATACAGCTGATTCCGCATGCACTTTTGAACCCATACATCTAGTGAATCAACTGTTCACACATCTATGCACAGAGTCACACACCTCCCAGCCACCCACACACACACACTCAGTCTCCCATACAAATACTTGGGCAACCAATCAATAACCCATATAGTTACTCATATAGCTACTGACCAACACATGCAGCAGTTTACAGAACAACGGACATAATGATGCACAAATTAAGACAGTTTAGTCACTAACCCATGCACTCAGTGAGACACATTTAGTCACTCACTCATACAGTCAGTCATGCACCTACTAAATCCTTCATCCAGACACTTATACATCCACTCATTCTTCAATATGTAAGACATATTTTAACTTTACAGAAACATACAGTCACTGGATGATGTCATCAATGATGTCATCAGTGATGTCACTGACCATGTCATGAATGATGTAATATGTGACATGATCAGCAGTGGATTGCGGGTGCGCGATATATAGTTAGTGCAACTAACTATATATGCGAATTTCAATGGTTTTGTGCGAGTAAAATAAGGTTTTGTAAATGCTAATCCCTAACTATATATGGTCTATAACCTATGGTTTTTTCAGTGAATTTTCAAGGTTTTGTAAATGCTAATCCCTAACTATATATGGTCTATAACCTATGGTTTTTTCAGTGAATTTCAATGGTTTTTTAATAGCAAATATCAAAAGCTGTAAAATGTATTCTTATTCTAATTTAAAAATATATTTTATATTTTTGTAATATTATTTTTTTATTTTTTTATTTTTTTTAATACATTTTTTTGTTTCGCTGCCGGTCCGCGAACCGGGCAGCTTCCCGTTAGCTCAATTTGGTTCCGCGACCCGGTCCGCGAACCGGTAAACGTTCCGTTAGCGCAACTACCGCGTTAGAAATCAACACATTGTGACGCGTCGCGTAAACGCAACGTATCGCGTTACCGCGTAATGCGTCTTATGACGCGCCGCGTTAGCGCACCCGGAAGTGCTCCGGAACGCGAACCGAGGCGCGATGCACAGCGCCCCGGAAGCGATCCGGGGCGCGGCGCGGAGCGCGTAAAGTAAGCATAACAGGTCATGTGACTTGTTTATAAAACTTTTCATTGGTTCATTTTACTTTTGGTTTCCTAATGATGGAAGGCTTGGTCATATAACCTAAAAATAACACTTTTCATTGGTTTAGAACATTTTTTTTCCCAAATGATGAAAGCCCCACCTTTTTTTCTCACTCTGACTTTCATTTTTATGAGAGAAAGACCTTTTTTCAATACCAGAGAAATGGCTTCAATGATTGCTGCAGCTGGTGGACCCCCACCACCACCACAACCTCCTAGGAAGAGAGGACCACCTCCTCAGGTCATCCTAGAACAAGAGGAGGAAGAAGAGGAAGAAGAGGAAGAGGAGCAAAGGGCAGGGAGGTTTTTACCTGAAGAACCAAGGAGGTCCCATGTTAAAGAAAATCTTATTTGGCAATTTTTTTCATTTCCACCACATCAAAAAAAGGTAAATGCCCGGTCTGTTACCTGCCTGATTTGCAAAGATGAACTGTCTAGAGGAACAGACAAGAAATACAGTTTTAGTAATTATACAATGCATCGCCATATGGAAAGGTGGCACCCTATAAATTACAGTGCTGCACAACTTCGTGATCTGGTGGATAACCCCCGACCTGTGGCCAGTACATCCACCAATAAAGAGGCAGTGTCGGGACCAGAGGCGAGGGAGATGGTCCCAAATATTCAAATGAAATTTGCAAGTGTGAAGCATGTTTGCATTTTTTGTGGACAACTCATTTGCTTCAGAGAGAGCAGCATAAACTTAATTAATAAAGCAATTGAAAATCACAAATGTGCAAAACGTCCCAAGAAATAAATAATCTTTTTTTTTGTTGCTCCTGTTGAGCCCTTCATAATGAATCATTTTTGTTTCTCTCCCCATCAAAAAAAATAAACAAAATATAAAACCGTTCAATAAATACAAAAAAAAACCAAAATGTTCAGAAAAATAATAGAAAAATATAAAACAACAAAAATAATAATAAAAAAAACTTTTCAGAACTACCTCCCCTTTATAAGAAATTGCTAAAATGTTTAGCACTCTGACAACCTCTATTTCTTTTGGTTCGCTTCCCGGTTCGCGCACCGGTACGCGAACCGGGAGCGAACTCAAAAAAAATTTTTTTTAAACGAAGAGTAAGTAAACTTAAAGTAATGTTAAAAGAAAGACAGTTAGAGGGAGTAACACAGAGATACTGTTTGAAGAGGGACTGAGAACAGGAGTGGAAAGAGTAGAGTAAGAAAAAGTAATAGAAAAAGGAATGAGGGAAGTAGCAAAGGCAGGAAACTGAGGGTTAAAGAAATGAAGCAGTGGAACTAATAAAAGTTAAATGTAAAAGAGATGTAACAGAATGAGTACTAAACACTTACCTTATAATTATTGTTAACTTAGTCATGTGTTATTTTTATACTTTCAATCTGTGAATGAGAGAACACAAATGTTAAAATTGATAGAAAGTAGTAAAAGATGAGTGAGCATTAGACAAGATAAGTACATATTAAAAATCACAATTCAAAGTACAGGATTAATTATACATATTAAATGGTTTATTTTTGCTGTTCTCAGAATATATCAAATTTCACTGATAACAGTGAGTTGAAGGTATTCATCATATAACAGCGGGGGAAAAAAAACACAATCAAAATGATTGTGTTTAAAAAACCCATATAATATTATCAATTAGAAATCAGAACTCCTCAAAAGTAACTTACTTTCCATGACGTCAAAGGATGTCCTATGAACAGCTTATACTCTGTTGTGCTGTTATTATTTTCTGCCCGCCACTTTCTGAAAGATAAGCTCTATCGTTTTAAGAAAAATGAGACATACAAAGCAATTTAAAACAGCACACTAAATTAAAACAACATCTAGAATCATTATAATTCAGTTACCTACCCTAAATTCTCACTACTGAATACAAGTCAAAAGGCAACATTGCTTCATAGTCAAATTCTAATCATTGCCGAAAGAGCGGCCTTTTTTAAATTTGTGGACAGCATTGCAGACTTACATTTCCTCTACTCCTTGTTTTGATCTACTGCTTGAATTAGCTTATTAACACAAACAGTTTTCGCTCTGTACTACAATTATCCACAAGGCCATATAGAGTAGGAGCCATTATAACCTCTTGAAATTCCTCAGAACAAATCCCAAGATTCCATCCCTAAAATTTTGGTTGTAAAAACACCAGGTAAGAATTTTGAAGGTGGAAAGCCAATCTTTTTTTTAAGTTAAAACAGAATCATTGCAGAATGACCGGCCGTTTCCAGATTTTAAATAAGCTGTGTAATGTCCTGAATTTGTTGATGGACCGTCATGATATATAATTGCTCTAGTTACAAAAGTCCTTCCTGATACTGACAACTGCGAAGCCACAAAATTATTAATTAAAGTTGTCAATTTAGTTCCATCAGACCTACATCGTTGGAACATTAAAATGACATACTGGCCATAACTTCTTATAATTAACGTGGACAGCATTGCAGACTTACATTGGCTACACTCCATGTTTTGATCGGCTGCTTTTACTAGCTTATTGAAGGATACTGATTTACTGTCAGGCAAAGTTAAATATATAAATCTTTCTGAGTATACACTAGTAGTACTTGATAGCCTACAGTTCTCGCAGTCATGCTGCCATTGATAAGAAAGGCCAAACAGATAATCTACATCTACACCTTCATCTTGCAATACATCAAGCATATACATTAAAAACTTCTGACAATCCTGCTGAATATTTTGAGAGAATTGCGTTTGACCTGAACATTTGTCTAACAGATTACGAATTTCAGACACATTTTCTACTCTTCTTCTATCAGCGCTGCATTTCTCTAACACAGAATTCAACAAACAGCATAAACTTTGTTCCGAATTCATCACAATCTGTTCTTTTAAAGTCTCTAGTGAAAAGACAACATTAACCACTACATTAGCATAGCAGTTGACACCAGAACTATTTTCAAATTGAAAACCAACAACATCTTCAACAGAATTCATTTTCTTTCTGCTTACAATTTTCGGTTCATCGACTTTTGGTCTTTTTTCTACAACCTCCCTACTATTACTGACATTTCTTCGTTTCCGGCCTACCACACGTTTCTCAAACAAAGGATATTGAGGCAAATGTGGTGCATACTCTCTTCTTAACCTATTGTATTCCATAACACAATCTATATCCGCACAAATGTTTGTGACATCACAGTCAATCAAGTACAATCCCAATAAAGTTCTGACTCGTGACAATGCTACATAAGCCATACCCTCTTTGAACACAGAACTGCCAATATTCACTAAAGCAGTGTCCACACTTAAACCTTGTGATTTATGGATTGTCACCGCATATGCCAAGCAAACAGGAAACTGCTTACGGCGAACATATAAGTCTTTTACAAGCAAAAACCAAGCTGTGCAACGACCAATTAGCTGTACTTCCTCAATGCCATCAAATTTAATTTTTAAAAATTCAATTCCATCTCTATTTCTGTATTTCTCAAAATCAACAACATTACCCATTGATCCATTTACCAGACCTCTTTCAACATGTAAATTCCTTCTCAAAATGATACGGCAATTTAAGCACACATTCAGAGTCTTTTCAAAACCAGCAGTTTTAGATATAGTCTTCTCTAATGAATCCAATTTAGATTTCAAATTCTCAGACAAAATAATTGTTGCTCCCATATGCTCTATTCTGTCAATAGCTTCCAGTTTCACAATCTCTTGGTTTTCTAAATTCAACATTTTGTTGTTGAAGATGGAACATTCTGCAAGAGTTGGCATCAAACATATTCCACATTTCTTCTCAGTAATTTTCTGAAAAATATCCTCTGGCAGAACGTCTTCTTCTGGATACAAATTTGACAGTAATCGTGTATGTAAAGCTTCTTTCCCACGCTCGGTCACTTTCCCAATTCTAACATCTTGTAGAATATTCTTCTAATCTTCATCCTTCGCCTGACGCATATTTTCACGCAGCTCAGCATAATTGAAGTTTAACCATATGTTAACGTTGCCAATGCTCCCTAGGCACTTCCTGGTATCTTCATGCGTAAGCAGTTTAAACACTGGTTGTCCTTTCACTGGTGTCAGCTGCAGAAGATCACCGAAAACAATGATGTGTTTGCCACCAAATAACACATCATACTCTGTTTTAAGAACTTCCTGCATTCTCAAATGCACAAAGGCAAGCATGACAATGGAAACCATGCTTACTTCGTCAATGATAAGAAGTTTCATCTTCTTCAGGACTCTAGACACTTCACAACAAGCATCTCCAGATAACTTGTGGTATTGTAATTTGTTATCATGCTCCACTGGCAGCATCAGTAGCCGATGCAAAGTAATACCTTTAATGTTATGTGCTGCCAGACCAGTTGGAGCGGTCACAACACAAGACAGCGATGACTCAGTCCTTTTCTGCAGATAACATGAAATTGTTTTAATGAGGAAACTTTTCCCAGTTCCTGCTTCTCCACTCACGTACAGTCTGACAGGCTTCAACGACGTACATGAGCACTCTTTCTTCTCATGACTTAATCCATGCTCAATTTGTTTGGTAACTTCGTCATATATTTTCCTCTGCTCAACGTTGAGTTGTCTTTCCAAATCTTCTAAGTTAACAGCATCCTCCTGAGCATGTGCCATGGCTCTTTCCACTTCAATCATGGCAGTGGCACCTTCATTTACGATAACTGGTTCTCCTAGTGGATCCTGACTCAATGAAACAGAACTCTGACTGTCCTGAGAACTGTCTCTAGCAATCTCAGCTGCAATTGTTGCTTCCTGCTCGATTTCTGCATTCAACATTTCTAGATATTTGGGAAAAACAGGACATTCTATGGACTCCTTAGCTGCATTGAAAGAGTCTTCGTAGCAGAGGAAATCTCCAAGCAGTTCCTCTTCTGCACGCCAAGGTTTGAAAGTTGCAAAAGAGCTAAATAGAAAAACTCTTTTCTTTCTGGAGATTCGCAATTCAATTTTCGATGATTTACCAATTGACATTTTCTTTGCTTGACCAGACATCCCTCACTTCCAATTACAGCATACACTCCTTTATCAATATCTTCTTTGATGTTCCTCTTGAAAATGTAATTTTGTAGAACCTCATACAGACAAACATTCTCCAGGTGACTGCTTCTATTTGGATAATATGTATCCAACATGTTGGTCTTCAAAATATCTGTACTGCTTGGCTCCTTCTCCGCCAAATACTCAATTTCCCGTACAGGTTTCAGAACTCGATTACGCGTTGCAGCAAGACCAAGGCTCGCCCAAATGATACTCCTAGATTTGGCATAGAGACTTGCTGAAGATAACCGGTCAGAACATTCGTAAGCTCCGATTTCTCGATGCAACAACATCTTCAGACTGAAACTGTACAACTTCTTACTGAGGCTCTTTTCATGGGAAATATCCTCCCACATATCCTTGAGTTCTGTCTTTTCTTTTTTTGTGATGTAAGATGTCACATACCGAGCCACAGCCATACAGTTGTCAGCCACAAACTGTATATCCATGTTAGCATTCCACATGGACAAAATCACTGGGTTGTAGTCGTTAATGTACTTGGACTCTTCGTTTCTTTTCAAATTGTATGTGTTTTTGGGTGATTTCCTCGTCACATTATGTCGCAGCGAAGACATCAAATTGTTCACTCTTCCTTTAGATATCACCAATCGTGGAAATGCAAAACGACATTTGGTATAGTACTTGTCCTTGTTTCTGAATTTACGACGACAGTACTTTCCACAACGATGGGTTTGAAACCGTAAAACTTGTTCTCTTAGACTTTTATCTTCGTTTGTCTTTGGAACAGCACATGTAGCATACTGTTCTATGAAATTCATCACTAAGTCATCCGGATCTGTTCCAAATTTGGGTGCATCTTTGATCCATAGTAGCATATGTATATGAGGAGCACCTTGTGCTTGATACTCCTTTCTCCAGAAGAAATCCAACACCTCTCCAAGAGGTGGATTTTTCTTGTTCGTGATGAAAGACATCATAGCTTCAAATCTATGATTGAAGTACCTGCATACATTCACTGGATCCAAAGAGCACAGTTCTCCAGTTGTCTTGAATTCAATATTTTCAATGTTTCCATTTGCCTCTCGTAGAAATTCAAGTAAGTCTTCCCAGCCATACTCAGCACAGCTGAGAGTGAGGAACCATGTGGGAGTTCCTAAGTTCCTCAGCATACATTTTAAGTCACCATGACGACGGTACCAATACTCATTAGTACCACGCTGACATGCCATGAGATTAATCAGGTGAGAATCCAAAATACTGTCTTGCACATTGACTTTATCCATAAAGTCCCTTGCCGAGATATTTCGCAGTTGTACACCACTTTTCAGGATGTGATTCACTGCATAAGACAGTCCAGACAGATCACTTTCAAACAATAGATGAAACAAATAGGGAATGCATTGACGAAACCTAGGATCTTCTGCATACAATCGTAAAGTCCGGTATTCAGAAGCAGGAATTTGATCAGGTCGCTCATCATATCGTCCTCCTCGAACTGTGGGAAATAACTGTGGGAAACACCGAACTTCCAAACTTTCCTCCCAAACACTAATGGGACTCCCTTTGGCTTGTTTCATTTGAAACAACTCAATAGCATTCCCAATGACTTCCTTGGAATGCAAAGGATGAACACTATAATGTTCATATATTTCTTCATTTTTAGAAGCTTCTATTTTCTCAATTTGCCCAGCACACAATTCGCTGTCCTCTTCTTCACTTACTTCCTCTTCTGCAGTACATACATTCTTGTAGTAGTTTGAACTTTTTTCTTTGGATTCTTGTAGTACTCATTATTTTTAATCAAATACAATGTTGCCTTTTTGACTTTCCTAACATCCACTAAATCTTGCCAGATTTTCTTACTCTTTGTCGGAACCCCATTAACTAGGATAACTAGAGGTTCCTCTTCCACTTTCTCTACTCAAATTGTATTAATGTTTTTCTTCAAATCTAAAGGCAAATAAACAACTCTTCCCTTTAATCCTCTCTGTAAATCTGATGGAGGCAATTTCCCTGTCTTTGGCTCCATTCGTACAATAGCCTGAAAGGGATGAACACTTTGAATCAAAATAGATTCATAAGTATTTAAATCCTTCAATTCAGAAGGAATGTCAACCAATTCCAGATTAGTATAAACCGCTCTAGCAGGCATCCGGTTTTGGTTTAATTTCTTTAAACAATAAGTACACATACGTTGGTCCGATCCCAAATCAAAACGATTTTCTACCATCAAGTATGTGGCAAAATCCTTCCATTCACTATTGTTTTCCATTTCACTTTTTGCATATAAATCCACTAACTTAGTCTGATTCTTATAATAAGTCCGTCGACAACACACACAAGTGAAATTAGGCCTCTCACTTGATTTCACCTGAAAGTTGAAAATTTCCTTGTGAAACTTATCTATATTAGAAATCATATGGGCCGGGATGCCCGCCACCCCCTCCCAACACCAATTCCCCATGGGAGGAGACAGACACAGGTTTGAGCTTTTGGAAGGCGGGGGGGAGTTACCCCCCCGGCCGTATTTATTAAAATATGAAACAAAATTTAAAACTTTAAATTAAACGTTTCATGAATCATGTACAATTTTATCTTCCATTACATTTTGATAAAGACAAGTTCTTTGGCTAACCTTAACAAATCTCTAATACAAAGGTTTCCTAGCCGAGTCTAGCATCCTGAAAATGCATAACATTCTAAAATAAAATTGTACATCCTAGCATTAAGGGCCAACGGCAAGGTCTTAACCGGTGTCAGATTTCTACTACCAAATTCCCGCCCTCACGGTGTGAGTGGCGCATGCGCAGAGGACTTTACCCTTGCTGCCAACTGTAAAATCCCTTGTCGTGGGGGCCCCCTTTCACTCGACGCCATCTTAAAGGTCGTCCGAGTTCTCGTGCGAGGTATCCGTAAGAAGGACAGCGTGGACTCCCCCCCTTCCCCACACTCTCTTCCGCCGGAGCGGATATCCGGCCCCCGGGAAATTCGTAGGAGAGACATATAGCCGTCTCCCCCTGGGAGGGGCCTATGGCCGTCTCCCCCTGGGCGACCCATCCGTAGTGGGTGCCGCCGCCCCGTGGGAGGGGCCAATGGCCGCCTCTCCCCAGGCGCTCCCATCCGTACTGGGTGGCGCCCCCCCTAGGGACCTTGAAATCACTGCTCACCTTACCGCCACAGGCCGGCTAGTTGACCGACTATCCGGCCACCCCATACCTCCTAAAGGTCATGTCTCCTCAATGCCCTTAGCCATGCTACGAAGTCTCCTATGAGTAATTCATTCCCAGCCCTGGACAGGTGCACCCCATCATTCAAATAATAGTGATCACCCCGGATACACCCGTGAGGAATGCTTTGTAAGTGAGTAGAGCGAAACAGTTTCTCGATCTTGTTGTTGACCCTCTTTACCGAGTGGCTCAACGCCGACACAGACAGCCCCCCCCACCCAAACTTTTCTGGGAATCATGTGGGACCAAGCAATTGTACACCCCGGAAGCCTCTTGGACAGCCAACTGACTGCTGACAATATGTGCTCCAGCAATACCCGTCTTCCCAGCCTTACTAAGTCGTTGCCTCCCAGATGCACTATGATTACAGATGGTGGTGACCTTTGCCGCCCTAACAGTTCCTCCATATAACTCTGAAACTGGTCAAAACAGAGGCCTCCCTTCCCATGGAAGGACACTCTGAACCCATACTCTCCAGGTGCGTGGATCGCGTCACCTGCCTTGAATATGACCCCGGCACGCCTCAAGTATGAGTGGCCCACGACCCATACCACTTGATCTCCAATCGGTGATCCTTTCCCGCTGGTCCTCTGGTGTTGGGCCGATCCCAATTTTCGCCCCGCGTTACAGGCTTGCAAAACTGTAATCCAAACAAAAGACAACAAGCCTGAGTGATTTTCATCAGTCTTTTACAACATGTGCAGTCGCACATACCTCTTGAAACAGTTCGAGGACCAACGGCCTAACTGTTTCACTTCTTCCGTACCCAGACCCTGAGCCGTAGCCTCAGTAGCGGCCCCTATTCTGAATGAGTGGGTCCCAAAATTGCACGGGTTTAAGCCCGCCGCAGCAACTGTAATTGCCAGCACCCTCCGAAACTGAAATCTCGTCAACGGGGCGCCGTCCTGGTGTCTAAGCAGGGTCCCCCCCCATGTTGCTGATCTCTGTGCAAGGTAGTCCTCTAAATACCTTATGGGACAACTGGGGCTCCCTCGGGCGCGCTGCAGAACCACACTACTCCCCAAAGCTTCTTGGTCAGTTTTGGACCTGGCTATCGAGATCAACAGAGAATCACCCCGTAATTGAACATGATCCCTGCATAGACCTCCCTCCACATCCTTCTTGTTCCTTGCTACGAGTTCACTTACCCGCATGGCCCCATGGAATGCCAATGCGAACGCCGCTCGGAACAGAATTACCTCGGTGGGCGATGAGCATGTCTCATCCAGTTTAGCTAGTAGTAAGGACAATCTGTCGAGCCCAATCGGGTGCCTTTTATCTTGTCTGCGCCCTTCCAGGCGCTGCCAACCGCGGAGGGCCTTCTTGACTAAGAAGGAACCCGTCGGGTCCCGTATCCCGTGGAGCTGTGCCATGAAAGATATGGCCGCCCTATATCTGTTGGCGGTTGCCGCCGATCGGCCTTCCTTATGAAGCGCCACCAAAAACCCGAGGAAGGACTCCTCCCGCCCCCAGCTATGTCCCCCTACCGGCCCTAAAAAGGCGCAGTATGAACGGAACGCTCCTCCATAAGCTTTCCTCGTCCATGGGCGCTAAACTGGCTGCCACGAGGTCTTGTAATCCGGGGCACCGATCTGCCATAGTACGTCGGGGAACGGTGCCGCCACTAGGTCCGCTGTAGGTCGATAACCCCTGAAGGCCTGCATGTGTGAACGAGAGAGTGCATCAGCTGCATTATTCAGGACACCCGGCACATGCCTTGCCCTGAATTGTACATTCAATTTCATGCATCGCAATACAATTTCTTTCAACAGTCTCAAGATCCACTTGCATCGTGCAGCCTGGTGATTAATACACTCGACCACCGTCATGTTATCTGACCAAAACACCACTGAGCGGTTCCTAAAGTCTTCCGGCCATGCCAATAGAGCCACCCAAATGGGGAATAGCTCCAGGAACCCAATGTTACCTGTTAGACCACTTGAATGCCACCACGCCGGCCATGTTTGCGCCGACCATGGGTTACCAAAGATCGCACACAAATCCCACACTCCCAGCCGAGTCGGTCCACAAGCCCAGTTCGTCAGACGATGCTGGGGGTTTGTTCCACGCTACTCGACCGTTGAAATCTGCCAGGAATGCTAACCAAATGCGCATGTATTGGCGAACCTCTGCCGACAGTCTAGTGCGGTGGTGTCCTTCTTTGAGGCCTACCATAGCTTGTGCTATGGAACGTGAGAAGGGGCAAGCCATCGGTATCACTTTTAAGGCAAAATTAAGCTGACCCACTGTCTGTTGTAACTGGTGTAGGGTCACCTTGTCCTTACGGAGACATTGTATCATGGAAGCCCTGAACTTGACCACCTTCTCAATTGGCAGACGGAAACACCCCTCCACTGAGTCGAGCTCAATCCCCAGAAACTCCAGTGAGGTAGATGGCCCCACCATCTTACCTGGCGCCAATGGGATCCCAAACTCCTGCATGAGTGTGCAGAAGTCCTGCAGTGTTTGCGCACATTCCGTAGTGTCCGCCGGACCTAGAAAAAGGAAGTCATCCAAATAGTGCATCACCTGTCTATGCCCTGTGGCCTCGGTGAACGCCCATTCCAAAAAGGAGCTGAACATTTCAAAATAGGCACATGAAATCGAACAACCCATGGGCATACATTTATCCATGTAATACTTCCCTTGGAACGTGAATCCCAGCAAGCGCTGGTCCTGAGGGTGTACCGGGAGCAACCTGAATGCCGATTCGATGTCTGATTTTGCCAACAGTGCACCGGGGCCCAGGCGATTCAGCAGAACGACGGCATCATCGAACGATGCGTATCGAACTGAGCACACCTTAGGATCAATAGCCTCATTTACCGAGGCCCCCTTAGGGACCGACAGATTGTGAATTAGTCTATACTCCCCCGGGTCCTTCTTCGGAACCACTCCTAAAGGTGAACACACAAATTCCGCAACTGGCGGGCAGGCAAATGTCCCGCTACCCGTCCCAAGCTGACCTCTTTCGCTATTTTCTTGGCGGCCACCGCTGGGTTATGTTGAATAGACAGTTGGTTCTTACAGAAGGGGCTCCCCCGAAAATTTCCCGCCGGGATTTTGAAGCCATACAGAAAGCCATTCCTCAAAATCCCGGCGGATACATGATCTGGGTATCGGTTCAGCCAGGGGGTCAAAGCCAAGATATCAATGGACGAAGATGTTTGCTTCCAAAGCACCACCTCAATCCTGCATGGATCCCCCCTTTCCTCCCGCACCATTGGACTTGGATCGACAGCTAAGTTCTGGGTGTGAGGAATTCCCACAGCCCGAACAAGCATGCCGGAACCTACACGTTCCCTGAGGCCTGTTACAGGTTCCCTTGTTGAAACCCCAACAAACCCCTCGCTTGCCTCCATTCCTGCCGGTTCTGGGATGTGACTCCCCTCCGGCGCTCGCCCGAAAGGGTTGTGCCGGCTTCTGTTGGAATGTCCCAGAAATGCTCGTGCTCGGCACCGATGTACCCGCCGGGCTCGGCAAAAGCTGATTATGCCACGACACCGTGTCCAGACAATCCCATGTTAAAGCCTCGTTAAACTATTTTGCTTTTCTAAAGTTAACGTCATAACCCTTCCATTCATTTCCCCCGTACATTGCATAGAAATTCATGATCCTGTTCTGGTAACATGATAAGTCGGGCAACACTTCAGGTTTACGCTCACCCATTACTGCCGTAAAAATAGAAAAGGCCCTGACCCAGTTCACCATGGTCTCATCGACCCTGAATTCCGCCATCTTGGCCCGCCATACGCTGGGGTGCCACAAATCTTTCTGGGTCTTTGCATATTCTACCTCACGATGGTCAGTCAAAAGTGAAACATATTGATGTATTTGTCCCCCCATATCATTTCTTTTGTAGCCACAGGAATGTGCTGAGACAAACTTTCCCGCCTTGAAGGCACTGAACTCTCCCCCACCAATGGCAATGGTCTCTTACCGGGTTCAGCCGCCGTGTCCGTTGTCTTCGCTCGACCATCCGTTGTGACCCCTGTCGCTACCTGCGGGGGAATAGAAGGTACATTCGCTGTCCCGGCATCCCTTGACTGCCGCAACTGCTCAATAATTAGTCTGGCTTCCTCAGCCAGATCGCCCGCAGCCACTGATCCCCCTGCTCTCTTCTTTAGCCAAGGTAAAACTGCTGCTAACTGAAGGGCCAGTTCCGGGGGCATTTGGTCACCCCCAACTGGCGTTATCACTACGGGGATTGGTAAACCCCCATCCGGACCTGGTACCGGGCTATCTACAGGCGCGACTGGGTTGTCTGCACCCGGGCTCGATGGAGGCACTTCTGGGACTGGGACCTCCCTGGAACCTGCCCTCCCCTTATTCCTCCTACCCTTACCCTCTGGGGTGACATTCGGCAAGGCCGGTCCTATGACTTTTTTAGGCCGCCCCGAGGGGGTGTTCTGGGCCGCCATCTGCATCTTGATGGCTGCTAAGCCCCGACGGAGTGCATCCACTTTACCCATTTTCCGGTCCATCACCGCTACTCGGTTCACCAAGGTGCGTAGCATCTTCTCCATCTCGGAGCTCTTTCCCGCTTTCTTGCCAGACATACCTTCGGTTACTCCATCCGACTTGATCCACAAGGGACTAGATCTTCCACACGCCTGACATTGAAATGAAAGAGAAACAACAAAGATTACAAGTTCTCAAAATTGCCGCTTGTTCCTTCGAGGGCTCACGAGCGACGAGTGGTGCAACCTTCAGAGCACTGGAACAAGAGGACGCTTCATTGGATTCCTTCTCTATTTATCCATCTGTGGGAGGGCGGGGGCCCACCTTGGGTACGCCCATCCATGCGCGGACTTCCGGGCGGGTGTTTAGGACAACCCTTTCTGGGCGGGAAGGGCGTGCTCCGGCTACGCCGCTTTGGGCATACCAGCCAAAACACGCCCCCTGCCCACAACGGTTTCCCGGGGGGATCGGGGCACCCATCCATACGTTCGGGGGGACCGAGTGGTCTTCCCTTTCCAGTACACTCTCTTCCACATTACCTACTTCTACTGGATCAATTTCAACATTGTTCTCTTCACCAGCAAAGTAACAGAACTCAATTTCTTCACAAATATTCTTCACATCTACTTCAGAACCATGCAAAAGAGCAGTGCTTAATTGTTTAAGCATAATTGCCGGACTCTTAGCATAATACAACATTCTAACTAATTTCCTCACTTTATTATGATGCACTGCTAGCATCCTGAAATGATGAAAAACACTCTGGCATACTCTGCTGGAAAGACAAGCCAGTGAATGACCACGCAAACCTGTCACTTCTCTTACTCTGCAAGGATCTAATTCTTGCAGCAACTTCATTTTCTGTTTTAAACTTTTCTTATTAAATGTACGAACAAAATCACAAAGCAAATTGATGGAATCCTGTCGCACACTGCAAATAGAACTACACTTCCAGATGTACACTGGTCCCTTAGGACATCTCCCTAAAACCTCATCACCTAACACCTCTTCTGCATCTGCAGACACAAGTTTTTCTTTTTCAACCGGACAACCATCTTTTACCTCATATGCTCGACCACTGGTGTCAACTGCATGCACCAAATCATTGTCCTGGAAGTAACTCTCCTCATTGAAAAATGCCTCACAACTTGAACTATGCATCCATTCTCCTGAGAAAACTTCACAAAAATTACTTCTATTAACTACTCTCTTCCATCTACTATTTGATTTGAAATCATAAATTACCTTGTTTAGTTTCCTAATTCTATTGATTACCAAAATAAATAACTTTCGCTTAATTTCGAAAGCCTGATCAATAATTTTCTCTACATTTTTCTTTCTCTTATAAAAAGCCACTTTCTGTTGACCTTTCTTAAAAAATTTTAACAAATTGCCAATTATCCTGTTGCGGAACATTCGGCTACGAATGTCTCTAAACAGATTTTTCCTTCTACTACCATGCACAGAGTTATCTCCTGCTCTAGCAGTGACATTTTTTACGGACCTTTCCTTCTCGTTTAAATTGGCTCTCTTCTTCTGAACTAAAACATGTTCTCTAGTGATACTTTTTCGTCGGAAAATGTTTCTTAAAAAAGATTTTGTTGTCTTACCCGGAATTTTTTTGGTGACTTCACTACTTTTAATTTTAGAGGACTGCTGCAAAGGTCCATTATCTTCATTTTTTTTAAGGTGCGGTGTAAGTCGCTTTGCTTCTTTTTTTTTTCTTTGCCTTGAGGGCATGTTTCAATTTTCAAGAATATTTTGAGTTGAATCTGTGGAAAATTTATTTTAAAAAATGTTATTAAATACTATTACCAAACAGTAAATCAATAACAGTAAGCAAACAATTGAATGGAAGGATTTTGCAACATACTTGATGGTAGAAAATAGCAATGGAATGGAATGCTTCAACATATGACCTGTGCTCTGTTATATGTTAATCTCAACTCATTTCGAGACTCTATTTCTATTTAGAGATTGTTCCAGAACACACATTGTTCATGTTATTGTTATTGACTTAAAATTGCCAAGCACACATGAAGGCATATTTACTAGACCCTTGCATCAGGGAGAAGTGACTTAAAATTACCAAGCACACATGAGGGCGTATTTACAAGGACCTTGCACCAGGGGGAAGTGACTTCAAATTGCCAAGCACACATGGGGGCGTATTTACAACGCCCTTGCACCAGGGGGAAGTCATATGAAATTGCCAAGCACACATGGGGGCGTATTTTCAAGGCCCTTACACCAGGGGGAAGTAACTTAAAATGGCCAAGCACACATGGGGACATAATTAGAAGCCCCTTGCACCAGGGGGAAGTGACTTAAAATTGCCAAGCACACATGAGGACGTATTTACAAGGCCCTTGCACCAGGGGGAAGTGACTTGAAATGGCCAAGCACACATGGGGGCGTATTTACAAGGCCCTTGCACCAGGGGGAAGTGACTTTAAATGGCCAAGCACACATGAGGACGTATTTACAAGGCCCTTGCACCAGGGGGAAATGACTTGAAATAGACAAGCACACATGGGGGCGTATTTACAAGGCCCTTGCACCAGGGGGAAGTCATATGAAATTGCCAAGCACACATGGGGGCGTATTTACAAGGCCCTTACACCAGGGGGAAGTGACTTAAAATGGCCAAGCACACATGGAGGCGTATTTAGAAGGCCCTTGCACCACTTATGCATCGCTTTTGACATTGACACTGTGGAGCACCATGGGACATAAACAGCACAGATGCATCATGCATCTATTCCATAAAAAACACGCATTGCAAGAGTCACATCGCAAGTAAATAAATTCTTATAAATTTAAAAAGCATTCCTTTTCCTTAAAAACGATTTTCTGATCATAATTTGAAAACACAGCACCAGGGGGAAGTCACATAAAAATGCCAACCACACATGGAGCCGTATTTACAAGGCCCTTGCACCAGGGGGAAGTGACTTAAAATGGCCAAGTACACATGAGGGCGTATTTACAAGGCCCTTGCACCAGGGAGAAGTGACTTAAAATGGCCAAGCACACATAGGGGCGTATTTACAAGGCCCTTGCACCAGGAGGAAGTCACTTAAAATGGCCAAGCACACATGGGGACGTATTTACAAGGCCTTTAAACCAGGGGGAAGTGACTTAAAATGGCCAAGCACACATGGGGGCGTATTTACAAGGCCCTTGCACCACGGGGAAATGATTTGAAATGTGCCAGCACACATGACGGCGTATTTACAAGGAACTTGCACCAGGGATAAGTGATTTAAAAATGCCAAGCACACATGAGGGCATATTTAGAAGACCCTTGCACCAGGGGTAAGTGACTTAAAATGGCCATGCACACACATAGGAGAGTATTTACAAGGCCTATACACCACTTATGCATCGTTTTTAACATTTACAATGTGGAGCACCATGGGACAAAAACAGTACAGATGCATCATGCATCTATTCAACAAAAGCGACGCAATGCAGGACTCACATCGCAAGTAAATAAATTCTTATAAATTTAAAAAGTATTCCTTTTCCTTAAAAACGATTTTCTGATCACAATTTGAAAACACAGCACAGCTCCTATGTAGAAGCACACCTTGTCAGTACTAATACTTCACATTATCTACAATTACAATTTGTAAAAGAATGCAATAGCTTTTTGGAAAACATAATGCAAACACTTCACACAAAACATAATTTTAAATGCACAACTGCCTTCCTTATTTTCTCCAAAAAGTATACTAGTCTCTTTCTAAAATAAAGGAACCATATCTCACCTTACCAAATGCTTTTTGATTTTAAAAACAGTCTCAGAGGCCTTTGCACCAGGGGGAAGTGACTTAAAATTGCCAAGTACACATGGGGGCGTATTTACAAGTCCCTTGCACCAGGAGCAAGTGACTTAAAATTGCCAAGCACACATGGAGGCGTATTTAGAAGGCCCTTGCACCACTTATGCATCGCTTTTTACATTGACACTGTGGAGCACCATGGGGCATAAACAGCACAGATGCATCATGCATCTATTCCATAAAAAACACGCATTGCAAGAGTCACCTCGAAAGTAAATAAATTCTTATAAATTTAAAAAGCATTCCTTTTCCTTAAAACCGATTTTCTGATCATAATTAGAAAACACAGCACAGCTCCTATGTGCAACCACACCTTGTCAGTACTAATACTTAACATTATCTGCAATTACAATTTGTAAAAGAATGCAAAATCTTCTTGGAAAACATAATGCAAACACTTGACTCAAAACATCATTTTAAATACACAGCTGGCTTTCTTATTTTCTCAAAAAAGCATACTAGTCTCTATCTAAAATAAAGAAACCATATCTCACCTTAGCAAATGCTTTTTGAATTTCAAAACAGTCTCAGAAACACACCAATTTTTCTTTAGCAGAACAAAAGGTATGCACTCCAGAGGCTGCAACCAAGAAAGGCACATAAATGCTGATATTCATCACACATATCTCTCATGTCAGCCAATCAAAACTCTTCCCTCACTTTTTTCAAATCAACACCCTTCCCCCCTCTGCCCTTTCGGCCCTTTTTCCATAGCAACTACCTCCTGCCAGACCTCTCATGTTTACAAGTTCACACAACAATGTTTCAAATGAACTCTGAACTCTCAATACACCTGCTAATCCACTGCAATCTTTCATAAAATCATTTTTTATTAACCATTCAAATTACATCTTTCAAAGAACACATCCATGCAGCCTAACTTTCTGTTTTCAGCAATGGAAATCCACCAATCATTGCTAATGAACCATTAGCACTGAAACTCCACAGTTTTTTTTCTTTACAAACTCCTACTGCTTCAACTGCCATTTCATTCCCACACTTCATCTGACTGCAGCAGAACCTCCTCTCGCCATGTTTTCTGTCTGGATTCTTGGACATAGCTATATCCACTGGGCTCACAGGTATGCTGATAACAGAAATTTATACAACCTCAATTTTCAAAATGTGGATATCAAATGGATTGGGCAAAGAGGAGTGAGATGTCACCAATTAATACCATTGGTGAAAACCTTTTTGCATTTGCCAAACCCTGACCTCATAATAGTGCACTGTGGAGGAAATGATTTGGGCACTTTGACTGGGGTAGGTCTGGAAATGCTCTTAAAGGACACCTTTGAGCAATTGATGGCACTTTTCCCTCAAACTGCCTTGGTATATTCCAATATATGCCAAAGACAGAAATGGAGGTGGTCCAATCAATTTTGTCCACAAATTGAGAAAGCGAGGAAGCATGTAAATAAGTCTGTTTCAGCTTATATGAGAGACCATGGAATGGGCGCCATCTACAACAATAACTTGCGTTACTACATGCAAGATATCTACAGAGGAGATGGTGTGCACTTCTCAGATGAGGGCAACAGAGTTTTCATACAAAATTTGAGACTGTGTATTGGTACCTACTTATAAGTACCTAGAACTTACACAGAACACAAAAGCTCTTTTCAGAGCTACCTTAACTATAATTAGTCTTTCCAAATTTCGAATGTACCTTTTTTCACTAATTTTCACTTATGTTCGCTTCCCGGTTCGCTACCCGGTTCGCGTACCGGCAGCTAACCGCGTGAAAAATTCAATTTTTTTTTTAATTCCAACATATATGAGCCTCCTCAGCCACCCTCAGAAAACCTAGGGGGTCAGGATACGTCTCCCGTGCCCCCTTATACCCATTTCCCACATTGTTTTTCCTCCATCTTGTGATTTAATTCAAACGAAACACAAAATGGCGAACTCCCGTTACGCTATCGGTGAGTGACCCGGTTCGCGTACCAGGAAGCGCTTCTACCGCGAAAAATCTATTTTTTTTTATTTGCCCCACGGGACCCTTAAATAACCCCAACATCATTCCTAGGGGGTCAAGAGGGGTCTACCTTGCCCCCTTTCATTAAATTCCCCCTTCGTTTTTCTCCTCCTCTTGTCTCTCGATCCTACCAAGAGACAAGATGGCGGCCGGTCCGGACTGTTTAGAATGTTGACAGACACCGGAGAGCCAATCAGCTTCGCTTCGCGAAGTTCCGTTACGCGTCAGGTACGCGAACCGGCGTGCTAACCGGAGCGCTGTCACAGATATATCTGTTTTTTTAAACGTTAATTTCTCAAAATCCACTGGAGCACATATATTGAGACATAGCAAAGGCACGTTGGGCAAACCATATCTACAATTTTGCCAAGTTTCGTGTAAATCCATTCAGCCGTTCGAGCTAAAAGTGAGTCCAACCGCCCTATGGAAAACTGAATGTTAAAAACGCGTTTTGGGACCCCCCTTTTTTCTCGGCCCCCCCTTGACGAAACCCCCCACATTTTAAGGGGCTGCTCAGAAACAAAATGTGCCATTTCCTGAAAATTTCAGCCAATTTCGTCCACAAACGCCAAAGTTATTCGACATAGAATTTTCAAAAATCCCATAGGAAAAAAATCCTAACTATATATACCTAGGTAATATATATACCTATTATATATATCCAATTACTGCTCTGGCGCTTGAAACCACCAAACGGAGAAAGACACGGACTCCAAAATTAATTTGCTCACTGCTGGCTGCAGTGACTTTTATTAAAGTTGGTGCGAGATGTCAGACAGGATGACGCGTTGCTCACATAACTTCGCTGCTCAGACAAACTGAATTGAAATACATTGGTGTAGGTGATCACATGATTAATGGAACTACACAGGTAAAAAAAAGTAAAAACATACTGCAATAAGAACTACAGAATTGTTTTCTAATTTGTCATTGTGAATCAAATGCACAAACATTAAACATTAAACGCTCATTGTATTGACCCTTAATTAATTTGGGCAATGTGAAGTTATTATCTGTACCAATACATTTGTTGTAAAAAATGAAAGCAAGAGATTTTAACAATTCTGTCAATAAGGCATTATGTTTTGTAGAAATACAGTTATAATTCAATCATGGAATCAACCAAATTGTTTCTAGGGTGCCTTGTGATCTTGTTATACGCATATACGGTTGAAGGCTGTACATTATACTCATAAGGTATCAAAATAATTTGTTATGTATATAGCTGATCGCTAAGAAGTTGGAAACATCATGTTGGACTTGGCCCGCAGGGCAGGTTCACCCCTAGACTTTTTGCCTTATTTGTGACCCTGTGTTAGTGATTTTTGGGTCTCTGCGCACCTTCCCCTGAGTCCCAGAGTGAAAGTGCGTGCATGTAGTATGGCTGGCCTGCCCTCCCATAGGAATGCATGGGGAATGTGTGTGTCCCTAGTAGTTCCTGATGCGTGGGGAGTACAGGCTCGAGTTTGGTATGCTTAAACTCGTGAGAGTGAATGCTGCAAGATGGTGTCTGCGGCATGTGTGTGTCTAGTTGGGAAGTGCTACTTCTGGACATTGAGATATGTGTACAGTGAGGTTGCTGGAGCGTGATTGGCTGGAGCTGGCTGGCATGCCAGGCTCCAGGAAGTCTGGATGGGTCTGCCCGGTGGTGAGTGGGAGATTAGCATGAGTGATGTGTGGGAGGGGTGTACCTGGGTCCTGGATGGGCTGGGTTTTCCCCACACAATGCTGGCTCCGCCCCCCTGTGGTGTGTCTAATGACCCTAGCCTCCCCAGTAAATGAAATGGGTGGTTGGGCCATCAAGAGTGCTCTAGAACCAGCTGCGACTGGTTTTCCCCCCACCCTGCACATTGTAACAAAGGAATTTACAGTATAAGAAGGGGCTGTGTCCCCTTGGAAAATGTTCTACTTTTTGAATCCTGCCAGAGGGGGCTATTGCTGCTGCTGGGGCCAGAAGGACCGCCACTTGGGGAGTCTCCCTGCCTGGAGATCCAGTGTGCTGGCTCTGGCCCAGCCTTGCCCCCCTGCCTGCCTCCAGCCCTGCTGGAGCCCTGTCCTGTCCTCCAGTGCTGGGGAGCACTGAGGACTTCGTTGCCTGCAGCCTGAGAGCGCTGCTCTCTGCCCTTCAGCGCTGGGAGCGCTGAAATCGCCTGTCTAGCGCTTGGAGAGCGCTGGATTTTACCCCTAGCGCTTGGAGAGCGCTTTTGTCTGCTGTTTAGCGCTTACGAGCGCTTTATGGTGCCTGCAGCGCTTGGGAGCGCTGTGGTCTGCAGAGGCCGGTGCCCACCCGGCATCCGATCGCCCCGTGTGGCGAGTTGGCGGCGCGGGTGCCACCCCGCTCATTGCCACGGTGTTATTGTCCGGTTTTATTGATCTACGAGGGAGCCCACTCCTCGGATCATCTGGGAAGCCGCCTGCCTGCCTAGAAGCGAGCCGCCGCGCTGCCCGCGGCGACCCGGAAGTGGTGAGGCGGCCGACCAATCACAGTGCGGCCCCGGAGAGGCCGACCGGAAGTCCCGCCCCGCTGCCGCGACCCGGAAGTCAGGCAGGCCGGGGGCAAGACGAGAAGCAGCCGGCCGAGGAGAGCCCCGGGACCAGCGGGAGAGACCCGCCTCCGCTGGAGAGCCCAGCGCGAACCCGGTGAGTGAAGGTGCCTGCAGAGGAGGGGGGAGCGTCGGGACACATTGCCGGTGTCCGCCCCGCCCCCTCTCTGTAGCGCGACCTCGCGCCTTTGTGTTTGGAGCCCTGAGAGGCTCTGAGCGCCCCACCTTCACTTCGAGTCCCCAGAGGGGGGACTCCCCAAAGAGAAGCGCCGCAGTTGTGGCTAGAGCCTGAGAGAGGCTCAGGGCGCCATTTCTTGTTTAGAGAGCCAGAGAGGCTCGCAAGTGCCTTGTCTTTACTCCGGGTCCCCAGAGCGAGGGACCCCCCAGCCCAGCGAGGCTGCACCTGTTCAGGGCTGGAGCCCTGAGAGGCTCAGCAGCCCCCCTTACTGGTGAGAGAGCCTAAGAGAGGCTCACCAGTGCCACAGTGGTGGTTCTTTGAGCCCAGAGAGGCTCCAACTTTGCGCTAACTTTCCCTGCTCCAGTTGCCCAGCACTTTGTGGGCAACTGCCACGTTTAGGCCCTGACATTGGGACACCGGGACAGTCACAGGTGGTGACTGGTGAGTTTGGCGAAATTGTTATTGATTCTGCACCTCTGAATGTATTGTTTATGCGTCATGTGCCTTTACACCTCTGAATGTTACGACATCATGTGTTTTATCCTTGCACCCCTATAGGTATTGTGACATGTAGGTGGTTGTTTTCTCCCTAGTACAGGTGGTGCTAGTGAGGTCCTGTTACCAGTGATTACTGGTTAAGTGCTATTACTGAAAGTATTGCTTTATTACTGAAGGTATTGCTAAAGTGCTATTACTGAAAGTATTGCTTTATTGCTGAAGGTATTGCTAAAGTGCTATTACTGAAAGTATTGCTTTATTACTGAAGGTATTGCTAAAGTGCTATTACTGAAGGTATTGCTTTATTGCTGAAGGTATTGCTAAAGTGCTATTACTGAAAGTATTGCTTTATTACTGAAGGTATTGCTAAAGTGCTATTACTGAAAGTATTGCTTTATTGCTGAAGGTATTGCTAAAGTGCTATTACTGAAAGTATTGCTTTATTACTGAAGGTATTGCTAAAGTGCTATTACTGAAGGTATTGCTTTATTACTGAAAGTATTGCTGCTAAAAGTGTTGATACCCTTGACAGTGGTTCAAGTGGCCCTGTCCTGTACAAATATCCCTTGTAAATTCCGCCCGTGCCTGTTGGCACAGTGTAACAAGATGTGTGTTTTATCTGATGTATATTTATTATAATACAAAGGCTATTTTTACATAACCTTGTGTGGAGTGTTTCTTTGTGGTGGGCCTTGGGTGTTGTTGCTGGGGTGCGTGCGCAAATACTTAACTTACATCGCCTCCAAGTTTAGCCTTGACTGCTCGCGCCACGTTACCTAGAGGGCGAGTGGGGGTTGCCTTGGTGTGTGACTCCCTAGCCCTGACACTTAGAAGTGGCGATCCCTGACTGACCTCGACGCAAGTCTTGGCCGGCCAGGGTCCCGGTTCTAACACATCATATTTAAAGCAATTCAGTGCACAAATGCAGGAGATCTGTAGCCAACTACCTTGCAGTTTTATCTTGTAATTAAAGCCTTACTTCAACCCAATGCAATTTTTTAATCAAAACATCAAATGCGTATTGGTGCCCACAGTTTGATAACGCCTTAACTCAACAATATAATCGCAGTATGGATAAACAATATGTGCAAAGTGATATTTATTTGCAAAAAGGTGTCGTTTTTTAAAAAGGTGTGTCATCATACTAAACCAACAAGTGTATCTTGTTGAAAAGAGGAACGTAGGCAGATCCAGTTCTTTACTTCTTTATTCCATGAAGTATAGGTACAGCGGCACCGGACAAACCACGCGCACAACACAACACATACGAACCAATACCACATATCTCATACACTGAGTTGTGCTGGTTGAGAAGGATAAGCATGGTTGAATCTTCCATAAAGATCACTATCACCACTTTGACCTATATAGGGTCACTTTACGAGAGTGAATATTTGACAATTTATAAGAAGACACTAGAATCAATCAACATGAAGGATTTTTTATCCAGACATAATCCAAAAATATGTAAAGAGAAATTGCTATAGAAAAATAAATAACATTGCTAGAATTGAATCAAGAAAGGGTCAGGTATCAGAAAAGCAATAGATTGCGTACTCGAGATCTATAATCCATCTTACTCATTATATTGGATCAATTGGGTTAGCATGGGCTTGTACCAGTGTGCAGAAAAATCATACAGCCCTAAAGGGTACACCAAGTATCCTGGAGTCATAGCCATGACTTTACAGAAAATGGTGAATATCTTCACAGATATTTAACCCATTGAGCGTCTTAGAATTAAGTTTGAGAATATATTTAGTCTCAAGTTGTCGCAACCTTTTCTCGCGATCACCACCTTGTTTGCTCATGGGCACACAGTCAATGACAAAATATTGAAGCATGTTTAAATTACTGCTGTGTTCTTCATTAATGTGGCGGGCCACCGGATATGTACTATCCGAATTTACAGTAGCCCGAAGGTGCTGTAACACTGGGGCAGTCCCGGGAACATAAATGTGCAAGAGAAAGCGCTGCAGTGATCGCGGGACTTTAAGTCATTGAGAAAGAGAGCTGGTGTTCCCGAAATGCGTCTGGCAAGATCAAGTTCTTTTGAATGGACTTCACTGCCCTGTGTCCGCTTAAGCTGTCTTCAATAAATTTCGACTATCCACACGTACCTGTTGGCTTCTCTCTTTGGGGCGAACTCTTTGTTGTGGATTATAGCGGCTGAGCCCAGCCGCGAGAGAGGCCCACCGTGATGAAGCGGGCTCTGGATGGAGCTAGTGCAGCTCCATCAGTACACCGGGAGCTACGTTCAAGGGGGCAGCTTGTGAAAAAAGCAGCGGAGTAAGCAGCAGGTTCATCGACCCACTGGAGACAATTTGAATTTAATGACTGCACACTGCAACGCGCTCACAGTAGTTGGAACATTTATGAACTACCAGGGGCAGCAAGCCAAATGATTTGCCCCGCCCATTGGGACAGTCCCCAGGCCCGGACTGGCTGTTGCAGGCACTGGGCAATCCCCAAGTGTGCCGCAAGGGTGGGGTCCGGTTTTGGGCCCCTGGGGGCTGTTTTTGTTCAAGGCTGTTTTTGCAGTGTTGCATCAGTGTCGGCGTGGCAAACATTTCATAAAGTTTAAATACACGTCAATTCCTGCTTCCTATTATTAACATTGAGAGTGGACATACGAATAGTTGCTATCATCTTTGAAAGTGGCGGCCATCTTAGAGAGGATAAAAGAACACATTTGCTCTATATGCATCAGTATTCTTCTCTATTTTGCGAACATGTAATAGTTGATTTATGACACAATCACGCCCTGGATGGGCTTAGATCACGTAGTCATATGTGACCCGTAGTCCTGACATGTGTTTGCATAACACCAAAAATTACCAACAATCAAGACCTCTATGGGCTCATGAAACTTGACAGCTTAATGCCACATTATCACACATTTTAACAATTATCTTAGCCTTCCTTTACATGTCTCAAAGTAAAGATCAGTGATGACGTGTACAATAAAAACCTCATAAGAATAAATCCCAACTAGAGAAAGGTAAGAATAATGAAAAGAAAAAGATCAACGAATTGATAATAATATATATACATATTAAAAATAGCAATAGATCCAAATATACTCTACATGTGCTTAGAAATTTGATGGAAAGCGGGACAGGGAAAAGGGGAGACCGAGAGCAGTAGATGATATTCCAGATACATACACACAATTGATTATTGTGAATGTTTAGTCCTAAAATATTAAGGATATATATATGTATATTCCAAGATTCTTCTACAGCGATGGCCCCCTCAATCCGAGGGCGTGGAAGAAAAGCAGCTCAGTCAGGCAGCATGTTGTAAGTAGTCCTTTTTATTTTTGATTAAACCCCCAACAGTACAGCAAAGAGACCTACGCAGTCATAGAATATGTGTGTATAGATAAGTTATTTAAAGGGATACTTCTCTCCAAAGTTACCTTCACAATTTAAAGGGACTGACACATATTTTAACATTTAAAACATATTGGACGTTGCACAAACTTGAAAAAGGTAGATTTTCCAAAAAGTTTCCAATAAATTCAATCAATTCCCCCAAGTTTCTGTGATATATATATACACAGCAATAATATGCACTGCTCATGTTAAATTAGTGAGATTTGCTAATTTCGGTAAAGTAACCGTATGTTGTGTGGTGGTTGTAGTTTAATCTTTGGCCACCTTCAATCTAAACACTTAAATCATAAATGGGGGACTAGTACTTAATCACTTCCGTGCACATGACATCTGCACTCCGTCATGAGCCACGGGTGGCGTGTGCTCATGACGGCGTGGAGCCGTCATCCAACTGCTGCTCTGCCCACGCGGCACTAATTCCCCACCTGTGCGGGCGAATTAGTGAGTGGGCGGGGTCATGATGGTTCCACTCCATCATGAGCACACGCCGCCCATCACTCACGGGGCTTGGAGCCATCATGAGTAAGGGAGTTACCAATGCTCGCACTCCTCTTACCCCCACGCCACGGCCAAATTCGCGCCGCGATGAAGGGGTTAAACAATAATTTAGTGCATTAAAGGGAGACTGGAGTCAGTTCCTAGAAAAATGAGAGGGTCTTATCACAGATGATAAACCCAGTTGTTACTCTGTGGGTGACCCGTTAATGTTGTGTAAGAAAAAGGGGGAGGGGAAAGGGGGAAAGGAGGGGAGAGAAAAGAGGGGAAGATGAGAAGAGAAGGGGGATGGAAGGAGAGAAACAAATATTAAATAAGAATCAGAATAGAATGCCTGACTGTTATTCATACCAAGCCTAATCCAGACATTGCTATTTTGTTAGGCCAATAACATTGCGATCTTTAAGGATACGTAAGGTGCTTACTGGTGTCATAGAAAATGCAAAAGAGTGCAGGATAGTGTGCTTCCATCAATGATCCATGTGATTATAAGTTTCTGGTTTATGAAATGCAAGGAAGACCCTATATGTAATTAATAATATTCTGATGTTAAGGTGCTATGATATGTCAACAAATGTTGGATACACCTTAAATAACATGGACAATTGCTGTCTGTGCTGCTATCTGGCTATTGTTTCAAAACCCAATACACATATTAACGTCAATGAACAGTACTATGATACCAAAGTGCTATGTGCTCTAAATATTTCCACAACTCAGGCATGGACGTCCATGCCGTCCTGGAACATTGTGCGGGTCAGAGAGGGAGCACATGTTGTGCCCCCTTGAATGTATCCCCAAGGCGGGAGGGTCATGGGGGCTCCCTTTGTTCCTGCACCGCCAAGCCTTTTCAGTGGCCGGGCTCCCCCATTAAAAGACTGGCGGTCCAAGTACTCATAATACGCTGAGCGAGACTGTGCCAGTCCCTGCTCAGTATATTGCGCAGCCGACGGTCCACCACCGCAACGACTTTAGGAGTCATAATACGGCGGAGAGTGGACCGCCACTGCTGCGTCACCACAATGCTTGTGGTCGGAAGACCGCTAGACACAAAATCAGGCCCTTAGTTACCATATGTCATTTATAGCTTACTTTTATATTTCACTGTTAATTTTACTTTTAAAATGCCAGTTTGTTGATAGTGTTAATTATTCTTTTGATCTTCTTAATATTACTTGTATTTTGAACATATAGATACATTTAATGTAAAGTTCCAAAATATTGACTGCCAAAATATTGTAGTCAAAATTACCAACATTATATTACCAAGCATAAATATTTAGTGGTAAATATATAATTCAATAAATCTTTATTCGGATATAAATATCCATAAAAGCACAGATTAAAATACCAGCAAAAGTACAATTATAAGCAATGCACAGTGTAAAAGCAATAGGCTGGTGGGGGCTTATAGTTTGTATCAAAAAATAAAATACATATGTTAAAAAGGGTCTTAATATTCAAAACAGCAACGTCATGGATGACATTGGAACACGAAGAGTATATAGCCCTTAACTGGTAGCAGCATAGTATTATAAAGTGCAATCAAATGTTCAATAAATAGCAGCATATTATAATAGAGTGCAATCAAATATAAATAGTTTTAGCAGCATACAAAGTGCAATTGAATTTAAAGTATAAAAGGTGGATTCTAATGTGCAGAACAGCAGTTTCTTGCGGAGCACAATCCCATAATACAGTGGTTCCCAAACTTTTGACTCCTGAGGACCCACACTGAATCACTTCTGGAAGCCGGGGACCCCCAAGCAATGTACAATTTAAAAAAATTAAAACAGTAATTCGCAAAAAATACACACCAAACAAATACTTGCCTTAGTAAAGCTTTTATTATTTCATATTGAGAAATATGCAAATGTGCAACAACTGCAATCCAATGATAACTTTAATAAGTTATAGTTATCGTGATAAGGAGCAGCGAATGGCAGTGGGCAGTCAGGGGTGGCGGGCCACTGGGGGCACAGCGGCGGGGGAAACGCGTGGAACAGAAGGCAAAAGGGGCACAAAAACAAGGAAAAAACGAGTGGCTGGGAAGGCAGAAGGGCCCAAAAAAGAGTGGGAGAGAGAGCAGAAGGGCACAAAAAATGAGGGAAAAGTGAGTGGCACAGAGGGCAGAAGGGTACAAAAAATGAGTGGAACAGAGGGCAGAAAGGCACAAAAAATGAGGGAAAAACGAGTGGCACAGAGGGCAGAAGGGCACAAAAAAACGAGTGGAGCAGAGGGCAGAAGGGCACAAAAAACGAGTAGCACAGAGGGCAGAAGGGCACAAAAAACGAGTGGCACAGAGGGCACAAGGGCACAAAAAATGAGGGAAAAACAAGTGGAACAGAGGGCAGAAAGGCACAAAAACGAGTGGAACAGAGGGCAGAAAGGCACAAAAAATGAGGGAAAAACGAGTGGCACAGAGGGCAGAAGGGCATAAAAACAAGGCAAAAACTAGTGGAACAGAGGGCAGAAAGGCACAAAAACAAGGAAAAAACGAGTGGCACAGAATGCAGAAGGGCACAAAAGAAGAGTGGGACAGAGGGCACAAGGGCAAAAAAATGAGGGAAAAGCGAGTGGCACAGAGGGCAGAAAGGCACAAAAAACGAGTGGAACAGTGGGCAGAAAGGCACAAAAAACGAGGGAAAAACGAGTGGCACAGAGGGCAGAAGGGCAAAAAAAAAACGGGTGGAAGAGAGGGCAGAAGGGCACAAAAAACGAGTGGCACAGAGGGCAGAAGGGCACAAAAAACAAGTGGCACAGAGGGCACAAGGGCACAAAAAACGAGGGAAAAACGAGTGGAACAGAGGGCAGAAAGGCACAAAAACGATTGGAACAGAGGGCAGAAAGGCACAAAAAATGAGGGAAAAACGAGTAGGCACAGAGGGCAGAAGCGCACAAAAAAAGGAGGCAAAAATGAGTGGAACAGAGGGCAGAAAGGCACAAAAAACGAGTGGAACAGAGAGCAGAAAGGCACGAAAAATGAGGGAAAAACGAGTGGCACAGAGGGCAGAAGGGCACAATAAATGAGGGGAAAACGAGTGGCCCAGAGGGCAGAAAGGCACAAAAAACGAGGGAAAAAAGAGTGGCACAGAGGGCAGACGGGCACAAAAAAATGAGTGGAACAGGGGGCAGAAGGGCACAAAAACGATTGGAACAGAGGGCAGAAACGCACAAAAAACGAGGGGAAACGAGCTGAACAGAGGGCAGAAAGGCAAAAAAACGAAGGAAACGCAGTGGCGCAGATGGCACAATAAAACGAGTGAAACAGAGGGCAGAAGGGCAAAAATATGAGGGAAAAACGAGTGGAACAGAGGACAGAAAGGCACAAAAAACAGGGGGAAAACTAGTGGTACAGAGGGCAGAAGGCACAAAAAACGAGTGGCACAGAGGACAAAAAGGCACAACAAACGTGGGGAAAACGAGTGGCACAGAGGGCCGAAGGGCACAAAAAAATGAATTGAACAGAGGGCAGAAGGGCACAAAAAACGAGTGGAACAGAGGGCCGAAGGACATAAAAAACGAGGGGAAAACGAGTGGCACAGAAGGCAGAAGGTCACAAAAAAAGAGTAGAACTGAGGGCAGAAGGGCACAAAAAACTAGGGAAATGCACACAAACACACACACACAAATTAAACACTTACATGCAGTTTCAGAAGAAGAGCCCTCCTGCCGGTTCAACGTGCTCCTGCCTCCAATGCTCTTCAATTTCGGCGTCGGGTGATGGGCAGAAGTGAATAACACAATATAAGGGCAATCACCCTTCAGCTTGCACCTATGGCTGGAGGGTGATTGGCCAGATTTCATTGCAGTCTTGCCGCCCTGGCGCCAGCAACATTCACACCTCTCATGTGCTGTGAGCCTGGGGGCCTGATTGTATTGCAGTCTTGCCGCCCAGGCGCCAAGTACATTCACACCTCTTTCGTTAGGCACTTAAGTCCTGTGGACCCCCTTGGGAATGTGTCACGGACCCCTGGGGGTCCTCGGACCACAGTTTGGTAAACGCTGCCATAATAAAAATTTATAACTCCAATAAAATAACAGCATAATGAGATTAAATACAATTAGCTGGATTTGGGGGTGCTCATTGAGACACGTGAACGAACTGCAACTCTCAAGAAAGAACTTACACGAAAATTCATATAATCTCTCTTGAGCTTAAGAATTTCCAAATAGGCTATTCTATAATCAATAATGGCAGTAGGGAATTAGAAATTGTTTGGTGTATATTTGATAAAGTGTGGCTCTTTATGTGTGGCTCACTGGTTAGAGCAGGCAGACCCTGAAGCAGAGGTCAGACCCGGGACCAGGGTTCGATTCCCGACGCGGCAGGGTGTTGAGCTCAAATGTCCACGGACTCGATAATTCTCGCTTCGGTGCCTGACCTAATCATGGGTTCACACTATGCAACTCTGGGCATTAAGCTTGCTTAATCTCCACAACGGCCCCCCGCGGCGGGATGCCTGGCTTTCACCTTGGGGATGCCCTGTAGGGGCTATCTCACAGGGAAAAACCAGGACGGTTTCCCAAGGCAAGCGCGGAGATACCCCTTTGGGGGTTGATTCTGGCGCTATATAAGAAATGCAATAATAAAGTTGCACAAAAATAAAAAGTGTAGCATAGATTGATTCCTGCGTGTGCCACAGGGGCAGGGCATTTGCTCAAGATTGATATTAAAGCCTATAGGGAAGCAAAGTGAGTATTTTAAGGTTCCAGCCCTGAGGCGAAAGAGCAAAATTCTCTCCCAACGGTCTATGTTCTTTAAAAGATAGCTCGATGGCAGATGTGATGGAGGCTATAAGCATCCACCAAAGACATGTACCTTGCAACTGATGATTTAGAGAGCACTATAGCGTCTCTTGCGTTGCTAAATTGTTTGTATAGGGCATCCTGGAGGGTGTTTTTGCTTAATCCCTCCAGGTCAGTTGGGTTTAGAAATATGTGTTCCAAATTCACGCTGCTCAAGCTTTTTTTGACAGTGGCAAACCAGGGTATGCTCCCACACTTATCACATTTAAGGCAGTCTGCTATTATGTATTTCGTCAGAGTAACTGCTGAGTTTTGCCAAACCTTTAACCAAAATATGCCGGGACTGGACCTAATATAATCTTCAATATAATGCAGTTTTAACTCCTTTATGGCACACAAATTGTGAGGAGGAAATTGGGTCCCCTAAGAGTTTCCGGCAGAATCTATTTTCCTCTCCCTGGACACCACTGCATTTTGTGAAGCCCCAAACTTCTGCGCAGTATGTTGCAGTGGGAATGCACTGTGTTTTATAGATTTTGGTTATAGATAGCACTACCTCTGCTTTTTTGGGTTGCAGGAGGCTCATAATTGAATTAATGGCCTTCAAACATTTACTTCTACTATGGGCCGCATGGGCTGTCCAAGAGCCATTGTCAGAGAATTCTAACCCCAAGTATGGGAAAGTGCAAGTGCGTAACAAACGTTCTGGACCTGAGTCAATTGAATTAATAAGGTGCTTTTTAGGGCCACAGGTCATTATGAACGATTTTTTCAAATTAGTGCAAAGGTCTAAGTCAGCAATGAAATCTATGAAACCCCTAACAAAGTGCGCAGTGCATTCGGTGTGTGACCCATTAGTACTGCATCATCGGCGTACAATAGGACGGGGAGTTTATCACTGTTAATTCTCAGGACATCATTAGTCAGTTCGGACAATACGTTGTGTAAATCATTAATATATAAAATAAATAGGAGAGGGGTCTCTACCAATATTGATGTCCCTTGACACCTCCCCATCCTTACCAATCATCACCCGTGCCTTCAAATCCCTTTGTAAATTAGCTAAAACGTGAACCAAAACCTCATCCAACCCATATTTTAAAAGGACCGACCACAGGCGTGACCTGTTATCGAGGTCAAAGGCTGAGGTGAGGTCCATAAAAGCCAAGTAAATGTGCGACTTCGGGCTATGGTATATTTGCCGACAATCAGATTAAGATTTAGGCACTGTTCCCCGGTTCCCAATTTATTTCTAAAATTTAGCTGCCACTTACTTAAAGTGTGTTCCCCCTCAGCCCAATACCCAAGAATCTTCAATGTATTGTCAATTCGGGAGATCGTGTGTAGCAGCTAGGGTTGGATCGGTCTCCTTTTTTAAAATTGGAACCATGATGCTGGTAGTCCATGTACTTGGGATAAAAGTGTTTGTTAAATTGTTAAAAACATTAAGTAAAAGGGGTGCCCAGAATTCAGGTTTATGCTTGATAAGATCAATAGAAAGCCCATGTCGGCCGGGAGCCTTATTTCTTAGGTTTGATGAATGGCGTCCTCGGCTTCTGACACACACTGGGAGTTTAAAGGGTCCTTGCTCTGGAATGGGGCTGTATAGATCTTGGAAAAATGAGCTTCCCAGGCTTCACTGGTTATGTTACAGCTTAAGGGGGTGAGAGTAAGACCTATAGACCTCATACCTTTGACTGCTGCCCAAAACCGTTGCCATTGTTAAGACTAGTGGCACAGGCAAGATTATCCCAGCATTCTTTTAGGATCTCGACTTTTCATTGCCTGGCCACTTCTTTGTAGTGTGACCTCAGAGACTTAACGAGGGTTACATCCCTTGGTGTTGCTGTGAGTGCTACACAGAGTTCTCTGTTTGCAAGCGAGCAGGCATTGTTAAACCATCTTGGGTTCTGATTGGTATCTAATGCAGGCCTAGAAATCAATCATTTAATGCTGGCACATAGATGACTAAAAGCATTAATTGCCTCTGGATTAGGATCACTAGATGACAGACAAATATCAATGAGTAATGGGTGTGCTTTTATCATTTTGGAAAACAAATTTTTGTTATCAATGACTTTCCAAATCTCTCTTAGATTATCAGGCGAGAGCACTAGATTATTACTCCCAGGCTCTTTAACAAAATCAAGTCTTGGGGCAAAACTTATCGTAGCTGAAATCAGCTTATGGTCACCCCGTACAGTAGGTAAAACCTCTGCTTTTAATAAAGTCTTCCAGTGAGACGGATATAAAACCATGACGGATATAAAAACATAATCAACGGTAGAGGTGCAACCCCGACCCCTGTATGTAGGTATTAAACAATTATCATTGTGACATACAGCCACGATTTCCATCACATTTAGTAAATTATGATTAGACAAATGATCTAACAATTCTGTCCCCCTTTTGCATGGGTGCTCATAAGCCGGAGGAACAGTAACTAGTTCATTTTCCCTAGGAATCGTGGTGTTAAAGTCGCTGCCTAAGCAAATTCCAACCAAACTATGGGACGCCTTTTGACTTTGTAAATTGGCAATAAAATTAAACAAATTAATAAAATTCATATTTGGTAAGGTTAAAAAGTCATTATTATAAAAATGGATAAAGCAAATGGGGGGCCCCCTGTGTGTAGATTAGGACTTGAAAGTTGTCATTGTTTGTAGGAGCAATCTTAGTACTACCACCTGAGGAGATGTTAACCCAGATGGAGAGTCCGCCGGATGGGTGGCCTACATTAGGACCGGTACAATGTTATTAAAACACTCAAACCTTCTCGATATCGATGCCTTGTGGACCAGGTTTCTTGGAACATGAGGATGTCATATTTTAGGACTACATTTACCTAGTCTTCAGAGTTTAATTTAGAGGCCAAGCCCGCAACGTTCCAGCTTAGTACATGCAAGTTTGAATCATATCGTTCTGGGATATCATGTCACAAGGAATTGGACAGATAATTAATGAGAGCGGGTTCAGCTAATGTTGGAATGGGCAACAGTCAATCCAGGCTGTCGCTACCAGACAGGGTGGAAAACCTGTTATGCATTGTATGCAGGGGGATGGCAAAGATGTTTGCATCCAGGGTTGGTTTATAGAAAAAACCTAGGGACAGTGACCAGATGAGTGTTGAAATTATGTTATTAAACTCCTGTGTCATCAAAATCAATCTTACTAGTGACGGTCGTCGAAGGTTAATGACAACACAGTCTCTCTCAATGTTCTTTAATGAGGGTCCAAGCCACCCTACCCTGCGCACCATTATGATATCACTAATGTTTGCCACCCTAAGCCCTTTGTGTTTGACAAGCCAGTCAGCGCTTTTTTTTCGCAATTGGTCCCAAGTTTCAGTCTGATTTTTTCTTAGAGGGGAAACGCCTGCTAAGACTAGGACATAGGGACATGCTGCTGGTGGTAAGCTACCAACTTCTCTATTGGCCTCAGCAGACGTTCCGCTATCATGGATTTCGGTAGCAGTGGTTGCGCTGTGAATGCTACAACCTGAAGTGGCTTTATTTATGGAATTTGCGGAATTTATGGAATTAGTTGGATGAATATGGGTGTTTGGGCTATTTGTGCGACCTCTAGTTGATGGTTTATTCTGAGGAGGAATGGGTTTAGTTAAAGGACATTCTTTTGCTTTGTTACACATAACACAGGCACTGTTAGGGAGAAAGGGCATAGGTGTAGGAATTTGCCGTTGTTGGTTCGATTTTACTGCACCAGGGGATTGCACATTGGAGACCCCCCCTTGTTTGGTGGTTGATTTAAGGATATTAATATGTGTATTTAATTTGTTTGTCAATGACTCCAAGCGATCTAACCATTTCCAAAGGGCAGTGAAATTCTTGTACAAGGTCTCTAATACGCTCATATACAGTTTCCACTATGATGTCGATTGAAATGTCACCAGATCTAGGGTCGGTTGGAGGAACTGCTGTGGGCTCAGTCTGAGTAAAAGTAGAATGATTTAATGGTTCTGATCAAGTTAGGTCGACAGTCACATCAGCAGTCTCCGCTATCACAATCGCTGGGATCGCAGGGGGCACCGTGGCTTGGATCCATGAGCTCAGGGCTGTGCGTTCTTGTTTTAAATGGGGGGTTGTTTCCTCTTAGAGCTGGTCAGTTAAGCCAGTTTTCTTTTTATTTTTGCCCCTGTGATTGCCGGGTTCGGGGAGATATGCATGTCTGATACAATGTCCTTGTTGCAGACCACTACAGGGTGATCCTCAAAGGCTCCATTTTCCTCATCACCCTGATTGCCCTGGTTATGCTCTATGTTGCAATTGCTCCCTAGATTTGGTGAATGCTCCGTGGTACCGTTGAAAGCATTTGGCGTCACGGGGGACCTAATACAATCCTCTTGTTCCTCCCCTGCCAGAGGGGTGGTCCATGGAGCCGCCAGTCCCAAGGACAATCGCCTCTCAGTTAGCAACAATATTAACTGCTCTTTCTAGAATGCTGTAAATGGTGGTAGAAGGGTGGGAGCTTGTTATGATTGTAAGTTTCCCCATGTCGTGGTATTTCTACACTTACCTCAGCACAGCTTAGAAGTTGGAGCCTCTCAGGGGGGTGGCCCTGCCCAGCCTCTTCCTGTCTTTGACAGGCACAGACAGGCCCGCCCTTGGCCCGGGCTAAGCCCGGGCAGTCCCGCGCGCGTCCCTCGATGCGGGAGGCCGGCAGAGATCTTATCGCGCCTCCGGGCGTGGGAGGCAGCATCACAGCATGCACCAATATGGGGTTGCTGGGAGATGTAGTCCCGTGTTGGCTGTTCCTCTCATGGCAGGATGTGATAGGTGAGGGCAGTGTTGGCCGTTCCCCTCACAGCTGGAAAGTATTGGCCGTTCCCCTCATGGCTGGAAAGTGTTGGCTGTTCCCCTCATGGCTAGAAAGTGTTTGCCGTTCCCCTCATGGATGCGATGCCCGCTGTTGCCGGCATCCCGTGCTGCGGGAGGCCGGCAGAGATCTTATTGCGCCTCCGGACGCGGGAGGCAGCGTCACAGCATGCGCCAATACTGGGTTGCTGGAAGATGAAGTCCCCTGTTGGCCGTTCCCCTCACGGCAGGATGGTGATAGGTGAGGACAGGGTTGGCCGTTCGCCTCACGGCTGGAAAGTTTTGGCCATTTCCCTCATGGCTGTGATGCTTGCCGTCGCTGGCGTAATATAGAAGATATATTTGTATATTAAATAATATATTTGAAAAAACCTCATAAAGAAATAAACATATTAATATTTAAAAAGTAAAAATAATAGTTCTTATTTATAAGTCCATATTCTTTTACACAATTTTTAACAATTAATAAAATGAAAATATTTAATCATAGTATATACCTTACAATAAATGTGCTATGCAAAAATCATTAAACAAAAAAAATTACTAATTTATGACACAAACTAAACAACAATGAAAACATGTATGATTTCAAATAAACAATACAATAATATTCTTCAATGTTTTAACCTTGATGGAATGCTTTTAGAAATATACAACAAAATGTTTAAAAATTGTAAAAAAATATCACCAAAAAAATTAAAGCACAGCAGAAAGTAAGAAAAGAGAAATAAGAAATATATAAATATGTTTAAGATACTCAAAATACCTAAGAAAAAAATAAGAAAGTAACATGTATTAGGCTAACTGTAGTCCAAAATTAAAACAAGAAATATACAAACAAAAAAAACATGGGAATAAACTATTCTATCCCCAGCCCTACAAATATTGCGGAAAAACATACGTGGGGTTAAAGTAATGTTTACCATTCTAACTCCAGTTCAATAAACATTGGGGAAAACAGATGTGCTGCAAGGATGGAGAGTCACATTTTCTAAACTAATTCCAGGCTGACAAATATTGGTAAAAGTACATACACTGGTTGGGGGGGCAGATTTGTTATACTAACTCAATTCTAACAAACACTGGGGAGTGTTAATACATTGGGGGATCATGTTGGCAACTCTAACTCCCATTTAACAAACAGTGGGGGAAAGTGTATATTGGTGGGAGGAGCGTCACATTTACTCTGCTAAATCTAATCCAACATACACTGTGGACAGTGAACAGACTGGGGTGGACTTTACTATTCTACCTCCAATCCAACAAACATTTAAGAAATGTGCATACATTTGGGTCTCAGATTTACTATTGTCACTCAAATTTGACAAATACTAAGAAACGTGCATACATTGGGGGGATTCAGATTTACTATTCTATTTAGAACCTAAAAACACTGGGAAAAGTACATATATTGAAGGGTGTGGGGTCACATTTACTATGCTAACTAACTATTCTAACCAAAAAACACTGATGCAGGAATTTACATTGGGGGTCAAACTTACTATTCGAATTCCATTCTAAAACAGTAGGGAAAGTGTATACACTTGGGGTTAGCATTCAATATTCTAATTACTTTCCAAAACATGTGAAACAAATATATTTTTTAATACACTCTAATACTTAGCAAATGAAATCTTTAAATGAAAAAATACCAATAAAAGTATAATAGTATTCACAAAACATACATATTTTCTTACATATTACACATATTACACACAAAAAGAGCATGCATGCTGGAGGTGTGCATGAATGCTCCTTTTATTGTTGAATGGGATACACATCAATGCTTTACACCTAATCCTGGCCTTGCTCACAATAGGCAGACATTTTTATATGTGCATTTAAATACACTCAACCATCACCAAAGGTTTATGGGCAACATAGATACAGAAAAATACATCACTGAAGATGGTGACTTAAGACCAAATGCGTCCAACATTTGACAATTTGTGCCAAATTAGTTTGTGATCCATATTATAGTCTGTTTTCATGAAACTTTGGTGTAACCCTGTATGCATAGAGAAAATACTGGACTTCTATTAATAGAAACTACTTATCAAAATTGTAGCTTGAACGTTTTGATATCCAAACTAAGTCCCATTGGGCATCCTGTGATTTGACCTGTCTACAAATAATTATAGGAATATAGAAAGCAGCATTGGATGAATATCATTCAGTCTGAAGCAGACTCTTCATCTTCCTCAGAGACCTCGATTTTTACCTCGACAACCTCAAGAACAGGACATATACTCGACCCCGTTTTCACGGCCAGCGACAGAGTCAAGTACAGCCATATCACAGATCTCACCTGGACACGCCACACCATTGTCCACTTCAACATCAAAAGATCCCCCACCTCCTCACACCCTTGCTGGAACAAAATATTTGAAAGGCAGTGGACCTCCCTCAACCAATTCCACCAACTACTGAAAAAGACAAAGTGAACCGCACTAGCTAACCACATTAAAACCAGCTCAAACTACATCAAGAACTCTTCAACATCGTCAGAGAGTTCTCCAACACCTAAGCCACCGAAAACACCATCACCCCCTCTCAAGAACTCTGCGACTCCCTGGTGGAGATCTTGCATGACAAGATCTCCACTATCTACAAAAACTTAAAACTCCAACCAACCAACACCCTCAGCCTCCCCACTCCCATGGACGCTAACCCCAACACGAACTACGACCACCTGCTCACCGCCTGGGAACAGCTCACCACACAAAACACCACAGCCATCATGAACTTCATCAACTCAGGAGCAACCACGGATCCCCGTCCCCAACACATCTTCAACCTCAGGAGCAAGAGTATCAGCAGTTAACTCACCACCATTTTCAACTCACCCATAACCACCGCCGCCTTCCCTAAAGTATGGGAACACATAGACGTTAAACCCTTTCTCAAAAAACCTTCCTCCAATCCCAGCGAACTCAAGAACTACTGTCCCACCTCGCTGCTACCCTCTCCCATCAAAGTCCTCAAAAAGGCCATCAACCGCCAACTCACAGAACACCTGGAGATCAACAATCTTCTGGATCCTTCCCAATCTGCATTCTGCACCAATCACAGAACCGAAACCACTGTGATCGCTGCCACTGACGACATCAGAACCCTTCTCAATTGAGGAGAAACAGTGGCCCTGATCATCCTCGACCTCTCAGCAGCATTCAACAACGTATCCCACCACACCCTTATAAAGAGGCTTCATCACATCGAAATCCAAGGAGCCGCCCTCAAATGAATTGTGTCCTTCCTCATCAGAAGAACCCAGAGACTTTGCCTACCACCTTTCAGCTTTGAACCCAAGAACATCATCTGCGGCATCCTTCAAGGCTGACCCCCTCGGCCAACATTGTCATAACCCACAGAATGAAAATCCTATCTTACACAGATGACACCCGGCTCATCCTCATTCTTTTAAAAGACCCCTCCACCATGAAGGCCAACTTCCACAGGTGCATGACGGGCACCACCGACTGGATGAAAAACAACTGCCTAAAACGGCAACAACACCTCCCTGTGGACTGACTCCTGGAAGCCTTCTGCACTAGGACCAGCACTCAGACAGATGAAGCATGCCACCTTGCATCATCCTGGGCAGCAAGCTTACTATGAAACACCAGATCAATGCAGTATCTTCCATCTGCTCCCTCACATTTCGCATGCACCGTAAGATCTTAAATGGCTTACCCCATCAACAACACTACAACTTCTCAAGCCCTAATCACAGCTGGCTGGACTGTAGCAATGCACTCCACGTGGGAATAATCGCTCAGCTCCTAAAGAGTCTGCAGACTATACATAATTCAGCATCCAGACTCATCCTCGACCTCCCCAAATGGACCCACATCACACCTCACCTCAACAAGCTCCATTAGCTCCCCATTCAGAAGAGATGTCAATTCAAGATGTTGATACACACCTACAAAGCCCTTCACAATCAGGGACCAGCATACATCAACCACTGCCTAAACTTCCACCATCCCTCTAAAAACCAGTGCTCAGCCTCCCTCTCCCTCGTGCACACACCCCGCATCTGCCAAAGCAATGTTGGAGGATGTCCTATCTTCTACCTAATGGTGTAAAACTGGAACAAACTACCCCTTCACCAACAGACCTCATCCTCTCTTCCGGAATTCTGGAAAGGACTTAAGACCTGGCTGTTCAACTGAGCCTCTATCAGCTATGCACCCAGCACCTGGATGCCCTCACAGGAGATTGATTATCACACTATACATAAGTCCTGATTGATTTATTGCATTAATATATTTTTTATTATCTTATTTGAACACCTGAAGGAGGGGTTAGTATATTAACTCCAGTCTTTGCTATATTCACAAGCTTTATATCTTCTAAAACCTTCGAAGCCCTTTCTGTGATTTATCATGTTTTCATATCTCGATTCTTCAGCTGGCTGTGTTCTGGTATCTCGCTGGTAGATTTAATTTTCCCAAATTTTATTAATTGTTTTCTGGAGAGCAGGTCTTCTATATTTGGGGTATTGGGTAACAAATCCCAGTGTGTTTTTTCAAAATGTTCCTTGACAGATTGTGTTGGGCAGTGTAGGTTGTAATGACTCGAACATAGGCAGTCTCACATTTCTTTTCTGTAAAGACTTTAGTTTTGAAAATGTGCTCATAACTTGACTTTAACAACACAGATCATCTTTCTGCTATATCTGGTTCTAATTACCAATTGGTTATTACTTCCATTATCAGGAATTAGCAGCACTTGATTACATCTTGCTAAATTATCAACCATGCTCACATCTCCAGTTCTCCAATGCCCCACCCCCTCCTATTCTGCTATACATCACTTGCCCAGTCTCGCAGGGATTAGTAATATTGTTCACCCATTGTGTTATTGAATCACTTGTCCCTCTCAATCCTGCATCTAGGTGAAGGGAAGGCAGAGGTGACAGACCATCTTCCAGTGAATTAGTAAATCTGGCCACCATGTCCATCCATACCGCTGGATCTTTTGCCTCTTCCTGGTAGCCCTCACAAGGACTTCTCAGCTACAGCCCATTCAATAATATGTCTCCCCCCTTCCATCTCTGCCGGACCCTGTGAACACTGCCATTGAATGGCAATTCAATGTCTCAACACAACTTATCCTAAACTTACAAAAACACTTCATTTTCTCTTTGTCAGTGGTTGAAATTATATGGCGTAGGCACTGCTTAAGCGACAGTTGAGGTATATTACCTTTAAACTTATGGCAGATGTCTACTACCTTCCCCCAGTACTCTACTATTACCCTGTATGCCCATGTCGTATAAGTGAAGTACCCCGCCTCTCCGCCTATCTCGTACAATCCAATGGTCTCCCTGGTTAAATGTTATTAATCTTTTGAGCACAAGGTATGGGAGATGTAAGAAGTAGAATTGAGTCAACCTGACTCTTGAATTACTGGTTTAACTTGAGTACAGGCCATTGCCCATTCCAGGTCTGTGAAGGGGTGCCTGCATATCTTCCTGCTATCTCTGCCTGACCCTTAAAGATGTTTTTTCTCCTGTCTGCCTTCAATGCTTTGTACAGTCTGTAAAGTCGCAAAAATATTAATCCTGAGAACTATCGCCTGACCGCTCTATTACATAACGCTGCAAATGTTTATGCTGGGCTTTTACTTCACGACTTAAAGAGTTGGGTAGACGAACAGAAGATAATTTCATTCAATCAGAGCGGCTTTCATCGCGGTATGGGCTTCTTAACTAATTTGACAGTATTAGCCCTGACAATACGAAAAGCTCAGAAATTTAAAAGCTTGTGCATGCCTGCTTCGTGGCCCTGAAGGCCACTTACAGGCTAAAGCTCTGGTCCAAACTTGTAGCCTGGGAGATCCCTGAGAAACTACTGAAAGCAATCCAACAACTCCATGCAGAAAACCTGGATTAGGATAAAAATAAGAGATGGAACAAGGGTCTTGTGCAAGATCAAAACCACACCAGGTCTCAAACAGAGATGCATGCTCAATCCAGCAATTTCCAACCTCTTCCTGGCTGACCTCACATGAGACCTGGACCAGACAAACCCTAATGCACCCAAATTAAGGGGGAATCCATTGATGAGTATTTGCAACCGAAATTGAAGTCGCAAAACATTAGTACATTGTTTTGAGACTCGCTTTTTGGAAGGGAATGGCCCTTCCAAATAGCGAGTCGCAAAACCTATTTCACAAAAAAAATTGTGACTCGCTAAATAGGCTATGTACATGGCCCAATATGTTTTTGCATGCAAAAACAAGTTCGCAAACCTGTTTGCGCATGTAAAAATGGATTGTACATCTGGCCCCATACCTGCAAATTAGCAGATTTTGACACAATTTGCAAATAAACTGCAACCAAAACAAGTCGAGTCTTAATCATGTACACCGCTGCCAGTATTAGAATAAAGATAACTAATCTTGAAGAGGTTCTAAGGTGTCTTCCCAAATGAATTTTGTGTGTATAACTGTTGTTAGCACCGGTATCCAGATAACCTCGCCTGATGAATTCTTAAGATGTATTTTTAATTGTATGTTTAAGACAAACTTTTATTTATGATCTTTTTATATTCAATGGTTTTATGAAATAAGCATATCTAATAAAATTAGAATTTAAAATACATGCCACCTCATCTACATATCTAAGTCATATGACCATAAAATCCTATCCAATCTCCTATATGTGTTGTTAGACCTCGAATAGCAGGAACATTGACTGTGCATTGAATGGAATGCTCTCCATATATCTACGTATTCTGTATCTCATTACATTTCTATGGGCCATAATCGTATTTGTTTTTGTGTACTCGTTGGGTGGGTGCCTATCTATTTTGACATCTAAAACACAATTGAAATCACCCACCCAGGCCATTGGGATGTCGAGATAAGGGATCCAGTAAAGTCTAGCAGAAAAGCTTTCCGTCCATATTAGGGGTATGTAAGTTCATATAGGTTATCACCTCCTCATCTAACTATCCATGCACCAATACATATCTACATTTTATATCTGCTTTAGAGTAAATACGCCTAAAAGGTACCCATGATGTCAAGCATATGAATACTCCTCTAGCATAACTGGAATATGTGGGTGAATAAAATTGCCCTTATCTTATCTTATCTTAGCAGGCATTTATTGAGCGCACGTACACCCGTGGGTTTCATGGCGCTGAGTGAGGAAGGCAGATGAAACAGAAGCACTTAGCCAGCCACTTGCACGAATAGCCAGGTTTTCAAGGATTTTCTGAAGCTGATAAGATCTTTACAGCTTCGGAGTGCCAAAGGCAGAGAGTTCCAGAATTTTGGGGCAAGATAAGAGAAGCTGCAACCACCCAGCCGTTTACGTCTAAAGGACGAGGTGGCGAGCAGAAGGTGGTGGGCAGAGCAAAGACAGCGGCTGGGGTTGTATTTTGTGAGCCGACTGCTGATAAATTTAGGGCAGTTGCCGTGCACGGCTTTAAAGGCCATGCAGCCAGTTTTGAAAGACACCCTATGGGTCAGCGGGAGCCAATGGAGTTGAGCAAGGCAAGGGCTGGCCGAGGACCACTTTGGGAGTTTAAATATCTGTCTGGCTGCTTGATTTTGGACCATTTGGAGCCTCTTTAGTAGACCAGCAGGAAGACCAAGGTAGATGGAGTTAGAAAAGTCCAGCCGTGAGTGTATCAGTGCTATTACCACCTGGATCAGGGCAGAGTGAGTAAGCAGATGAGCGATCTTCCTAATTTTTTGTAGCTGGTAGACACTGGAAGAGATCACAGCGCCCACCTGCCCGCGAAGCGAGAGGTCGGCCTCAATGATAATCCCCAAGCTTTTCACAGAAGAGGAGGGGACTGGGGGGAGCCCGAGTTCAGGTGGCCAAAATTGCGGACCCCAACTGATCAAACTATTTCCAGGCAGGACCAACTCGGTCTTGCCTGGGTTGGTACACAGACAAAATATCGATTTGTAAATATCGATATACAAAAATATCGAAGTTTAAATATCGATGGGACAAAATATCGAAGGTAAGTAATATCGACAGTCTTAATATCGATATTGGTATGATATCAGTAATATCGAAGTTGTAAATATCGATGTCAATAATATCGAAATTAATAACTTCGATGTTACTAATATCAATTTTTAAATACATTTAGTGTATATTATATTGTATTTAATATGTTTTATTATTTATTTTTAATGTAATTTAATTAAATATTGTCTTTTACTACTGTAGCGGGTTGTGGGTTTATAGGGGAATAGGGTGGGAAGTAATTTAATTATGTTAAATTAATTATTAATTAGCAGGAATTATTAATTGATTAATTGAGAAATCATTTTTAATTATTTTTAATTAATTGATTAATTGATAAATATGTTCTGTAGCGGGTTATGGGTCTATAGGGGAATAGGGTGGGAAGTAATTTAATAATAATTAATTAATTGATATATGTTTGTACATATTTTAATTAATAATTAATTGGTAATTAATTTCTATTAATTCGTTAATTAATTAATATAATTTTTTACATATTTATAATTATTAATTAGTTGGTAATTCATTAATATTAATTATTTAATTACATTAATTATAGTAATTTTTTTATATATAATTTATTGTTATTCTTAATTAATTAATTGGGAAAAATAATATTAATCATTAAATTAAATTAATTACAGCAAATGTGCTAATATATTTACTTTATTGTTATTGTTAATTAATAATTAATTGGTAATTAAATAATATTAATTAATTTTGGGTAAAGGAGTATTTTTAGGGTTCAGGGTCAGTTTTCAGTTTTTGGGTAAAGGGGTATTTTTAGGGTTCTGGGTCAGTTTTCAGTTTTTGGGTAAAGGGGTATTTTTAGGGTTCAGGGTCAGTTTTCAGTTCATGGGTAAAGGGGTATTTTTAGGGTTCAGGGTCAGTTTTCAGTTTTTAGGTAAAGGGGTATTTTTAGGTTTTAGGGTCAGTTTTCAGTTTTTGGGTAAAGGGGTATTTTTAGGGTTCAGGGTCAGTTTTCAGTTTTTGGGTAAAGGGGTATTTTTAGGGATAAGGGTCAGTTTTCAGTTTTTGGGTAAAGGGGTATTTTTAGGTTTCAGGGTCAGTTTTGGGTTTTTGGGGTACAGGGATATTTTTAGGGTTCAGGGTCAGTTTTGGGTTTTTGGGGTACAGGCGTACAGGGTAAAAACAAAAAAATATTACATTAAATCAAATAAATTACATGAAAAAAATTAAAATTACATTAAATTATTAAGTGTTTTATTTATTTTAAATGTATATGTATTAGTTTTAATTTTGTTTTAATATTTTTATTTAATAGGTGTAAAATTATATGTATTTTAAAAAAAATTTACATTATTATTAATACATTTAAAAAAACTATATTTTTGATTCCGATATTTTTGTACTACGATATTATTTTTTCGATATTTTTGTACTTACCTTAATGAAGATAGGATTCCGATATTTTTGCTGTCGATATTTTTGCTCCGATATTTTTGCATTTCGATATTATGTCTGTCGATATTATGTCAGACATTCGCCTGGGTTAATTTTCAAATGATTGATGTCCATCCATCGCTGGATATGGAGTAAGGTGGCCTGAAACTCACTGACAGCATTGGGGGAGCTAAGGAAAAAGATGATCTGAAGATCATCAGCATAGTTGAATAATGTAATGTTTCGAGTTTTGAGAGAGTGAATGAGAGGTCTGAGGTAGATATTAAAAAGCAACGGGGACAAAGAGGAGCCCTGCGGGACCCCACAGGTAGAAGGAAGTTTGGGAGCAGTGAATTCTCCAAGCCTGACTGCCTGGGTGCAGCCTGTAAGGAAAGATTTGATCCATTCTAAAGCAGCTCCTCGCAAGCCGGCCTGCTCGACACGGTTGAGAAGGATGGTGTGGTCAACCGTGTTGAATGCGGCCGACAAGTCCAGGAGCACCAGCGCTTGATGTTCACCTCTGTCAGCATTGACCCTCATGGTGTCCATGACCGCTAAGATCACAGCCTCTGTGGAGTGTGCCGGGCGAAAGCCCGCTTGATTTGGTTCTAAGAACTCTGACCGTTCAATGAAGTTGGACACACAGCTGGTCACATGAGCTTCCAAGACTTTAGCAAGGAAGGGTAAAAGGGAAATAGGACGGTAGTTAATAGGCCTACCACTTTTTCTTAGCTTTATTCACCTCTTCATCTTTGAGGTATGTCCCATGGAGAAATGTCAGCCCTGTGATGTTTTAGCAATCAGTGAGATTGATCTATATCTCTTAATATACCCTCTGAGATACACAACATTTCACATCAGCACACTCATTATTTTTTCTATTTCACCATATTCCCTTCTCTTGACTGTTCTCTCCATCATCCTTTGAGTTGTACTATGAGTAAGATAACCCTCTCCCTCCCTCCCGGGGTAACACTCAAGATCAGTACTGGTGGAGTTTCAGCACTTCAGTTGATCCAGGCAAATTTTAAAATGTGTGTCTCATTTACTAAAAATAGATTTGATAAAGGTGGTCGCAATTTGCTCACAAACAATTACCAAATGCATTTGTAGTTTGCAAGATGGTCCAAATACTAATAGGTCGGTTAAAAAATACTGAATTGTAGTAGGTCACAAATCTGTCTACCTCATAAATATTTTAAATTGCGACCCACTACGATTGGCTAAAATCACAGACATGGTGTCATGCTTGAGTCAGAAGAACACCATGTCTTTGATTGCTTATAAATAAATAAAAATCGTTAATACAGCATTTAAAAAAAAATTACAAATATTTTTAGGGGCCATCAGACCTCTGTCTCCTCCTTATAAATGTTTATCCACACTAGAAGGAGTACTTTATTGATCACTTCACATTTGGAAATGAGTTACCACCTCCTTTGAGGTGGTGGTAAAATGTTCCTGTTTTTGTGACCAGATTGCGGTCAAAAACATTAATACACACCACAAGGAATCAATGTTTGGATGGGACACTCCTTCTCAATACCTATTCCATATGAATTCCTAAAACCATTTAACGATTCAGAAAACCATTTCCAAATCTTTAATCAGGCTTAGTACATTTCAAAAAGAGGTTTAGTGTTTGCAAAGACTCTGACTTACAGAATCAGAGAGATTACTACACAAAAACCGTTGATACATGAAGCCCTACAATTTGACAAGAACCTGACAGCCCCTTCCAAACTTTACTCAACTAAAATTAAACTATACAATATGTCTGTGATAAACATCTATGTCTCAAATGTGTACTTGTTCTGGCTTGTTCTATTAACAGGGGATCACAGTCTTCATTCCACTGCCTTCAATCACCAATCAAAGAACCAGACCTGCAGCACCTACAACTAGTCCCCCCAGCTTCACCAGTATGAATTTTGAGGAAACGTGGATATGGACTGCTACATAGTTGATACTGTCAATGGTCTCCATTACTGTTGGTCCCACATGAATCTCTATAAAGAAAAAATAGTATGTTGCTGTATGAATCAACATTCCTCATGCCTGTTACAGAGTAGTGTCCAGTCCAATTTACTTATGCTTCTAGAGCCCGTCTGTTTTCCTATCCAGTGCCCGTGTCTAAATTGCTGCAAAGGGACTTCTCCTCCAAGTCGGGCCCAGCCTCGTTAACCAGAGTCAGTGTACAATCATTCTGAACTACCATTCCACCTGATGGTCTGATTGCTCCTATATTATGTTCATCACCCTCCGTATTTTAAGGGCTCCTCTAATTCGTCATATGTGGTTGCCGGGATATCACGATTGGTGAGTTCAGTACTCCTTGACTGGTCAAATCCCGCCAATACCACACCTTCTCCAGGGAGGTACGGAAGTACGAACCCTCCTCCCTGGATTACCGTTAATTTAGCATAACTTAAATATTCGTTTTATGGTTTGAGGATGGAAACTAGTGGAATGAGGAATGCAATTTCCTGCCAATATCTCTCTATAGAGAGATTTTTTAATCCTCTCCTTGTGCACTCTAATTTTTATATCTAAATATTCCATCTCAGTTTTGCTTACTGTAATGTTAAATGTGAGGTTCAGAGTATTGGAGTTTATAGTTCTATGCAGTACTGTATAGAAAATGTACATTACAAAAGTAACATAATTATCCGATTAATCAATTAAAAGCAATTAATATATATTTTATTTAAACGCCTACCCACCCAAACCCCCAATAAACCCTACAACCCGAAAATAGTATTAAGAAAATAATTAAGAATTATTACACAGGTTAAAACTTAAAAAAATAACAAGTAAAAACACTGAATAATTAATATATGAATCAATTGAAATAAAATAATATTTACTTTAAAAACACTATCCACCCAATCCCCCCAAAAACCTACCAACCCGAAAAAAATATACATTACTATCCATAATACTCTTTACAAATATTTAAAAAAACATATTGCAATACCATAATGCAATACAATAAAACAACATAATAAAAAAAATATTACATGAAACAGTACTTTAAAGTTCAATATTATTGTAACAAAGTGAAAAGGATATACTGACCTTTGATATTTTTGTCCACTATAGTGTTCTAGTCACAATATTCTGACCATGATATTATGGTCAGACAATATTTTGGAGTGGATATTTAGGTGTAGCATCTGACATAGGTTGTAGGTTGATGTAGGTGTTTGTATATTGCTATCGGTATAGCTGGTAAACAAAGTAGTGTAAGGAGTAGGATAGCAGTGAATTACGGTGAAAATTGTGATTCAGGTTGTTGGTTTTAGGACAGGTAGTGTGTAAGGAGAAGGTAAGATGTAGGGTGCCACTAGTGTAACATGTGGATGGTTCTGTTTGTGATGTAGGTTGTAGGGTGTAGGTGGTGTCAGAGGAAGGTGGTTTAGAATGCAGAACATATGTAGTGTGTGGAGTTAAATGTGTTCACAGTGCAGGGTGTATGTGGTGATGTAGATGTAAGTGGTGGTGCAGGGTTCAAGGTGTAGGTGGTAATTTATGGCTGGAGTAGATTATACCGAAGGTAGTAGGATGTCACGTTCTATCAATGTTGGTGTAGGTGGTGGACCAGGTTTTATGTAATGTATGTGGTCTATTGTAGGAGTAGATATTTCTGAAGGATTAGGTTCTGCAAGTGTAGGATGTGGGGAGTAGCTGATGTATGTTTTGGTAGTGGTGTAGGTGGTGGTATAGAGTGTAGAATGCAGTGTGTATAATAGGTGATGTATTTGTGGGTTGTGGGATTTGTTGGTGCACAGTGGGTGTATAGTGTTTAGATATGAAATGGATGTAAATTGCAGAGTGTTGTTAGCAACACTCCTATAGGGCCTAATTAGTTACGGACTATCACACACGGTGATGTAGGTGATGGTGGTGTAGTAGGGTGTAGGTATATGTGTTTTGGGTGTAGGGTTTAGGAAGTAAGTGGTGGTGTCGATGTAGGCATGGTGATAGTGTAGGTAGTGATGTATGTGATAGTTTGGGTAGTGGTTTAGAGTGTAAATGTGGCGTAGGTTGTCGGTTAAGGTATATAGGTGTTGTAGGGTGTAGATGTACAGGCCAGTGAACATAACCATGTTGATTTAGAGTAAGTTGATGACATGGTTGAATAAAAGCTAAAGAAACATGCATTAGCGAGGAAAACTATTGGGGACAAACTGCTGTCATCTTCTGTACTTGCATTGGGAGTGTAGGTAGTTGAATCAGGTGTAGGGTGTATGTGTTACAATGTGTAGGTGGCAATGTAGGCTGTAGGGGTGGGATGGTGCATGGTATAGATCATAATTTTGGGAGTAGATTGTATATGCTTGAATTTGTAAGTGATGTCTGAAGAGGATCATGTGGTGGGGTAGGGTGTAGGTAATGTAGGATGTGCATAGTGTTGGTGGTAGCTGGAAGTAGACTACAGATATTGCAAAATGTAGGTAGTAGTAAGTAGATCATGGTGGTATAGGTAGTGGTGAAGGGTGTCTATGGTGTAGGCATGGAGTGGATTTGGTGATGTAGGATTCCGCTGCCAAAGGGAGTAGGGTGTCTGTGAAAGGTGAACAGTGTAGGCGGTGTTGGGTGCAGGTCATTGTGCAATGTGTATGTGGAGTATATGCTAATGTAGAATATAGGTGAGAGTAGGAGATACTCATGTAGGAATTGGTGCAGTAGGGTGAGGATGTATTTTGTGGGGTTAAAAGTGGAGAGTAGGTGATTGTGTAGGAAGGTTGGTGTGTAGAAATAGGATGCAGGTAAGATATATGTGGGGTGTAGGTGGTGCTGTATATTGGAGCACATGAGTTCTGGGAGTAAAGGTACTACTGTGAGTGTAAAGTGAAAGTGATGGTCTTAGGGAGCGGTAATTATGCAGTTGGATGGGGTGCTTCAGGTGTAAGTAGTATTGATTTAAATGCAGGATTAGATAGAGTTGGGAGAGTGAAGTTAAAAAACCAACATGCACCGAACAGGTGACAGGGCAGGGCAGTGCTATTTGATCCTTCTGATATACTGATGTATGCTGGTTCATGACGTATAGCTAAAACAAGATTTCTTTCTTTATTAAATTACCTGTGCATTACGTCTTGTCCCATAGCTTTATCAAATGATATACCTCCAGAATATATCGATGTGTCAGACTGTTTGAGATATTGAAAATTCTTTGACATTCCTTAAACTGAAACAAAAATAGAATGTTTAGTAAGTTGCATACTTAAGTCTTGTCATAATCTCATATTCTTTCCTTATAAGATAACTATGTTCCATTGTTTGAGTACACACTATCTGTTCTTCTCTTTACTCAAGAATATTTTTTAAAGTTCAATAGAAATAAAAATTCATCAGGAATAACTAATTCACAGACATCAATGAATCATGCTTTCCCTACGGATGTATGATGTTACAACTCATACTTTTACAACCGTACACAGTCAAAATATCGAGTTTTTTATATCGAATTACAGTAATATCGATTCAAAAATATAGAATGGACACAATATCGAATTGACAGAATATAGACTACAAAAATATCGACTAGAATAGCATTAATATCGATTGCAAAATATAGAATGGACAAAATATTGAATGGACAGAATATAGACAACAAAAATATCGAATCTGAGGTAAGTAAGTTTATATCAATTTTTTAAAGTGTTTTTTATGTTACTATATGTTTGAAAAGTGTATATTTACTTTATAATTAATTTTAATTAATTAATTGTATGGTATTTTATTTTTGCGTAATATAAATTCGTAGCGGGTTGTGGGTTTATAGGGAAATAGGGTGGGAAGTAATTTAAATATAATGAATTAAATGTTAATTTATTTATTGGTATTTATTTTGAATTAATTGTTAATTAATTATTAATTGGTAATTAATTATCATTTATTGGTAATTCCTTTTAATTAATTGATTCATTGATAATTAAGTTAATTATATTAATGTATTTTCTGTAGCGGGCTGTGGGTTTATAGGGGAATAGGGTGGGAAGTAATTTAATTATAATTAATTAAATATGTTATTTTATTTATTGGTATTTATTTTTAATTAATTATTAATTGGTAATTAGTTAAAATAACACTGGTAATTATTTTAATTAATTGATTAATTGGTAATTAATTAAAATATAATTGGTAATTCATTGTTCATTAAATTATAATTGGTAAGCAATTAAAATATAAATGGTAATTAATTGATTAAATGTTAATCATGTTAATTATTTTAATTTCTTTTCAGTAGTGGGTTGTGGGTTTATAGGGGAATAGGTTTGGAAGTAATTTAATTATAAATATTAACATTTATTTATTTATTTATTGGTAATTTTTGTAGAAATGTTTTATTATTTTGTAATTGTTAATTAATATATTATTAATTGTTGAATACTTTGTATTAGTAGGCAATTTTTTTATATAATTTTTTTTTTCAACAAGTCTTTATTGAGGTTTTTCAACTTTTTTTTACATCATAGTTAACCCGCCCTCCCCCCCTGAGACCCCTCCTCCCGGCGGTACCGGTAACAATTTGAAATTTGAAAAATAGCAATTAAAGAATGAAAAATTATGAAGGTAAATAGAAAAATACAGGCTTGGAAGAATAAGAAGAAATAAAAAAAAAACATCATTACATTCCTTACGAACTCGATACATCTCGGTTACATTATTGATCTATGCTGGGCTCGCTAGCCATAATCTAACTGGTCCCAGATTTGTAATCCCTTTATTTTCTTCTTGATACCTTTCCGGCTATAAATGGCAATTTCAAGATTATATGTAGCTAAGAAGCGCGTCCGCCACTGTTGAAATGTGGATGGATATTGATCTAGCCATGCGGAAGTCAAACAGATTCTTAAGACTGCCATAGCAATATATATAAGTCCCTGCATGGGGATAGGTCTGGCAACTCTATCTACCCCTAACTAATTTTGCGAATCTCGCGTTCGCGAATTTTGCGGATTTGCGCGGGTTTCTGCCAGTTCGCGAGGGTTTTGTACAATGTCGCAAATTGCGAACTTACCTGTCGGGTCGCAAGTTTCGCGAACTTGTTGTTTCTACGTGTCCAGCCTGTTTGGGACACTCTTTTTCATCACTGCCACTCTCTGTCACCACTGCCACTCTCTGACTACTCATGCCACCCTCTGGCCCACCCATGCCACCCTCTGTTTCATCACAGCACCCTCTGGTTGTCCAGTCAGTGTACATTATTGTGGCAACGCAAGCACACCTTCCCTGCCTCAAGTGACCTGAATTAATTTGGGGCTGATTAATGTGTCACAGAATATTTTTTTAGCTGGCACCTGCTTCCTTAGTGCTTCCTGATTAGTGAACTTTTGCACTTGCTAAGTGCTTTCATTGTTGCAAAATTAGTTACAACACCTGCCCTGCCCCAACTGACAATAATGAATTAGGGGCTGATTAATGGATTTGAACTGCCAGCCTGGCTCCTGCTTGTCTCCCTTAGCTGTAATTCAGGACCTTTTGTGGCATATGTGTAACTATTCTGAGGTTCAGAGCAGGGTCACATAATAGTTGCAACTGGCAACTGAACTCTGGAGGGGCCCCTCAGCAAGCACTACAGGAAATGGCTACTAATGATGAGCCTGAACTTTTGAACCTGGTAAGTAGTTTCAGTTTTGATTAGATCGTATTTCTGCAATTTTGCACTTATTCGCGGGGCGCGAAGTTGTACTGGGAAGCCGCGAACTCACGCGAACAGTGCGAGCAGTGCGAGCAAAATCCGCTGCTCGCGGATTTGCGGATTTTGCGGGAGATTCGCGAATCTCGCGGATTGCGAATTTCCCGAAAATCCGCAAAATCCGCGAGCGAAACGGATTTTCCGCCCACACCTACCCCTAACATAATTTCTGCTGTGCTGATCTCTATATTGACTTCGAATATTTCAGATAGGAAGTTGGAGATTTTTCGTTTAATATTATCTAATGTATGACATGTAGCCAGCATATGTATCAGATCGGCTTTAGGCCAATTGCATCTGGGGCAGAGAGTCCCCTTCCCCTCCCCCCATTTTGAAATTTTTTCGGGTGTATAATAAAGGTTGAAAAAAGTTTTGTAGAACTGAGCTTGTAGCTTGGTAGACATTAGAATAGAGCTGGATAGTTCAAGTGCTTTGTGAGCTAGATCCTCTGTAATATTGATCCTATTTTGCCAATTATTTGCATGTTTATCCACATCGTCTGGTAGTACAGCAATTATATAATTATTTTTTATTTGTATTTTTAATTGATTACTTAATTTATTATAAAAAAGTATTAATTATTTTTCAAAAAAAATATTGGTACTAATATTTAATTCATTTTCATTCATATATGAAGTATTTACTTTCCCTACTGTTGCACTCTCTGGAGTGGGAATAGTAATTTTTACCCCTACGCTATCCAACGCTTTCCCTACTGTTGCACTCACTGGAGTGGGAATAGTAATTGTTACACCTACGCTATCCAAGGCTTTCCCCACTGTTGCACTCTCTGGAGTGGGAATAGTAATTTTTACCCTTACGCTATCCAGCGCTTTCCCTACTGTTGCACTCACTGGAGTGGGAATAGTAATTTTTACCCCTACGCTATCCAATGCTTTCCCTACTGTTGCACTCACTGGAGTGGGAATAGTAATTTTTACCCCTACGCTATCCAACGCTTTCCCTACTGTTGCACTCTCTGGAGTGGGAACAGTAATTTTTACCCTTACGCTATCCAGCGCTTTCCGTACTGTTGCACTCACTGGAGTGGGAATAGTAATTTTTACCCCTATGCTATCCAACGCTTTCCCCACTGTTTCACTCACTGGAGTGGGAATAGTAATTTTTACCCCTATGCTATCCAACCCTTTTCCTACTGCTGCACTCATTGGAGTGTGAATAGTAATTTTTATCCCTACGCTATCCAACGCTTTCCCTACTGTTGCACTCTCTGGAGTGGGAATAGTAATCCAACACTTTCCCTATGGTTGCACTCTGTGGAGTGGGAATGGTAATTTTTACCCCTACGCTATCCAACGCTTTCCTTACTGTTGCACTCTCTGGAGAGGGAATAGTCATTTTTACCCCTACGCTATCCAACGCTTTCCCTACTGTTGCACTCACTGGAGTGGGAATAGTAATTTTTACCCCTACGCTATCCAACGCTTTCCCTACTGGTGCACTCTCTGGAGTGGGAATAGTAATTTTACCACTACACTATCAACGTTTTCCCCTACTGTTGCACTCATTGGAGTGGGAATAGTAATTTTTACTCTCCCGCTATCCAACGCTTTCCCTACTGTTGCACTCATTGGAGTGGGAATAGTAATTTTTACCCTCCCGCTATCCAACGCTTTCCCTACTGTTGCACTCATTGGAGTGGTAATAGTAAATTTAACCCTCTCGCTATCCTACGGTAAAAATATTGTATATCTTTTTGTTAATATTATGTTTATATATATATATATATATATATATATATATATATGTATTAAAAAATTTATATTTATTTTGTTACATGAATTATTTATTAATTTTAAGGTTATTTAAGTATTTTAAGTATGTTTAAGTTAATTATATTTATTATTACATTAATTTTAAATTACTTTTAAGACATTTAAAAAATTCTATATTTTGAAACAACGATATTTTTGATTTGATATTTTTGTACTTACCTGTTTGGATATAGGAATTCGATATTTTTGTATTCTATATTTTTTCGTCAATATTTTTGTAGGTCTATATTTTTGACATCGATATGAATACCTTTACAACGCATTTTTTACAACGCAACATCCATTACAACGCATTCCATTACAACACATGCCATTCCTTCGAATATTTAAAAACTACCTTGACAGCGCATTCCATTATAACGCATACTACCTTTACAACGCATACCATTACATTGCAGGTATGGTAAGTATTGTATAGTGTAGGGGTAAAAATTACTATTCTAACTCCAGGGGGGTGCAACAGTAGGGTAAGTGTTGGATAGTGAAGGGGTAAAAATTACTATTCTAACTCCAGGGGGTGCAACAATAGGGTAAGTGTTGGATAGTGTAGGGGTAAAAATTACTATTCTAACTCTAAGGGGTGCAACAGTAGGGTAAGTGTTGGATAGTGTAAGGGTACTTGTAATGGTATGCATTGCAATGACTGCGTTGTAATGACATGAGTTGTAATTGTATGCGTTGTAGTGTCATGCATGGTAATGGTTGCGTTGTAATGGCATGCATTGTAAGGGATGTTGCATTGTAATGACTGCATTGTAATGGTAGTGCGTTGTAAAAGTTGTGCTGTAAAGGTTGTTTCCCTTCCCTACACACATACCACTACCTTAAATACAACATCTACATCACGGGTACTTATAGTATGGCCCGCGGGCTAGGGGCAGCCCGGCAAGCCTTCCCTGGCGGCCCGCGGACCATGCAGACATCGTACCCGTGTTTGTTTATTTTTTTAAAGAATCTCTGCAAACACCCCTGTGGCAGCGCGATGCAGAGACTCTCTGTGAGGGCGGGCGATTTCCGTCAGAGTGGGGCTGCAGGGGCCTAAGAGCTGAACAAAGCTCATTAGCATGTGAATGGTCTCTTAAAGAGGTGGGAAATGCTCGGGTGCGGATGGCTGGCTGAGTGTGTGTGTGCCCAGAAGCTGTGTCAGCCCGGGCACACACAGGCATGGTGAGATGAAGAGGGAGAGCGAGGGAGGGAGACAGGCAGACAGAGGGGGAGCCAGGGAGGGAGACAGAGGCTGACAGAGGGAGAGCGAGGGAGGCAGCGCGAGGGAGAGCGAGGGAGACTGAGGCATACAGGGAGAGCGAGGGAGAGGGAGTGAGGGAGACATGCAGACAGAGGGAGAGCGAGGGAGGGAGACAGGCAGACAGAGGGAGAGCGAGGGAGGGAGACAGGCAGACAGAGGGAGAGTGAGGGAGGCAGAGTGAGGGAGAGCGAGGGAGACAGAGGGAGAGCGAGGGAGACAGAGGGAGAGGGAAGGAGGGTGAGGGAAAGAGAGGGAAAGAGGAAGAGGGAAGGATAGAGAGGGAGAGAGAAATAGAGGAAGGTGGAGGGAAACAGAGAGAGGGAGAGGGAAACAGAGAGAGAGAGGGAGACAGAGAGAGAGTGAGACAGTCAGAGTGAGTGAGACAGAGGGACACAGAGAGACAGAGAGAGAGAGGGAGAGAGAGGTAGAGAGAGAGAGAGAGGGAGGGAGGGAGAGAGAGAGAGAGGGAGACAGAGAGAGAGAGAGAGAGAGAGAAATGTGTCTATGCCGGGTCTGGTGGCTCAGTGGACGAAGGCGTCCACTGCAGGGACCTGTGGTCAACCTCATGGTCAGTTTTTTTCCTCTCTAGCCCCGCCCTCTCCCCCACTGACCCCGCCCCCACCAGTGCGGCCCTCGGACACAAACCACACTGTAAATTTGGCCCCCGAGAGAAAGTTTGTGAGTACCCATGATCTACAGCATGCAGATAATAACTGTCTTTAGGGAAATGAGGATCCTTCTCATTCCTCACACAGCTTTCTATTCAAAGGGCAAAAATATAGTTTAGACTCCAGCTAAAAAGGGTTTCCCGGCGCTGAGACACAGCAAAATGAGGGCTAGGAATTTCTGGCTATTCTAGTTATTGTTCGAATAGCCAAGTCTTTATGTGCCTTCTAAACCTAGCATGGTTTTCCTCCTTTCGGATGAAGGGAGGGAGTGCGTTCCAGAGGGATGGTCCAAGGTGGGCAAAAGATCTGCCTCCCATTTTTGCCAGTTTGAATCTTGGTACGCAGAAGTTGGCAGCTGATTGTGAGCGAAGGTTTCGCTTGGGAGTGTAAGGATGAGCCAACGCTAGAAGGTATTTGGGTGCAGTACCAGCTTTGATTCTGAACATGTAGTTCAGGGCTTTGAAACGGATTCTACTTTCTACCCTGAGCCAGTGGAGTTTACGGCGGTAGCTCGAGACTCCCGAATTTTTGGGGATTCTGCACAATAGTCGAACAGCTGCGTTTTGGACAAGCTGTAGTCTTCTGACTACAGCTTTGTTGGAACCAAGGTACAGAATATTGCCGTAGTCAAGCCATGATGTTATGAGGGCATTGACTACGGTTTTTTGAGTGGAGGAAGGCAGCATCCAGAGGATTTTCCTCAGCCGTTTGATGATGGTAAGGCATAGGCCGACAACTTTGCTGGCCTGTTGGTTCATGGAGAGGGAGCTATCCATGATGACTCCCAAATTACGTACTTGAGTAACTGGGGTGGGAAGATTGCCCATTTGGTTGGGCCAGTGTGAGGGATTCCAGAGATCTCGTTGTTTCCCTAAGAGAAGAATCTCTGTTTTGTCTCCGTTAAGCTTTAGTTGATTTCTTGTCATCCAATTCAGGATGTTTTGAAGCCCTAACTTGAGGAGAGACGGAGATGATGGGCAAGATTCTGATAGGGAGAAAATAATTTGGGAATCATCGGCGTAGGTCATGAGGGTATGTCCGGATCTTTCCGCTAGGTCGGCCAGGGGTCTTAGGTAAAGATTAAAAAAAAGAGGGCTCAAGATAGATCCCTGTGGCACTCCGTGAGGGGCTTTGAAAGTGTCGGAGCAGGCCAAGGAGGATGTAATTTTGAATGTCCGTTGAGCCAAGAAGGACCGGATCCATTCGAGCGCTTTCCCACGGACACCGTTTCTGTATAACGCCTTGATGAGTGTTTCGTGGGATATGGTGTCAAAGGCCGCGCTCAGGTCTAAGAGCACGAGCGCGACCGTTTGACCATTATCAAGGAGGTTCCGGATATGTTCTGTAACTCCTAGGAGGGTGGTTTCTGTTGTTTTCCGCAAAGGTTGATAAGACCGAGTGGACATGTCTCTCTAAGCATTTGGAGAAAGCAGGGAGCAAAGATATGGGTCTATAATTTGCCGGAAGTTCTGGATTTGCTGTGGGCTTCTTTAACAGTGGCGTTATCATGGCGTGTTTCCAGAGGGCCAGAACTGTGGAAAGTTCTAATGAGGAATTGAGCATATCCACAATGATTTCCAGGGAGCGATCGTCCAGTTGTTTAATTACTTTGATAGGAATCGGGTCCCTGGGGGAACCGGATTTGATGGTCTTAAAAATGGTTTTCAGTATGTTAACCGTGATGGGAGGCCAAGATTCAAGGGTATTCTCACAAGAGGGAGCATATTCCGTGTCAGCAAGAGGAGGTGGTTCATTGTTGTTAGTTTTAATGTCCCTGAGGATTTTCTCAATTTTTTCGGTGAAGAAACAGGCTAGATCTTGGCATTGGAGAGTATTAAGAGGGGGAGCCGTAGCTGTGGTTTGTGCACCTGCGAGTTCTTTAACCTTATTAAACAGAGTTTTCGGCTTATTGGTAGCTTCCATGATGGTGTTTGAGACAAACAGAGCTCGCGCTTTCGCACAAGCAGTGTGGTATAGATTTCTGGCTGCATGGTAGATCTTTTTTGCGTCAGGGGCGTAGTCTTTTCGCCATTGATGCTCAAGTGCCTTGCATTTCGATTTTTCAATTTTCAACAGGTCATTAAACCATGGGGCAGGGTGACGGTGTAGGTTTCCTTTGATATGAGGGGTGGGTAAGCAGTGATCAGTGGCGTCACTGAGCCATTTTTGGGTAGCTACTGCTAAGCTATCCATGTTGTGACCTTTCGTAGGAGGGTTTTGTGGAGTGCTGCGTTAAGTTTCGCCATGTCCAGTAATTTCCAGTTAAACTATCTTCAAGATTTTCACATGCTCTGGCAACAAGGTCCTTGTTACAGCAACACAAACTGTCTCTAAGTTTTTCACAAGGTTTAACAAGAAGCTCCTTACTACAGCAACAAAGAAGCTTGATTGCATAGCAAGAATGCTCTGAATCATAAGGAAACTTACATTCAGTAACTTCGCAGTGGATGCCATGGTTTCCTAACATCACAAGAGTTCAGTGGATTCATGGGAAATATAGTTTTACATGCTGGCGCCTATATGCAGTGTGACCTTCAAAGAAACAAAGCCTTCTGAGAAGTGGTGCTGACCTTCTACGAGCACAACCTGTCCTTCCAAGTGGAGGAAGGTGACTCCATAACACAAAGGGGCGAATGAAGAGTGACATTGTGGTGCAGGTTTTAGGGGGGTAGGTGGTAGTGTAGGATGTAGTTAGTGATGTAGAAATCTACCAAGTAGACAAAAATATGAGGAGTAAGTGGAAGCAGAAAATCAGTAAATTATTATAATGCAGAGGGTGTAATAAAGGGGCTGATTACAACTTTAGTAGAGTTGGTGGTCCAAACACCCAATTACGATGTATGCGGTCCTATAGAAGAAAGACCGCCACCGCCAACACTGCCAGCAATTCCTCTCCGCCGTTGGCATTTAATAGGCCAATGCAGCTGTTGGAGGGCAGACAGCCAGTTTCCCCCTTGTTGAATCATGACGCAGCGTACCTATGATGTGAAACCAGTGGCGAAACCTCCACACCTGAGCTGGCAGAAAGGGAAGGACATGAGGCACAAACTCACCTGTACTCCCCTCTACACACCTCAACAAGTCCTGTAACACCATGGAGCCAGCTCTTAACGTCCTCCTGCTGCTAATCCTTATTGATGCCCACCAACACCGTCTCACCCCAACAGACGGTAAACCATATGCCTACCACTCACCATTGACTCCACAGCAAATAGAAGGCCTGGCATTGACCTATCACGGTACTTTGGTGCCCAGGCCCAAACATTTCATGTGTATACTTCTGTCCCCAATGAATAGGGATGTATGTGCCAAACACTGCTCCATCATGTCCCCTATGTCCAGGCCACTGACACTGCACAGGGACACCTCACTATATTTAACAGGTGAACACAATTCAGAATCATGGATCTTGTAGTGTGCACTGATTGGTACAACAGAACAGCAGCATACCATCAGTACCCCACATATTTTTTTACTGTCACACCCTCGCATTTCACACTTGCAAGGTACTGTTGTCCCATCAAAGATACTGTTGAAGGTATGTGTCATAAAAATGAAACAAACCCCCCTGCAAAATATCTGTAATAGACCCCACACATAACCCACAGTGAAACGTCATGGCAGCTACATGGGATAGCTATCAAACAGTGTGCAAACCATACAAAGGTCATATTGTTATAAAAATAGACTTCCCTCAAAAAGAGGGGGAGGGGGTCCAAAAAGGCTGTGACCCTGGCCCACATAACACCTTGCAGATGCCTCAAAAGCTGAATGTGTCCTGGATCTGTGGCTTGAAGTAAATAAGGAACAACCAATACCATCACCTAGTGCCATGCATATGAGGCCAGTGTGGAAGTGCAAGTCAGAAAGACAAACACAGCAGGAACAGGATATTTCTCTCACATACACATCAACAGGATACATCTAAAAAATAAGTGTACAAAGACATGACAATTCAACACCCTCCATGTGTGAATGTAATAAATAACTACAGTGCACACATCAAACACCCATCCAACCTTTATCATAAGGAGAAGGACAAGCTAAATGATGGACAGATTACCCAAAACAAGTTAGAATACTTACCATATGATATATATATCAATCCCAAGCCCTCATTTGAATGCATGCCACATAAGCATCCATTGAACAGTTACCCCTCTCCTGTGTAATTCCAGCACTAATTCCAAGCTCAGATTACACAAACCACTTCAACTGGATAACCAATCAGGGTAAAACAGACAAAGCGGCGTCACATCTCCCAAAGTATACAATAACATATAAGAGTTAGAAAAGTAATTGCAGGACAATTGTGTACAAAACAAAACAAAGGATTTTATTCATCCAAGAAAGTAACTTATTAACAGTACTACCAATGGCCAGTCCAAAGTCTGCTGGCTGTGGTCCAGCTAAATGCTATGCAACCAAATTTGCTCTTCATGACACTGCCTGGGAACCTCCTCATAAAGGGGCATCTAAAGGGCATGGCAGGCACCTAGCTCTTAAGATTTGGGAGGGCAATGGGTGGGTTTGGTAAGGGGGTCCGTCTTGTGGCGAGTGGGGGTTTTGGAAGAGAAAGAGGACAGCTTATGTTAAGAGGGGTGGGGTGTGAGGTGGAAGGGGTAGGCTTGGAAGTGTAAGGGGTGGATGGTCCCGGAATAGGGGTGGATTCTGAGGAGGTAGGCGTGGATTCGGATGTGGAAGGGGGAGGAGTTGTCTTGGAAGGGGGGGATTCAGGTTGGAGACTGGTGATGTCAAGTGCACAGGAAGGGTCCTCTGCAGGGAACTTGGGAGGTGGTGTGGGAAGGAGTGGTAACTGGGCGGTAGAGGAATTATATGTGACTGTTGACTTTGGGACTGTTATGGGTGGAGGTACATGGAGGTCATGTGTATGTGGTGCAAGTGTGGGTGTGCCTTGTGTCACTGGTGTCTATTGGGTGCTTGACTACTTGAGTCTGAGTTTCTTAGGACTGTTGGTACCTGGAGGTGCATCTGGGGATTTTTCTGCAATGGAAGTGCTGTGTTTGGATGTAATGATTGCTGATGTGGTGGTGACTGTGGGTGTGTCCATGGATGTGGGGGTGCATATGGGTATGGGTATCTCTGCGGTGTCTTGGGGTGAGATGGTGGGTGTCTTTTGTGTGCATGCATGTGTGGGTTCCCCTGTGATGTGTGGGAATGTGATGGGTGAGTGGTGGGTGTATGTGGATGTGGTGGTCTCACTAGTGGGTGCATTGGGGCTGGGTGTGGCTGTGAGTGTGGTGTGTCTGCCGTGTCTGCACATTTGGATGTTGGCATCTCCTCCTTCGCTCACCTGAGATGATGCTGCAATTACAAAATAAATTAATTTATTGCATATTCTGTAATAAACCTGATCATTTGATATACACAATATACGTATCAAAGGTGCATTGAGTGCACCTGAACTAAGTCAAACACAATTGGCTCCAACATGAGCCTGAACACATGAATGCATGGTACATAACCTGTGGCCAGTTGCTCCTCGTAATGATGTCATCACCCACCAAAGCCACAAGACCATGAGTGAAGCATACTTCACGTCATTCTGATGTATCTACTGCCTCTGGTCACCACCGCCAATACATTTGGCCAAGAAGGCCACTAAAGTTGACACCTCTACAAAGATGGAAAGGGGACACAGCATACTTATGGGCAGTGTACACACAAGGACCTGCAAACACCAAATTCTTCCTTTAAATGACACATCATCACGTACTGCATGTCAAGTTGGACAACTATATTGCATCACTTTTTGCAGTTGCAGAAATATGGTCACTTTTTACTGAGTAATTCACACTGTTGGGACATCACATACCTAAAGTCATCATGTATACACTGTCACATTAGTTTTATCAGAGGTGATATGCATTAGCTTTGCAAGGTTTCACATGTATCAGTGAATAGTAGAGTACACACAATCCTGGCCTAATATGTGGGTGATCAGCGAACAATAGCACACAACAGAAGATGTCACATTGCCTTAGGGAAATCCCCATTCCAACTTTGACCACCACATACATGACGTTTCTAGGCTCATGTGTCACAGTGACTTTCAGTGACATTAACAGGTTTTTGATATTTGTTCCAAGGGTGTTCGCCTATCACTGTACCCATTGGTTCAGAAAAAATATCATGACAAGGAATACTTAGTAAGATATTATCCTTTAAACATCTAGAGCACTCCAAGACTCATTTGACCACTCTTGAAATGAACCTGCCATCATTAACATGTGCACCTCACATCACTGGATGACACCCGAGTCATGTCTTTGCAAAATGGATCATTACATATAAGTGTAAGTTTACCTTTCATGTATCCCATTTACCCACCAAATTAATATTAACATCTCCATGTCAGAAATGGATCAGTGCACGAGTCACCTATCCGCCAATTTGTACCCAGTCATAGCAGTGGTAAAACATCAACTGTGGGAGTAACACAATTACCTCAGAAAATAATCTCAGTGGCCTAGACCCACATTTGTCTAAATGACTCAAAGATCAAGCTAACAATGCAGTCAGATCATGTTGAATACATAATGTTTGTGGTGACACAACTACAGGAGCTGGTTCACAGGCAAACATTTAGGCAAAATTAGCAATTAAACCAGTGCTGCGACAACAATAATGTGATAATACATATGCAACTTACCACTGGAAAGTGTTGTGCAGTCACTGCATTCAATGTGCACATCCAACTGTGTCAAATATAATAGGCCTACCATCACATAACACACAGCAGTTAGTGAGCATCACTCATCACACAATGTAGACATTTAGCCTGTCTGGACCAATGGCCAGCAGGGACATTTACAACATCCGAACAATCCTTACTAGAGTCAAACATGAGACAGGTCAAGTCTGGTTCATGGATAGGCCATTTAACACTGTTGTGTCCCAGGTCAATGCAGACAATAGGCAAAGCACATCATCATTCACCTACTACCTTACCTACAAATTTGAGACCAAAACTTGTGGTTTGGACTTTGAGTCAAGCTCAGCTCAGACGGTGGCAGGCATGCTGGTAACCCATTGAGAGAAAAACAAGGACCCCCTGGGTATCAAAAATACACAGATTCCTAGGGCAGGGTAAAAACCAATGTGAGTACAAAATCCTAGGCCATCCACAAATTAAGTGACTATAAAGGCTAGGACCAATGGAGAAAAAGAATCGTCGAAAACTAATGTGTATATTAAAAAATATATATATTTAATTAGACATAGATAAAAATCATATAGAGACTCAAAATTATAAGTCAAACTATATGATACAGTAAAATAGTGACATATGCAATCATTGAAAAAAATACATCAAACACATTCATTAAAAAACAAATACATCATAGTAACAGTGTAGATCACGACTGATTTTAACGATTATACACAAAAAGATTTTTACTAAAATGACAGTTGCAATTATTGGAAGATTATTAAGTAGACTCGACGCGCGTTTCGGCAGTGGGAGAACTGCCTTCTTCAGGAGTCGTTGAATGAAACTCTGGAAAGAATATTATAGGAAAGAATGTTATATATAACAGTGCATATGTTCTTTTACAAACTTACTCCACCTATCTACGTGCATACCTATTTAATTATTACACAATACAGAATTCATAACAACTCTTGATCTAACCGAGAGGTCCAGACATAGAAATTAGTCACTTAACGTCATATAATAGACCGATATATGTACAAAGTTAGTGCAGTACTCAGTTAAACAGAAAGAACCGTCAATCATATAGGGTTCATTATTGGTATAGGTACAGTTGATTGTCATAAAAAACATTTACAAATAATTTCTCAATGAGAGTCTCAAAATTTAGACTGATCACGAATGATGTATTGTGATCTCAGTTCTGAATACAAACATGTCAATTCACTTACATTTGTGGTGTTGTATATCATTCCATTCGTGACAAAGGAATCGATGATAACTTCCTTATTTTTTTAAAAAAGAAGGCCAAAGACACAGGGCCACTTGAAGGGGCTGATACCTAATTAGAACAGAAATTATTATGCGGTCAACTACATGGTTAAAAAGGGAAGAGGACACTTTGAACACAATGAGTTAACTTAAACAAATGCCTAATGCAAACGATGTAGTCTCTAATGGAAAGGGTGGTACGATTCATAAAATTAATAAACCTGTAGTTGTCGAAAAAAGATATATATGTCGAGTAGGGAGTTATATGTTTCCATTCTTTTTGTAACCTAATACGGCTAATCCTGTATCTGAATCTATTGATACGGAAAGAGCAAATCACTGGAGGCAAGGGACATTGTAGGGATCGAAGTTTGAAATTACAGATCACTATGCTCGCGATAATACAGACACAGAAAGATAAGAAAACTTGTAAATGGAATATTCTGCCACTTAAGATATCGATTTAGAGCCCATCATCAATTGGGTAGTGTCCTTAGTGAATGGGTAAATAGTTTTTTTTGAAAAAAAAAGGAGGTTACCTATTGTTTTCACGGCATGGATATTGTGGTTCACTATAACGAGATGTTTCGCTTCATGGTAATGTTCAATACGTGGCAAGTAACAATCACTGCAGGTAGGTATACAAAAGATAAAAACGGATCTTAGATCATTCCTATTGTGTAACAGGTGTTCAGAAACAAACATTGAAGTGTAACTTATCAGGCATCAAAATGCTCGCATAGTTGACAACTAGAAGGTCATGGAAATTACCTCTAATTATGTAGTTGCTGATATTCCAATCGTGGTTCACATTAGTTACTGGATGTAATGACGGAATAAAAATGCCCAAAGCATTGGATAGGCTGAAAGATATAGATAAAGGGGCGACGAGCGTTAATGAAAGCCAACTATAGCTCTGTGTATGACAAGGCTTAAAGAACGCTGGTTCAGTGGATGACACAAATAACTTATGATGTAAAACATCATATAACTAGAGACGCAAGCGTTAATCATATGTCGATATGACTGATGAATAATTACCTTCAAAGGGGTATCTAGATGCCGGCAGCAAGGTGGTGCTGTTCCACTATATAAAACGAGTGAGAATGTTGGCCGGTCAAAGAGCGGCTTGGTTCCGTATATAGGATGGTTTCTACAGACAAACGCAAAATATGCGGAGATTTAGTGGAAGCCCACATATAGCAATATATGTGGTTCTAGATAGCTAAAGAGGGTATTATTCTCACCTTCACGTAAAAGACGTTTCGTGGGCTGCAGGATGGTGCAGTTCCAGACGGCCAAGTAGCGGGACAGCTTCGCCGGTGTAAAAGGATAAGCGCTTTGGCAATGACAACTCTTTTAAGGTTGAGAATGGGCGCGAAAAGTTTACTCGAACTGGGGTATATTAGAAAGAGAGGATGGACAAACCATCATTGGATTCTCATATATTGAAACACCTTTCTAAGATGGCGCTAAAAGAACGAGGATGTACTAGTGCATACTATCTGGTGATAGGAGCAAATCCTCCACGAATTGTGATGGAAAAAGAGAAAGGACAATGTCTCGATCGAATCTTATATGTGGAGACACCTTTCAATAATGGCGCTGAAAAACCGATGGATAATAATGCACGCTATTTTGTATTAAAAGCAAATTTTGCATCCAATTGTGGTATGTCTAAATTACGAACGGATCCTACATATATCTGTAAGATATACTCTATATAGGAAGGGGAACATATTAAGGGCTATATAGGACTTACTAGTATGTAGGAGATTCCATTATAGGATGGCGCTGGATATTGCGCCCAGTTCTTGGATATTAAGACAAGGACTTTCTATATGGTTATCCAAATTGATATACTCGGATGGCGCCTAAAATGAGAAAAAGGGCTAACTAATACACTAGTATATACATTTAATAAGAGATCAAAAAGGAGAGGAGGCTATATTATTATATGGGGCAATCATAATATTTAAGCGGATGGTGACATCAGGGACCTAAGTGTTAAGCATACAGGGTTGGGTACAATGTTCTAAGGGGGCCGAATTTCCAGTGTCAGGAAAATAATAAGAGAAGCATAACTGACATGTTGTTACGTGATGGCATTCTCCCATGGGATCTCGGCGTTTAATCCTTTTTTGAAAGTTCCCAGGGAAAAAATCCAAAATACTTCTCTTTTCTTTCTAATTTTTTCGCCGCCTTTGCTGTCTGGGAGCCTGATTTTTTCTAAGATGCACCATTTAAATTCTTCTGGACCATGATTGTTCTCTCTAAAATGTTTGACCAGCGGTGCCAAAGTTTTGTTGGTACGGATGGCTGAGCGGTGCTCTGTAAGCCTGGTTTGTATTGGTCTAGAGGTTTTGCCAAAATATCCAAGTTGGCAGGGACCCATACATTTGTTAAGGACACTTGCACAACTCTGGTAATGATTTACCCCCTTGTGGCTGCTGTTGGGCAGTCAACTGCTTATCAAGGCTGGGATAGGCCACTGCTAGGATGCAGGACATTAGTGTGGTTAGGGTGTGGAGTGCGTCCACACACGTTGGGAGGACAGTCCTAGCTATTCCTCCAAGATCGTCCTGTTTTCACACTCGTATACTGTTTATTCACTTTTCACACCTTTCTAAGATGGCGCCCATATTTTTGTGTCTCGGAGTCCTATTTTTATTTTCACGCCGCACGCCGCGTGTCCACTAACCTCCCTCACACGCTGAGTGCTTGAGACGCTTTGCCGGATGCAGATCATGTTAGTCCACGGACGCCGATTCTAGTGAGTACCTCTACCGAGGACTTCAGCTAACTTGATTTCATGGGGGTGTGCGGTCACGAATGGGAGTTTTAACCGCTCTGATAGACCTTTTTATCAACTATCCTAGTACACATTCTCGTCTATGCTTGATACACCCAGGGGTGTTATGGATGTTTCTGGTTGTCTTTCTCGGCTTACTTTGCACTCTTTGCTATAGCGTGTCTTCCTTGCTTGCTGACACACATGTTTTCGCTTATTATTTCATCTATTTTCGCTGTCACTGAGATTTCTATGATCGATTTGGGTACTTTAGTTTTCATGTTTCTCATTCACCTTGTCTATTTTTCTCGATATCACCATTGAGTTCACAGTGTAATGTTTGATACTTTGGTAAATGTACTATTGTGACCTTATTTCGTTATTTTCCTTTGGTTTGTAGGGCTATCCCCTGAGGAAGGGCTTGATACCAGCCCGAAATACATTGGGATTATTGATGATTGGATTACAATTACGTGGATTATGTTTATCTCATACGTTTTGAAACATTGATGAACCATACATGAAGCACAATGAATATGGATTAAATGTGAAAAACGACTTGACTTTGTGGATTTAACTTTGAATAAACTTCACTTTAAACTTTAGACGCTATTGCCTCCTTTGAGCAGTGCACCGGGGAGTCTTCCTCTCAATGGGGGAAGCCTTGTAGTAGAATACAGAATAATATCAATGTCAGAGGTGTGTCCACTTGTTATGAGCGACTGACCTGTTGGAAAAAGGAGAGCATTGTTATTGTTAGAAGTGTGATATCTACCTGCAAAGCTTGTCACACAGTTAGTAAGACCGCGAAGGCAAAACAATAGGTAGAGGTTTATGTGTAGATAGATTTCAGTGATAAAGCACATTTTGATTAGGCTATGTGTTATTCCTTACAGATGTACATCTGATACGCAGCTCATAGCATGTCCTGAGTTGGAGTCTGTTTGATTATGACTTATACTGATACAATATTTTATATCAAACACAGTTGAGATGTGTTATGTGAAATGGAACATTCCTAGGCTCAGCAGAGTACAAGAAAGTAGATGACACAACTTGTTTGTGTCTTTGCCAATACTGATCAGTGCAGAGTCAAAGTATCAACTGCCACTACACATATTTTGATTTTGGTACATGTCTTTCACTGTTGGACAAACACACTTGTATGGTCCATCACTGCATAATATGTTTCAGGTGATCTGACCAGTACTACATGCAGGACAGTATAATGACATGTCTTTGAGGAAGACTATGCAGGTGTCTTCAATTGAACGTGTCTTCAATTGGCCTGGCAACACCAGGTGAATTGTATTTATGTCCTTCCAATGGCCACGGTTCTATTGCTTTGCTGAGCGCGATCTTCAAAGGTTTTTCCCTGTCTGAGCAGGCGTGAACCGTGCAGGTAGGAGCGGTGGGGTAGGGAGGGCAGGGTGGTGGGGAAGTCAACAGACGATGACAAGGTAAACTTAAATTTAAAAAAACACAACGTACCTGCACTTGCCACATCGCAAAGTCGGTGATGCGCTAAGCGCAAGATAAGTGATTTTTAGGTCTCGGCTAGCGTAGGCTGCGCACATGCGCAGTCTCGCTGGCGAGATTTAATGAGTTAGAGTACGTTTCACTAGCGAGGTTAAGCCCTGCCCCTCTTTTCCATTGACTGGCGTCACCGATCAGGTGTTAGTGACATACTCTTTTCTCTTTTGAAGCAGTCCCACTTGGATGGCTTCCTTGACTTACTGCTGTGGTAAAAGGTTTCTTATCTCCTTTATGGGGCGAAACAGATGGCCCCATAAAGAAGATAAAAAACCTTTTACGCCCTTTTTTTCCCTATGGATGAGGGCTTGTTGTTTGCGGCCGATCGAGATATCGCGATATTTTTAAGTCGTTATGCCACTCCTGGCATGCTCAGCTTTCTCTTCCTGCGCGGCCTGAGGTGAGTGAAACATGGTATCCTCGGTGTGGCTCTACTGTGTAATAAGGCACTGGGCACAAATAGAGCAGCAGCGTGTGCCCCTCCTGGTATGTATACTGTCAGTTTTTTTGCCGCCTGGTAATTTTAATGGATTAACTGGACACTGGTTGCAAATGCCTTTCTATTTGAGGCTGATCGAGATCTCTCGATATTTTGAAGTCGTCATGCCGCTCTCGGCGTGCCCGCTTTCTCTCCCTGCGCAGCCTGAGGAGAGTGAGACATGGTATCCAGACCTGAGAGAAGGAGAGCTCTGCTTTCTCTTCCTGCCCGGCCTGAGGTGAGTGAGACATGGTATCCAGAGCGGAGAGAAGGAGACTAAGTTCAATCCGGGGGGGAATCTTCGCCATCCTGTTTTGAAATCCTTCAGTTTAGTGCTTGGAGAACAGGATCATTCTCCTAGACAGAACCCTCAATGTTACCAGCCCTGTTGTGTTTTGGATTCGTGGGACTTTGAAGTATAACCGGGCTATCAATGGCTGTCCGCATTGGAATGGCCTCGGTGTGGCTCTACTTTGTAATGAGGCACTGGGCACAAATAGAGCAGCAGCGTGTGTCCCTCCCGGTATGTATACTGTCCGTTTTACGCCGCCTGGTAATTTTAATGCATTACCTAGACACTGGTAGCAAATGCCTTTCTATTCATTCTCTGCCGAGATGACTCAAGGATTGCACCACCCTTTGTAAACGAAAGTAATTTGTAATAGTCCTGTTGTGACTGATTTGTATGTTAGACCACGTAATTAGGTTTAAGAAAGGCACAGTAACGCTTTGTATACACTTCGTGCATACGTGTCTGGATTGCTAAATGTTTGTACCGACTAGAGGTTTGGCAGCGATAATTAATGACACTGAGAGCCAGTGTATTTTTCTTTTGTAATTGCATTGGGATAGCTTAACAGGAAAGGATAGTTACGAGATTATCAAAACCATTGTTGTATGACCCACTCCAGTGACATCTTAAAAAATAATTTGACCATTTCTCTTTGAGTTTTGTTTGATAAATAGCAGCATACACTTTATCTGGAAATGATTTGTCGTATTCGTTGTCCCGGTTTTGAGAAAGATGTATAAGGCTACTAACTAGTTGCGGCACTCTTTCTTGACGTCATTTCACATGCGCCTTACTGTGTGTATTCAATGATGCGAAAATGGGTTGGACATGTTGCTGCGATGACGATGATCTTAAGACACCTTTGAATTGATTATAAAACTAATTTGATTTCTGAGCAGCGAAAAGTTTGAGGTGTAAACCTACTTAAAAGGACGCATTGTTGCATCGCATTTTTTTCATGCGTTTTCTTTCCTTCCACAGTTAATCTCTGAAAATGGTGCACTGTTTGCTCGACCCAGAACACCTGGCTAAATGTAGGTAAGATTCGCGTTTATGTCTCGTATTTGAAATTCAGTCATCTGTCGACGATTGAGCATTTATATTCATTGTAGGTGCTTGTGATGGTTTATTTCAGTTGGTCTAATGAGGCTATTTTACTTCTCAGATCAATACAATGAAGACGATTACGTGCTTTAAGAGAAGACGAATCTTAATGTGTTTTACATAGGATTAATATATTTTTTTTGTTTTTCAGCAGCATGCAAGGCACGGAGTTCCAACCTGCGGGTCAATTTCAAGGTACGCGTCCTTTAGACCACCAATCCTGCATCACTCACCTGATGCTTTCACCAAAGTTCAGTGCACCCTTGGATTCAATTCCAAGTTTCCCCAACCCTCTGCAGCGCAAACCTGTTGGCTGCCAGGTACTAATACTACATTATGAATCTGTCTAAGAGGATGGTGAGCAACTAAGGCAAAATGTGCATCTATAGTTAGTAGTGGTAAGTCTTGCATATGAAAAGCCTTCATTATTCCGACCAGCGCCCTTCAGGAAATGCTTTGAGTGTAGCTTGTTTGAAAGGGAAGCCAGTTGAAAAAACGTGTATGCATTTGTAAAATGTAACAATTTAATGCAAGCTATGATGCTACCATATTATATAATGATACATGTCAAACCAAGACTGGTGAAAATTGGCAGGTCTACAAATATTTTGCTAAGCTATTGCGCAATTGAAAATACTATTTCTCAGAGGCAATTTTTTAGTAGCTTTTATGTTTTTTACTCCTGCTAATTAAAAAAAAAACAATGGGCCACCTATGTAAAGTTTGTGTAAAACTGAGCATTGTATGAAGTTGGTGACCTGTTCATTCTCTGTAGAAAGAGTGAACCCACCCGGTGTCATTCAATTTGTGTTCTTGATATTTCACATTACTGTCAACTGTCACATTGAGTTTGTGTGGCTGTGATGATGACTTGCTAAGGACACCTTTGAGTTTTTCATGAAAATGCTTTGCATTCTGAGCAACTACTAATTATGCCTTGTGTACAATACTCTTCCTAATTATGTATTTCTAGAGTAAACATGCCCTTTTACATGTTTTTTTCTAGAACACCCATGAGACTGCTCAAGCCACCAAGGGTATGTATATCCGTAAAGCCACCAAATACCTGAAGGATGTCACTCTTCAGAAGCAATGTGTTCCTTTCCGTCGTTACAATGGTGGAGTTGGAAGATGTGCTCAGGTTAGATGGTTAAGAATTAAGTGGTTAACAGTACATGCTATTACTTGTGAATGTTGGCTGCGCTCTAAAACAGTACTCCAGGTTAATCTTTCATAAAATTGAGTCTTTGGATACACAACCTAGAATAAATGATCATTCAGTTCATGCAGATTTACAGGCACTTCACAGCTATTGTGTGTTTCATCCTATGGACTTTTTCAGGTTTCATCTTACCTTTATCTGAGAGACCCAGTAGACTACTTCTAACACAAGCAACAGTTCTCTACTATTGCTGCTTGTACATGTGACTTATTGGGCGATATAGAGGTAGGCCTTGCCATCCAAAAGTAATGTGGAATATGGTTACATCCAGGCCTTTAGAGACTACTCAATATGTTTTCTCCGTGACCATCTCAAACAAGCATTAAAAATGCAATAGGTCTTGCCTTTCATTAGGTTAAAGCCATTTGCTTTGCTATACAATACCATTAGCAAAGCAAATGGCTTTAACGTAATCAAAGGAGAGACCTATTGCATTTTCAATGCTTGTTTTTTATTTATTTAAGTTTACCTCGTCGTTGTCTGTCGACTTCTCCTTACCCCACCCCACCGCTCTTACCTGCACTGGCTGTGCCTGCGTCAGAGAACCGCCGCTAGTTGACCGCCAGTACTGGTGTTTCATTGTAAATCGGTGGGTGGAAGACCATTGCCCAGATGGCGTTGGGCTACTATTCACATGTATTGAGGACCGCTGTTGCGTTTGCAACGGTGGTTCGGCAGGAAGACAGCCAAAGTGGCAATCGGGCCCAAAGTCTAGTGTCTGCAAGTTTGGAAGTCATTCCAACCTTTTAGGTCTAGCTTGACAGCAGAGTTGTGGGTTGACCTAAAGTTACCAATTCTTTAAGTTAGACCTTCAGTGGTCTTCGGAATATATTTCTCACCCAACAAACCGCTATTGGCTCTTTGGTCTATAATGCACTACTTGTATTGTAGTGAATGAGAGACTATTTCACTTCCCAAAAGGTTTCTGAATAATCATGCATTAAATTCTTTATGTCATAAGTGCAATGTATATAAAACAAATTAACTGCTTTTTGGTTTGTTTGTTTATTTATTGCAGCAGGCCCTTTCGGTGTGTTTATTATGACTCAAAAAGCATGGATATTTGAGGTCCCAGAAGGAATACTCCTGATTAAAATGTTTCCAATGTGGGAGCAAATTAAAGGTAGAGCAGGTAATATGATCTGCAAGAGCTTCAGTGTATGCACACAGATTAGAAGGCTGGGAGAAAATGATGGGGAAATAGTGGATCACACCCAGTTTAAAAAACACTCCCAATGATCCGAATCCTGAAGTCATAACTTCCCAGTGCAACCTCTGGAAGTATTTGACTATGTGTGGATGCTTTTTGTGGAGGTAAAAAAGTCTATAAAAGGCTTAACTCACACAATGAGGAGGTGAAGGTTGTGAGTGGTGGAGGGTATAGGAGGTGGTAAACGGTTAGGTGATGCGGCTGATGGAGATGTGTGTAAATGTGTATAGAATGTATGTGGATATGTAAGATGTAGGAGGTGGTGGGAGGTGCAGGTAGTGCTGTAGGATGTTATGTTTAAATAGTGTGTTGAAGGTTGCACGACATAGTGTGAAGAAAGGCAGTTGTGTAGTGTTCCCTGTAAGTTGTACTGGGGTGGAGGGTATGTTTAAAAGTGTAAGTTGGTGGAGTACAGGGTAGTGTAATATTAATAATAATCATGGCACTTATAATGAGATTGTTTTGGTGTTTAGATGGGGTAGAGTGTTGATGGAGGTGTAGGGGACAGGGAATTGTGTAAATGTCATAGGGTTTGGATAGTAGTGTAGGTTTTCTGATCCTAGAGATAATGTTGTGATGTTGCCTATAGCTGCTGTTGGTTTTGGTTTAGGGTAGCATGCAGGTGTAAGGTCGTGGTGTGAGTACAGTGCTTAAGTGGTGATGTTAGAGTAACTGGCGTTGGTGAAAGCACACCCCTGTCCATAGGCCCAGCCGTTGTCCAGACTGCAGCCAACATGCAGGGCCCACCTCAGCCATCATGGAAAAGGATCAGAGTACCATGCATACATCATGATGCATTGCGGCACTGGGCACTCCTTTGTGCCACCAGAAAAATACTTGCTAACTGTAAAGTTCTGTCCATTATCACACGTATGCAATGAGAATGCAAATCGTGTACATCTAGGGCCACACAACGCAACTCCATGAAAGCTCATCCCCTCCACTAATAGCAATGAACCGACAGATCACTCTAGAGTGCCACTACACCACAGTTTAAAGGGACGAGTCTGGTCTTCTGTTTCCACCCCTCCCCTTTCCTGTGACTCACCAGTGTTTTTCTCTTAGATCTGCTCCAGCAGATTGCAACTTCCTCGTGATATTAATGCCACTATCAGCACTAGTTGAATCGCACCCAGTGCCCTGCAGACAAACACACACACGTCAGTTGCCCTCTTCTGTGGCAATCTGCCATTGACACGTGTCCAGGGCTCAAAGAGCAAGTTCAAGTCCTTGAAACGATTCTTGTCAACCACGTGCTATTGAGTGTTTAGTTTATCTTTCGGCATTGAAATCATGAGGGCCTGTTTACGATTCAAAAAAGGTATACTGAATCATCACACATTATTTTATTTTCATCTCACATATTCAGTTTATAAGAAAGCAATCGTCTTTTGTTATGTTTTTTCTGTGCAAGGGGTTTTCTTTATGTTCGAATCAGTATTCAGAATGAAAGCCAGCCCTATTAGCTTTGACAATGATTGTTCATAGTTCTTAGTGTAAAACTTGCAGCTTCAGAGTTCTTTGAGGTATTTGCAGCATAAAAAAATCTGAGAATACAAACCGTCGATGTAAACAGATTGAGTGTATTGCTTCAAAGGAAGCAGTGAGTGGGCAGGCCATGTCCTACCGTATGTAGTCTTCATATTCCCCAGGGTTATAGACATAAATAATGCAGCAGGTGAACTTGAATCAAGGCCTGGGGGTGTTAGTGGCTATCTGCACATCATGTATGACTGTCTTTTACTACTAAACCTGGATGAATTTGGTCCAGTGTTCTTGCTTCTACTAGAACCTATACAGCCCTTTCTACACCAGTAATTAAGCACAAGACATAAAAACCAAAAGGCCCCTATCAGCTAATGATATCCTCCCATCCTCTGTTGCATCACAAACTCCCATCATTCTTATGAGAGTAGGCCTATGGTTTTCCCTAGTTGTCTTTCCTTAAGAATGTTGAAGAAAACACTATCTCACTATTCCCACAAATTTGATATGGAACTAGGCTACCTGATAAAAGGTAGAAATCAAATATTTATATTGACTACACATATGGGGCATGATTCACAATGGCAACTTACACTTTTGAGTATGTTTACTACTTTTTACAGTTACCATCTCCTCCATTATAGAACAAAGGCCAGAATTGCTAACAACTTTTACCCCTTTTATCGAGGATCATGTGACTAAGCTAATTCAAGATGCTAAGTCGGTGCTCCGTCACACCTTTGCCCTACGCAGGTTCTTCATTTGGTAGCTAAAACCATATCAGTACTCCTTAAAACACTCCTAAATAAAATACTGGCCTCTGGATGCTTTCCCCTAGCATGGAAGAAGGCATCTATATTACCACTCCTTAAAAAAGTGTTACTTAATCCCCTGGAGGTCAAAAACGATGGGTCTAGTACACGGCTTCCACTCTCAGCAAAAAGTCTGGAAAACAGCCTAATTATGGATATCATGGCCTTTCTGGAATCCAAAAGCAATCTTGACCCAGCTCAACACGGTTTTAGACCAAACCATTCAACAGAATCAGCTCTTTTAGATGCACCTGAGGAAATCAGGGAAATCGCTATGGTTGGGTCGCAGATGGAATTTCTCTCAGTGCAGGTAAGTATTCTGCAGGCTTCCCGCAGGAAGAATATATGGGATCAGGCCTTAAAAAATGCCTTGCTGAGAAGCTGATTTTTCAAAACAGCGAAGAGATGGGCCGGCTACTATCCTTTAAAGTCAAGGATAGCACTAGTAATAATACCATTCAGCAAATTAGGAATGAAAAAGGGGATCTTGTGGCAGATCCTGCTGGCATCAGGGAGGGATTACAGCGGTTTTATCAGAATCTCCACTGAGAGGGCTTCATTACTGCCACTGAGGCTCTGCACCAGTTCATTGGAGGGCATTTCCATTATAAGCTGTGTCACGCTCAGAAGACTAGATTAGAAGAGACCGTAGCATTGTCCTAGGTAGAAACAGCGACCAGTTCCTTAGCCGAGGACAAGGGATCCAGTCCTGATGAAGTGCCGTAAGAAATCTATGCAGTCTTCTCACAGATCAATCAGCTGTCATCAGCTTGTTTTTTTATGCTTAGACAGCTGAAAAAGATCCTTCCTTTTATTCCTCATATTCTGAGGAAAACTGTGATAATTGCCACAATTCTGTCGAGAATTGATTATGGCAATGCTTTGTACCTAGGAGCCTGGGGTAAGACAACTGACCAAACTGCAATCCATCCAAAATGCGGCGGCCAGAGTCTTACTTAACCTACCGAAACACCATCCCACTTCATCTGCCTTTAAACAACTTCACTGGCTTCCGGTACGAAGGCGCATTGAGTTTAAGTCACTCTGCCTGGTTCACAAAGCTCTATCTGGTGGGGTGCCAGAGGATGTGCAGTCCTTGTTTCCCCAGTACACACCTGCACGTGAGTTAAGATCAGCCACGCTTGGGTTGGTCAAACTTCCCAAGATGAAGAAAGTAAGATGAAGAGGAAAACGTTTCTCCTTTCTTGCCTCTAAATTATGGAATTCAACTCCTATTCTTCTGAGAAAGGAATTGAACAGAAGGACGTTCCGCAGGGAAATTAAAACTTGGCTTTTTACTCAATAATAACCTATTATTGCGATGTAATCTGTTCAGTTTTTCCCTAGCGCCAGGACACCTCGGCAGCAGTGCGCTTTACAAATATTTTCATTCATTCATTCATTCATTCATATTCTGGCCCGGTCCTTCTGAATCGTTTTAATTCTTTTAATGTTCCGAGTCAGGTTCCGGGCTCTTGTGGAGAGACCAATATTGTCTTTTTTTTCTAAAAAAACAGAAGCATCCTACCCTTTGTGGTTCATACCGTCCAATTTCTTAACACCAATTCAAAAATCCAAAATCATGCCCTCTCTAATAATCTATCCAAAGTGATCCCCGGGCTGGTAGATTGAAAGCAGCATGGATTCATTGCTGGACGTGGCACAACCTAACATGTTAGTACCGCCATTACAGCTCTGGTGACCTCTGACCCTTCTCCAGGACCGATTCGCTCCCCTGCCGAACAGCACCACCAGTGCGCGTTCGCCCCGGCCGCTGCCGCCCCTGAACACAGGTTCGAATCTCCTGTGCCCTGCTCTCTCATTGTTGTGTTGCCTGTACTTCGTTTTTGTATTTTGCCCCATTCTTGCCTGTCTGTTTATTTTTGCATTTCTGGGACCGTTTTCCCTCAATTGCAGCCCTCTGCGACGCCCCCCTCCCCCAATTGCCTCCCGTGACCGCCAGGTTTTTCCCGCCACTGTCCACCGAGGCCACGCCCCCTCCCCGCCCAGCTCCCGCCTCCCAGCTGACCCTCCACACCTCATAAGCCGGCCACTGTCGGACGAAGGAGGTGACCTCTGACCCTTCTCCAGGGCAGAGTCACTCCTCTGCCGAACAGCACCACCAGTGCGCGTTTGCCCCCGCCGCTGCCGCCCCTGAACACAGGTTCGATTCTCCTGTGCCCTCCTCTCTCATTGTTGTGCTGCCTGTACTTCGTTTTGTATTTTGCCCCATTCTTGCCTGTCTGTTTATTTATGCATTTTTGGGACCGTTTTCCCTCCGTTGCGGCCCCCTGCGATGCCCCCCTTCCCCCTTGCCTTCCCTGACTGCCAGGTTTTTCCCGCCGCTGTCCCCCTAGGCCACGCCCCCTCGCCACCCGGCTCCCGCCTCACAACTGACCCTCCCACCCTCCACACCTCATATGGCGACCATTGCCTGGATGCGCAGCGGGCGCGCGCAGCGGGCGCGCCGATTGCACACCGAAGGCATGCTAAAGGCAAGCCCGTCTGCGCCCATCCACGCCTGGACTGCGCCCAACGCCAGAACCCCTGGACCGCGCGTACTCCACAACGCCGACTCCGACACGGTGCCAACACCCTCCACGCTCTCAACACCGGCCGAAACCACCGCTGCTTCCAGGCTGCCCCGAAATGCACCCACGGTCCCTTCTCCTGCCACACCTGCAACTTCACTTGCAACAGATCCACCAAGCCTCCAAGGACCGCACCCAACCACCTTAGATGCATACTCCTCGACACCCACTCCGCACGCAAACACACCATCGAGCTCTGGGACCTGCTCGACTCCTCCGCCCCTGACATGGCCTTCCTGACCGAAACCTGGTGGAACGGCACTTCGGCACCGGACATCCCCATAGCCATCCAAGATGGCTAAAAGATCTCCCGCAGAGACCGCACCAACGGAATAGCAGGAGGAATAGCCATCGTCCACAAGTCCACCCTCCAAGTCCACATCCTCGCAGACGACTCCCTCAACTCTGCCGAACTCCTCCACTTCCAGATCCACACCAACCCCAACACCACCCTCAGAGGAACTTTCGTCTACAGACCTCCCAGAACCCAGGCCCTGTTCAGCGACCCCTTTGCCAACCTCGCCAGCACCCACGCACTCGCCTCCGCAGACTACATCCTCCTCGGGGACCTGAACTTCCACCTCGAGAACAACATGATGCCAACTCCGACACCCTGATCGACAACCTCGCTAACCTCGGCCTCCAACAACTCTTCACCGAACCCATCCACGTCGCCGGTCACACGCTCGACCCCGTCTTCTCCACGAGCACCCACGTCGCCTTCAACAACACCACCGAACTCCACTGGACCGACCACCGCTGCATCCACTTCACCTTCAAGAAACCACCCCTGCACCACGCACCCTACAACTCCCCCGTCGCTGCTGGGGCAAAATCACTGAGGATCAACTGACCTCCAACCTCGCCCAGGACACACCCACCGACCCCACCGACCCAGACGCCGCCGCCCGTAACCTCAGACAATGGATCGAAGACTGCGCCAACACTCTCGCCCCTCTAAAGAAACCTTCCATCAACCACCCCAGCAAGAAAGCCGCCTGGTTCACTGAGGAACTTCAGACCTCCAAACGCACATGCCGGAAGCTGGAGAAGAAATGGACCCACGACCGTGCACCTGACAGCGACGCAGCATGCAAGAACGCCATTCGCAGACATCACCAGCTCATCAGAACAGCCAAGAGATCCTCCTTTAAAACCCGCCTGGATAACAACGCTCACAACAGCAAAGAGCTTTTTAACGTAGTGAAGGAGCTCTCCAACCCCATCGTCAACACCAGCAAGATCCCGCCCACGCACTGGCCACCTTCTTCCAATGCAAGATCACCGACATCCACAACAGTTTCAACACCCCAACCACGACAGACCCCACCCCGAACACCACCTGCACCAACTAGCTGACCTCCTGGTTCCACACCAACGGCGACGAGACACGCAAGATCATGAACTCCATCCACTCAGGATCTCCGTCAAACCACTGCCCTCACCATGTCTTCAACAAAGCAGATGCAACCATCACACCCCAGCTAAGGAAGATCATCAACACCTCCTTCAACACATCGACATTCCTGGAAAGCTGGAAGCACGCCGAAATCAACGCCTTCCTCAAGAAGCCAAAGGCGGACCCCAAGGACCTCAAGAACTTCCGGCCCATCTCACTCACCATCTCACTGCTCCCCTTCCCGGCGAAGGTCATCGAGAAAATCGTCAACATACAGCTGACCCGCCACCTCGAGGACAACAACATCCTGGACCCATCCCAATCCGGATTCAGACGAAACCACAGCACCGAGACAGCCCTCATCGCCGCCACAGACATCAGGCGCCAGCTAGACAACGGCGAAACTTCAGCCCTCATCCTCCTGGAACTGTCAGCCGCATTCAACACGGTCTGCCACCGCACACTAAGAACACGCCTCCAAGAAACCGGAATCCAAAAGAAAGCCCTGCACTGGACCACGTCCTTCCTCTCCAGCAGAACCCAGAGAGTCCGCCTCCCACCCTTCCGATCCGAAGCCACAGACCTCATCTGCGGTGTGCCCCAGGGCTCATCCCTCAGCGCGACTCTTTTCAACGTCTATAAGGCCCCCCTCGCACAAGTGGCCCGCCAGCACGACCTGAACATCCTCTCCCACGCCGACGACACCCATCTCATCCTCTCCCTCACCAAGGACCAACACCACCAAAACCAACCTCTACGAGGGAACGAAGGCCGTCGCCGAGTGGATGGGAAGCAACCGCCTGAAACTGAACTCTGACAAGACAGAAGTCCTCATCCTCGGCTTGACCCCTCTGCCTGGGATGACACCTGGTGGCCGACCACACTAGGAAGAGCGCCGACACCCTCAGCCCACGCACGCAACCTAGGATTCATCCTTGACTCCTCCCTCTCCATGTCGAAGCAGGTCAACGCCATCTCCTCCTCCTGCTAAACACCCTCCGTATGCTTCGCAGGATCTACAAGTGGATCTCAACCGAAACCAGAAGAACTGTGACCCAAGCCCTCATCAGCAGCAGGCTGGACTACGGCAACGCACTCTATGCAGGAATCCCTGCCAAACACCTACGGCGACGCATACAAAACGCCTCCGCCCGCCTGATGCTCAACATCCCTCGTCGCAGCCACATCATCCCCCACCTGAGAGACCTGCACTGGCTACCCGTCAAGAAGAGGATCACCTTCGAGCTCCTCACCCACGCATACAAAGCAGTCCACAACACCGGACCAGCCTACCTGAACAACAGACTCAACTTCTACACCCCTGCCCACCAGCTCCGCTCCACCAACCTCGCCCTCACCGCTGTCCTGCGCATCCAACAAACAACCTCCGGTGGCAGATCTTTCTCCTTCCTCGCCGCTAAGACTTGGAACACCCTCCCCACCCACCTGCGGCAGACCCGGGACCTGCTCACCTTCAGGAGGCTCCTCAAGACCTGGCTCTTCAAGCAGTAGCAGCACCCCCCTTCCCCCAGCGTCTTGAGACCCTCACGGGTAAGTATTGCGCTCTACAAATTCACTGATTGATTGATTGATTGGAGGCTGCCTCTGTGGATGGGGCTCTGTTGCGGAGAAGGCCATCTACCGTGTCTCCTGGCCATTTCTTTGGGTGGTCATGGAGTCTGCATGGAGTCTGCAGGACTTGGCCCTCATTTTATATCTAGAGCGATTCAACTCTATGTTGACCTGATGGCTAGGATACGCTGCTCTGTATCTCTCTCTCAGACACTGTTGATATATCTTGAGTCGCCAGGCAGGGCTGCCCTCTATCTCATCAGCTGTTTGCATTATATATCGAGCCATATATTCAAGCTCTTAAAATGGCTGCTGCTATCCACCCATGGCGTATACATTGATTTGAGGTGAAAGTCCTAGCCTATGCAGACGATGTGTCAGTTTTACCTCCTACTCCGGTCATGGCCTTTAGGACAGTAGAGTTGGTTGCGCTGGCATTCAGCGAAGTTTCAGGCTACGAGCTTAATCTCGACAAAACACAGGTTCTGTTTAATATTATTCCTCCTAACCATGATAAGAGAGGGGTACATTCGACCACTTATCTTGAAGTAGAACTGACTGTATGAATGGAGGATATTGTTGAATACAATTACAAGAAGCTCTATTAACAGTCAGTTAATGTCTTCAACAAGGGGAATCGCTTACATCTTGGCCTGATTAGAAGGTGTAATCTTATTAACATGATTATCCTCCCCAGATATTTGCACCTTTTTCGATGTATTCCTCTTTATCTCACCATGGTTTTTCATTAATAAGATTGCGGCAAGCTGGCAGAAGTTTGAGTAGAGTTGTAAGAAACCTCACTGTATTATACAAGCTCTTGCAGTTTCCCAAGGATAAAGGTGGGTCTCCCTTCCTGCTTTGCAGTTTTCATATCTTGCCTTGTTCTTGTCTCAGCTTCGTTTGGTTATGGGCAGGGATACATGGATGCAAGGTCTCTGGTTTATAATTACCTACCTCTGGGGGGATTTGATTTCCCCCAGCATTGGCTTGGTTGGCATGATCTGCTTTAAAAGGACATGGTTTAAGACCTTAACGGTGATCAATCTTATCTGGCATTCTCTAAAAAAAGTATTTCCATATACCACTCTCTTTAATCAATACATGTATTTAGGATTCAATCCTAACTCCTCTCTGTATTCATCATACCTTTCAGGAGAGCTGGGAGGCGGTTAAACTTTCTAACTTGGCACAAATGTTCAAGGAGGATGTGTTTCTTCCTTTTGAGACTATGCAGCAGTGGTTTTTGCTTCCCCGTATTGCCATTTTTAGGTACTTGCAAATTCGACATTTCATAACTGGCATTAATAAAGATCGAATTGGCTGCTCCCGAACCACTCTTTTTTAGGTTTTGCCTAAGTGAAAGCTGCGCACTGCGCAGCTTTTCACGCAGGTGAAAACCTAGTGAGAACAGTAGAGTGGCTTGGGAATCCGCCCTCTGTTCCATTGGCTAGCTCCATAAATGGAGGCTAGCCATTGGAACAGAGATCTGTCCGTCATGGCCGGACCAGATTCGTGGGCGTTCCCGCGATTTCTTCCCTCTCCACCCCTTTCCGATCATCATTGCGGCGGTGGGCGTGTGCAATTTTTTTTTGGGTCTCGCCATGTTTTCTTCATTTCCACCATGTCTTTTGCAGGGGTGGGCTGTGCACTGAGGCCGCTGATCAGGTAAGCAGCATTTTGTTTTTATCCCGTTCCCTACCCCCCTCCCGCTCTCCTTGTGCCCGTTCCCGCCCCTGCCCCTCCCTCCCCGTGTGCCCGTTCACGCCCCTGCCCCCCCCTCCCCGTGTGCCCGTTCCCGCACCACTTGTAAATGCTTGTTTATGTTGACGTTACAGGAAGTGGTGGTTGCTGCGGCCGTGACCGGAAGTGTGAGGCGTTGCTAGGCCTGAAGCTGACGCGGCGGGCGGAAGGGCGGGCTGGCGAATATGGCGGAGGAGGCGCTTAGAGCGCCGGGGGTGCCGGGCGGGGACGAACTTGTAAGCCTGGTGTCACTACACTGCCGCCGGACCCTGCTAGGCTGCTGGACCGTATTGCCCTTCGTCTCCGTTCTCTACCCCGCCTGGCTTTACATATGGGTCACCGTCTACGGCATCGCGGACTACCCAGAGGCCGGTCTCATCGCCCTGGCAGCCTTCGGCATTCTCCAGGCGCTCACCGTGCTCTCTGGTCATTGGTCCGTGCACGCAGACTGTGCCCTCACCTGCTTCCCGGTAAGGCTTATGTACAGTTGTCAGCGAGAGACGTGATTGGTGTTGGTGCTGTGAGAACTTGTAAGCCTGGTGTCACTACACCGCCGCCGGCCCCTGCTAGGCTGCTGGACCGTATTGCCCTTCATCTCCGTTCTCTACCCCGCCTGGCTTTACCTATGGGTCGCCGTCTACGGTATTGCGGACTACCCAGAGGCCGATCTCATCGCTCTGGCAGCCACCGGCATTCTCCAGGCGCTCACCATGCTCTCTGGTTATTGGTCCATGCACGCACACTGTGCCTTCACCTGCTTCCCGGTAAGGCTTATGTACAGTTGTCAGCGAGAGACGTGATTGGTGTTGGTGCTGTGATTTATGTCAATAATGCTGTGCTGTAGCTCGGTGAGCGTGCAGTGACAGCTGTCAAAGCTAAGGGTGCGCCTGAGTTCTGCGCGAAGCAGTATCAAATTACACCTGTTAGTGACAATGTCTCGACGCTCAATGCAAATGCAGTGTCGAAACTTAAGACCAAAGTTTCATTACAGTAGATTGGAAGGCTTCCTCCCAGACTGGATTCTTTCTCTATCACCCTAAAGTAAAAAGTGGAACGAGTCTGAGGCAGCCGTGATGCATAAAGAAGTAGCCAGAGGCATAGCGGGTTGTTTTGACTTGAGTTGATTTTCTCAAAGACGCCCATAAAGCTGCCATCATAGCTCCGTAATAACCATATATCACTCTTGGGACACGGTTGGCCTTACTCCTTTTGATAGTAGGAAGGAGACTTCAACCTGGTACTGCAACAATTTTCAGACCGCGGGTGCTGCCTTTGGTTTACACCACTAGAGTCAAATGGATTGTGAAAAACCCAAGCTTCATACAAAAAACAAGTGTAGCACCTGAGCCACTCTCATTCATCAGGAGAGTAGTAAGGGTGTGGTATGTAGCCGGTGATGAATTTTGGAACACATATATTAATGCAACATGGTACTGTGGCGCACTGTCATTTACAGACAGCACGTTTTCCATTAAAATAGATACTATATGTTTCTAGACATGCAGGTTTACTGATAAAGCTATACAGTGCCCAAACGACAATGAGTGGAAAACGGATCCGGTAACTAGTTATCATTGAGAGGGGCCATTCACATACCTTTATGGACCAATCATGTGCCTATGAGCTAATGGACAGGGATACCCTAAGGAGTTTAACCAGAAATTTTGCATGTTTTATAAATCCTTCACTTTGACACCTGTATGTAGGTACGTTATACCCTAAATGGAGACCATATGCCCCCATTCAAGTTAGTCGGGGTGTCAAACAAGGTTGAATTTTGGCTCCTTTCTTATATTTGTTATATTAATGCCCTGGATACCATTTTAATTTCTTGTGTACCTGACGTCCCCAAAATAGGTTCACGTCTAGCCCCTGTACTTTGTACACAGACAACATGGTTTTAATAGCTTGTACAGCAAATAGATTACAAGTGCTTTTAAATGGCTTCAAACATTTTATGCAAGTGCTGAAGGTTAAAGTTAACCATACTAAATCCTACGTTATGACCTGTGGCCCCTTTAATGCTAGGTTGAAAATGTGTTTATTGGGGAGGCTCCAATTTTAAAGACCAAGGTTTTTAGTTATCTGGGTATCTTATTCAATGACCACATGAAGTGGGAAAGCTTATTGACCCAGAGGTCTCAATCCATGGAGGCATAGTGTGAATCTTTTTTCAGGTTTGTCAAGGAACTAGGACACAAGCCCCCAAAAGAAATGATCACGCTTTATAAAAGTAAAGCCTCGCTGCTGGTACATATGTGGCTGGCTTTGGTGGTACATGGCAGCTAAACCATACAGGTGGTGGAGAATACATTTTTAAATAGACTTCTAGATAATCCAAAATCTACCCCAAGTCTTAAAACACACAATTCACTTGGTGTAAGCATTCTAGAAGATAGGGCGGTTGGACTGTCTATTGCAAAGCAATTGGATAGCAGAGCCATGGCTTAAATATGTTAAAAATAGCTTTCAAGAGCTTGGATTGAGTAGTCCTTTTTGAAAATCCAGGTAATATTAATACACACTGTAAGGTCCAAGTCAATAAAAGGCTCTGTACAAATAAGGAGAATGCTAGGATCATGATAGCACTCAATATGGTAAACATTCAATCATATGTCCCGCTTTCAACCCAGACATGGATAAAGGCATTGGAATTTTGATTTTATCTTACATGTTTAAAAGTAAATACAATTCATTACCTAGTTGCGCTCCCTATTGCTGTCACATGGTTCATGTTACTACCGTGTTGCCTATGAGATGGGAGGTCACTTCAGACAACTAAGTACTTTATGCTACTTTGCCCCTACTTTGCACCTTGTATACCTCTTTTAGAAGATTGTTCCTTCGCCCTATACTCAGCGGAAGATCTTTTAATACTCATCAGCAGGGTTTGCACTATTAACAGCGTCTTGAGTTGTTTCTGGTATGCTTTGCCTTTCTGAATTTTATCACTCAGGTGCTGAGATGAACGAAGAAATATGCATTGTTATCCATGTTTTTGACTTTGATGCAGGCTCCCCTTGTTTTTTTTAACGGGGAAATGTTTATTGAAAATGTAAGCAAAAAAGTGTGCCATTTGATTTTTTTGTGTGTGTGTGTAGTGTGGGGCTCTGTGTGTGTGTGAGGGGAGATCTGTGTGTGTGTGTGGGGGGATGTGTGTGTGTGTGGGGGGGGGGGGCTGTGTGTGTGTGGGGCTCTGTGTGTGTGTGTGTGGGGCTCTCTGTGTGTGTGGGGGCCGAGGGAGACAATGACCCTGTCCACCTGACAATCTCACAGGTCCACAAAAAGTTGCTTGTGCTTGCTGTCCTGCCCCCCCTCGTTGCTTGTGCTTGCTGTCCTGCCCCCCGTTGCTTGTGCTCGCTGTCCTGCCCCCCCTTGCGGTCCTCCCCCCTCGTTGCTTGTGCTTGCTGTCCTGCCCCCGTTGCTTGTGCTCGCTGTCCTGCCCCCCTTGCTGTCCTGCCATTGCTTGTGCTTGCTCCCCTGCCCCCTGTTGCTTGTGCTTGCTGTCCTCCCCCCTCAGTGCTTGTTCCCCTGCCCCTGTTGCTTGTGCTTGCTGTCCTCCCCCCCCACCCCACCCCTCCCTCCTCATTGCTTGTGCTTGCTGTCCTGCCCCCTCGTTGCTTGTGCTTGCTCTCCTGCCCTGCTATTGGCATTGTAAATGACAATGCCAATTATTTATGTTTAAAAAAAAAAAACATAAATAAAAATAATGTCATGAGCAATGCCAATAGCTCTAACTTTTGTAAAGGCGAAACTATTGCATTGTAAATGCTTGTTATTTTTTAATGAGAGCCCCCAGAAGGGAAACATCAGTTTTGCCTATAAGTTAATCTTCTAAACTGAACTGGAACATTGTACTTGGGCTCAGTAGTAACAGCGGATGATTTGAGGCTCAGTGATTATTTTGCACTGAGCATCCTAAATGTTTCATGAATTAAGGTCCACCACATTAAATCATTAATAATTTTTATTATACTCCCCACCGGGTATGGGTAGTGAAGAGCAGAGGAGATGGCCGTTGATTCCAATGTGGGGCGGAGCCGGCTAATGCAGTTTATGTCTTTGCTGCTTGTTCAGCCCTATCTAATTACTGGTCCATTGTTTTTTGGGAAAATTAACAGTATCTCACATCTGGCTGATATTGGGGATCCAAAATTAATTATGTTGGGGCATTCAAATGTTATTCCTCAAAATGTTGCAGGACTATATTTTACTCTATCTCATTCGCTAGACTTGCCCTGACACAATTCTGGCTTGAAAGCACGGCCCCATGTCCCTGGGTGTGATGGCATGAATTTTTGAATATATGTTTCTTCGAAGTGTCTCTGTTAGATAATAATTTGTATTGCCTATTTGATTATTCTCGTGTCATAATTTGTATTGTCATGGTAGGAAGAAGGGTTCTTCATTTTGTGTAGTGGTTAGGTGTTCTGGAAAGTGTATGTGTTGGTATTTACAAGGTGCTGCAGGGTTTTGTGCGCCTGCTTTTTTAGTGCATGTAATTTTTGTTTTTCATTAGGGATTGGTGGCAGTTGTCCTTTTATGTGCTCCGGACTTAAGGCAATATATATTTTAGAATAGTTCCTGTGGCTTCCTGAGAACTTATGCTTACTTCTCTGAGATCTTGCAAAACATGCCTTTGCTCTATTTCTGTTACATTTGGTGAGGTTGGAGGTGTTCTGTAATATTAACTACTTAACTGCTGACTCTTTTCCACCCCAGAGCTGAGCCTTTTTTTGGGCATTTGGGGTATTTAGGCCTCCTTAACTTTTTTTTACACATAAGGCATCCATGCTAAATGTGCTTCCCTTATTGCCAACATCATGGAGATTCCAAAGGTACCCAGCTTTTGTGGATTTCCCTGGAAGGAACCATGGGACTCCACCTGGTGGGCAACAGAGCTAGGACTGACACGACCCCCACCACCCATGGCAAGTACAGCAAACTCGACATGACCTCACAAGTCAGTACCCTCATCAGCTCATGCTTCCATACCCTGAAGATGCTGAGGAGGATTTTCAAATGGCTCCCAATCAGCACCAAGAAAACCTTCACAGATGCCCTGCTCACAAGCAGGCTAGACTAGGAGGTCCCTTTCTATGCCAGGATTAACAAAAGAACACACCATGAGGCCGCAGACCATGCAAAACTTGGCAGCCAAAACTCACTCTCAACCTCCCACACTGCATTCATATCACACCATACCTGGAGGAGCTCCAGTGGCTCCCCATTTACAAACAAGCACAATTCAAACTCCTCATCTCAACAATTGCATCTGCTTTTGCAAGCCTTCCAGAAACCTCCAACTCCAAACCAGTGAAATAACATAAGCACCGCAGCCCCTGCGTTGTGGGCGGATGCCTGAGCTCCAGTGGGCTCCCTCAGTAAAAGTGGTAGATGGTAGGCTGGGGAGAGGGGCCTCTGTGTACTTTGCAGGGGAGCCCCCTCAAGTTATGTCACGCCACCTGCTCCAAACCGAGCAAAAGTTTTTACTTGTTGCATTTTCCCTAGAATGACACTCTACTGCAAATTTTAGCATGAAATCCGATTTCTGTTGAAAAAGCGACCCTTCACAATTCATTTGAGCTGTCATAGCGATTGTGGAACCTATCTTAAGCACAGTTAATGCAGACGATGGACTATGAGGTTATGTCAGACATACACACAATATCCAACTTCATAGCGACGCCCCAAGAAACAAGCATTAGTAGGTCCACCTGCCTGACCACCACTGACCAGCACATCAATCCACCCTCTGCTGAAACTCCGAAGACAACAAAACTGCCTCAAGACGAACCTCCACATGGATTCATTCTCATCTCTATTGTGTAAATACCAGACGATGCAGTTCCGTTATGAATTTGATTTCATAATTTTAAGTACAGATTAAAACGCAACTGCGGGGCAGCACAATGTCCAGTCTTCATTCGGATCAACTGCCGCCCACAGACTCATCATCTCGTGCACACCAAAAGTCTGATCACATTAAATGATTCCCTAAACATAACAGAAGAAATATTACATAAAGAACTCACCTGACAAAACAGTTCCCCAGGATGTCAATAATGTAATCTACAGGATGTGACACAGTAAGGGAAATAACTTCAGAGTTTCTTGCAACCTCACAATGCACAGTAGTGTGAGGATGTCAGTGAGTGAATACTGTGAGTCCTATGGGAGATATACACACACCACACACAAACACACATGTATTACACACACAGACATATCTATATACATTTATATATACATATGGATGGATGGATGGATGGATGGATAGATGTGCGTGTGTCGAGAACTATTTCTGAGTTGCTAGTTTGCAGAAAAGGTTCTGCTAAAGCACATTGACTTTACATAAACCTCAACATTAGATTTTCTCCAGTGCTTTGTGTGTCCAGCATGAAGCATGACTGGGCATTGAAAGGCTTTGGAATTTAAGTGAGATAGTTCCTGGTGGGCACATACAAAGTACATAATTCTCATATCATCACTTTACATAACAAGATCCAAGGGCATGACTTTAGGTATCATTATAATACATTACTTTATGAATGTGCAAAACACCTGATGGAGTTCTGGAATCCTTGGGCATGTCCCTTAAATAGGCAAGTTCTCTTCTATAAAATTGAAGTTGGGAGTATCCATAGATTACCATGTCGATTGAGCTTTCAGGACACTTCACTTTCCACACTGTTGGCAAGTGATGCTGACTCTCTTATGCATGCTTCTTCCCACACTTTTTTTTTTCTCTCCCCAAGGATCTAGCCTCAGAAATATAGTCACCTCCTTCTGAGCTATCTGCATATCCTTCCTACTAAGGGTTTTTACCTTAAGCTGACTATAAGATTAATAGTCCTTTTATATGTATCCTGTTGGACTACACGTATATACCGACTCGATCATATAATATATTCTTTATATCTATGATTTCATAGATGCATAATTACTCTGGTTTACACATGTATCAGTATATATATTCTTTTATCACTTTATCTATCCATCTAAAATAAATATTTTCAATATTCATCATTCTATCATTCATCATGGTAATCATATACATACTTCATCTTTCTGAGTGATATCTTATTTTCGGTATATATTGAACAGTATGATGTACTTTGTTGCACAATTTAGATACACAAAGTACCTTTGCATTTTTTACTATTCGGAGAAGCCATCTTGGAATGGTCATATCTCCCCTATATAGTAGGTATATCTGCTTTGAAGTCCTCACACCATCTGTAAATAGCCACCTTTTAAGATTCATGCGGTATTTACACTCAATCTATCCTGATTATTAAGATAGCCTGTGAATAACAACAATCCTCGAAATATACGCGCTGTTTGCAATATATAGCGCCATCTTGGAACAGGTTGTCTCTATAATACGTGGCCTTTAGTCCGCTATTTGTTTCCATCATTTCGTTCGCCTAATTAGACAACCATTTTTGGCGCCATGACCGGGGCTTTAAATACCAGCTAGCAATAGTGGAACTTGATGTTCCCGACTGCAGATATCTGTGAGGCGCGTCGTCCCAGAATACTCGGAGCAGCACCATCTTGCTGTCCGCATCACCGGTTATACACATCGGTAAGTTTCGTTTTGAACAATTTGAGTCCTGAGATAACAGCAGACCCACGCGTTCCGCTCTTTACGCTTCGCATCCCCGTTTTTGCAACTGTTTGCCTTTGTACGATTAGCGCATCTATACATCCATTGTCCTGCTCCTTTATATCTCCACAGTTTTATCAGATTCGACACCACTGTGGATCTTCTTTTTTAACTAAATACGGATCAAGACAGATTATCTACGGATTTCTAATGAACAGATAAGGTATGTGTCCACTTTGCAACTTATGAAAAACATGTTGCCAGAAACGATACATATATGCCTAGTTCAAATAGCTAATCACCCCCCTTCTCTCAAGCTAGGGTTATCTATTTTACATTTCTGTGTTTTTAAATTACAGCCACGAATTGGTTGGCCTTCTGTGGACATTTATATATCTCGCTCAAGAAACCTATACGCCTCCATCAGAACCTTTTAGGTATTTCCCATTTTTTATCTGCAACATTCTGTTTAGCTGTAACAAACGTACTTTGCTAAAGCAAGGTTATATGCCTAGCATTATCCCCTAATGTCCGCTTTTTGTTTCTTATTATTCCTTTATCTCTAGCCATACGGTGTTTAGAATCGCTCTTCAGCCTTGGTCTCATCTTTCCTGGTGCTGTTCGTGATTACCGGTTTTGCATATAAAAACGATGTTTTGCTTTTCCAGGTATTCTCGCCAACCTCATATGGTGTTTCTATATATATTACTTACTTCTACTATATAGTTAGGCGTATTTTAGACACGAGTAGTATCTATACAGTTAAACATTAGAAATGTATGACAGAGGATCCGGCTGACTTATAAGACCACTTACTGATTTTATCTGGTCTTTGTCTGACTATAGCATCGACATTATATCATCTGTAGGAGCAGATCTTCCCAACAGGGGACCAATACAAAGAAGGGTACCATACCTCCACATACTCCCTACAATCAATTGTCTCTCTCTCTTGTTAGACATCACCACCTAAATAGAGAGATAGTAAAAACTGGTCAGACGTTGTATCTATATGGCGCTGAGTGTTCAAAGTGACCCATTCATGTTCCTTTTAACTACCCTAGCCATTTATCCCTCTCTCCCCTAAAGCTATCTTTATATTATTATTTTTTATCAGGTATTAGCCTCTATCAAGTGGCTCTGACTACCCACATGTATGAAGATGTTTTTTCAGCTTCCATGAACTGTATCAATGTAAGTGTTCATCGATTTCAAATGGGATCCTACGGTCCACGTAGAAATTAGACCATGTGTCTCTATTCTCAATGTTTTATAGGTTATGTACCCCAAATCAAAAGGGATCATTACCTCTATACAGAAAAGTTTTTTTGTATGACTAAGTACTGTACAATGGAGTTATAAATATCTGTCAATCATATGACAGGAAATGACCAAATTTAATGTCCTTTGTTGGTAGATTGTAAAGAATGACACTGTTTTTAGATATAAGATGAATTTTTGTTTATAATGATACATATGCCACTGAGAACATATAGATGCTATTTGAGAATGATGTATGTTAAACTAAATTAATAAAACTCCGTCTTTATATGTATTCTTTTTTTATATATTTTCTTTTAGAACATCAGCAGAGACTCCTGAAGAAGGCGGCTTTCTGCCGAAACGCGCGTCGAGTGTTTTATGATTAATAATTTCATACTCTTTATGTCATTAACTATTGTGATTGTGTTGTGCCTTGTGATATAATTGTATGATTTATAGGAACTATAATAATCTGAAGTCTGTGTATTTGCATTTTTATGATCTATATTTTTATCTTATCATATAGCCTGTGTTACTATATGATTTTTATTTATACTAATTAAATATATATATGTATACAGTTTATTTTTTGTCACTTCTTCACACTACTGATTTTGGTATAATTGGTCATTTACTCGGTTGACGTCCTAGGTCTGTTTTCCCACATAGGTGTTTACCCTGCCCTAGGAGTCTGGATTGATACCCAGGGGGTCCTTGTTTTTCTCATACTCTTCCCACACTTTACCCAGCAGTGTTAAAGAATGCCCACTGCCATTCTTACAAGCAGCAGGTATCAAGAGGCACACTTCAGTCAGTTTATATGGCAGTAGAGTTGATTAAGACATTCTAGAGTTTGTCATTACTGCATGAATCGCAGCCCCTCATATACAACTCATAATAATAACCTCGGCAATAAATGGTGCCTATGTGCCAGGACTAAAAGGCCAAAACTAACCAAGGAGCTAGACGTCTTTAACACAGATGGAGGGGTAAACTCCCACAGCATTCCAAAACAGCAGGTGATCATCAAGGTGAGCGCTACGTACTGACAAGTATTGTGCTGGCGGGCTACACCAAGATACACAAGATAGCTCAGCCTCCGTATCTAGTACATCTGTGCAGTGGCATTTATAGCATCCTATCCCAGCCCATGTACATGCAAATAATCACACCACACACAGAGGTTTGTATTACACAACTTTATTCCTCAGCGTGTAACCGTAACTGACCATTCTACATCATGAATTCCATCACCCATACTCATGCACTTACATTAGTGTTACTGTTCTATGGAGTCAGTCAGGAATCAAAAGGGTTGTGTCATCTCTATATCACAAGAAACTACATCTCCCATTTGTTAAATAAAAAGAACCTATAAAACATATATACATTACAACTGTCTAATAACTAGTTTTTGTGCTCAAAGCAATCACCCAGATCTGGTCATGTGGGGCTGCAGAAATACCGGAAAAGTGTCCATGACTAAATTTGGTGACAGAGACATCAGTGCAGTCATTGGGCTCTCTGGATTCTCAGGTGGAAAAATCTCACTCCTTAAATCTAGAGTTGACCAGGTTCAAGGCAGGTGCTTGAAATGTGAAGAATCTTGCGTAATGGACTTTCCAGGATGGTGAGCAGTCACCATGTGTCCTTAACTAGTCACGACACTCAGGGGGTCAGCATCAAAAGGAGCATCAGACTTGAGTTTTCGTTTCTATCTGATGATAACTTGGTCTTCTCTATTGAACACAGTGATTTGAGCACAACAGCGCCTCTCCACATAGGTCTTCATTTTGCATTTGTGAGATGAATCAATGGTTCAAAGTTTATCAATATCAATAGATCTCTCAGTGGTCTATTGTGTCAATTTGGTTCGTATGGCTCTCCCGAACATTAAGGTGGCAGGGTTCTTACCCATGGTAGAATAGGGAGTTGACCTGTATGCACAAAGCTTAGACAGAAGAACTGATTGAGTTCAAGCTTTTCCAGTGTAGCTTGACCACGCCATTCCCCCGTAGCCAGAGAAGTGTGCGTTTCTGATGCTTGACATTTAAATGAGTGAGAAAATCTTTAAATTCTCGACTATTGAAAGGTGGGCCATCATTAGATTTCAAAATCGAAGGAACACCCGATGTTGCAAAAATACTTTCTAGTCTTTCAATGACTCTGTTATGAGTAGTTGACAACAGATCAAAGGGAAAACGGGAATATTCATCAACAATTTCGAGTAGATGATGCCCCTTGTCAAGGGGCCCAAGGAAATAATTTGCAATCTTCTCCCATTCATGCTTTGGGAGATTATACACATTTAACAGATGCGGGTTGTCTTAGAAGACAATAAGTTGCACAAATGAGATGCCTTTCACTCATTTTCATCTCTTTCTTCAAGATGAGGGAACCATATTCGCCCCCCCATGACCCTTGTTAGGTAGCAACAACTCCAAGGTGTCCGTCATGGGCTAGTTCAATAACTTGTTGTTTCAGACTCTCAGGCATGACAATGCTTGACCTTCATTTGATGATGCCTTCTGGAGTAACTAAAAGTTATTCTTGCACATTTTTGAATTACTGATATTCAAGGTCATCATGAAGAGGTCGAGTATGCTGTTCCCACAACTGTTGTGCAATACAGTCTTTAAGTATTAGCAAATCTTTGGCAGTCCTCGTGCCAGCAATGATTTCTTCTACCAATATGGCAGTAGGGGTACTGTAACTGGACTTCACAATGAAGTAAACATATGCATCAGCTGCTTTAGAAACAGTGCGTTGACAAAGTATTGGCACAATTGAGAAGTAGTCAGCAGTGTTTTAATCTTAGCCTGGAGGATGCACAATCGTATAATCATTATCCTGCAACCGCAACCCCCACCTCTCAATGCGAGGGAGCATATTGGCTATAGGATTGGCAAAAATAGTGAGCAATGCTTGGTGGTCGATGACAAGTGTGTAATGTTTTCCATACAGAAATACATGAAAATGTTCACAAGCCCACACCACAGTGAGTCTTTCTTTTCAGGTTGTGAATAGACACGTTCTGTTTTTGACAAACTTCAGCTAACAGAAGCAACAATGCTGGGCCAGGTTGGCTCCTTGCATCAACAACAGCCGCTGTCTGCTATTTTGGATTCAACTATGACATTTCTGTTGCGTTCTCAATTGAATTCTTCATTTTCTTGAATATTTGTTCACATTCACTTGACCATTGAAATGGGACATTTCATTTTGTTAAATCTCTGAATGGGGCACCTACAGTGGCAAAGTCACATATATACCTTGAACAGTAACTGCCCATACCATGGTGGGATATCAGCATAGTTACATCTTGGGGGATAGAGTGGATGACACGGTCTGTACTTTATTTGGATCTGGAGTTGTTCCACCACCTGAAAATATATGACCAAAGAATTTGAGTTTAGTTTGATGAAACTCACACTTTGCCACATTTAAAGTGAGACCTGCATCGGCAATTATATGATACACTTGTGCATGCGCTTTATCATGTTCCTGTCGTATGGCTCAAAAACCAGTGTGTCATCACTGTAATTGAAGGCATTTGTGACTGGCTGTATTATGCAACAATTGACATCCTGAAAAAGTTCGGAAGCTGGTGACAATCGGAAACGTAGCCTTTTATATCGAAACAAACCAACATGAGTTGAAAAGACATCAATCTACCTGCAGTTCTTTTCCAGTCCGGGCTGGTGATATCCTTTGTTCAAATCAAGGTGGAAAAAGACTTTAGCTCCATTCAGCTGCCTAATTATGTTGGCAATGTATGGACCTGGATGTCGTTCTCTTTCGTTCGCCTCGTTTGCTTGGCACATTTCAACGCAAAAGAGCATGGATTCTATATTATCCTTTTTCAGCACTACCACTATGGATAATACCCATGGCGTCGGACCAGTGGATCGCTCAATGATGTTGTGCTTTCATAGAGTCTCAAGTTCTTTCTCAACAGCCTCTTGTAAATGAAATGCAATTTGACAAATGTCGTTGAGCAACAAAACAGATGTCCTCATGTATGTGAAGTTACTCTTTCAGGGTCTTAAGTCTTCCTAGTCCATTAAACAAGGATGGAAACTGATTCACTATCTCATGATAGGTATTGACACTAAGGGTGGGCGATTACCTCTGTTCCGCTTGCAGAGTTCACTGAGTTTTCTTCACTCCATGCTCCGCTTCGAGCACGGAGTTCAGCAAATATAACTATGCCTCACCCTTGTGGTGGAGTTTTACTGATTCCCACCGTAGTAGAAGGCAAATGTGCAAACCCACGCTATGCGGTCAAGGATACGGGATGTTCATGTGCATCGCCTCCGTCTGTGCTATTTGGTGTTGCTTGTTGAACAGCTCTCACCCCCTCTCCAAGCCCTTCTCCCAGAATTGTTAGACGCTTGTTAATGCTTATACCGGTTTTGAAGATAACACTGCTAACACGCGGATACTACTGCCTGCTGATGTGGCAGCAGCATCTCAGGCCACAGCCCCTGTCAGGAGAGTTTTTCTCCAGTGAAATGCAAGATTTTGATGGAGATGTTTTTGGTGTAGAAATCAAGACAGGAGCTGCTGCGGAGAGAGCTGTTTGAACTTTGAGCAGTACCTGCTGCACAGTCATGAAACTATTTCATTAATGTTTATTATATGCATAATAAAGCAGCTCACATGGGAATCCGACATGCGGGAAGCTCTCCATGGAGTCCCCAGTATTGGAAAAGCAAGCCCAGGACTCAGGCGCTGTACTAGAGATGTATGGATGCGCTGTCCTAGTGTTTGAATAACAGGGAATGCTCCCGGCAGAGGTGCACTGGCGGAGCTGTGCGAGGGTCTTAGAGTACCCAGTACTGGAAAAGCAAGCCTAGGACTCAGGCTGTGTTTCAGAGCTGTATAGTGTGCTGTCCTATTGGAATAATAGGGGATGCGCCTGGGAGCTCTGAATAGATGTGCACTGGTGGAGCTGTAAGAGTTGCAGAACTGGTGTTTCAGGTGAGGAGAAATGTGCACAGGCTGAGACATGATTTAAGTAGTATTAGGAATAGTATAAAGGGTTCTGTGCACCAGGAATGAGGTGCATTAGCTGGGCTCGACTTGGGTTTGTGTTCTGGCATATCATGTTTGCCAGCCAGGATTGAGGGTGATAATTAACAAAGAGCTGCTCTCATCCGCAGTCCTCCAGGTAGCACCATCTCTTGCTGTTATCTTTAATATTCCGAAATAAACAGTTAGATGTTATTTTACATACCTATCTCTCATCCACTTCCATGCCTCTGTCCTCTCGGAACTGACTCTCACTAGGTGGGGCCTACTCCGCCTGCTCGTGGAACTCCGTGGGATTTGGTGGAGTTTTTTGGTAACTCCACGGAATTCCACAGGGTGAAACTCCGTGAGCTCTGCCCAGGCCTTGACACTGTAGTTTACTGAAATCAGCCCCATGTCAGCAGCAGTACTGAAATTGAGTAAACATGCACTTGATTAAGTACCTGGCAAGACATGACTTGTACTTTCGTATTCTTATGCACCACAGTTGCTATGAATGAACCTTGACTTTGCATTGGCATTGAAGCAGCAATCCATGTCTATACTTTGGTTTTTGCCGGGGTTAAATGGAGAATTGGTGGCAGTTCATTGCATTTTTCTTCTGGCATAATTTTTATCAATGTGCCACTGTCTATGATAAAAGGTATGGAGCACCCATTTACTTTCAGTGTGATCTTTGGACAGTGTCCAAATGAATTTTGCACTTTCACTTGTTGACCTAGCTTCGGCCGGCATTGTTCCGCGCAAGAAGCTAATCCTACATTTGCACATTGTCCGGCAGTCAACATTGATATCACACACCAATCTTCCTCATTGTCGCTTGACTTCGACGGTGACAAACTTTTAGGTAAAGAATTTGACAACAATCGAAGTTCAGTTTGCACTTGCCTCAACTGATGTTGCTGCTTGTCTTTGTGGAAGTGTGTAGAATATCACGTCTTGAACTTTCTGGCATCCATTTTGTTTTCTCAACTTAAAGCACTTAATCTTACCTCTATTTTGTCTTCTCAACATGATGAACTTGATCTTTACCTTGCTCTGCAAACTGCTACAAAATCATTTGCGCAGCCTTTGTACACTTGTCCAATGGTGGGACATTTACCCACATATGGAAAGGAAAATCCACATTGAAAACACAACTTCTTTTTTTCTGGAGACATAACTTTATGCTCTTCTGCCTTGACCTACTTTTCACACTCAGCGCTCATTCATTTTGGGCTGTTCCAGCCTTCATGTTAACTGCCTGTCTGTCAGCACTTTCTTCCACTTTGGTAGTTATGAGCACTCACTACAAGCTGAGTATTTCTTTCGGCATTTGTCGGCTGAACGAATCGATGAAGCAACCATCTATTATTCTGAGACGCATGGCCTCCTCATCGTTGAACTCATTAAACCTGCAGTTGTTTATGAGTACATCAAGTCCTTCTACAAACTCATCCAGCGTGTCACCAGCACTTCCTGCTTGAAGATGTACCTTTCATAGTCAACATTTGGTATTGTATTGAACCTGGTGTTTAGCGCCTCTTTGATTTGACTGTATGTCACTTCATCAACGTGTGGTGTTTTTCTTTATGCCTTTTTTGCTCCTTGACCGGCTTAATTCTTTAGATATTTAATGATCTTTTTGTCATTTGCTTCTTACAGTGCATCAATGAAATCAAAAGTTTCAATCCAGGCAGTCCATCTGTCACCAATATTTAACTTTTTAGTGGTGTCGAAGTGTAGCTGTGGTTTTAGGAATGCAGCAGCCTTAAACCTGTGGAACTTTCTGCTACCGAAGAGCAGAGCTTGCTCGGGCAGAGTCTGCTGCCCACTTGTACCAGCACCTTCCTCAAGGGGTAACCACGTGCAGACATTTGGGTCATTGCGCCCGCTCTGTGGTTGTTAAGCACGGTCTTCTTTCTTGGTGGTGACTACCCGCTTTGTTTCTTGGATGGGCTCTCCTGCTCACAGGGTCCTCTTGCACCTGGCAGTCGCCGCTCGTTGCACTTTCTGTCCCTGGTTGTCACTGCCTTTAGCGTTTATTGGTGTCAGAAATGTTTCTTTTTTTACCGATTCCTTGCACTCAGCTAGCACAGTCTCTAGCGCTTCTCTGTACCTAGTTGTCGTTTTGTGGGGCAGTACTTCTTGTCTCAAATTTATCAGCAATTGCGGTCGCAAAAGAGTCATACATACCTGGAGGACTCGTTATTAGGAAGGGACACACTCGGAATGCCCCTTCCTAATAGCGACTCGCTATTCCTATTTTTCAAGTCGCAAAATAGGAATAGTACAGGGCCAACTTGATTTTTGGGGTCTCAAAGGGGTCTGAAACCCCTCTGCGACCGCAGAAAACGGTCGTACATCTGGCCCTTAATGTTGTGCTACCGCTCACCTCAGTGCACAGTGGGCCATGGTGCATGGCACATGGAGCACAGATGTGCAGTAGGGGCTGCACCGTGGCAGCATATGCTTCAGCCCTTTTCCATGGCTGCTGCCTGCCATCGCTGTCTTTACGGCTACCAACTCAGTGGTCACATCAAAATATGGCAGTCGGATTGCTCTCATGCTTGTTGGCAGTGTCTGACCGCCGCAATATAGGATGGCTGTCCGACCGCCCTACATTTTTAACTATTATTAACTATTTGATTGATAATTAATGATGTAAATTGTGTAATTAATTTATATTTTAAGTTATGTTTTAGGTGCAGGTTAGAGGATTCTTAGGGGGACAGGGAGGGAAGTAAATTAATTACAATTAATTAATAATTAATTTAAATTATTATTAATTATTTAATCATATAACTTGTGTAATGAAGATATATTTTTTAATTATGTGTGGTGTGGGTTGTTGGATTTGTAGGGGTGCAGGGTGGGAAGTAAATTTAGTACAATTAATACATTTTAGTTATTAAATATGTAATTAATTATGTAAATTGTGTAATTAAGATTTTTTGTGTATTAAATGTCAGTTGCAAATTTTTGTGTTTTTAGGGTTGCAGGGTGGGCAGTTAATTTAGAAATAATTTACTGATATTTAATTTTTACTCTCATGTTAATTATTTAATTACTGATTATGTCAATTCTGAATTTATATTTGTTAAGTTATATTTTAGGTGTGTGTTGTTAAGTTTTTAGAGGAATGGTGGGAGTTATTTAAGTAATTATAAAATAAAACAAATATTAATTTATTTAAAAATAAAATGCTATTATTTAAAATGCTAATTGTGTTATACTTTGTGTATTTCTATTACATTTTAATTGTTGGGTGCTATGTGTGTGGGAATATTGTGTGGTATTACAATTATTCTCATCATATTTGTGTTAATTAATAATAATTAAAATTGTAACATTGATGGTATTTTTAAAACTTTTGTTAAAATTAAGACACCATGGTGGAAACTGACCCGACCGACAATGTCAGCTGTACCGACTGCCTACTTACACACATGGTGTGGTCGCATTCCAACATTTCCTTATGGGATCATATGTTACGGCTATAAACCGGCCAAACCACAAACTCCCATAGGGAAATGGGAGGTTGTGTTAATCCCTGCACACCATGGTAGGCACCTCAAGGTGCCTGCAGCAAGGTGCAGGGATTAACAGGTGGACACCATAGGTGCCCCCTCGGCCCCCAACCACGACCCTTGTAGGGCCCCTCAAACTTGATTCCCAGCAGGCTTTCCATGTTGGAAACCCGACATGGAAAGCCTGTCGGAAACCGAACATCGGAATCCCGAAGGCGAAAATGCCTTCCTATGAGATTATGGGCCAGTCTCTAACTGGCCGACAGGCTCCTGGAACCCATCGGAAGACAGATAGAATGACAGGCCTGTTTAAGTTCCGACCGGCTGTATTGTAACCAGCCAATCGGAATTGAAACTGGCGATCTCGGTCGTAAAGACGACGACATAAGGCCGGAGGTCTTTGACTGAGATCGTAATAGGCACCTTAATTTTTATATTTAGAATTTTGTATTTTGGGGTACTCAATAGCTGTTAAAATATTATTTGTATGAAGCAGAATACCCTTGCTGTACTATACCAGTGAATGGAGTGGGAATAGAAAATGTTACCCCTTCTGAGTCCAGCTCTGTCCCTACTATTGCACCAACTGCTGTGGATATAGTAACTGTATCCTTTCCTGAGTCCTACACTGCTGTTGCACCTACTAGATTGGGATTAGTTAATTTAATCCCTCCTTAGTCTAACATTTTCCCTTCTGTTGCACACACTGGAGTGGGAATAGTAAATGTTACCCCTCCTGAGTCCAACCATGTACCTACTGTTGCACCTACTGGAGTGGGACTAGTAAATGTAACCCCTCCCGAGTCCAACAGTTTCCCTACTGTTGCACGCACTGGAGTAGTGATAGTAAATTTTACCCCTCCTGCGTCCTATGCTTCCCCTATTTTTGCACACACTGAAGTGGGAACAGTACATTTTACTTATTCGTTGTCCAATACTTTCCCTGCTGTTGCACATACTGGAGAGGGAATATGATATTTATTATTCTCAGGGTTTAATCATTTTTTTGTATTGTTTACATATTGATTTTTATTATGTGTTTATGTTTTTAAATTTATATATATATATATATGTATATAAAAGGCTCATGTGTCAGAGATATATATATATATATATATGTATGTGTATATATATATATATATATATATATATATATATATATATGTATGTGTATATATATATATATATATATATATATATATATATATATATATATATATATATATATATATATATATATATATATATATATATATATATTCTCGACACAACGGCGTTCCTCACGAGCACTCAGGCCAGGGACGAACAAAACACAATCCACTCGTCAATCCAAAAAAGAGATTTATTCCTTCATAAATCTACGTGGTGCGTTTCGCACTCCACGGAGTGCTTGATCACACAAATTGCACCAGAAACTACACATCTTTTATGTTTACATTTCTCACATTTCTCTAGACATAAACGACGGACTTTAGAATCAGATACGTTTGGTAAATATTCAAACGTGTCGCCATTTTGTAATGGTGTAACCTCTGTATTGTTACCACGTTTTATATATACACAAAAACACAGAACCATTCTGGTCAATTTACCAACCTTAAATACACGGGCGTTCTCATGATCAGAAATGAGGTGATTATTTAGAAATTGTTCATATCACATTCTTCTAAAGTCCGATTTAAAGTGGATTCATAGTAATGTGTACATGGATAGGTAATCTAGCTCGAATTCCGGTAACCCCATATATAAGTGTTTTATATTACGAGGGGGCTCTAATGAATACGTGTGTTCGTATTCAAACTTTGGAGGGGAGGAGACGACAGAGTTCCTTCGTGTAACGGTACTCCGCCCCAAGGGGCGTCATGCTACGTTATAGGTAGTCAAGGTAACACGAGTCTGATATACATCTTGCAGGACCCCAAAGGAAATGATCTATCCTAATTAGTGGAAAATTGCAAGGGGTATAATACAAGTCGGGTAACCCAATATGATGTCATGAACATAGCTTCTCCAGATAATGAGAATCAACTGGGGTGCATCCTGATTAAAATAATAACCTGTATCTCCTCAATGTATGAGAAATAAAGTTCATGATATGTTATGTTCATGATAAGTCACGTATCATTTCTTGTATCTCCTCAATGTATGAGCCATAAAGTTCATAATATGTTATGTTCATGATAAGTCACGTATCATTTCCTGGTTAGTGGAATAGGGCTCGTAATGAAGACAAGGTAACTTGGCAAAAAAAACATCTATGTACAAATCAATCAAATTGTATTAGATAGATATGGCGGTCTGGTGCAATTTTTTACGTAAATTAGGCATACAGTGCACAAATATACAGTTAAAAGAATTGGTACTTTCATGTCAGACGGATGAGAGAAGAGGAGACCACAGTGAAAGGTTTAAGGTGATCGTGTCATTCTATCTTAGACACATCCCTCCCTTTGTGTATCTGTTGGAGAAAAGGGAGAGAGAGAAGAAAAGATTCACAGTCAAAATTGGTACACATAGAATAGGAGGAATTATTTTCATACATTTCATTGTAAAATCAACAGTTAATGCAACAATCTCATATTCATTCTTGTAAATGTACACTGTACTCCTCGTCCATGTTATGCCCTTTGGGGTAACAAGTACATAAGCTTATGATGTATTTAGATTCTTTTTGTCTTAATTTCATAAGACGGTTACCTCCTCTCGGGCCAATGTTAACTTGCTCTAGTATATAATAGGTACGTTTTTTGGGATCTGAAAAATGATGACTCTCAAAATGGCGTGCTATGGGGTATTGCTGATCTAAGTTGCTGATAGCTCGAGTATGTTCTAGTACTCTTTTTTTTGCCATATGAGTCGTACTGCCTATGTATATCATTTCACAAGGACAGGTTAAAGCATAGATCACAAACGGAGTGGTACATGTGAGGAATTGTTTAATCTGTTGCATCTTATTGATGCTAGGGTTCCAGTATTCTTTTTACATGTGGCTATTAGAACAGGCTTTACAGTGGCCACATGGATAGAAGCCCTGTAAATTAATGCCCCTGGGGATGGTTTTAGTGCTTATGTCGTTGTGTACTAATAAGTCCCTCAGAGTACGTCCTCTTTTGAGTGTTATGCTAGGGCGTTTGGGTAAACTGTCTCCAATTATGGGATCAGATGTCAGTAAATTCCAGTTTTTAACTAGACTTTTGTGTATTTGTTTAGAGTTCCCGTTGTAGGTTAGGATTACTCTAGTGGTACTAGAATCATCTTCCTCTTTGTTAGGTTTAGTAGTTAGTAAATCATCTCTCTCGATTTCGGTCACCTTTTTGCACGCTTTTTTAATCACCCACATGGGGTATCCTCTATTAAGGAATCTCTGTGTCATCGTTTTTTGTTCTGCTAAGTAATCTGAATTGTTACTGCAGTTTCTTTTCGCCCTTAGGAGTTCCCCGTAGGGGATACTCCATTTCAGATTGTCAGGATGACTACTCTCTGCGTGTAGCAGAGACTTGCCTGCTGTGTTCTTTCTAAACAGTACTGTTTTGATGGTATTTTCTTTAATCAAGACCTTTGTATCTAGATATTCCACCTCTTTATCACTGATATTACTCGTGAGTATGATGTTACGGGTGTTATTATTCAATCTCTTGATGAATTCAGTAGCTTCTGTTTTAGTTCCTGACCAGATGACAAAAATGTCATCTATATAACGAAGCCACAATCGGACTTTCTCGAAGTCTGTTTTGAATTGGGCGTCGTTATGGATATCTGCCTCCCATGCTCTCATAAAGAGGTTCGCCAGGCTCGGCGCAAAGGAAGTACCCATCGCGGTACCATGGGCTTGCAAAAAATCTCACCATTAAAACTAAAGAAATTGTTTTCTAAGCAGTGTTTAATCATGTCAAGCAACATGGTTGTATGTCCCAGAAATCTTATATCCCTCCTTTTCAAAAATCTGGCACATGCTTCCATCCCCTGGTTGTGTTCAATTATGGTGTAAAGGGCATTTACATCCATAGTTATTAGCAGGCAATCTTTGTCAATCTTCACTTTCTTGAACACAGCAGGCAACTCTCTGCTACACGCAGAGAGTAGTCATCCTGACAATCTGAAATGGAGTATCCCCTACGGAGAACTCCTAAGGGCGAAAAGAAACTGCAGTAACAATTCAGATTACTTAGCAGAACAAAAAACGATGACACAGAGATTCCGTAATAGAGGATACCCCATGTGGGTGATTAAAAAAGTGTGCAAAAAGGTGACCGAAATCGAGAGAGATGATTTACTAACTACTAAACCTAACAAAGAGGAAGATGATTCTAGTACCACTAGAGTAATCCTAACCTACAACGGGAACTCTAAACAAATACACAAAAGTCTAGTTAAAAACTGGAATTTACTGACATCTGATCCCATAATTGGAGACAGTTTACCCAAACGCCCTAGCATAACATACAAAAGAGGACGTACTCTGAGGGACTTATTAGTACACAACGACATAAGCACTAAAACCATCCCCAGGGGCATTAATTTACAGGGCTTCTATCCATGTGGCCACTGTAAAGCCTGTGCTAATAGCCACATGAAAAAAGAATACTGGAACCCTAGCATCAATAAGATGCAACAGATTAAACAATTCCTCACATGTACCACTCCGTTTGTGATCTATGCTTTAACCTGTCCTTGTGAAATGATATACATAGGCAGTACAACTCATATGGCAAAAAAAAGAGTACTAGAACATACTCGAGCTATCAGCAACTTAGATCAACAATACCCCATTTTGAGAGTCATCATTTTTCAGATCCCAAAAAACTTACCTATTATATACTGGAGCAAGTTAACATTGGCCCGAGAGGAGGTAACCGTCTTATGAAATTAAGACAAAAAGAATCTAAATACATCATAAGCTTATGTACTCGTTACCCCAAAGGGCATAACATGGACGAGGAGTACAGTGTACATTTACAAGAATGAATATGAGATTGTTGCATTAACTGTTGATTTTACAATGAAATGTATGAATATAATTCCTCCTATTCTATGTGTACCAATTTTGACTGTGAATCTTTTCTTCTCTCTCTCCCTTTTCTCCCACAGATACACAAAGGGAGGGATGTGTCTAAGATAGAATGACACGATCACCCTAAACCTTTCACTGTGGTCCCCTCTTCTCTCATCCGTCTGACATGAAAGTACCAATTCTTTTAACTGTATAATTTGTGCACTGTATGCCTAATTTACATAAAAAATTGCACCAGACCGCCATATCTATCTAATACAATTTGATTGATTTGTACATAGATGTTTTTTTGCCAAGTTACCTTGTCTGCATTACGAGCCCTATTCCACTAACCAGGAAATGATACGTGACTTATCATGAACATAACATATTATGAACTTTATGGCTCATACATTGAGGAGATACAAGAAATGATACGTGACTTATCATGAACATAACATATCATGAACTTTATTGCTCATACATTGAGGAGATACAGGTTATTATTTTAATCAGGATGCACCCCAGTTGATTCTCACTATCTGGAGAAGCTATGTTCATGACATCATATTGGGTTACCCGACCTGTATTATACCCCTTGCAATTTTCCACTAATTAGGATAGATCATTTCCTTTGGGGTCCTGCAAGATGTGTACCAGACTCGTGTTACCTTGACTACCTATAACGTAGCATGACGCCCCTTGGGGGGGAGTACCGTTACACGAAGGAACTCTGTCGTCTCCTCCCCTCCAAAGTTTGAATACGAACACACGCATTCATTAGAGCCCCCTCGTAATATACAACACTTATATATGGGGTTACCGGAATTCGAGCTAGATTACCTATCCATGTACACATTACTATGAATTCACTTTAAATCGGACTGTAGAAGAATGTGATATGAACAATTTCTAAATAATCACCTCATTTCTGATCATGAGAACGCCCGTGTATTTAAGGTTGTTAAATTGACCAGAATGGTTCTGTGTTTTTGTGTATATATATAACTTGGTAACAATACAGAGGTTACACCATTACAAAATGGCGACACGTTTGAATATTTACCAAACGTATCTGATTCTAAAGTCCGTCGTTTATGTCTAGAGAAATGTGAGAAATGTAAACATAAAAGATGTGTAGTTTCTGGTGCAATTTGTGTGATCAAGCACTCCATGGAGTGCGAAACGCGTCATGAAGATTTATGAAGGAATGAATCTCTTTTTTGGATTGACGAGTGGATTTTGTTTTGTTCATCCCTGGCCTGAGTGCTCGTGAGAAACGCCGTTGTGTTGAGAATATTAAAAAGTCCGGCTGCTCCGCCGGTTCGAGCCACCCCCACTGAAGGCGAAGGATTGCTAGCAGGAGCGGTTGATTTGAATATTGAAGGAAAGCAACCTACGCGGTTTCGGAGCAAGTCCTACATCAGGAATATATCGGAATCCCCGAGATACAGCTAAACGGAAGCCATACTTTTCGTGGAGAATACTTCTACGGAGGTAAGCATTTCTGTTTGCATTTAAAGGAACCGATGATACGTAAGGATTGAATCCTGTAACTTCCCCGGTCATTCATTCAAACGTTACACTGGGACTGTGGACTACGGATTTATGTGACTCTGAAACATGGGGGAACCCTGTATTTAATGGGGAGGCATTAGGACACAATAACACGAACCACTCAAAAAGTCCAAGGGTAAACAACCGTACTTACCCAGCAACATAAGATGGATGATGAGAAAGAGAGGAGGGAAGCAGCCATGTCCCTTTTCGCAAGAGCACCGGGAAAAGCAACAACACTCCCGACACCCATCAGGGCAGATAAAACAGTAATGGATAGATTGCGCAGATACGAAAAACTACATAAACTTGAAGTCTCAAAATGGTGGGAAGCTACATCATTGCAAGATTACTTGGATAAGAATATGATACCTAGAGGCCTAAGAATATACTTAATACCATCCTATGATTCATTAGACCCACAAATGCTCGAAGACTGGTCAGAAAATGCTACCAACAGTTCCAGGGTAATTATGCAAATTTTAATAAAATATGCATGGGCAGACAGAATCAAAATCAAAAAAGAAATTGAAGAACTAACTGATGAACTGAATAAACATGATGACCAAGAAGTAATTATCAAATTTCTAGAAGAAATGAAAAAACGTTTAAAAACTCTAGAAGATGACACAAAAAAGAGAAAACAATACAAATTACACCGAGATTGTGGAGACTATGAATCTGGCAGGATACTCACGCACAGCAAGAAAAATGATCATTTATATGAGAACCAGATGCAAACTAATCAAACCATGCATACTAATGATGAAATTGCCACTGAGGAGGAAGATAACATTGATTCACTGACTGATATGTCAGATTTAACTATAAGCACAGAGAGTATCAAATCGACTGATGAAACAGGGCTTAAAAAGAGTAATTTTTTATTGCAATACCGGCTCATGAAACAGAGCTGGGAAGCCACAAGATCATCAACAAGACTTCAGGAGAAAAATCAAGCACAAACCCCGAATACAAGAGGAAGACCAAGAAATACCAGACAAAGAGGAGGAAGAAACGCAAACAAAGGAATAAACAGAACAGAAAATCAAATGCCAGTGGGAACAAGAAGGGCACAACAGAAGAAGAAATAATTATGTATGATACACAGGTCGTCGGGGTCCGGTTTTGAGGTGATACGAAGGTTCAAAGTGGGCTGCGAGGGTTGAGGGCGATGTGCCAGGTACGCTCCAACCCCCCTCCCGAAACCCATGGTGCAAGTAGCGCCCTGTTTTAAAGTGCTGAGATACTCCAGAATTTGGAGTTCCCTTTTTTAGAATGAGCGGCTTGCTCTTCTAATTTTTTAAGCACTTTTTCACCATTTTTATTTTTTCACTTTCACGCTCCCAGGTCAGGGTGGACGATTAGAGAGTCCATACCGCCGGGGTATAGTCCTGACGAATGCCTTGGTAAACTAAAACCACCCGTATGGCAGAAACATGTTGACTGACTTATTGTATTTCTCTGAATTTAACCAATCCTAAACCTTGGCATGTAAATTCAGACACATAAATACTCTTCACTTGTGTCTTAGGGATCACTCATTAAAATAATTTTTTACCGATACCCTCTTAGGCACTTTTAATTGTAGTTACCCTCACGTCACGCCCTCTTCACACAACCAGCTCCGCAGTCTTTCTGGCGTCGCAGCACACCAAAGAGGCACTCGGCCTCTTTGGTGGGGCCCAGTGATGAAGCATGACACTGACTAGGTCGGTGTGTGAGGGCCTTCCTACTCACCCAGAGTGAGTGTGTGACTCTTCTCTACCTTGCTCCATCTTTGTGGCAGTCCTGAGACTGACCTGACCTCTCTGTTTTTGTTTACGTAGATTTAACTGGGGACTGAGAGGGTGTCCTTGAATCTCCCTATCTCTCCCTTTGTTGGAATGATACACAGGTAAACAAAACTATAATTAACCTATCAGACAGACATATAAGTCAGAAGGACAAGAGAACACTTTGCCTAGGTTTATCATTTTGTCCTACTGTTACTATGAATTACGTTGAAGACAAGATAGACATTTTCAAATTCTGTAGGAAATTAAAATTGAAGAAATGGCACAAATTGAAACCCAAAAGAAACAAACAACAGCAGACGAATGAACTGAGCACAGAGAATGACAATATGATCATAGGAGACATTGACAATCTAATTGCCATTGATGAGTTAACGAATGAAGAGGATGAATTAAATCTTAGCAGCGAAGCCAGGAGGATCCTGGATGTTTCAGAAATCCAACACAATCATGCAGCGGGCACCAACTTTAAACCCAAGTCCACCTTCACTCCCAAAATGAATCATGATAATATAGATTCGTTCCAAGATCAGATGGGTAATGACTTATTGGAACTTAGCAGTCGTAACAGGATGAAAACCAAGAAAAAAGTAAAATTTAACATGACTGCAACTCAGAAGAAAGCCATACAAGATCTAGCCAGTGACCCCAGTATACTTATCAGACCAGCGGACAAAGTCGGGAATATCATCATAATGCCCAGAGAAATGTACATTGCAGAAGCTGAAAGACAATTGTATGATGGCAAAACATACAAGATATCCAATCGCACTGAATATAATGACAGCATTAAAGATATATGGGAAAAACTAGGTGAATGGAAAGATAAGGGTTGGTTGGAATGGGAAGAATTCTGCTATCTTAAAAAAAATTATCCCATTTTACCGATTCTATACCTTCTTCCCAAGGTACACAAGTGTATTCAGAATCCCCCGGGAAGACCAATTATTTCTTCCAGAGGATGTGTACTTGAGAACATCTCAGGGTACATCGATCATTTTCTTAGAGATTTTGTCATGGGTCTTCCTACGTATGTGAGAGACACAAAGGATTTCCTTGACAAAATCAAGAAAGTGAAGATTGACAAAGATTGCCTGCTAATAACTATGGATGTAAATGCCCTTTACACCATAATTGAACACAACCAGGGGATGGAAGCATGTGCTAGATTTCTGAAAAGGAGGGATATAAGATTTCTGGGACATACGACCATGTTGCTTGACATGATTAAACACTGCTTAGAAAACAATTTCTTTAGTTTTAATGGTGAGATTTTTGTGCAAGCCCATGGTACCGCGATGGGTACTTCCTTTGCGCCGAGCCTGGTGAACCTCTTTATGGGAGCATGGGAGGCAAATATCCATAACGACCCCAAATTCAAAACAGACTTCGAGAAAGTCCGATTGTGGCTTCGTTATATAGATGACATTTTTGTCCTCTGGTCAGGAACTAAAACAGAAGCTACTGAATTCATCAAGAGATTGAATAATAACACCCGTAACATCATACTCAAGAGTAATATCAGTGATAAAGAGGTGGAATATCTAGATAGCAAGGTCTTGATTAAAGAAAATACCATCAAAACAGTACTGTTTAGAAAGAACACAGCAGGCAACTCTCTGCTACACGCAGAGAGTAGTCATCCTGACAATCTGAAATGGAGTATCCCCTACGGGGAACTCCTAAGGGCGAAAAGAAACTGCAGTAACAATTCAGATTACTTAGCAGAACAAAAAACGATGACACAGAGATTCCTTAATAGAGAATACCCCATGTGGGTGATTAAAAAAGCGTGCAAAAAGTTGACCGAAATCGAGAGAGATGATTTACTAACTACTAAACCTAACAAAGAGGAAGATGATTCTAGTACCACTAGAGTAATCCTAACCTACAACGGGAACTCTAAACAAATACACAAAAGTCTAGTTAAAAACTGGAATTTACTGACATCTGATCCCATAATTGGAGACAGTTTACCAAAACGCCCTAGCATAACATACAAAAGAGGACGTACTCTAAGGGACTTATTAGTACACAACGACATAAGCACTAAAACCATCCCCAGGGGCATTAATTTACAGGGCTTCTATCCATGTGGCCACTGTAAAGCCTGTGCTAATAGCCACATGAAAAAAGAATACTGGAACCCTAGCATCAATAGATGCAACAGATTAAACAATTCCTCACATGTACCACTCCGTTTGTGATCTATGCTTTAACCTGTCCTTGTGAAATGATATACATAGGCAGTACAACTCATATGGCAAAAAAAAGAGTACTAGAACATACTCGAGCTATCAGCAACTTAGATCAACAATACCCCATAGCACGCCATTTTGAGAGTCATCATTTTTCAGATCCCAAAAAACGTACCTATTATATACTGGAGCAAGTTAACATTGGCCCGAGAGGAGGTAACCGTCTTATGAATTTAAGACAAAAAGAATCTAAATACATCATAAGCTTATGTACTCGTTACCCCAAAGGGCATAACATGGACGAGGAGTACAGTGTACATTTACAAGAATGAATATGAGATTGTTGCATTAACTGTTGATTTTACAATGAAATGTATGAATATAATTCCTCCTATTCTATGTGTACCAATTTTGACTGTGAATCTTTTCTTCTCTCTCTCCCTTTTCTCCAACAGATACACAAAGGGAGGGATGTGTCTAAGATAGAATGACACGATCACCCTAAACCTTTCACTGTGGTCTCCTCTTCTGTCATCCGTCTGACATGAAAGTACCAATTCTTTTAACTGTATAATGTGTGCACTGTATGCCTAATTTACGTAAAAAGTTGCACCAGACCGCCATATCTATCTAATACAATTTGATTGATTTGTACATAGATGTTTTTTTTGCCAAGTTACCTTGTCTGCATTACGAGCCCTATTCCACTAACCAGGAAATGATATGTGACTTATCATGAACATAACATATTATGAACTTTATAGCTCATACATTGAGGAGATACAAGAAATGGTACGTGACTTATCATGAACATAACATATCATAAACTTTATTGCTCATACATTGAGGAGATACAGGTTATTATTTTAATCAGGATGCACCCCAGTTGATTCTCACTATCTGGAGAAGCTATGTTCATGACATCATATTGGGTTACCCGACTTGTATTATACCTCTTGCAATTTTCCACTAATTAGGATAGATCATTTCCTTTGGGGTTCTGCAAGATGTATACCAGACTCGTGTTACCTTGACTACCTATAACGTAGCATGACGCCCCTTGGGGCGGAGTACCGTTACACGAAGGAACTCTGTCGTCTCCTCCCCTCCAAAGTTTAAATACGAACAAACGTATTCATTAGAGCCCCCTCGTAATATACAACACTTATATATGGGGTTACCGGAATTCGAGCTAGATTACCTATCCATGTACACATTACTATGAATTCACTTTAAATCGGACTGTAGAAGAATGTGATATGAACAATTTCTAAATAATCACCTCATTTCTGATCATGAGAACGCCCGTGTATTTAAGGTTGTTAAATTGACCAGAATGGTTCTGTGTTTTTGTGTATATATATAACTTGGTAACAATACAGAGGTTACACCATTACAAAATGGCGACACGTTTGAATATTTACCAAACGTATCTGATTCTAAAGTCCGTCGTTTATGTCTAGAGAAATGTGAGAAATGTAAACATAAAAGATGTGTAGTTTCTGGTGCAATTTGTGTGATCAAGCACTCCGTGGAGTGCGAAACGCGTCACGTAGATTTATGAAGGAATAAATCTCTTTTTTAGATTGACAAGTGGTATGTGTTTTGTTTGTCCCTGGCCTGAGTGCTCGTGAGGAACGCCGTTGTGTCGAGAATATTAAAAAGTCCGTCTGCTCCGCAGGTTCGAGCCACCCCCACTGAAGGCGAAGGGTTGCTAGCAGGAGCGGTTGATTTGAATATATATATATATATATATATATATATATATATATATATATATATATATATATATATATATATATATATATATATCGCCGCTCTCCACACACCAGTGCGCGGCACTCCCAGGGGCTTGCTGACAAGCGAGGGTGCACTCGCTAATCAATTACCACTCCCAACTCCAAAGTAGACAGTTATCCACTGGAATAAAGCACTTGCGGGGCCGTTTGAATCAGTTTATTGAGACAAACACAGCAACCAGCAAACAGACGCGTTTCGGTCGTAACCTTCTTCTATGTTTACCGAAACGTCACACAGAACATCATTTTAACCAGTGTGCATGGAAATAAACAAAGGACAATTAAAGACTCAAAAAGAGTGCAAAGCATGAGCGCCATCTTAACATGCCTAATCCATCACAATCCTGAATGAAAGTAAATAGATGTGGGTAATACTCGAGTGCTAATTAAATAAAAAGCAACACAAGTCAAGCGGTCTCCGTCTAAACACGTAAAGCAACTTATTGATCCCACAGATGGGCATAACCACAAGAACAAAATGTTCCAAGATTCCAAATGCACGGACCTGGCAATGAAACAACATTCATAGAAGCAGTTCACATTATCCATCATGTGTAAAATAAATTGACATAATTCATTGTTCAATAGTCCATAATCATTAAACCAAATCTTATTCCTAGGGAAGGAAATAATCGAATGGGGTACTGTAAAGTAGTAAGTCCAATCATATAGTGCTCATAGTTCAGTTCATATGTAGTTTAGAGTGACAATAACACTAGTGACAAAGGCACAGCAGAAGAGCAAATGAAATCTTCAAATCCAGGGCATGTTTATGCAGACATTATTCACCTAAATGGACTGCAAGTTCTTCGTGCATATTTAATCCCCCCGGCACCTTCGTTTGCAAGTCAATAATGTATCTTGACTCCAGTCTACGGAGCCTTGTGAGTCTGTCCCCCCCTCTAGGATTGTTGGGAACATGATCCAGGCCAAAATAGCCCAGAAGATCCCTGTTGCGATGATGTACTTCGTCAAAATGACGTGCAACAGGGTATGTCTCATCAAATTTGGCGATGGCTCTCATGTGTTCCAAAATCCTTATTTTCATGGGGTGAACAGTACTTCCTACATATCGAAGGCCGCAGGGGCAGTAGAGACAATAGACACTGTAGTATGTGGTGCATGTGAGAAACCTATTAATTTTTCTCCGGAGACCCACCCCTGGAATGTCATAAGTCAAAACCCTCTTACTAGATTTACAGGCCTTACATTTCCCGCATGGGAAGAAACCTTGCATCGCGCCAAAAGGGGATTTGGGAATGTATGTCAAATGACTCTGGACCAACTCATTTTTTATGGATCTTGCTTTTCTGAATGTTATCAGGGGGTTAGAAGGAAGATCGGCAGCCAAACACTCATCAGTCTGTAGGATATGCCAACTTTTCCTCAAAGTTTTCCTTAGAAAGGAGGCATTTCTGGAATAGGTGGTAATGAATCGAAACCTGTTATTGGTGCTCTTATTAATGTTTTTGTCTTTCTTTTTAAACAGGTTCTCCCGTTTTATGGCATTGGCTCTTTCATAAGCATTGGCATTTGAGGAAAAGTTGCCATATATATGATGTAAAATATTTGTCGATTGCCGCAATAGTAATTTCACAAGTCTGTGTCTACAAAACATTGAGATATAGGAAAAAATGTTTTAACTAAAAACTACATTTCCCAGCTAACTTTCTGTGAAATCACAGGAAGTGAGATCAGCAATAGAGAGTTTCTGGCGGGTCCTTCAAAATATAGGAGGAGTATGAACACTATTGCATTTACCGTGAACAAGCAACTGTTGGTTGCGAAACTCGTTGGTTTGTACTTTGAAATGCTGGAGTATTGACAAACGAATTAAAGGATTGGGGAAGAAACCCTTTTGTGAGTGCTGACTTATTCTCTTTAAAGAAGGGATTTGTGGAATATATCAAAGCAGGCCTCTGCTTAGAAGTCCAAGCACCGGTGGAAAGAGCGCCATTGGACCGCAAAATCGAGCCAAGGCTGTGGATATATATATACATTTATGTAATTTGTAACATATTTTTAGTACAACATACTTTTATATATTGCTTATTGTTGTATGGATAATTAAATTAGAAATATTTTTTAAAATGTGTGCAGTTTATTTATTAATGATTATATAAATATATATATATATATATATATATATATATATATATATATATATATATATATATATATATATATATATATATATATATATATATATATCACTGAAAAAACCATAGGTTTCACACCAGTTATAGTTAGGAATTAGCATTTAAAAAACCTATTAAATTCACTAAAAAAAACATAGGTTTCACATCAGTTATAGTTAGCTGGAAATTTTACTGTCATAAAACCATTGAAATTCCACGTTATAGTTAGTTGGACTCACTATAACTTGCGCGTGTAATGCACTGCTGATGACGTCACATATTACATCACTCATGACATGGTCAGTGACATCACTCATGACATCACTGATGACACCATCCAGTGAATGTGTGTCTTTCTGAAAAATAAATAAATAAGAATAAATGTTTAAATAAGTGTGTAAATGGATGTTTTTATTTTAAATGATTGGTTAATATGTATCAGTGTTTCACTTTGTTTATAAATGGCTGCATGGATTGGTGAGTATATGGGTTATTAGATGTTTTTTTTAGTATCAGTATGAGTGTCTCTATGGTTTGGTGGGAGTGTTACTTAGCACATAGATGCATCAATGACTGACTCACTGTTTGTAAGTGTTTTGAAGACGGCATATGTGCAGGACTGTTTGGGTGGATGAGTGTGTATATGCGTGTGTTAGTGAGTGAATGACTGTCTCACTCGTGTCTTTATCAGTAACAAGATATGTTTAATTCTAGTATATGTGAATATTGATGTACATGAGTGATTATATGTGAGTGTGAGAGATTGAAAGACTTCTTGTTTAAATAAGTATGTGTTTCTTTAAGTGATTGTTTAAGAGAGTAAGTATGTGTAAGTTTCCTTAGAAGTAAGGTGGTAGTGTGTGTATAGCTGTATATGCAAATAAATGGGTGTTCAATAGTTTATTTGCATGTGTGAGTATGTGTGTGAGTAACTTTTGGATGACTGTCGGTGTGTAACAGGATGTATAGATGTATCACTACATATGATGAGTGAGTATATGTATGAATGACTATATAGAACTGTTGATGAATGAGTAAATGTGTATATAGATGGTGGAATTATTGAATTGGTTGTTGTAACTGGTATGGGTATCTCCATTTTATTGAAAATGTTAGTTTCTATTTTTGAATATGTGTTTCAAGGGTTACATTACAGTGAAAGGAGGTCTGTCACTCTGTCACAAGGATGATGTCATCAGTGATGTCATGAGTGATGTCACTGACCATGTCATGAGTGATGTAATATGTGACGTCATCAGCAGTGCATTACACGCGCAAGTTATAGTGAGTCCAACTAAACTATAACTTGGAATTTCAATGGTTTTATGACAGTAAAATTTCCAGCTAACTATAACTGATGTGAAACCTATGTTTTTTTTTAGTGAATTTAATAGGTTTTTTAAATGCTAATTCCTAACTATAACTGGTGTGAAACCTATGGTTTTTTCAGTGAATTTCAAAGGTTTTTTAAATGCTAATTCCTAAATATAACTGGTGTGAAACCTATGGTTTTTTCAGTGAATTTCATAGTTTTTTTTAATGCTAATTCCTAACTATAAGTCTCACTTTATAAGTAAGACTGTTAGCGCTCTAGTTCTTTAGAACACTCTGGTACATTCTGTCATTGGGCTACAGTTGTGCTACATCTGGCTGATATTTGGGCAATTGTTTTTTTGTCTCTGGTGGCCATCTTTTGGCTACATTGGGCTATATTGGGCTACATTGGGCTACATTTGGGCACTAACATATATATAGCCCAATGTATCCCAATATATATTTTTTCAAAGTTAATTTTCGTAAAAACCACTTAAGAATAGGGCTTCCAGTCCATACAATTTTCCCATTTTTTTTATTCATTTATTTATTTATTTTTTGGGGGGGGGTGGAGCGCTCCCGGTGCGCGCCCCGGGGAGCGCCCCGAAAAGCGTAATTATATGAAGCGCCCCGGGGCGCGGACCGGGGAGCGTCCCGTAAGCACCATTATCGCGAACGAAAACATGATCGTGACGTATCGCTTAGCCGCGTTTGCGTGAAACGCACAACGTAAGTGCACCGACGCGCTTACGCTACGCGACCCGGGGCGCGTAGCGTAAGCGCGTCGGGTCATGTGCCCTGAAAATAACACTTTTCATTGGTTCATAACAGTTTTGGTTTCATAATGATGAAACCCCTGGTCATGTGACCTAAAATTAACACTTTTCATTGGTTCAGGATATTTTTTTTTTCCAAATGATGAAAGCCCCCACCTTTTTTCCTTATTCTACCTTTTTGCTTTGAGAGAGGAAGAACTTTACTTTTATCTATAGAAAATGGCTACATTAGCTGCAGCTGCTGGATCTTCTGGACCACCACCACCACCACCACAAGGATTCCACAACTTCACAGTGGTGGAGATCCAGAACAGGAGGAGGATGAGGACGAAGAGGAGAGTAGATTCGTCAGAGAGGACAACATAACATACAAGCCAAAAGAGCACATCATTTGGCAATTTTTTTCTATCCCGAGTGACAAAAAAAAAGTGAATGCACCTAAAGCAACCTGCCAAATCTGTCATCAGGAGATGTCAAGGGGGAATCCCAACAAGAAGTACTCCTTCGGCAACTACACAATGATTCGGCATATGCTTAGAAAGCATCCCAACAACTATTCTAGGGCAGAGGTCAGGGAACTAGCCAAAAACCCTGTACAATCTTCTGCCAGCACCTCCAAAACTACTGTTTCCACCCCATCAGGACCAGAAGCTAGGGAGACATGCTCCATCATTCAAACCAACTTTTCAAATTTTAAAATAGTTTGTAAATTTTGTGGTCAAACGATTTGCTATGGTGAGCATTGCATCACTCTTATTAATCGTGCTTGGGAAAACCACGAGTGCCAAAGGAAATATTAATTTGTTGTCCTTTTTTTTTCTCCTGTTGAGCCCTTTTGAAATGCCTGGTTTTTGTTTCTCTCCTTAAAAAATACAAAAAAAACAAAAAATGTTCAGAAAAACCAAAAAAAGTAAAAAAGTTTAAAAACTCCCCAAAAAAATATAAAACAACAAAAAGAATAAAAAAACAGTTCTTTTCAGAACTACCTCCCATTTATATAAAATGACTTAAATTTTAAAACTCTGCCATTCTCTTTTCTCCCTCGTGCGCTCCCCGGTGCGCTCCCCGGTGCGCTCCCCGGTGCGCGTACCAGGCACGCCCCCCGCGAAAATCGAAAAAAATAAATATTTTTTTCGACCCCGCGGGGCCCTTTTATGGCCCCCACATTAAACCTAGGGGGTCAGGGGGGTCTACCCTGCCCCCTTATGGTCAATTCCCCCCTTTGTTTTTGACACCTCTTGTGTCTCGATTTTACTGAGAGACAAGCTGGCGGCCGCTCCGGACTGTTTCGAATGTTTACAGACACCCGAGAGCCAATCAGCTTTCCGCGCGCAAGTCGCGTGGCGCGACCGGAGTGCTCGCCGGTGCGCGTACCGGGGCGCGCTTACAGATATATATATTTTTTGGAACCTAAATTACTCAAAATCCACTGCAACACATATCTTGAGACATAGCAAAGGCACATCGGGCTACCAGTCCCTACAATTTTGCCAAGTTTGGTGGAAATCCATTCATCCGTTCGGGCTAAAAGTGAAATCGACCGCCCTATGGAAATTAACATGGAGAAAACGCGTTTTGGGACCCCCCTTTTATCTCGGCCCCCGCTTGACGAACCCCCCCCCCAAACTTTCATGGAAGGACCGGGGCGCCGCGAGGCCATTTTGAGGACATTTTCAGGCAGATTCGTCAACCGAAGCCAAAGTTATTCCAAATAGAATTTTGAGATTTAACATTGAAAAAAATCCTAACTATAACTACCTACTGGCGACCGCCAGTAGGTAATATATATCTATATATATATATATATATATATATATATATATATATATATATATATATATATATATATATATATATATATATATATATATATATATATATATATATATATATATATATATACATATATATATCTCCATCAAGTTTAGCCAAAAAACAAAGAGTAGCCAGCCGGCAGGATTTAGATCCATTTCTTTACTGAAAGGCATCGCACACAGCACAGGCTCGAACATCAGCCTCTTCGTTCCATCCTCGTGCCAAACGCATTTCGAGATGTTAATCTCTTCCTCAGTGGCATTCATCAACTGATGCACGGCATCCTTGCACTCTTTAATTGTATCTGAGCCCCAGTGGGCGTGGCTACTAACATAGCCTTCTGGGTATTGCAGTGCTATGTGAGTCCGTTTCCATAGTTGAGATTTAAAATTGTGTAAAATACCTCAGTGGGCAGAGGCTTACTGTCTTTGCCTCGTTTGTGTTCCATTTCATCAATGTCCTTCATGGATACTGCCCTCTTTACATGACACCGCTTGGCGCCATCAGACCCACATTCAAGTGTTGGGCTTCTCTCGCGGCTTGGCTTTGCCGCTGAAAATCCATCAAGTTTAGCCAAAAAACAAAGAGAAGCCAGCCGGCAGGATTTAGATCCATTTCTTTACTGAAAGGCATCGCACACAGCACAGGCTCGAACATCAGCCTCTTTGTTCCATCCTCGTGCCAAACGCCCACTGAGGTATTTTATAAAATTTTAAATCTCAACTATGGTGACAATAGAGTTAAGAGAAAGATAACACAATTTCTCACTTGTAGTACCAACTACGTTGTATACATCATAGAATGCCCTTGTCACCTATGGTATATAGGTAGTACTAAGTGTAGTGGGAAAAAAAGAGTATTGGAACATCGTAGGGCGATTGTCAACCAGGACCCTAAATATCCGGTGGCACGCCACTTTAGAGATAAACACTACTCTGATGCTAACTTGTTGAGTTACATGCTGATCAAACAAATTCATGTGAGTCCTAGGGGTGGAGACAGACTACTATCCCTTAGAGAACATGAATCCAGACATATAATCAATTTTCAAAGCAAACACCCGGGTGGCCTTAACTGGGACGAAGAACTAGCAGTACACTTGAGGGAGGGCTCATAGGGACTTATTCTTGTCCGTTATGTATTCCTTAACCCCCCCTACCCCCCCGGGGTGCTCTAACTCGATCTAGAGCACATGTGTTATCGCTGTCACCATGCTTTGATTTTTACAGGAATTAATAATGATTGCCTTAGATATTTAATTACTATGTTTATCTACTTGCTTCTCGATACATGTTTATATGTGTGCTAGAATTATTTTTTAATTGATTATTCCTTTTGTGTATTTGTATTACAGGTGAACAGGCAGGGTCTCCTAGTATGAATTGATCTTTCCATATGGGCACCTCTTCCTGTCTCTTCTGTACACCGTCCCTGGCACTTGATCCTGTTTCACTTCTTTGTAGGCACTTAGATTCACGGTCAGTTATTAATTTCTTTCTCACTGTTTGACACAAAGGAAGTTGCTTGATTCAATAGGTAGTGTCTATGCAAATGTCAGCAAGACCAATGATCAGATGTGTCTTGGAGCCGTGCAGTGATCATCCTGGTGGTTCCATATTATGTGACATTTGGACAATATTTATATGGACACTTGTCAATAATCTATATCGCTCCGCGCCTTTTACATTATTATGGATTGATGCACATGATTTCCTTCTTTTATTGAGAACGTTTGGACAGCTGATGACACACTTATACATATGTTTTTGCACTTTACTGTTGGTACATGAATATGTGAATGGATATGCTGCTTATTTTATTCACCATAAGCTATGACACTTGTCAATGATCCCCATCACTCCACCCAATTGATATCCTTAAGTGAAAATAATGTGAGGATAACTGAACCTATGGATTGATGTGCATGGTCTCCTTGTTTAATTTTTAGATGCATGGACAAATACAGACACACGTATATATATATGCTTTGTGTACTTTACTGGTGGTACACGAATATGTGCATGGGTATGTTGCTTAATTTTCTTTTTCATAAGCTATGACACTTGTCTATGATCCCCATCACTCGACTTCATCGCATTCCTTATGTGTACAATGTGAGGACAATATAACCCATACGCTTCACGGCTCACTTTGCAGGAATTTTAATAATATTCTTGACTGTATGTATTATACTAATGACATGTTCATTTACGATGAGTTTACTGGATATCACAATACTATTTTAAATTGTGTCTCCTGCACTTGATGTATATATGATAAGCCGAATGTTTGGTTTGTTTCTGTTACATTTACCATAATGTTTACAGCATCGTTACAAGATGGCCGACACACTTTGCCACACAATGTTCTAGTCCTACCTTGATTTTGATTGTGTTACTTTATTCATAATAAGCACAAAAAGGAGGTAGACCCTTGGTGGGGCTGAAGGAGGGCTGGGTCATATAAACTTGTACTTCACAAAGAAATGCCCCCTCTCCAAAATCAATTATTCAAAATTATGGACCAAACACACTTATTTTAGTCCGGTCCGGTATATTTATTTATACCCTTCGCTCATATTTTTTGGAATGATTTTTAAAAATGGCAGGGAAAGATAACTCTATACAAACAAATAACCACAAAATACCTTATAGAGCTATTTGACAAAAACAAAAATTCACAATTATACAAATTTATCAAACAATGAACATAAACGATACATCCAACATTAGATTGCAATATTTAGGCAATGTAGAAAATCAATTAGAATGCAATTACTGACATCCAAAATACAATTGCAAAGTTAAGCAATGTATAAAACATATTCATCAAATTTTCTTTATTTGAACAAGAATGCGATCACTACATTCAAAGAGCAAAAAAGATATGTATCACTATTCTTCAGAGACCGCTCTGGTTGTTATAGTTCGCTCTTGCTGAAATAGCCGACGCGTTTCAAGTTTGGACCCTTAGTTTCCAAACCATCTTCAGGGCTTTGTATTACTCTGTTGGGATGTAAAAGACATGGTTTGTTTACAACCACTTAGCCTCTAATCTGGAAAAATCAACCGTTTGGATAAAAGGTTGTACCTGTGTGATACTGAGTTGTTATAGCTTTTTATCACTGGGCACAACTCTGTCCTTTAACTGTACAGCTGGGCACTTGGCTCCAAGAATGACAGTCTGTGAAACAAACGACATTTGGTCGTTTATCACTTTATTTAAAATCATGGAAACAGAAACTGCCTGATAGTGTTTTTAAACAAGTTTGCGTACCTTAGACCTTGCTATCTTGCGTTGCACCAGGGGCAGGCAATGTCTTTGTTCTCTGTTCGTGCGCACCTAATTGAATAATACATAACCTGGTTTTAGACAACCCTATTTTAACTGTTATAGTGCGAGGGTACAAACACTTAGATTGCAAACTGTACCTTTAAATCGAATGACGGTGCCACTCCGAACCCTTTTGTGCTTTATATTTTCCTTTTTATTCTGCAAGCTTGTCGTCTCCTATTTAAACAAAGCACTTGTGAGTTAAATGTGCTTTCATGGATTGGACTCACCACGGGCATTTCACTGTTAAAACAGGTCTACATACCTGTATGTTCGATAGAACGGAGGCGTCTCCTCCCGTCTACCGCCCCGTCCGGGGCTGCAGTTATGGCAGGACTCGCTTTGATAATAAATCTCTTTATCTATTCGGGGAGGAAGGTAAAAAGGACGCGCATTAGTAAACGCTGCGCCTTCATTTACCTAAAGCAGGCGGTGTCGCGCTAATCGGCTAGGTTTCATTACCTGCTACCGCAGTTCCTCAATAGCGGTTGTGCTCCTCAGTTGCTCTCAGCTCTGGTGTGCAGCTGGCGGCCATGTTGCCAAACTTTAAGAAGGGGCTTACTTGTAAATTCCTTACATTGCATTGTGGGAGTTGTAGTGTCTTTGAAAATCGAACGCATGCATTCAGGTGGAATAAATGAATTAAAGGGTATATTTTGTGCACAATAGTTGTCATGGTTATTGTAAGGTGCAGGGATATTTTTAATTAGCGAATCAAGAACTTTACATAAGTGATTCTTTTTGTACTGAGATATCCAAGCGGTATGATGGAAAGTCTCAAATTCTTGACAATTCAGTCATATTATTCAATCCGGTCATTGTACAATTAAATTTCAAGATAAGGTATGCTTCCTTCTCCAGTAGCATCCTGTCAATATCTGCAGGGCGTTGAACGTTACTCATTGTATGGATGACAGACCACTTAAAGTCGGTCTCATTATGTGACATCTCAATGAAGTGTTCCACCATAGGCGCTGTAAGTACTTTCTTCCTAATTCGCGACCTATGTTGTCCTATTCGTAGGTTTACCTGCTGGTTTGTTTTGCCTATGTAAATTTTTTTACACGGGCAAACGATCACATAGATCACATTCCGAGTTTTACAATTTGAGAAATCTAAGTGTCGCCACTTAGTTCCTTGGTGTTCAAACTCGGTACCCTCAATCGTGCTACCACATGCAACGCAATTGCCGCATTTGTGGTGTCCCTCCAATGGTTTCATATCCCAAAGGGCTCGAAGGTCATGTTTTGGCTGAATTTTTGGGAGATCTGCTCTCACTAATTGTTGACCCACACTTCTATTCTTTTTATATGCGAAGATGGGACGCGGGAATGGGCATTCTAGATTCTCTAGCAGGTGCCAATTTTTGAGCACCGCTTGCCTTAGGTTATGCGTGTCAGGCCCAAAGGTTGTAACGCAAACTGGTCTGTCTAGTTATTTCTTTTCTTTCACCTTCAACAGGGTTTCACGAGGGGTACATCTCGCCCTTTTAAGGGAATTTTTCAACAATTTCCGTGGGTACCCTCTATGGATCATTTCGCCGCAAAAAGTTTGGGCGTGATGATCATAGTCAGCTATGTTGGAGCAATTTCTCCGAATGCGTAGCATTTGACCATACGGCAAGTTGGCCTTCAAGCTCCTAGGGTGGTAGCTTTTGTGGTGTAGAATGGTGTTTCTATCTGTAACTTTTTTGTATAAGGATGTCTTTAATTTACCATCCTCGCAGGTGACCTCTACATCCAAGAATGTCATTTTGGTGGTGCTTGTCTCAATAGAGAATTTAATGTCTCTATGTCTGTTATTGATCCAATCATGGAACGCCACGAGATCAGTCTGGCTCCCCTGCCACAGGAGCCAGACATCGTCTATGTATCGCCACCATTGTATGATGTTGCTTTTATAGGGGTTGTTATTCTCAACAAATAGGGACTCATACTGTGCCATATACAACACTGCCATTTCTGGGGCATAAGGACACCCCATGGCAGTGCCCTTGGTTTGCATATAGAAATGTTCATTGAACAAAAAATAATTCTTTTGTAAAGCTATTGCTGCAAGCTTTAAAATGAAACTAGTTGGCACTCGGTGTGGCTTGTCCCTTTTCTCAAGATAAAATTCAATTACCTCCAGGGCTTCTTCTTGAGGTATCTGTGTATACAGAGACGTGACGTCCATAGTTGCCATTATCTGTATAGTTGGGTCAAAGGAGACACCTTCGACTTTATTTTAAAAATCTGTAGTATCTCTGAGATACGATTTAACCTCCGTCAAAAAGGGCTTTAAAAAGACATCCACATATTTGGATAGTGGTTCTAAACAGGAATCGCAGCCCGAAACAATTGGGCGCCCTGGTGGTTCCGCTAGGTTCTTATGTATTTTGGGCAGTAAATACAAGACGGGTATTCGTGGGAATTTTTTATTCAAAAAGTCAAATTCTTTACTACCCAAGAAACCTTCTTCTTTCCCTTGAATTAACACCTGGGTGATCAATCCTTGGATCTGTTTTGTTGGATCTTCATTAAGTGCTCGATACCATTCAGTGTTGTTGACTTGTTTCAATCCCTCTGCGACATATTTATTGCGGGGCCAGATGACAACTGCTCCCCCCTTGTCCGCCTGTTTTATGACAAGTGAGGGGTCTTCCTTCAGACTACATATTGCTTGTAATTCTCCCTTGCTAATATTGGGAGGTACATACTTCTTAGATCTTTCCATTTTGTTTATTGAAGAAAGCATGATTTGTTCAAATGCTTGTATTTGCTTGGGAATATTCTGGTAGGGGACAAACTTAGATTTATTTCTTAATCCAGTTGCCTCGGTGTCTTGGATAGCCGGTTGATTAAAGAAAAAAGCTTTTAATCTCAGTTTCCTGCAAAACTCAAGGGTTTCTATCTTCAATTTCGTGTAGTCTGTTCGTTTACAAGGAACGAATTTAAGGCCGAGATTGAGTAAGGATTCTTCCTGTTTTGTCAGTATGCGATCCGAAAGATTGACCACTGTATCGGGGTAGCTTATGATTGGTAGAACCGTTTGCGCGTTCTCATCTGCCACGGGACTTTGGACTTTGAAGAGTCTTGACAAAATCCAAAAGGACATTCAGGTCTTCAAAGACATTACTATAAATAACAAAAGTTTGAAATACGAAAGGACATTAAATCATTTAAAATAGAACAAGTATACCCATTTTTGAAAGAGGAGTATTACACTCAGGTTGAGTCACGCAGGGCGTTGAACGAATATCAAGGTAGATCCAGAAACCGATTTACCACCTTCTCTGATACTTCGTCATCAGATTTTTCTGACCCTGATTCAAGAGGGAATAATTCACGTAAACAGGTTGCTTTTTTAGACAGGGGCCAACAAGGAAGAACAAAGTCCAAAGTCCCGTGGCAGATGAGAACGCGCAAACGGTTCTACCAATCATAAGCTACCCCGATACAGTGGTCAATCTTTCGGATCGCATACTGACAAAACAGGAAGAATCCTTACTCAATCTCGGCCTTAAATTCGTTCCTTGTAAACGAACAGACTACACGAAATTGAAGATAGAAACCCTTGAGTTTTGCAGGAAACTGAGATTAAAAGCTTTTTTCTTTAATCAACCGGCTATCCAAGACACCGAGGCAACTGGATTAAGAAATAAATCTAAGTTTGTCCCCTACCAGAATATTCCCAAGCAAATACAAGCATTTGAACAAATCATGCTTTCTTCAATAAACAAAATGGAAAGATCTAAGAAGTATGTACCTCCCAATATTAGCAAGGGAGAATTACAAGCAATATGTAGTCTGAAGGAAGACCCCTCACTTGTCATAAAACAGGCGGACAAGGGGGGAGCAGTTGTCATCTGGCCCCGCGATAAATATGTCGCAGAGGGATTGAAACAAGTCAACAACACTGAATGGTATCGAGCACTTAATGAAGATCCAACAAAACAGATCCAAGGATTGATCACCCAGGTGTTAATTCAAGGGAAAGAAGAAGGTTTCTTGGGTAGTAAAGAATTTGACTTTTTGAATAAAAAATTCCCACGAATACCCGTCTTGTATTTACTGCCCAAAATACATAAGAACCTAGCGGAACCACCAGGGCGCCCAATTGTTTCGGGCTGCGATTCCTGTTTAGAACCACTATCCAAATATGTGGATGTCTTTTTAAAGCCCTTTTTGACGGAGGTTAAATCGTATCTCAGAGATACTACAGATTTTTTAAATAAAGTCGAAGGTGTCTCCTTTGACCCAACTATACAGATAATGGCAACTATGGACGTCACGTCTCTGTATACACAGATACCTCAAGAAGAAGCCCTGGAGGTAATTGAATTTTATCTTGAGAAAAGGGACAAGCCACACCGAGTGCCAACTAGTTTCATTTTAAAGCTTGCAGCAATAGCTTTACAAAAGAATTATTTTTTGTTCAATGAACATTTCTATATGCAAACCAAGGGCACTGCCATGGGGTGTCCTTAAGCCCCAGAAATGGCAGTGTTGTATATGGCACAGTATGAGTCCCTATTTGTTGAGAATAACAACCCCTATAAAAGCAACATCATACAATGGTGGCGATACATAGACGATGTCTGGCTCCTGTGGCAGGGGAGCCAGACTGATCTCGTGGCGTTCCATGATTGGATCAATAACAGACATAGAGACATTAAATTCTCTATTGAGACAAGCACCACCAAAATGACATTCTTGGATGTAGAGGTCACCTGCGAGGATGGTAAATTAAAGACATCCTTATACAAAAAAGTTACAGATAGAAACACCATTCTACACCACAAAAGCTACCACCCTAGGAGCTTGAAGGCCAACTTGCCGTATGGTCAAATGCTACGCATTCGGAGAAATTGCTCCAACATAGCTGACTATGATCATCACGCCCAAACTTTTTGCGGCGAAATGATCCATAGAGGGTACCCACGGAAATTGTTGAAAAATTCCCTTAAAAGGGCGAGATGTACCCCTCGTGAAACCCTGTTGAAGGTGAAAGAAAAGAAAGAACTAGACAGACCAGTTTGCGTTACAACCTTTGGGCCTGACACGCATAACCTAAGGCAAGCGGTGCTCAAAAATTGGCACCTGCTAGAGAATCTAGAATGCCCATTCCCGCGTCCCATCTTCGCATATAAAAAGAATAGAAGTGTGGGTCAACAATTAGTGAGAGCAGATCTCCCAAAAATTCAGCCAAAACATGACCTTCGAGCCCTTTGGGATATGAAACCATTGGAGGGACACCACAGATGCGGCAATTGCGTTGCATGTGGTAGCACGATTGAGGGTACCGAGTTTGAACACCAAGGAACTAAGTGGCGACACTTAGATTTCTCAAATTGTAAAACTCGGAATGTGATCTATGTGATCGTTTGCCCGTGTAAAAAAATTTACATAGGCAAAACAAACCAGCAGGTAAACCTACGAATAGGACAACATAGGTCGCGAATTAGGAAGAAAGTACTTACAGCGCCTATGGTGGAACACTTCATTGAGATGTCACATAATGAGACCGACTTTAAGTGGTCTGTCATCCATACAATGAGTAACGTTCAACGCCCTGCAGATATTGACAGGATGCTACTGGAGAAGGAAGCATACCTTATCTTGAAATTTAATTGTACAATGACCGGATTGAATAATATGACTGAATTGTCAAGAATTTGAGACTTTCCATCATACCGCTTGGATATCTCAGTACAAAAAGAATCACTTATGTAAAGTTCTTGATTCGCTAATTAAAAATATCCCTGCACCTTACAATAACCATGACAACTATTGTGCACAAAATATACCCTTTAATTCATTTATTCCACCTGAATGCATGCGTTCGATTTTCAAAGACACTACAACTCCCACAATGCAATGTAAGGAATTTACAAGTAAGCCCCTTCTTAAAGTTTGGCAACATGGCCGCCAGCTGCACACCAGAGCTGAGAGCAACTGAGGAGCACAACCGCTATTGAGGAACTGCGGTAGCAGGTAATGAAACCTAGCCGATTAGCGCGACACCGCCTGCTTTAGGTAAATGAAGGCGCAGCGTTTACTAATGCGCGTCCTTTTTACCTTCCTCCCCGAATAGATAAAGAGATTTATTATCAAAGCGAGTCCTGCCATAACTGCAGCCCCGGACGGGGCGGTAGACGGGAGGAGACGCCTCCGTTCTATCGAACATACAGGTATGTAGACCTGTTTTAACAGTGAAATGCCCGTGGTGAGTCCAATCCATGAAAGCACATTTAACTCACAAGTGCTTTGTTTAAATAGGAGACGACAAGCTTGCAGAATAAAAAGGAAAATATAAAGCACAAAAGGGTTCGGAGTGGCACCGTCATTCGATTTAAAGGTACAGTTTGCAATCTAAGTGTTTGTACCCTCGCACTATAACAGTTAAAATAGGGTTGTCTAAAACCAGGTTATGTATTATTCAATTAGGTGCGCACGAACAGAGAACAAAGACATTGCCTGCCCCTGGTGCAACGCAAGATAGCAAGGTCTAAGGTACGCAAACTTGTTTAAAAACACTATCAGGCAGTTTCTGTTTCCATGATTTTAAATAAAGTGATAAACGACCAAATGTCGTTTGTTTCACAGACTGTCATTCTTGGAGCCAAGTGCCCAGCTGTACAGTTAAAGGACAGAGTTGTGCCCAGTGATAAAAAGCTATAACAACTCAGTATCACACAGGTACAACCTTTTATCCAAACGGTTGATTTTTCCAGATTAGAGGCTAAGTGGTTGTAAACAAACCATGTCTTTTACATCCCAACAGAGTAATACAAAGCCCTGAAGATGGTTTGGAAACTAAGGGTCCAAACTTGAAACGCGTCGGCTATTTCAGCAAGAGCGAACTATAACAACCAGAGCGGTCTCTGAAGAATAGTGATACATATCTTTTTTGCTCTTTGAATGTAGTGATCGCATTCTTGTTCACATAAAGAAAATTTGATGAATATGTTTTATACATTGCTTAACTTTGCAATTGTATTTTGGATGTCAGTAATTGCATTCTAATTGATTTTCTACATTGCCTAAATATTGCAATCTAATGTTGGATGTATCGTTTATGTTCATTGTTTGATAATTTTGTATAATTGTGAATTTTTGTTTTTGTCAAATAGCTCTATAAGGTTTTTGTGGTTATTTGTTTGTATAGAGTTATCTTTCCCTGCCATTTTTAAAAATCATTCCAAAAAATATGAGCGAAGGGTATAAATAAATATACCGGACCGGACTAAAATAAGTGTGTTTGGTCCATAATTTTGAATAATTGATTTTGGAGAGGGGGCATTTCTTTGTGAAGTACAACTTTATTCATAATAGCACACCCACTCACACACTTTCATCACATGTAATCAAGGCAAGTCGCCGAAACGCGTTGTGTGTATAAACTGAAGACTTAAGTTTACTTCTGGATTGTTGTGTGGTTCCTGAGAGCGTACTGGATACTGATATCTTGTGTGGAATATATATATATATATATATATATATATATATATATATATATATATATATATATATATACATATATATATATATATATATATATATAAGCAATTCCTGCCCGTCCCCCTTCAAGTGACAGCAACACGCAGGCACGGACCTCTTAATACCTCCCAAACGATTAAAGACCTCCACACAAAAGGTTGTGACAAAGCAGTGTAGACATTTATTTAGGCAAAAATGTCAAAATGCATGTGCCCTCCATGACGTGTTTCGGCTCCTCGTGGGAGCTTAGTCACAATATATATATATATATCGTATTTGTATAACATCCATTATACAAAACAACAAAGCCAAGTACTCACTCAGCAGCACGAGCCAGTCATATTCCAGGTAGAATGTTAGGATCTCTCTGCATGTCTGTTCAGATGGTTAGGTGTGCTCCACGTTGTTGACCGGACTCGTACACGTTCTTTGTTAATAAGAAAGGGATAATGCCACACCCAGGGATCAGAAGGGCTGCAAGGAATCAGCGAAACAAACCTGAAAACAAAGTGTTCAACAATGCAGGAATCGAATCCCTCCAAACATCCAGTCACCAGACCTGCTCCCATTGTTTTAAAGACGTGCACAACACCAGTTGTGATTGATGAGTTAAAGATGAAGTGCACATAGTTTGCAAAATGAGTAGGCCACTGTCTTTGCCAGAGTCTCTGAATCTCTGAAGCAGAGCAGGCTGTTTGTAAGTCAAAGGTTTCTGCTGCTGAGGTCAAAGAAATCTCTGTTTGAATCAAAATGGCAACAAGCTGACTTAGTTTATCTAAATGCACATTGCCTGTGTATTCGAGGCCAAGGGATACTTTCAAGCATGCTGCTGGATGGAGAATATAAGGTTATTCTCCAAACTGTTATCATTTTTGATACAGCTAGCAAATAAGGAAGGCCTTGTGCTGTTCCACAACCGTTTTTATAGGTAACATTAAATATGAATCATAATGGAAGAGTGTGTGGTGAGCTGGGATGGATGAATCAGGCAGAGCTGATAATATACAAATCAGACCTGACCTCAAAGGGTTTTACAAGTCCATATAACATAATTGAATCACAGAGGAGTGAATGACCTAGAGGGTTTATGCAATCAAATGTGCTCATGAATGCAAATTGGATTGAGTCAGGCAGAAGAACTTGAAGAGTAACTCCCTCGCATGATGAAGGAAGGAACTGCACTTTTTTGCATATCAACCCAAGGACTTATACTTCAGGCACTCGAGAAAATGAAAGGTTGCAATGGAAAGTGAAAATACCCCATGGAGGAGCCATGTAATAGCTGGAATTTCTGCTACAGAAAATGGGCTTTCTTCCATTTAGTCTGTACTTAATAAGGTGCAAGTGGCTTCTTTTTTGCCATTGTTTTCTGAGTGGAAGTGAAATTGTAGGGTTTTAAAACTGCACTTTCATGTAGGAGATGACAGGGTACCTTCCTAGCTTAAAGTGTTTGTAATGCCCAAATTTATTATGCAGTTGCTCACAACTGAGCCGGTCTATATTGGAGAAGACGTAAGTCTCCTTTTACAATAGCAAAGGCTGAGGATACAATACTGGTTATAGAATACGCTATTTTGGAGAGTGTGTACATATCTTTATCTTTAAATGTCATTTGCAGAACTTCTTTGCCAGTTTATCTGATCCTTTCTGAATATCTTTGCCATCCATTATAGATGGCATAGCCTGATGCATTGATCAAAAGTTTAATTTTAGCTGGCGGTGGTCCCTGAAATCCATATTTTCACAAATTCTGGACAAATGGTCCTTCACAGCCGTTAGGCTGGAATGTGCTAACCAACGTTACCACAGCTTACCACGCTATATGTGTTACAGTTACAGGTGTATATGAATTTTTTATGGGGTCTAGATCAAATTGAGGCCCAGAGTATCGGAAAGAAATCGATGCATGTATGTATCTGTTTCAATCGAGCATATGGCTATATCTTCAGGATATAATTTGGTGAAGTTATATGATTCATTTTGGTAGGCAATGCCGAGTGGCCAACTGGGGGCCGTTAGCGGCGTCGGGCCACACAGTATCAGTAGGCCCGTGCGTGGCCAGCAGGGGAGGTACGTTCCTGTCTAAGGGTGACTGGGGAAGGGGGGGGAGTTGTTGGGGGGTAAAAAGCAGATACTTCATTGGGCTGATGACCGTAAGCCACTCTGTAATACTCTTGACGATCCTGTGTTAGTACTTGATGCTGCGCCGCCCAGCCTCCGGGATGTGGGCTGAGGGGTCGTGTACAACCCTGAGAATGTATAGTGCCTTATACAGTTGTGGAGTGAATGGTCATACTGTATTGATAATTTTGTCGATAATTCTGCAATAAAAACAAATTTAAAAAAAAAAAAAGTTATATGATTCATTTGGATCATATTACTTAGGGACATATGTATCATCATCACCATTTGCGATTTCTAAATAGCGATTTTTAAGGAATCGCTATTTAGAAATCGCAAAATGGTATGTATGTAGAAAATCGCAATTTTTTGCGATTTCCAAATATTACTTATTAGCGAATTCGCAATTTGCGAATTCGCAAATAAAGAATAATTTCCCATTCATTTCTATGGGCCAGGAGGCCCATAGAAATGACTGTGAAATAATTCTCAATTTGCGAATTCGCAATTTGCTAATCGCAATTTGAGAATCATTTCAAGGGTACAGGGGTGTCTCAAGGACACCCTGCTGCACCCCTGAAAATTACATGTGTGTGCATATGGCACACATACATGCCCAATGGGCATGAATGTGCGTCATATGCCACACTCACAAATGCACAATTGTGCATATTTACAAGAAATCGCAAATTACCACCAACTACAAGTTGCAAGTTGGTGGTATTTTGAGATTTCTAAACCTGAATTCACACTTTTGAAAAGCTTCATACATAGCATTTAAGGAATCGCAAAATTGCGATTCCTTAAACGCTTAAGCAAAATAAGGAATCGCAATTTTTTGCGATTCCTTATTTTGCTAATTTTTCATACATTTCAAAATCGGAAATAAGGCTGTTTGCAATTCGCTAAGGCCGAAATTCTGCGAATTTCAGCCTTAACGAATCGCAAAAGGCTTGATACATATGGCCCTTAGTTCCACATCAGGCATGTTTTCCTTCAATTGTCAATTTGGGAATTGTGTTGAATTGGCTTTTGAGATGAAGGTGTCCTTAAATCTTTCATAGTTCCAAATCCCCCGAGATCCCTGCTGGATACTTTTGTTCAGGGAAATCATTTTTCTGGGTATTATACGTGCTCTAAATAGGGCTTCTTTACCTTCTACTTCCCAATATGTTGTTCCCAAAACACGTTTCTCAACAATACTTCCTTTCCAACACTCATTGCTTTATATGGCAAAGGTCTTAGTGAACTCAAAAGAATAAATTAAAAATTTGATTTAAAGTATTCGTAATACAAAAGTTTTCTAATAAATCCGCGACCATCAAGACTTCATTCTGTTAAAACCACATATTAAAAGTGGATGTTAAAACATGATTACAATAAATCCACAACAAGATAAAACACTAACGGCCACATGCATCATCCCGGCCTTTTGCGAATTCCAAATTACGAAAAATAGGGAATTGCAATTTGGAATTCGCAAAATGGGATGCATGTATATTTTCGCATAATATTTGCGATTCGGTAAAAATCGCAATTTTTACCGAATCGCAAATATTATGCGAATTCCAAAGTGCGAATTCGCAAGTCCCTTTGATTCCTAAGGGCCAGAAGGCCCATAGGGATCAATGGGAAGGCTTTAACAAATTGCGATTTTCTTTTTGAAAATCGCAATTTGTTAATGCATTCCAAGGGTGCAGAGGGGGGTCCAAAGGACCCCCCCCCCCCTGCACCCCAGAAATGTAATTTGAAGTGCATGTTTCACACACACATGTCCTAAGGACATGTGTGTCTGAAACATGAAAGTTTAAAAAATGCATTTTTGAGCATTTTCAAAACTTTTCGCAAATTACCACGAGGTTCAACCTCGTGGTAATTTGCACCTCCTAATTGCTAATTCGCAATTAGAAAAACAATCATGCATTACTTTTAAGGAATCACAAATTTGCGATTCCTTAAAAGCAATCGCATTTTTGGAAATCGCTAAAAATAGCGAATTTCACAAAAATGCATGATGCATCCCAAAAACTTAGTTAGAAAGTGCAAGCGGCCGAATTTACCGATTCGCACCGTTTGCACTTCCTAAATAGGTTGATGCATGTGGGGGCAAGTAGCAAAACATGATAAAAATTACTTCATAGGGTGTTAAAAATGCTTAAAAAACAAGAAATAAGTAACCAACATGTACTACTTATCTTGTACCAATAATACTAGGCCCATGATTCTACAAGGGACAGACAAGTAGCCGCAACCTGGAAGCACTTGCCAAACCCCTTGCAAGGGATAGAGCTACAGCACCAGGTCATGATCTATAACATTGTTAAGAGAGACTGGCAAAATTATTGTACACTCATTATATTAGCTCGGATAACCCACATCCAGCTAAAAAATTTAGCCACAGCAATCAGAATGGGTTCCTCAGTATTAGATTTTAAAAATCCTTAGTGCCTCCATAGCTAATCGAGTGCCCAAATTCCTCCAAATTGATTTAAGCCATTTACTCCTAGGTGATTCATAGGCTGAGCATACGAACAAGATGTGTTCAAGTGTCTCAATTTGGGCTGGATATGAGGAACATGTGTCGTCTGTCGTTGGCTGCCATCTGCTGGTGAGAGCTCTTATTGGGAGTGAGCCTACTCTAAACTGGTGGTATAACTTCTTATTGTTTGGTCTGGTAATGAGATCCGAATAGGATTCGAACTTGGGCTCGTCATTATACTCCAAAAATTCACTCACCATTGTGGGCCTACCGGCGGATGTATGACGCTTGGTTTTGACCACAGTCCAGTATGCAGGCTTAAAGTCCTTTTTTGATGGAAATAAGTTGTCAGCTGGGTCCTCCCATAAGGTACTCATCCCCATATTAGTCAGGGTAGTTTTTATGTTGGTTAGCCACAAGATCTTACGTGAGCAACCCAACGCCCTAACTTCAGAGAGAGCCTTGGCATACAATGAAAGATCAAGAGTAGTCCAAAGTCTTCTCAGAAAGCTATTGGTCTAAAACGAGCTAGGTCCTCTATACTATGACGACCCAGATCTAAATATAAGGGTGTGAGTGGAGTGGATTGAGGGAGGCCTATTATTGACCTGACAAATTTGTTATGCGCTAGTGCCAGAGAAGATAGGTCCTCATAGGCCCAAAGTTCAGCACCATCTAGTATAGAGGTACTGATTTTGGTACTGCAGATCTTTAGGGCTGGGGCAATAGGTTTGGACTGTGAGAGCCTCTGTTCTTTTATCAATACACCAGCCAGTTTTGCATGTTTAAGGGACAGCATATCAATCTGGGGCTTCCAATTTAGTTTCCTACCTAATATTATCCCCAAATATGTGAATACATCTGTCTGTTCCAAGGGGAAGTTGTTCATATACACTCTCCCTTTTATAGCTTTATGTTTGTGGAGCACCATAAACTTTGTTTTCTCCACATTTACCACTAGCTCATGATCTTGGCAAAACACCTCAAAGCGAGATAGAGCAGCCTGCTGACCCTTTTGGGTCTTGAATATGATCAAGGAGTCGTCCGCGAACATGAGTAGGGGTATCTTCATACCAGCTAATGTTGGAGCATCTGTAGGATAAGTGGAGAATTACTGGACAACCCTATTTATAAATAAAGAAAACAGGGTTGATGCTAAAAAGCACCGTTGTCTAACACCCTTGGTGTCAGCGAACCTATCAATGACCTTCCCCTGCGTTCCCCAGCGAATCTGTGCATAGTTTGATACATGCAGTTTTACTAAGATGGTCAGCAGTTCCAATGGCATCCCCATACCTATAAAAGATCTCCACATTTTGGAACAAGGGACTAGATCAAGCGCGGATTTTAGGTCAACAAGTGCCGTGTATATTGAGCCCCCTCCAATGATAACTACACTCCGGTAAATGAGCACAAACCTAAAGACCTGGTCTATGGTACTAGTATGAGATCGAAACCCCGCCTGTAATGGTGTTAGAATGTCCGTCTCTTCCATCCAGGCCTGGATTCTACCTAAAACGAACCTGGCAACTACCTTCTGAATTGAATCTATAAGGCTTATTGGCCTGTAGTTGCCTGGTAGTGAGTGGTCACCCATTTTGTATATAGGTAGGATTTTAGCGCCTGACCAAGTATCAGGAATGGGAGCACCTCTGGATATAGCGTTGGCGAGTATCTTTATGTAGGATACCCAGTGTTCCTTATCATGTACGAACAAGTCCGTAGGTATGCAGTCAGGACCTGGAGCCCTACCTCGACCTCAGTACTGGTGAAACATATGGTGGTAGTTAAAGTAGACCATTGAGGTGGTTCATCGCTACAATTTGTGGCAGTAAACTGGGCCTCATAATGTGAAACCCACAGTTCGGGAGTGACATAGTTGATTGGTATCTGGATTGGTTCGTCACTGCCCCATTTGTCAAGATGCCAAAATGTGACCATTTTTTTCTCTTTACTCGCTGCAAGCAAATCCTGCCAACGAGCCTCATGCCAATCCTTCTTAGATTGCATTTGGGTTTTCTTATACCAGGCCCTAGCCTGTTTGATGTCACCCATAACTTTTGATCTGATGGCCCTTGATAATAACTTATAGGCCTCTCTACAGGATTTGTTGTACCAAGAGGCAGCCTTAGCACTGTTTTTTTTCCTGGGTTTGTTAGTTTTTATTAAAACAAAATGTAATTGCTCAAACAAATCATTGTGGGTCTGGACGACAATTGAGTTATTGTCCTCCTGGGAGTCGCAACTGTGGAGGGTTGTTATCGAGCGAGCAACCAATCCCTTCATCTGTTCAAGTTCCCTAGCATTATCAATAATCCTAGCCCATCTAACTCTCCTCATATTGTTTGAGCCTGACTTCTGCTGTTACATACTCAACAACGTTGTTGTTAAAACTTAATAAGCCTGGTGCCTTTAAATGTAGTACTAGCGAGTTGTGGTCACTTTCGGTCTGCCCCCGTACCGACATATCTAAAAGAGAAGACCAGAATTCTACATTTAAACATATATAATCTATACGGCTGCTTCTCAAACCATTGTTGAAGGTATGTGCGCCCTTTCTATCAGACTGAGACCTCCCATTAGTTGCCCTCAATCCTGTTTCCAGACACAGCCCTTTTAGCTGAAGCACAGCTTCAGCCCATTTGTCAATGAGGCATAACTCTAGTTGCGGGATATTCCATTGTGCAGCGACAATGAGAGGCTGAGTCCTCTGCGCTAAGATTGCCATCATCATAATCCAGTGGCACAAAAGAGCAATTAAAATCACAGGCTATTATCAAATTGCAGCTTCCCCTTGTGCATTCTAGAAAGCTATTTAGGAGGGTGACTACATTGGATCCTCTCCCCCCTGGCAGCCCTCTTGCGTAAACATTAATAATCAACACATCAAGTTCATTCGCCCTCCGTAGCCGTAGGGCCATAATGTCCTGGCTATCGATTTATACTTCTTCTACCATGTAACCCGCTTGCTGTCTGAAACCAGCAGGTGAGACCACCCATGTGTCTACCTTTCTGTCCCCCCAGTGCTGCTTTTGAAAAGTTAAAAAACCAGGATGATAAATTTGGACCAGGGACCATGTTTCTTGAAATACCCAAACGTCTTGGCTATCAATATAAGCTGACCATTCAGAAGAGGTGGTTTTGGGGGCTAAGCAAGCTATATTTCAGGAAACTATGGACATGTGTGTATTTAAAAGCCCTTGGGTTACAATACTATTATTTACTTGAGGATTAGATACATGATCATTGGCCAGTGCTGTCATACCAGGAGTACTAAATTGTATAGAGGTTTTTACTGTGGGGTTATTAGTTGAGCTTATCGCCCCTACCCCCACCCCAGTTCTCATGTCCACCACCATTTGGTACACAACCCCAGAAATGTCTGAACCACAGGTATACACAGCCTTCTCCTCAACAATCATTAGTAAGCTAGCCTAAATCAGACCGTTGATAGCTCCTAGTATCTAGTGTTCCGGTTGAGAATGGAAACCCCATTGTATCAAGTCAATCTATGTCTTCCAACGAAGTAAGGATTTCAAAGCGATTGCTTGTATTGACCAGGTGGTTGTTTTGGCCATATACTTGAGGTACCCCCCCTATTCTCACTGCACCTAACACTATCTGGTTGGTAAAAGAAACCCAGGGGAAAGGTATTAATATCATCCGCCTTAGTAAAGCAATTCCCAGCCCTCTCCAGAATATGCTGGACCAGACTTGGCGACCGAAAGCTCAGGACCACACAGTCACCAGGTAGAGACTTGTGTGATTTCCCGAGCCAGGACACTCTGCGGACCATTTTAAATTCACTAGAAGATAGTCTTTTATGCTGGTCTTATTGCTCAGCAAGTATATGGCCTTGTTTCTCAGAGTAGACAAGTGCTCCCGAACATTAGCAGAGAGTACTAGCCAAAACAACTGTGGTTGGTGTAGTTTCCGGAGGGAGGTGTAGAAAAGCATGGGGATACTGAGTGCCTTCAACAGGATGCTCAGAAGGCCATGTACTGACTCCCCGCTTCCCTTGCTGCGATGTCAATGGCAAGGATATTCCCCCTTGGAGTAAATTGGTAGTTTGGATTGCCTCTGGGGTTACCGCTACTGGGGGTGGGAGGGGACATGCATTCACCAGGGCTCCCTTTGGCATATTTACGGCTCTCTTCGCCGGTTGTGTTGTAAATCCACCACCCTTCTGCCAGTTGGGGTTGTTAGGGGAACTACTGGAAATACCCTGTTCTGTTTTGGTAAGCCTTTTTTTTTATCAAAATCAACTTCTTAAATAGAGGGTCAATCAGTGCTGAAAGTTTCTGTTCTATCCGTATACAGAGCTCATCCACGTTGGTGGGGTGGGTTAGTGGTACCAGTGGGAGGGCATGTGCTAATTGGCATGTTTTTAGATTGTAGACTACCAATTGTACCATTTACAACTACTTTACGTTTAGCTGCTCTGAAAGGATTAAGAATAGTCTTCTGCTGTGGTCCTCAAGCTTTCCTTTTTAGGTTTCGCCTGGGGCCGGAGCTCCTAGCTCCGCCCAGGAGAAATCTTATGTCCCTACAGTGTGGGGCTTAGTCCTGCCTCTGCTTCCATTGGCTAGCCTGGGGCCGGAGCTCCTAGCTCCGCCCAGGAGAAATCTTATGTCCCTACAGTGTGGGGCTTAGTCCCGCCTCTGCTTCCATTGGCTAGCTCCATAAATGGAGGCTAGCCATTGGAAACAGAGATCTGTCCGTCATGGCCGGACCAGATTCGTGGGCGTTCCTGCATTTTTTTCCCTCTCCACCCTTTTCGCATCGTCATCAAGGCCGTGGGCGGGGTTTGTTTTTTCCGACGTCGAGGTTTAATTTGGTCATTCAGTGGCCGCCCGCCGCCCGAGGAAGTCCAGGTGAGTGCCTTTCTTGCCGTTCCCTCACCCCTCCCGCTGTCCGTGTAGCCGCCCGCCCCCTCCCGCTGTCCGTGTTTAAGGTAGGCTTGAGCTGCACCTCACGGGTCTCAATGGTCATCTTGGCCTGCTTTATGGCTGCGCATACCTCTATCTGCTTCCTCCAGTGCCTGGGTGACATAGCTTTGGTGGAGGGCGGCTTTGCACTTTAGCTGCTGGAATCACCAGGTAAAGGCCCCATTCCATGAGGTTTTCGTGACGCACGTTGTCCCCCGGGATTTTACTATACTTCCTGTTACTTGGCATGGACATTGAGCGTCCAGCTTTTCCAAGCCCTTTCTGTATATTAACTTTTGTGATTTATACTCACACCGACCTTGGGGTTTAATAATATCTCAATACTTGCCGGCTATTTATAGCATTCACCCCGGCACACCAGGCACTGATCCCCGCATTCCAGTATGGCCGCCCGAATGTTGAACCTTTTTCCCTGTGTACGCTTCACTCCCCGTCGTCCATGACGTATTCAGGATGCACGTTGTCCCGCGGGATTTGGCGCGATCTCCATCTCACATTTAAACTGCGGTGCCATGTACCAGGGATTGCCCCGTCTACCCGGACATAGCGCGTGGGTAGGTTGCCGGCGCTAGTTCTAATTAGAACAGGTGAGTGCTTTCACGATACTGGGTGGCAGCAGTATTACCCTGGACTGCTCCCTGAGTCTAGGGGTTACCGACGCGGAGCCTACACTGCCTACGGACTAGCAGAGCGTGTGGGCTTGTCTCTTTCCAAGTGCCCTTGGCGTGCTTAATTACTACTCGAGGGGGACTCTGCCATGATGCCACCATCTACTACCTGCGCGGCGGAGCACGGTTTGGGACGTATCCTGTCACCTGACGGGCATTGGCCTGATTCGACTCCGGTGTGCCGGTCTCGATGTCGGTATTTTTTTGGACTACCCTTACTTGGTGGAAGGAACCACGCCCTTTGGATACTGTGGCGAGTGATTGAGCCACACGCAGGTGACCCCTTTGTGCTTGGCACCTCCTTGCCTTTTCCTTCCCCTGACCTCACAGGGTCTGGTGAGTTGACCTTTAGGGTCTCCCGACTCTCTCCCTTACCAAGTGGGCCACTCCTCCTCCCCCACTACTTTTGTTTGTAGGTGCATCTCCATGTCTTTCTCTCTCCCTTTCCCTACGACAACCACCTTGAGGTGTCCTACGCCGGGGAGACGACAGGAGTAAGCGCACCTTTTGCTCTGGGTAAGTCAGGCCTAACAACAGTACGCTTCATTTGTGTGTTGTTAACCAGCCATGTTTGGCCCCCTCCCGTTTTTAACTTGTCCTCCCCACCTCTGTATCCTTACTATGTAGACTGTATAACACACTGTCTCTTACTGTGATGGATGAACCTTACTATGTCACTAAGTACGCTATTATATAACTGACTCCACGTGCGGCTCTTGGAATTATGCTCTGGGGCTCTGTGTGTGTGGGTGTCTGGCTCAGTGTGGGTGTCTGGCTCTGTGTGAGTGTCTGGCTCTGTGTGGGTTTCTGGCTCTGTGTGGGTGTCTGGCTCTGTGTGGGCGTCTGGCTCTGTGTGGGCGTCTGGCTCTGTGTGGGCGTCTGGCTCTGTGTGGGCGTCTGGCTCTGTGTGGGCGTCTGGCTCTGTGTGGGCGTCTGGTCTGTGTGGGCGTCTGGCTCTGTGTGGGCGTCTGGCTCTGTGTGGGTGTCTGGCTGTGTGTGGGCGTCTGGCTGTGTGTGGGTGTCTGGCTGTGTGTGTGGGTGTCTGGCTGTGTGTGTGGGCGTCTGGCTGTGTGTGTGGGCGTCTGGTTGTGTGTGTGGGCTCTGGCTGTGTGTGTGTGGGCGTCTGGCTGTGTGTGTGGGCGTCTGGCTCTGTGTGTGTGCGTCTGGCTCTGTGTATGTGTGTCTGGCTCTGTGTGTGTGTCTGGCTCTGTGTGTGTGTGTCTGGCTCTGTGTGTGTGTGTGTCTGGCTCTGTGTGTGTGTGTCTGGCTCTGTGTGTGTGTGTCTGGCTCTGTGTGTGTGTGTCTGGCTCTGTGTGTGTGTGTCTGGCTCTGTGTGTGTGTCTGGCTCTGTGTGTGTGTGTCTGGCTCTGTGTGTGTGTGTCTGGCTCTGTGTGTGTGCGTCTGGCTCTGTGTGGGCGTCAGGCTCTGTGTGGGCGTCTGGCTCTGTGTGTGTGTGTCTGGCTCTGTGTGTGTGTGTCTGGCTCTGTGTGTGTGTCTGGCTCTGTGTGTGTGTGTCTGGCTCTGTGTGTGTGTCTGGCTCTGTGTGTGTGTCTGGCTCTGTGTGTGTGTCTGGCTCTGTGTGTGTGTCTGGCTCTGTGTGTATGTGTCCGGCTCTGTGTGTGTGTGTGTGTGTGTGTGTGTATTTGTGTGTGGGGCTCTGTCTGTGAGCAATGCCAATAGCTCTAACTTTTCCAAAGGCGAAACCATTGCATTGTAAATGCTTGGTTTTAACGGTGGTTCACCGTTTGTAGCCAATGCTGGGTGTGCTTGCCTGGCTAGGTGGAGTCGGAGACGCCAAGACAGAGTGAACTGGTGGCAACTGTTTGGGCTGCAGTGTAGTATCATCGGAACTGTTGGGTGGGGGTTGGGTAGAAAGAGTGTTGGAGCTAAGGGTACCAAGAGATGTTAGTGGTTCTCACGATAACCTATGCTCAGTTATTTGGATATCGTGCATTAACGCCAATTCTGCCATAGAAAGAAAAGCATAAAGTGTACCCACAACCCCCGTGCCCACTCCAGCTTTACGCTTGCTCATATTACCAACCCCAAACAACCAAAGTACACGCTGAACCTGCAATACTATTTTAAGTCACAGGGTCTTACAGTTCAATCGTTAGTGGGTTGGCCCAGCCCTACCTCTTCCAATCTCTGACGGGCTCAGACAGGCCGGCCCTTGGCCCGGGCTTCACCCGGACGTCGCCGCGCGCGTCCCGCGTTGCGTGGGGCAAGGTGGCGCTTTAAAGCGCATTGGCCACGCCTCCTCTAGCAGCAGCTGTGGCAAGTCAATGCAAAGCGGTGCACCCTGGGATAGCGAGTCCCACCATTGTGTTGCCGCGATGAGTGAGTCCCGTGGCACAGATCCACGGCCAATATCCCCGAGGCAAAGGTCCGCAACCCACACTGGAGTAAATGTAGTGTAGTTCCTATTTTCCCAATAGGCCCTGCGCATTGGAATAACATAAACAGTAGTATGGACGTAGAAGTGCGGATCTTCCAGGTCTCCACTGACTATGCTAAACTTAATTGGGGTTGTTACCAACTAGCTCAGAGGTCACTGGAAACTTTCTTCTCTTAATAGGAAGTGATCAGCTTCCCTGGTACAGACAAGAAGGGATTCAATTTCCCAACAACCGCATAAACATGACAACTTTGCTCCTTAGAATAAGAGTCAATCTCTAGAGTCGTGTGAAACAATAGACAGTTATTTTACTCAGTCAGTTTTGTGCAGATTACTTTCACCAATATGCAGAGAATAGAGAGACGGGCGTTTTCAATAAAAAGGTATTATTTATTGAACAGTCTTTCTTCTCGTGCAAGAGAAATGAATTGCCACAATTGCAAGACTAGTTATTATAAAAAGTGCGAACAGTAAAATGAGCATTGCGAAATAATACTGTAAAAGCATTGATATGGTTTCTTAGCCATACAATTGTTTAAAAATGAATAAAACATATATACATTCATATATACATTAAGCTAACGTACTCAACTGGTGCTTCTAACTACGCCTACCCCAGTGTACCTGACCAAAGCTTGGGAGGGAGTAAGTAAGTAGCTTTAGTTAAGTTGGTTTTGCCAAGGTTTGCTTCAAGAATTCTCTCTAAGGGTTTAGTCAACACCATACCTCTGAAATAGAATGTTGGAGGTCTTGTATCTCCCTCCAGGACTCGATATATCAGTCACTCGCAAGAGTAGGCTGGAAACGCCGGAGCTGGAGTTTCTCGGCAGGAGAAAAGACAGCGTCTCTCTCAGCGCGTCGAGGAAGAGGAGGAGGGGCAGCATCCGTGGGCAGCTTGCATCTGCTAGGCTCTTCAGGGAACAGCTGTTCTGCTCCTATGTGCACCACACCATCGCTATCATCGATGTCGTTGAGGCAGCGATAGCATCAGTAATAACATCAGCAGCGTTTGCTTAAGGCAACGTTGGTAATATTTATACCTGAAAGGTGCCTTGTTTGACGTTAGTTTTTGGACATAAGACGTCAATAAAGATGTCACTAGGAAGTGATCGTCTCTCAGTGCTCATTAGAGTTCTATTACAAATCAAAACATAGCAAGCGGGGACTTCCCAGGTTGCTGAGTTTTATCTTGTTGAAGAACTCGGAGTGTAATCTAGGAATCTTAGATAGTGCCTTCTGCTGTGTCATTTGCACTAATGAGCTGCAGAGGAAGCTGCAGAGGAAGTGATTCTGAAATGTGGCTCTGAACGTGTGAGGCCAGAGACGAGTTTCTGAATATTGCTCTTGATCGTTTATGCCATTATAGGGGAACAAATGGATTATAGCCGTATAGGAGCATAAAGGTCACAGGATTGATCGGGGTCCTAGATTAGAACGCGACATAAACAGCAGTGCAGCGGTGATCGGGCACAGACACAGCAGGGCACAGGAACAATAAACACTTACTGATCACCAAATCGGAATGAGAAGGTGTTTGCTGGGAAACTGCGGGTCTGCAGCAGACTGGTGATTCTGGTCTGGGTCTCTCTTCCTCCTCTGGCAGTAGCAGCCCCCACTAGGACAACGCCAGGCCTACATGCACACAGGAGTCCACTGCTCAGGGGTAGAGTCCGGGTCCCGAAAAATGCAAAAGCTAAAGGTTCAAAACGTGCTCTGCAGGTCCAGAAGTACCGTAGCAGTACTGTTGGAATTGTTGCAACAGTAGACAAGACCGCATTAGATCTGTCCAAGGAATATGTTAATTTGGTGCGAAGCTGACGACACAGCAGGATTAGCAGGCTCCAGATTAGGACTCAGCCTCTCATTGTCGCTGCGGTCTTCTTACGGTAGCTCCTTCAGAGTAGGGAGAGCTAGTGAGTGTCTACTCTGAAGACTCCATGGTGTCAGAGGGGGTCTTCTGTACAGATTCAGTCACATAGTGTTTTTAACATGACTGATGGATGCCTTGCTGTTTTCTTTGAACCAGGCCACTGAGACAGGATTACAGTTTGTGTGCCTTCTACCCCAATAATTGATACAGGTGGTTTGTAAAATAGCCCAAACACTGGTTTGTCACCAATATTATTGGACTAGATCACTTAATGATAATAATGATGTCTTATAGTGCATATAGCTACTTCTTACAAAGTGTCCCAGCGCTAGGATTCGGGAGAATAATGATGCCCATCATGCTAATCAGGTCTCACCAAGATACGAAGAGCCAGATTTTCAGTTTTTTCCTAAAAACAGTTTCAGATGGAGCTTGCCGAATTGCAACAGGAAAAAGGCTCAAAATGTGTGGTGCAAAATGACTAAAGGAGCCACCTCCTCCTATCCTAGCTCTTTTACATTTTGGGATAACGGCCTTTATTGCTGCAGCCGATCTTAGCTTTCTAGATTGAACGTAAGTTTGCCCATTGACTGCAGATAAGATGGGCCTTAAAAGGCAAGGACCCTATAACAGTAGCACGAAGCTTTGAAAGTAACTCTTTGCCTCACCGGGAGCCAGTGCCATTTCCTGAGCATGGTACCGATAAAGGCACACTTAGGTAGACTGAGTAGTGCCCGAGTTGCAGCATTCTGGACCTGTTACGGCCTGCTAAGCCAGGACTGGAACATACCCAAGTAGAGGACATTACAGTAGTCCAGTCTGGATATTACCAGAGCCTGGACTATGTTTTTTGGGCGTATTCAGATAAGAGATGGAGAATTTCCTTCAAGGATCTCAGCATCCCAAAGCATTTTCCTGCGAGGACAGTAATCTGGTTATAGCAGGAGAGTTGCCTGTCGAACCAGATGCCCAGATTTTTGACTTTAGGATTGGGAGGGGGTAAAGGACTGGGATTAGCAGGCCACTGGACATTGAGGTGCTTGCCCAGAACAGAGACCTCAGTCTTCCCATCCTTCAGCTTTAGGCAGTTTAAGTCCGTTCAGGCAGCAACCTCTTGCAAGCATGAACAAAGAGAAGGGGCCATAAATTTGCTATTCTGGGATACAATGATGGAAAGTTGTGTGTCATGCCTGTATGAGATAATGGGTAAACCATAACACTCAATGACATTAGCAAGAGGGCGAACATAGATATTCAAAAGAGTTAGGCTTAGTGAAGAACCCTAAGGCATTCCCTGCTGCAAGAAATGCACTGTCGAGTGAAATGGGTTTTGCGAGACCTGAAAGGTATGTCCATGAAGAAATGAGGCAAGCCAAATCAGCACTTTACCGCCTACATCACTGCTCCAGAGCCTCAGAATCAGAATGCTAAGAGATACGGTGTCATACTCGGCACTGAGGTAAAACATGAGGATTGCCACAGTGTTGCCCTCGTCAGATGTGGAGGCTACTGGCATGGTGTATTTGGTGCTGTAAAAGGGGCATGAGCCTGATTGTGTCCTATGGAGTAGGTCGTTATACTTCATAAAGCTAGATAGATGCCTAGTCACATGCTTCTCTGGAGTTTTAGATCAGAGCTCTAGCAGTGAGATGCATCAATAGTTTTCAGGCTTAGAGGGGTCGAGTGAAGGTTTTTTAAAAGGCGGACCACCATGGTGTGTTTCCTATGTCGGGGAACACAGCCTGACAACAGAGAGCCATTCAGTAATTCATACAGGGCAGGTGGAATGTTATTTAATGGCAGATCATAGGGATGCCATTTCCTCAAGTTGAATAGGACAGGCTTTCAAGGGCTTTACACTGTCATCTGAAGAATCAAACCATTTCTTCTGCTGCTGATGGTTTCTAGCTTCCACCGGGAAGAAGGCTTAGATGTTCTCTACTTTTCCAGAGAAAAAGAAGCCAAGCATTACAACTCTCTTCAGATGAAAGAGATAAAGGTGAGACTGAAAGTAACGAGGTAAGAGATTTGACAATCTAGAAGATTTCATGAGGTAAATTATTGGCAAGTTGAATGTTCTTAGAATAGTACTCTCTGAAGCTCTCTAAGATGAAGATATGCTTTTTTGTGCCATCTCATAGCTCTGCAAACTGAGTTATTGGCTCTGCATCAAAGGTGCTCAAGTCATTTGTATTTCTTTTTAAGGGTATAAGGTTCACAATTTAACCATCCTAATGAGGGTTTTTGTCTACGTGTGACTTTTTCACAAGAGAGGAAATGCTTCTCTGAGCCATTCATCAAATTGTACACTTCCTTTGTCTACAGAGTTGTCTAGAGTAAGACAGCAATTCTCGAGGGCTTGATTGAGCTTCTCACGGGTCACTTTGGACCTTTGCTGTGGGGTGGGAGCATGGTTCACTCGCATCTTATCATGGAATATATATATATGGGAAGATCTGACCAGGCCAATGAAACAGATGCCCGAGTTTCAGTATGCCCCATATTTGTGAAAATTGGATCCAGAATATGCCCTAATTTGTTTGTAGGGGAAATAACTAGGCTGAAAAGTTGTAGGCTCTCAATATCGTCAACTGGAGCTTTAACTACTGGACAGTTGGTGTTATCGAAGTGGACGGTAAAATTGCATAACACCATTAGGTTGGACTAGTGCAGAGCTGAAGGAGACTACGTGTCAGCTAGTAGGGTGGAGAAATTCGACAGAGGAGCTGGGGGTTGATAGATTAAAGCTCCTGCCGCAACAAAGTTTTTAGAAATAGCCAGGTAGAAAAAAGAAGCTTTGCAGCCCTCAATAGAAAGTTCAGAGAGGGTGCATTGAAGATCTTATTTGAAGATTATGGCAATTCCACACCCTCTCTGTAGCTGCCTGTCCTGCCTAACAATGGTGAAACCTTGTGGAAAGGTCTGCAATATATCCAGGAAAGAGTACTCATTGAGCCATGTTTCAGTCAGAAAGACTGCATCCGGCATATGCTCATCAAGAAAGTCATGCATTTCAATTCTGTGCTTAGCCAGCGAACTACAGTTTAAATAAAAACGTTTAAAAGAATTGTGAGGTTGTAATGCAGGGCTTTTTCTATCTAACAGTGGTTATGGGGCCAGGATCAAGAGACTTACTATCGGGATTCATCCATCAGTAGGGCCAGACTGGGAACAGAAACCTGTCCTGGCACACTGCTCAGCCGGCCCCCCTAGGGTGAGGCGGAATGCATCCGAGCAGTTTGAGAGGGCCGGTTTTGGCCGATTTTGGTACAGGGGGCCGATATTGCCGACCCCCGGTAACAAAAACGGCCATCACGGGCCCAAAACCGGCCCCCACCCTAGCGGCCCACCAGGGAAATGCCCGGTGCCCGCTATGGCCAGTCCGGCCCAGTCCATCAGCAACTTGAAACATCTTTTCATTTCTAGAGGCACCAAATTAAATATCTTGTCTCTGACCTCTTGGACTCTGAAAAGTATTGAAATTTTGGTCGGGGTAAACTTTTTCATTGACGCGCACCGCGGTCTGCGCATGCGCGATCCCACACGCTGCTTCCCTGCACATGAGCAGCCCACAGCAGCATGACATGGCGATCTGCGCGCATACCTCCCTCTCTTTCTATCTCGAACAGGTGAAATACATTACGAGACGAGTATAAAAAAACAAACAATGCGGCCCATTCACTGCAATTCGGGCGCCGCGGATGGACGAATAGGTCCCAGGAGGAACCAGACCGAACTACTCGTGAGTAACCCTCTAAATCCTGCAATTGGGGTAAGCATCTTCTCTCCTTACAGGTTAGAAAGCCTTGCATATCTCATTTTTATCCCCACAGGGTCTCTTTCTCTGCCAGGCGACCCATGAGGCTTTTTACTAAGAAATAACAGAGTGAGGATCTAGTACCAATACTTTCCTGTACCTCACCTTGTGATTTCGTTTTTAGCCCACCACCCCTCACTAACGGTTCAGTATACCCTCACAAGCTCCATGGAGTCCCCAGGAGCTCACCATAGCCGCATATAGGTCGCACACCACCTTATAAGCCGGCAAACAGTGGTTCTTTTATTTTATGCAACCCTAATATGACTCTTCCATGTACGTCTTGTCTCTGTCCTATGTGTTCTGTGTAGAAAAGCTTGAGGGAATCCCCCTCTAACAGTTACAGCGCCTTAGCGTGCGCAACACATAGAAAGAAAAAACAACACTCACTTAAAATATAGTTTATTATAATTTTGCACCTTTCACATTTCTCTTTGGTCCTGAGGAAAGCCAGCTTAGAATAAAAGGCACTGGCTGAAACATGTAGACCACACTGGACGCTGGAGGTCATTGTAACTCTCCCTTAAACGTCCTCATGCCTTTTTAACCTGCTAACAGAGGCCCAGTTCATTAAATATTGCTAAACCCTCGGGTGCTGGGACCTCCTGGATAGCATTTTAAGTTTTCACCTTCACACCCCTTCACTGCACACTCATCAATATACCAGCTCCGCAGTCACCTGGCGTTGAAGCACACCCGGGGCACATTCGGTGCCACTGTGGTGGGCCCGATGATGAAGCATGCCACCGACTAGGTCGGTGGGTGAGGGCTTTCAAAGGAAAACAGTGTTTTTTCCTCATTGATACTGCTGACGTACCTGAGTCTCCTAAATATTTCCCTTAAACTAGCTAACCTATATTGATTGATATAAACTTTTTCTCTGCCATCACCTTTCGAAGATTATCTAGGTCAGGTTTGTACATAGTTACTCCACAGGGCATCTCGTGTGGACCACCCAATACTCCTGTAGGCAACTTATTTAATGCTATCTGAAATTCATATAGATGATGGAACCAACGTATAGCTGATTTTAATAACCTATTGATCAGGGCTTGCATAAGCTTACTGTTTTGTCCATTGCTCTTTGCATGAAACAGGTTTGAGTAGTGGGGCCATTTTGCCAGAGCATACATAGCAGAATGGAAAGCTTTTGCAACAAATGCAGGACCATTGTCTGAATGAAAGGTATGAATTACTTCCATGGATACCATGCACTGTAAGTCCCTTATGACCTCTCAAGCCTCAGTATTTCTTTGTGACCTACAGCAAACCTAAGAATCTGAAGCATAGATCCACTGCAACAAATATATATTTATATCAATTAACATATATCATTCGTCTGATATGGTTGAGATAAATTATGCCAAAAGAGTAATTGGAGATAGCGAAGGGAGTCTGCACTGATGTTTTGATGACAGTTTGGGGGAAAGCAGTCGCGGGCGGCATGGCTTGCGGGTCGGGGATGGGGGGGTCACGTGGGTGGTGGGGTGGGGGCTGGGGAGTCACACAGGGAAGGGGGAGGTTACGCAGTGAGGGGGGAGTTTTAATTTAATGATAAATAATTTTGAAACGTACCTTTCCGCCGGCCGGGTCCTGTGTCTTCTGGGCTCCTGCTTCTGCTCTCCTGCTTCCGGCAGGAACAGGAAGCAGGCAGCCTACCTCCCCTCCCCTAAGCCAATCACATTAGTGAGGACGCCGCCCAGCCAGGGGCTTCCGGGGAGGCCATGTTCTGCATTACAGCCTGCAGGGAGAAAGGGCAGAGTGCGCATGACTGGTTTGGGCGACCTCAGAAGGCCAACCAAACAGTTATTGAACACTCAAGAGTGGGCACACCACTCCTCCCCTGCTCGCAGAGCAGCCCTGCCCACCAGCAACTGAACATAAAATGCCAATAACACAAAGTTATTACCATTTTATGTTTCTGCTTCTCGCACTGCAAAAAAGCAGTGGGGCGATGCTACTCCGCCCTAGTGGAGGAGCCGCCCCTGATGGAAAGTGCTATATTAAATGTAAAGTCCTTTGGCGACTCAAACAACTATTGCAAAATATAATAATAAATGCATTGAAGGAACCAAGATTTACAAATGTACAAAATATGTTTTATTATCTTAAAAACAATCCAAAATCAATGTTAATTATATCAATTCCCATGCTCACTCCAAACATATCCACATTCACTCATTCATTCTCATACTCAGAATACATTCAAATTGATAGTGACAAAAGATAATCAATGAGAATAATGAATTCCACAACTGCTGATCAAACTTCTTCATGAGTATTATTAATTCGAATTGGTAGATTGAGCACTCCAGAAATCGATAATGCATGACTGAAAATGCGGTGAGATTTAGGATGAAGACAGCAGTAGTCGAAAACGTGGCTCAAGATCAGATGGAAGCTAAGCGCATTTTGGCACCCAAAAAGTGACTTCATCTGGATATAACACAAGATTGAAAGTCTTGATGCCAAGAAAGTTGCAAGAGTCTATGAATACAATGCTGAGAATACAGTAAAAAATCCTTTCCAATGAGGATATAGTAGAGCAGCAGGAAGTGTCTAATGAAATGGTCTGAAGTACGATATAGGAGTCGCCCATAATTTAAACAATAGCACGGACCTGACCGGAATGCTTGTACGCGCCGTCCATGATCACTGAAATGCCTATGATAACTGGCATGCAGCAGGACCAATAACAGCCAACATGCCTACTGTTGCATACTCTTGCTTGAAATCGCTATACTCCTATACGGTGGACAATTGAAGAAGTGCTATATTGCCATAAATAGTCTTTGGCTTGTTTATGTAACCCACCAGTATCCTTGCTGGGGCACTGACACTGTAGCATTCTTGCCAGTGTGGGCTGACACTATACCGTCATGAGTGACTTTATTTAAATCTAATCGAAGCTGCTTATTAGGTATTATTCTATCTACCACTCCAGGCAGAGAAGCCTACGGAGGGTTATTTGGATTGAAGGAGTAGAATGCTAGCTAGAAAATCCATCAGGAGGCTTTTCTCCTTAGTTGTTGCTCATATTGCTGCAAGGTATCTTTGTAAATTTTTGTTTGAAATCTGGTTACTGCTACTAATTTAACAGTCTGAACCGCTGCCTTTGCAATGGAGTCAGCTGCACAGTTAGCTTTAGCATGAGTTCTTCACTTCTGTGGTCTTGTAAGATAGCTACCTTTCCCCAGACCTGTTTATTATTTACTGGTTTCCCTTTTGAATATATTAATCCCTTAAGGAGTCAATATGTTACATTGACATTGCATCCTTGCACACAAAAGAATCATTCCAATACTGTTAGGATGGGAACTGAGGGATCAGCATTTCGTAAAGCAAGTCACCAGCATGAATTTCTAGAATCTTAGTAGGTGATCTGCAGCTGGAATTCACAGTTTCTAATAATTATTTGCACTGCAGTATAAAACGCAGAGTATTTCTGGTTAGAATCTTCCATTGGTTGTGCTGAGCTTCTGTATAAAACCAGCTCTGAAATGACTCAATAGGTAATATTTTAAGAGTTTGTGGGGCATATTATCAAGGGGGTTTATCTCCGCTTTTTTGGCTTTAAAAGCCAAGAAAGCGGAGATAAAATTATCTCCCTATTACCAAGCTGTCGCTAACACCAGTTAGAGACAGCTAAAAGGAGATAGCGACCATCTTGGGCCCCGCTTTGCATGTCAGTGATATTTATCACTAATGACATGCAAAGTGGGCGTGCCAAGATGTTAGCGACTGGAAACAGTCCCTAACATCGCTATCTCCTATTACCAACTTTTGGAGATATTCGCGCTAAGCGCGAATATCTCCAAAAGCTAACACCTGCCCTGAGCAGTTCTTAGCCATGTTATCCAATGGGAGGTGGATAACATGGCTAAGAGCATTTGCTCGATAATGCATGAATATCGCTGACTTTTCAGCGATATTCATGCATTGCGGCCGTTTTTTATCGCATTTGCGATAAACCTTGCTAATAGCAAGGTTTATCTGCGATAAAAATCGCCGATGTGCGGCGATAATTTTTGTCTCTAAACAAGTTAGAGACAAAAATGATCGCTAGTTGTTGGTAATATGCCCCCTTATTGTGTCCTGGGTTTACTAGAATAATTCTTGCATGCAGTGTGCTAGCATTTGGAATGCTTCATTTTGCAGCCGTCTCTAACTATGATTATAAAATTTCCCCGCAACAACAGGCATGTTTTATGAATGGTTGTCTGAACTGCAGCAAGAATGTGCTTCTGCTTTGGAATAGAATAGAAGTGTAAGCAATAGGAACAGCCTGCCCCTCATTGTAGATTATATAATTGTAACCTTAGGTGCTGGAACAATTCTGCTAATCAAGTTAGTCTCGTTATTAGACCTCAGTGCAGCCTTTGACGCAGTCTCCCATAAGATTCTGCTCCAACAGCTCAAGGAGATGGGGTCAAGGGCAAGGCCCTGGCCTGGTTTGCATCTTTCTTGACCGATCGCTCTTTTAAGGTCTATGCCCCTCCCTATTTGTCCAGCATCTACCCTCTTGGTTGTGGGGTCCCCCAGGGCTCTGCCTTGAGCCCCACGCTGTTCAACATATATGATAGCCCACTGGCCTTCTTGGCTAAAGCATGGAACATCAATATGGTATCTTATGCTGATGATACCCAACTGGTATTTACCTTTTCCAACAACCTTAAACAAGACCAAGTGAAATTCCAAGAGGATCTTCTGGCCATCTCAGACTGGATGGCAAACAATTACTTACAATTGAACTCCTCTAAGTCTGAGGTGCTCTTGGTGGGTCATGACATCCATCACTGGGAAAACCAATGGAGGCCTATGGCTCTGGGTACCCCCTCGCCCCCCCCTACCGAAAACCGTGGTTAAGAACTTAGAGGTCCTGAAGGACAATGCCCTCTCATTTGACAACCATGCAAAGAAGTGGCGGGGACTTGTTTTGGCCTCCTATGTGGCCTGCAACCCATCTTGGGATACTTCGATGCATCTATTCACAAAACGATGGTTCAATCTGTAGGGAAGTCTTGATTAGACTATTGTAACGGGCTCTTACTTGGTGTGAACAAATCCATAACTAAAAGGCTCCAACGGGCACAGAATACGGCAGCTCACACTCTTTTTGCCTTATCAAAGCACTAGCATGCCTCTAATCTTCTTCACCATCTTCACTGGTTACCAATTGAACAGAGAGTCCAGTTTAAGACTCTATGCACTCTGCACAAGATTCTTCACGGCCAAGGCCCCCAAATCTTGCAAGGGCTATGTTCCCCCTCTGTCCCGACTCGAGCTCTACGCTCCGCTGACTTGCAAGTGGCTTGTACGACATGAGTGCACAGGCGGAGAGCAGGGGGCGCTCGTTTAGGGCATTGCCCCCCCCCATGAAATAGTGCTCCTCTTGCTGCTCGGAGCACACAAGATCACTGGGCATTTAGGAAATTGATTAAAACCTGGCTTTTCTCTACTCTCTAGTTTTTCTCTCTTTGGCCACCTGTCTGTCAGTGCTGGGATGCCCCGTTGTTGGGGCAGCAATTCGCTTTATAAGTTTGCTTAACATAACATATTATAACATAACATCCCTGGTCTGTAAATATTTTATCTCTAGCATATCTGCTTAGAGTGCACTGACACTAACCAGTCCAGGCACTTCGATTAGAATTCTCATTTACAAGCGCCTATGCAATCACCCTGGCAAACTTAATTAGATGGGTCTATAATATGTTGCATGCAGATAAAGACACTGTGAGATTTCTATTAAAACTCAAGACTTTTGAGGTAAGGTCAAGCAATCTGACAATAATTAATAATAATCTTGAGGTAGCTCTATCACAGTTCAAGGGTACAATTCCACTCCTGCAGTTCTGGGCACGTGCCCATTTAAAAATATTTTTAAAACATGTGACACAGCCCCCTAGCGTTTGATCTAGACTCTGATCACTGCTCACAATGATCCCATTACAGGTCTTAATCAGCCTCTCTCGAATATAAGATTTACCAGCAGTATTTAAGATTTACACTTGCACACAGCGTACAACGCAGTATGATAATGCTCCGATTGAGGATTTTACCCTTGAACTCCTATACCAAACACTGGGTTTAAACAATAGATGTGTGTTAGAAAACAAGGACCCCCTGGGTAGTGATAGCTAAAGACTCCTAGGGCAGGGTAAACAAGGTATGTGTACAAAAACTTCCTAGGCAATCTGAATGGCAGACTACAGATAATGGGACCAAATAGGACTAGGAGTAGGCAAACAATACAAGAAAAAACATTAATAAAAATAAATCATGATTTTAATTGACATATTGAAAATCATATAAAGAACGAATAGTTCAAGTTATATGACACACAATTACATAAAATGACACAATATACACTCTTTATAGATAAAAAGACACCAACATAAACCTAATAGTGTCTACAATATAAAATATAGTGACAAATTACTCGACGCGCGTTTCGGCGAAAACGTCTTCTTCAGGAGCCGCAAGTTACAATCTGTAATTACATATAAAAAGAGGATTTATTACAAACATAGCTCTGGGGAGATTCGCGTTGGAGAAATGCGTATATCTAAAAACATGTCTATCACATTTTACAGTAACAATAAACATTTATTTATACATTGTAATGTAGCCTTAAACCTAGAAATATAGAAGGTCCAACCTGTATATCTTGTGTCTGTATTGTCATATAATAGACATATATTTAAACCAGAAAATTGTGCAGTACTCACTCTACTGAATTATATATAATTATATATATATATAGAGAGAGAACATATGATAGACCTCTCTATACAAGACATATTAATAGCAACAACATTGATATAGCTAGAATACCGAGAGATATAAAAAACACATTAGATGAGGCCACTCTCTATATAACCCTAGTTGACATGGGCATAGGATAAAGTATATGCAATTCGCAAAAATTTGAAAGATCTAATTGTACATTCACGATTTACTGTTAACCAACCCAGATCTGAATTTGTTCAAAGATCCATAGATAATAATTTCCCTGTTAAAGGTACTGTGAAATGTTCCACCTGCAAATCATGTGTGAATATCATAGCAGGTGAGTCATTTGAACACAATGGTTGCCGTGTCAATGCAAAAGACATGTGGAATTGTAAAACTGTGAATTGCATATACTTTATCCTATGCCCATGTCAACTAGGGTATGTGGGCGAAACATCAAGATCTGTACAGGTAAGGCTCACGGAACATCGTTCAGCTATCCGTACCCAGAAACATGCAGCACCATTAGTGAAACACTTTCTTGAGAAAGGACATGCGCCAGATGAATTCAAATGGCGCATTATTGAAAAGATCAGACTTCCGGAAAGTAAAGGTGGAAACTCAATAAGAAAAAAACGAGAAGTTTTTTGGATCTTCTCACTCGGCACCTTTAAGAACGGATTGAATTCCGAATTGCCCTGGGAAAATGCCATCATCTAAATATCCCCCTCGCGAATTCCTTTCGCGAGCAGTAATTAGTGCTTGTACGTGTCGAACCTACTAACTTTGGTTGTGTAGCACCCTGAGTCGCTAAGAGACACAATCATGCATTTTGAACATTTTGTATTCACATTATCTTTAGTTACTATTTTCGCATATTGTTAATTATTGATTCTGTATATATTTTTATAGGTCTCCTTATCGGGTATATTGTCTATACACAGTATAGATCACGACCATACTTTGTGTATATAATGATATGGTTTCCTCTTTGAGGTTCAAATTTACCAATAACATTCATTTTAACTGATCTTCTTAGTATTCCAGGCATTGGTCAATATTGCTGACTATTATAGCTAGGACTTTTTAGGTATCGCTCTTTATGTTATGTCCTAGACACACTCTGTTTATAGCCTTTTATAGACCTTGTGTCCCATTCATTATAACTTAGACCAGGTCTATATACATATACATTGTCACAGTCCCATTTACGTGTTTACGTTTGCTTTCCGTATTTGCTGGAACCATTCATCCCATATTCAGATGTAGTCCTTTGTTTACCTTTATTCGACATCCTGGTCCGGGTTAATAGCCCCCGCCCAGTACATCTGCCTTTCGTACCGGTTGGAACCATTCACCTCTTCAGCCAGGTATAGTCCCTTGTTTACCTTTATTTAATATCCCAGTCTAGGCTGATAGCCCTGCCCAATGCGCCATATATTTAAATAGATTGGCCAGCGTCACGCAGTTGATTCATCACTCGTTTGACGGCCGCCACATCCCGGTACCGCCGCAGAACCCACCGTTACCTCGGGGCTACTTTCCTTATCAGGTACGAATTTTCGATCTAGTCTCCTCGATTTGCAAACAGGCAGCCCTCTATTTTTCTAACGTTATAGCTCTTTACAACGGCATGGCCACGCGGCATATTTTGCAAGCTGTTATCGCTCAACGCTCTGTTCAAGCTGATGGACTGTCCATGCATGGCAATCCGTTACGATTAGCTAAAAGAGCTAACCCTTTATATAATTCTGTAGCCAGCATGAACAGGGTACGCATAATTGTTCGGGTCATTTAGAGACGCCTCGCAATTATTTTTATGGAAAAATAATACATGTAATATGAGTTTATTTTATTTCACTTATTTTTCAGTTATCTCTTTGGTAATCCTGCTATTACCCTACTTATTCTAAGTATCAGTCGGCTTACTTAGCTCCGGTCCAGCAACTATTACAGATATATATCTGTCCATGCAGGTAACTACATGAATCTTTTACTTTCAATGTGTGACACGCACATGTGTAGGACCCATCCTGTTTAATTTCTTTTTCCGTCCACATTTATTTTTCCTCCAGAACTACCGACTACATATCTGGATATATATTGCTGTTCAACATTTTATCTTCATTTCCCTTTGAGTGCACATCGGCACCCGAACATATTTTAAAAAGGTAAATAGCGAACCAATATCGGTGCTAGCTACATGAACGGGAGCACCTCCAGTAACACCCTGTATCTGTCCAGACTTACTAACTTATAAACGCTCTTCTATTTTTCAGAAAGTTTGCTGGCATAGTAAAGGATTATCATTCGTCCATTTGCCCCATCTGTTTACACTACTTCAAGCACAGAAACCATTTCCCAGCTACACAGGTATCATAGACAGTATTCTTGAACTTTAATTTTGGATTAATTTAGGTATTACTATTCTAGTCTATGTCCTGTGGCCCCACATCTTAGTATTTTCAACCAGATGAGACGATATTCCACATGGGTTTGCATATGTATGGAATCACTGTGTTTATTGATTTAATGATTTGCCTTGTCACAATATATCATTGGTCTGATAACTTTTTATATATATATAAAAAAAATGTATACTTATCACACATTATTTGCTCGTGTCTTAGGTACTCTGTTACTGTGTCATTCATCTGATAAGAACATCCCTCGGTTGCTTTTGACCAGTAAGTCATGAACATATCTATGTTAAATCAATGTCCATGTTATATAATGCCATCGTGCTATGTATTAAAGAACAACATCTTTAGCTAGTAAGCTATGATCACCAAATATCAGTATCCTACATTGAGGTTATGTCAAGGTCAAAGTTACATATATGTTATATAGAGAGTGGCCTCATCTAATGTGTTTTTTATATCTCTCGGTATTCTAGCTATATCAATGTTGTTGCTATTAATATGTCTTGTATAGAGAGGTCTATCATATGTTCTCTCTATATATTAATTCAGTAGAGTGAGTACTGCACAATTTTCTGGTTTAAATATATGTCTATTATATGACAATACAGACACAAGATATACAGGTTGGACCTTCTATATTTCTAGGTTTAAGGCTACATTACAATGTATAAATAAATGTTTATTGTTACTGTAAAATGTGATAGACATGTTTTTAGATATACGCATTTCTCCAACGCGAATCTCCCCAGAGCTATGTTTGTAATAAATCCTCTTTTTATATGTAATTACAGATTGTAACTTGCGGCTCCTGAAGAAGGCGTTTTCGCCGAAACGCGCGTCGAGTAATTTGTCACTATATTTTATATTGTAGACACTATTAGGTTTATGTTGGTGTCTTTTTATCTATAAAGAGTGTATATTGTGTCATTTTATGTAATTGTGTGTCATATAACTTGAACTATTCGTTCTTTATATGATTTTTAATATGTCAATTAAAATCATGATTTATTTTTATTAATGTTTTTTCTTGTATTGTTTGCCTACTCCTAGTCCTATTTGGTCACATTATCTGTAGTCTGCCATTCAGATTGCCTAGGAAGTTTTTGTACACATACCTTAAAACAATAGATAACACAGGATTCTGTAAACTGTGTACTGGTGGAGGGGAACAAGACCTAGTCCATATTCTTTATACTTGTTTAAAAAGGGAGGTTTTTGTACACATACCTTGTTTACCCTGCCCTAGGAGTCTTTAGCTATCACTACCCAGGGGGTCCTTGTTTTCTCACACATTGTTTACCCACAGCTTGCCTGTGTAGGGCTGTTCCTTTTTGTATCAGTACATACTATATCATTGATTGTGAGTACTCCCATTTATCCATCTGTCTGCAGTATAGTCATAAATAAGAGACCACTATGGACCAATTCAAAACATTTGGTTTCTCAGAGGAGGAATTCGCGCTACTTGTAGGAACTAATATTACCTCGGCCAATACTGGCAATACAGGTAACCATAGGAACGAAGACAGCCACAAATTATTAGAAATAAAAAAGAAACTAAAACGGATGGAGGCTCATGGGGAATTTATGGTGGCCTATCTTAGAAATGGCATCATCCCCATGGGTCTAAAAGTCCGAAACATCCCAGGGCTCTTCGTCCATCATAGACCATTCCTCGAAAAATGGAGCTTCATCGCCAACAGATGTTCCCGAGATCTGATGCTCTTAATTGTTGAAACTGCCAAAGAGTTGGCATTGGCAATAAAGACTGAGATTGAGGAACTTGAAACTAAAATTAAAGCAGCAGGGAACATAGAAGAAGCATTGAAGAAAATAGAAGAAGCTAATAAAGAATTAGAGTCCTTTAGTGCCTATCTCGATAAACGTAAAAATGATAAATTGATTAAAGATAAACGCTACTATACATTAAAAGGTACCTATCCCTATCTAAAGCAAGACTTTTATAAACAAAATCATTTTGTAGATGAGACGAGGTCCACCCCTCAACGAGTCAATAACTTCACAGATTCCTCAGATTCTGGAAACGAAAGTGCCAATACACTGTATGAAAGAGATGGTAATTATAATCAGTATAATGGCCCCCGATCTAAACCTTTTTTATCCAACAGGGGCCTCCGTCGGGGTCGCCCTCGGGTTCATTTTCAGAACCACAACAGAGGAACCTTCCAGCAATCACATCATCAACATCAGCCCCAACACCAACAACATCAACAACAGGAACCCCAGTTTATTCGCGAAACACGCAATCGCCAATATTGGGGCCAGGGGATGTGATTCCAATATTCAACCTCTCATCTTCTATCATTGATCCCCCAGTAGAGTCTCTGTTATCTAAAGGCCTTTCATTTGTCCCGCATACATATGCCAACATCTTTGAATTACAATCAGATATAATTTCCTTTTTTAGACGGATCAGGCTCAAAAAATTCTTTGCATCAATGTCTGACTCCAATGAGACCCTTGACCTAGGTAGACGTCCTTCCCTTCCCTCGACCTTCTACCCTACGTTGGACCAACTTGGCCCTGAAGTAGCGACATTTGAATTAGTGGTTCTTCAACAGCTAGAAAGGGCACTTAGGTTTATACCTAAACCTATTTACAATCTTAGTAAGGAAGAATCTAATTCTTTGAAAACTTTAAGAAATAATGACAAATTAGTGATCAAGAGCTGCGACAAAGGTGGAGGTATCGTGTTGTTAGATTCAAATCTTTATGAATCTAAAATGAACACCTTGTTGGCAGATAACACTACCTATTCACAAATTAGAGTAAACCCTCTGGGTAAGATATCCAGTAGAATTCTTAGCCTTACAAATAGGGCCCTTTCATCCGGTGATATAAATCAAAAAGATTTCGAATTTCTAAACTTCCATCAGGGTAAAACTGCATGCATCTACGGCATGCCTAAAATTCATAAGAGTATCTCAGATCCCCCTTACAGGCCTATTGTATCGACTATCGGTACAAATACTGAACCTCTTTCCAAATTTATAGATTTTTTTCTGCGCCCACATATACCAAAAATTAAATCCTATGTCAGAGACACCGGTGACATGATAAATAGAGTGGAGAATTTAGCTTTCAATCCCAATACCGACATCCTGGTAACCATGGATGTCGAAGCGCTTTATAGTAACATACCACAGACAGACACGCTTCTCGCCACTAGCTGGTTTATTGATCAGTTTAATATCATGTGCCCGAAAGCATTCATTCTAGACCTTCTACATATAGTGCTCACAGAAAATATTTTTGAATTTGGTGGTACCTTATATCGCCAAATAAGGGGAGTCAGTATGGGGGCCTCGGTAGCGCCCTCGATTGCCAATATCTATATGGCAGCATTCGAAACAAAGTTCATCTACAACGAGGTAGCCCCCTTTTTCGAGTTGGTTTCCCATTTGTCCAGATATATCGATGACATCTTTTTTATCTGGACCAATGGGAAAGACACCCTCATGGAGTTTCTTGAGTGGATCAATCTCACTGATATCAATTTGAAATTCACAGCCCACTATGATACAGAACAAGTGGAATTTCTTGATTTATTTATTAAACATCAGAATGACAAATTGTTTGTTGACCTTTTCGTGAAGCCTACCGCTAGGAATACCCTCTTTCATTTTAATAGTTTCCATCCTCGCTGTCAACGCGAAAGTATTCCTTTTTCTCAATTTCTCCGTATTAGGAGAAATTGTACCAACTTAGCTGACTACGATGCCCAAGCAAACATTATGCGTCAAAAATTTCTGAACCGAGGATATCCTCACAGATTAGTGAGAGATTCATTTAAACAAGCAAGATTTTACGATCGCGATGCTCTCCTTAGAAAACAAGCAGCAAAAGATAATACCAAACGTGTCTGTGTGACCAAGCATTCTACTCTAGATAACACAGTGAAACACATCATGAACACGAACTGGCACATTCTGAATTCCAATCCGACATCAGAAATTAAGTTGGACAAACCTCTGTTTGCTCATAAATGGAACAAAAATTTGAAAGATCTAATTGTACATTCACGATTTACTGTTAACCAACCCAGATCTGAATTTGTTCAAAGATCCATAGATAATAATTTCCCTGTTAAAGGTACTGTGAAATGTTCCACCTGCAAATCATGTGTGAATATCATAGCAGGTGAGTCATTTGAACACAATGGTTGCCGTGTCAATGCAAAAGACATGTGGAATTGTAAAACTGCGAATTGCATATACTTTATCCTATGCCCATGTCAACTAGTGTATGTGGGCGAAACATCAAGATCTGTACAGGTAAGGCTCACGGAACATCGTTCAGCTATCCGTACCCAGAAACATGCAGCACCATTAGTGAAACACTTTCTTGAGAAAGGACATGCGCCAGATGAATTCAAATGGCGCATTATTGAAAAGATCAGACTTCCGGAAAGTAAAGGTGGAAACTCAATAAGAAAAAAACGAGAAGTTTTTTGGATCTTCTCACTCGGCACCTTTAAGAACGGATTGAATTCCGAATTGCCCTGGGAAAATGCCATCATCTAAATATCCCCCTCGCGAATTCCTTTCGCGAGCAGTAATTAGTGCTTGTACGTGTCGAACCTACTAACTTTGGTTGTGTAGCACCCTGAGTCGCTAAGAGACACAATCATGCATTTTGAACATTTTGTATTCACATTATCTTTAGTTACTATTTTCGCATATTGTTAATTATTGATTCTGTATATATTTTTATAGGTCTCCTTATCGGGTATATTGTCTATACACAGTATAGATCACGACCATACTTTGGGGCCGATCAGGATAGCGGTTTTTCCGCATCCTCGGTGCCGGCGGAAGCCACCGCCGGCCCCGAGGATGCGGAAAAACCGCAGCGGACTGACCAAGGACCCACCGCCACATTAGGATGGCTGGTGGGTCCTGGTTTCCGTCCGCAGCTTTTCCGCCGCGGTTGGCTTACAACCGCGGCGGAAAAGCTCTAATATGGTGACGGTGTCTCTCAGACACCGTCCACCATATTAGGATGGGCAGTGAATTATGCTTTTCCGCGGCGCGTTTCCCGCCGCGGAAAAGCATACGGAACTTCACTGCGGGGGCCCGTTGCGGGCCCCCTAGGTGAAGGGGGGGTGGGGGGTGCACATGGGGGGTACCTATGGTACCCCCCTGCATTTGCATGCAGAAAGCGGCAGGCACCGCACGGTGCCTGCCTCTTTCTGCATGCAAAAGCAATGCGTGCATTTTTAACATTGCCGCGGGTGCAGCTTGAAGCTGCACCCGCCGCAATGTTAAAAATAGAGGATGTGACCGCCAGGGTGGCGGTCACATCCTAATTGCACAGGAGGGAACTCCGCATGCCCATGCGGAGGTTCCCTCCTGCTCTGGGGTCGCGGACGGACGCAAGTCCGTCCGCGATCCTGATCGGCCCCTTTGTGTATATAATGATATGGTTTCCTCTTTGAGGTTCAAATTTACCAATAACATTCATTTTAACCGATCTTCTTAGTATTCCAGGCATTGGTCAATATTGCTGACTATTATAGCTAGGAGTTTTTAGGTATCGCTCTTTATATTATGTCCTAGACACACTCTGTTTATAGCCTTTTATAGACCTTGTGTCCCATTCATTATAACTTGGACCAGGTCTATATACATATACATTGTCACAGTCCCATTTACGTGTTTACGTTTGCTTTCCGTATTTGCTGGAACCATTCATCCCATATTCAGATGTAGTCCTTTGTTTACCTTTATTCGACATCCTGGTCCGGGTTAATAGCCCCCACCCAGTACATCTGCCTTTCGTACCGGTTGGAACCATTCACCTCTTCAGCCAGGTATAGTCCCTTGTTTACCTTTATTTAATATCCCAGTCTAGGCTGATAGCCCCGCCCAATGCGCCATATATTTAAAAAGATTGGCCAGCATCACGCAGTTGATTCATCACTCGTTTGACGGCACGCCACATCCCGGTACCGCCGCAGAACCCACCGTTACCTCGGGGCTACTTTCCTTATCAGGTACGAATTTTCGATCTAGTCTCCTCGATTTGCAAACAGGCAGCCCTCTATTTTTCTAACGTTATAGCTATTTACAACGGCATGGCCACGCGGCATATTTTGCAAGCTGTTATCGCTCACCGCTCTGTTCAAGCTGATGGACTGTCCAAGCATGGCAATCCGTTACGATTAGCTAAAAGAGCTAACCCTTTATATAATTCTGTAGCCAGCATGAACAGGGTACGCATAATTGTTCGGGTCATTTAAAGATGCCTCTCAATTATTTTTATGGAAAAATAATACATGTAATATGAGTTTATTTTATTTCACTTATTTTTCAGTTATCTCTTTGGTAATCCTGCTATTACCCTACTTATTCTAAGTATCAGTCGGCTTACTTAGCTCCGGTCCAGCAACTATTACAGATATTTATCTGTCCATGCAGGTAACTACATGAATCTTTTACTTTCAATGTGTGACACGCACATGTGTAGGACCCATCCTGTTTAATTTCTTTTTCCGTCCACATTTATTTTTCCTCCAGAACTACCGACTACATATCTGGATATATATTGCTGTTCAACATTTTATCTTCATTTCCCTTTGAGTGCACATCGGCACCCGAACATATTTTAAAAAGGTAAATAGCGAACCAATATCGGTGCTAGCTACAAGAACGGGAGCACCTCCAGTAACACCCTGTATCTGTCCAGACTTACTAACTTATAAACGCTCTTCTATTTTTCAGAAAGTTTGCTGGCATAGTAAAGGATTATCATTCGTCCATTTGCCCCATCTGTTTACACTACTTCAAGCACAGAAACCATTTCCCAGCTACACAGGTATCATAGACAGTATTCTTGAACTTTAATTTTGGATTAATTTAGGTATTACTATTCTAGTCTATGTCCTGTGGCCCCACATCTTAGTATTTTCAACCAGATGAGACGATATTCCACATGGGTTTGCATATGTATGGAATCACTGTGTTTATTGATTTAATGATTTGCCTTGTCACAATATATCATTGGTCTGATAACTTTTTATATATATATAAAAAAAATGTATACTTATCACACATTATTTGCTCGTGTCTTAGGTACTCTGTTACTGTGTCATTCATCTGATAAGAACATCCCTCGGTTGCTTTTGACCAGTAAGTCATGAACATATCTATGTTAAATCAATGTCCATGTTATATAATGCCATCGTGCTATGTATTAAAGAACAACATCTTTAGCTAGTAAGCTATGATCTCCAAATATCAGTATCCTACATTGAGGTTATGTCAAGGTCAAAGTTACATATATGATATATAGAGAGTGGCCTCATCTAATGTGTTTTTTATATCTCTCGGTATTCTAGCTATATCAATGTTGTTGCTATTAATATGTCTTGTATAGAGAGGTCTATCATATGTTCTCTCTATATATTAATTCAGTAGAGTGAGTACTGCACAATTTTCTGGTTTAAATATATGTCTATTATATGACAATACAGACACAAGATATACAGGTTGGACCTTCTATATTTCTAGGTTTAAGGCTACATTACAATGTATAAATAAATGTTTATTGTTACTGTAAAATGTGATAGACATGTTTTTAGATATACGCATTTCTCCAACGCGAATCTCCCCAGAGCTATGTTTGTAATAAATCCTCTTTTTATATGTAATTACAGATTGTAACTTGCGGCTCCTGAAGAAGGCGTTTTCGCCGAAACGCGCGTCGAGTAATTTGTCACTATATTTTATATTGTAGACACTATTAGTTTATGTTGGTGTCTTTTTATCTATAAAGAGTGTATATTGTGTCATTTTATGTAATTGTGTGTCATATAACTTGAACTATTCGTTCTTTATATGATTTTTAATATGTCAATTAAAATCATGATTTATTTTTATTAATGTTTTTTCTTGTATTGTTTGCCTACTCCTAGTCCTATTTGGTCCCATTATCTGTAGTCTGCCATTCAGATTGCCTAGGAAGTTTTTGTACACATACCTTAAAACAATAGATAACACAGGATTCTGTAAACTGTGTAGTGGTGGAGGGGAACAAGACCTAGTCCATATTCTTTATACTTGTTTAAAAAGGGAGGTAGTTGAAGCCCGCCACCGATTTTTAAACCCCATATGTTTAAGAGATAAGGTATCTACTGAGAATGACCTTATTGCTATCATACATTCTCCTCCAAGTGAATTTGTCTGTAATAATCTGTATAATTTTATATAAAATGTATACCATTGTTTTAGATAGTTTGTATGAATGTATTGTAAACATGTAATTAGATTAGATTATTGGATTACTGTGTACTTTATTTGTTGACCTCAGCAAGATAGCCTATATATTTTTGCCATCCAAAGTTTTGAAGAAAATGTGGGAGAAATTAAATAGTACAAGGGCTTCACTTCCTCTGCATAGTGCTGAAAATAAGTTATTTTGAAGTTAAGAAGTACCAACAGTGATTGCAATTTCCTTAACATGTTTGGAAGTTGGGAATTGGCACACTTCTGTAGGAAATCTGGTGCCATCTCCTTGCCCTCAATGGATAATTCAAATTTGAGGAAAACCTCTTCCAATTAAGCGAACTTCGCGGTGCCATCCCAAGGCTTAGAGATTGCAAACTGATTAAAGATGTGGACACAATACCAATGAGGTGATACTGCCCTCAAAGAGTGTATGGATGGATGTGATTGATGGTCTTGTTTCAGGTCAGCTTCCAAATAGTGAATTTTTATTTGCGCTGAAAATTAACATCATATTGGGGAATAGCGGAGTGGTGGCAATTCGCGTCACCCATCTGTCATTCCTCTTTAAGAAAACTCTGAATTAATATCTGCTCATATATGGTGGCAGAGGGTTAGAAGGGGCAGCGCACATGGAGGATAGTGTTAGGCAGAGAATGGGGAGCTCATCAGGAGCTTTTTGTCTCAGAAGAAGCACTCAAATGTTTTACAGATGAAAACCCATGAGCTCTGGGCATGGCCCACTTTACGTCATTTCTATTACCTTCCCTTACCTTTAATTTGTAATTGTTACTTCGACACAAGCATTATCATATTTGCTATTAACTCTTGTACCATTACCCTGCTTGAGGGTTATTGTAAGAATGATTGTAAGAGCATGGGTTAGTACTAGATACTAGTGAAAAGGTAAAGACAATAATGAGATGATGCCCAGGGACCGCCACCCCCGGGGGTTCTTTAAGTTAGGTGGTGGGGCTCTCAGGCCCCCCCAGCCAAAGGTGACTGCCACCCCCCCGGGGCTTCTTTATATTAGGTGCGGGGGCTCTCAGGTAGGCATGGGCGGAAAATCCGTTCCGCTCGCGGATTTTGCGGATTTTCGGGAAATCCGCAATCCGCGAGATTTGCGAATTTCCTGCAAAATCCGCAAATCCGCGAGCAGCGGATTTTGCTCGCACTGCTCGCACTGTTCGCGTGAGTTCGCGCCCCGCGAATAAGTGCGAAATTGCAGAAATACGATCTAAGCAAAACTGAAAGTAACTACTTACCAGGTTCAAAAGTTCAGGCACATCATTAGTAGCCATTTCCTGTAGTGCTTCCTGAGGGGCCCCTCCAGAGTTCAGTTGCCAGTTGCAACTATTATGTGACCCTGCTCTGAACCTCAGAATAGTTACACATATGCCACAAAGGTCCTGAATTACAGCTAAGGGAGACAAGCAGGAGCCAGGCTGGAAGTTAAAATCCATTAATCAGCCCCTAATTCATTATTGTCAGTTGGGGCAGGGCAGGTGTTGTAACTAATTTTGCAACAATGAAAGCACTTAGCAAGTGCAAAAGATCACTAATCAGGGCGCACTAAGGAAGCAGGTGCCAGCTAAAAAAATATTCTGTGACACATTAATCAGCCCCAAATTAATTCAGGTCACTTGAGGCAGGGAAGGTGTGCTTTGCTTTGCCGAAAATAATGTACACTGGACAACCAGAGGGTGTGGTGATGAAACAGAGGGTGGCATGGGTGGGCCAGAGGGTGGCATGAGTAGTCAGAGAGTGGCAGTGGTGACAGAGAGTGGCAGTGATGAAGAAGAGTGTCCCAAACAGGTTGGACACGTAGAAACAACAAGTTCGCAAAACTTGCGACCCGACAGGTAAGTTCGCAAATTGCGAAATTGTAAAAACCCTCGCGAACTGGCAGAAACACGGGCGAACACAAAAAAAAAAAAAAATCCGCAAATTCGCGGATTTTGCGGATTGCGAGTTTGCAAATCCGCAAATTCGCGGATTGCCAATCCGCAAAATCCGCTCATGCCTACTCTCAGGTCCCCCAGTCCCGGGGACGCCACCCCAGGGGCTTTTTTCGTATTTAAATACCCTGTGGGGGGGCTCAAGCACCCCACACGCCCCGGGGACCGCCACCTCCCCGGGACTCTAAATATGTGAATTTGGGGATCTGTGATAGACCCTCAGCCCCGGAGATCACCAACCCCCGAGGCTTTGTAGGTTGTGGGACGGGGGCCACACAGCCCCACTCCTGGAGCCTTGTCGTTGCCCTGGGGACCGCCAGCCCCCAGGGCCGGCTCCTGCAGTGTCCTGGGGTGCCCACCCCCGGGACACTGTAGTTTGCTATGGCAAGGCCTAGCAAACTTGGTTTGCATTTCGAAAGAGAGAGCAGGGAAACCTGCTCTCTCTTTCAAAATGCAAACCAAATTGCTTTTCCACACGGGGACCTGCATCTTAGCAGCTCCTCATGTGGAAAAGCAATGCCGGCTCCCGCAGGAGGCAGGGAGGACCGTGGGGAGATTGGGGACACAGTCTAAGCCCCGGGGATGGGGTCTTCGGGGCCATAAGGGGCCTGAGGAGGGGGCCAACGCAACCCCCCTCCAAAAGATAGAAAAAAAATAATAAAGGCCATGCCCCAGGGGATGGGTTCCCGGGGTCGATTAAGGCCTTGGGAGGGGGGCCACGTGGCCCCCTTCCAAATTATTATTTTTTTTAATTAAAAAAGTGGTCAGGTCATGGGGGATGGGGTCCCCAAGGCCAAAAAAATAGGAAAAGAAGGGGGCCACACAGCCCCGTCTTAAAAAAATAGAGAAAAAAAAACGGCATCGCGCTGAGGCCCCACCCCCTCACTGCAGCACTATGCAAACGCGCCTCCTGGCGCCTTTGCAGATGGGGAACAAATTCCCCTTGAATACTGGAGGTCCCTGGAGGCCAACTAGCCCACCAGGAACCTCCAGTATGCGCCAGGGGCTGCGTTGAAGAGAGGTGTTCTGAGGCCACGCCCCTTTTTACACCTCTCTGCAACACAGCTCTGTGGCGCTTAATGGAGGTAGCTGGTGGGCTAGTTGCACCCCAGGGACCCTCAGGAGTCAAGGGGAGGTAATCCCCCAACTTAAAATGCGCCATGGGGGGCGTTTGCACATTGGTGAAGCGAGGGGGCGAGGCCTGAGGTGATGGGTGCAAACACGCCCTGTGGCGTGTTTTTAAGTTCAGGAATTAATTCCTCTTCAATCCTGAGGGTCCCTGGGGGCCAACTAGCCCACCAGATACCTCCAGTAAAGGCCACAGAGCTGAGTTGCAGAGAGGTGTTCAGAGGCCACGCCCCTTTTTACACCTCTATGCAGAACAGCTCTGTGGCGCTTACTGGAGGTACCTAGTGGGCTAGTTTAAATTAGGATGCTACCCTCAATACAATCTTTCAGAAAGGCCCTGAAGACATGGCTCTTTGGCAAAGCCTACCCTTAGCTCTTTGGTTTCGCCTTTTCGTTTTTCATTTTCTTTGTAGGCGCCTTGATGCCTCCGGGCAAAGTTGCGCGTTTATAAGTTTTATTTCATTCATTCATTCATTCATTCATTCTGATCTGCTCTTCGCAACCTGTTCTCTGCCGTCCCCAAATCGGTCAACAAAGTTTACCTGACCCCGGTCGTTTTACCAATACAGAAACCCCGAACTATCACCTTGAACCCGTCCCACTCGATCGCCGCTGACGTAGCTGTCCCCTCATTCTCATCAAAATGCAGAGCAACACCCGTCCCTAGGTCATCCCAGAAAGCCGGGTCTTCCAGTGCTTCCTGCCTGAACCGCCAAGTCGGAATCACAGCTCTTTTCTGAACCCATCGTATCCTCACCAATAGCGGATTATGATCCGAGATCGTCCTGGTCAGGTACTTGCTGTCTATTACCTTGGAGTGGACTTCCGAGGTACATAATATTGCATCAAGCCGCACATGTAGGTCATGGAGGCCCGAATAATAAGAATAATCTCTCTCCTCCAAGTGATGTGCACGCCACGTATCAACCAGTCCCCAGTTTGCCTGCCACACTTTTTTTGCCTTGGAGAGTCTGTGTGCCGGTGGGTTGGAAAGAGGAGGATGAGATATATCTCGCTCCACATCTGCAATTGAGTTCAAGTCCCCTCCCATTATTATCGAACTAGTCAGGTATGGTGCCAGGTTCCCCGGCAACCGGTCAAAGAAAGTAATCTTATCCACATTGAGAGCATATAAACTACACCGTGTCATGTCCATCCCATTAAGACGCCCCATTACCACTACGAACCGTCCTTCCGGATCTACCAATTGCTTCATCGGCTGGAAAGGGACACCCGCTCTGGCCCAAATGAAGGCACCCCAAGCAAAATCTGAATAGGTCGTGTAAAATAATTGCCCCCTCCATCTACGTTCAATGCTAACCCCTCAGAATGATTAATGTATGTCTCGTGGAGAAAGGCTATGTGTACCCCTCGCCGTACCAAATAAGCATGCACTTTGTGACGCTGCTGCATTGTATGGAACCCCGTACATTCCAGGTAATACATTTCAAATCATTTAACGTCCCCATTGGGCGACCAAGTACCCAGAGCACACACTCCTCCCGCAGGAACACACTGGTGAATCTAACTACCCCTGCAACCCCCAATCCCCCACTCCAACTACCCTCCCCCAGAACAGGTGATACAACACTAGTACCCATCCAAACTTATGCTCAAACTGCTCCTTCGAGATGAGCCCCCCAAGGAGCTAAAACCCACGCAAAATCAGGGGGGTGAGCCCTAAGCTTCTGTCCTCTCGTGAGCTAGCCGTGACCGCTTGTAAGGCAGCTGTATGTTCCTTCTCTGTCTGCTTCACTTTAGGCTTCTGAGCTGCAGGATGATGTTGCCGGATGTGTCGCGATTTGCGCGGCTTCGGTCCTTCCAGCAAAGCACCCGCGTCGCCCCCTGCCTCCTCAGTGCCTGTTTTGTACATCTCCAGCCAGCCCCAGGCCTCCTCAGGGCCACTGTGGAAGACCGTCTTGGCATCCACTGTTATCTTTAGGTGTGCTGGGAACATTAAAGAGTACAGGATGCCCTCATCCCGGAGCGCTCTTTTGACTGCCACAAACGATGTCCGTCGGTGCTGCACTTTGAGTGTGTAATCCGGGTATAGTGTTACTTTACTGTTGCCCACCGTGTACGGATCCGCCGGCCTGGCCCTGGACAGCAAAAGGTCTCTGTCTTTATAATGGAGCAACCTAGCCACTATCAGTCGGGGTGGTTTTCTAAGGACCGGCGGCTGGGCCGGCACCCTATGGGCTCTCTCCAAGGTGAAGAAAGTCGTAATCCCCTCTGGTGCAACAGTCCCCTTCAGCCAGTTCTCCAAGTAATCCATCATGTTGGCCCCTTCCACCCCCTCCGGAAGTCCCTCCACCCGGACATTATTTCTTTGATTCCTCCATTCGGCATCCTCAGCTCTTCGTTCCAGGGTTTGCAACTGGTGCTGGAAATCTGTCATCTGCGCTGCCATCGTCTTTTGGGCCGGTTCCAGGACTTCCAGGGCAGCCTCTGTTTGTTTCACCCTATCAGCTAATTTGGCGTGGTCGGCTCTGGGCAACCCAAGACCCTGCGTCACATGCGCGATGTCCAAATGTAGGGCCTCTCTGTTGTCCGTTATAGCTTTGAGGATTTGATCCACCTGCCGCTGGAGCATCCCCTCCGGCCCCTCAGGCGCTCTGGCCGTTTTCTATATCACAATCAGGATAACTGCGGGGTTTGGAGCGGAGCTCAGCGCTCGCACGTCTCCCTTTATCCGCCTCATAGCCACGCCCCCTAGACAGAGCAATCCATCTCGGGTTTCCATATAAAGGCACCCTTCTGCAGATGCAGCCGCAAAGTCTAGACAAATAATTCAGATTGTACTGTATTGTAACTGCATTTATAAAGTGTTTCACTATCCCTTATGATGCTACTTTCAAAACAGGACATCAAAATCCAGATGTGGCCTCCAGATCTAAACAGAACACTCCAGAAAGGGCCAACGGAAGAGCACACAGTACTTAAAATATAGCCCCTAGACCTAGACTGAATAATCCAGATGGTGCAGCAAGAACAAGAAAATGTACTCCAGATACGGCCTCCATGTCCACACAGAATGGTTGTATGACATTACAAGAAATGCCATTACCACGCATGCATTTACTACATGATGCCTTTACCGCACAACGCCTTTACTACGCATAAGCCTTTACTGTGTATGCCTTTACAACGAAAAAGTAAGTATATGCCAGGTATGTGAAACCCATATATTCCCTATCGACCTAAATACTCACCCACCCTAAACCCTAAAAACACCCTTACCACCCAAATACCCTCACCCACTCTAAGCTCTAAAAATACCCTTACCACTCGAATACCCTTAACCGCCCTAAACCCCCAAAATTCCTTTGTCACTCAAATACCCTTACCCACCCTAAACCCTAAAACACCCTTACCACTCAAACACCCTTACCCACTCCATAACCCTAAAAACGCCTGTAACCTAATATATGCATATATAGACAGATAGATATATAGATAGATAGATAGATAGATAGATAGATAGATAGATAGATAGATAGATAGATAGATAGATAGATAGATAGATAGATAGATAGATAGATAGATAGATAGATAGATAGTTCGATTGATTGATTTACCAGGCATATACTTGTTAGTATGCTGTAAAGGCATGCGTGATAAAGGCAAATGTGGGTCAAAGACCTGCATGGTAAAGCCATTGTGTGATAAAGACCGTGTTGTAAAGAAGGTTTCTCCACAGAATAATCCAGATGGGGGCCTCCAAGACAAGGCACAATATTCTTATGGGGTCTCCACATCTAGATGAATACCCTAGGAGTTGCCTCTAGAAGATAATGCAGATGTGGTGTCCAAATCTACACAGACTAATCTAAATGGAACCAACAGAACAGAACACCATAGTCTGGATATGGTCTACAGAACAAGACACAATATTTCAGATTGTGCCTTCGGAACAAGACATCTTACTCCTTATATAGCCTCTACAGCAAGGCCTCATGTTCCAAATGTAGCATCAAGATACAGACAAAATGAATCAAATGCTACTCCCAGAAAAGGATACCATATTCCAGATCGACCTCCTGGTCTAAGTGAACTAATCCAGGTGCTGCTTTCATGCCAAACGTGGTCTTCAGATCTTGACAGAATTTTCCAGATGTCACCCCCAGAACAGGCTAGTAGGTTAGCAGAATAATCTGGATGGAACCTCCAGACCTGGACACAATGGTCTCAGAAATGCTAAACTTTAGTAACAGGCTCAGTCCTTCAATCTCCACCCACATTTACCTGCTAGTTCTAGTTTTACCTATGCACTACAACCTTTCCCACTCCAAAACCACACTTTTCAGATTTGATGTACCTATACATATGTTTTCTTAATCTGGCCTTGGCCAATATTCAGTCCTTTTGGATATTAATGTAACCTACCATATAAGGATCCATTGATTTCATGGCAGGGTGCTCAGCGGTCTCTCGCCTTTTCCCAATAACTGTTAATAGTAACAGAGCGCCAAGCCCAGCTGCCAGGTGTTGTAATCAATAGATAGAGACCTGTGCCACTGCTGAACATTATAAGGTTGGGGGCGGGATAACACTGGCTGTGTCCTCTTTGAAGTCTTCTTATCAGAAGGAGGTGGAGGTTGGAGTTGGGACAGATGAAAACCCATGCTGATGTTTTCGCTGTGGTTATGTGGCAATTTGGCTTATAAGTAGTATGAGCATAACGATTATCGTATCATGCGGCATTGAAGGAACAACACAATGTGTAGGTTTGACTTAATGGTGCTTCAAAGGAAGCCAAATAACCATCTTACTAGAAAGTAAATGCAAATGGCGGAGAACGTTCTGTGGCATAATTATCTAGCTATTTGTACATTGCAATACATGGAAGGAAAAGAAACTCCAGTGCAATAAAAAGTAATGCTGTCTGAAGAAAGAAAACTAAACGCATACTGTAGATTCTATTCAAAATGTTATTCACAACCAATTATTTATTTGATCTTTCATGGAAACAAAGGAACTCCATTTTATTTCCACTGTCTTTCTCAATCCCAGAGTAAATTATATATAGTTGTCAGCACTCATCTGTAAATAAGTCTACATACACACATTTTTTTTAAATTAAACAATTGCTTAATTTATTTGAGGCATTTTGTTTATGCTCTAAGTTAGACCCCGGTGGCTGGGACGCATCCAGGGCCGGACTGGCCGTATTGGGGACCTGGCTTTACCCAGGTGGGCTGAGAGGGTGGGGACGGTTTTGGGCCCCTGGGAGCCATTTTCGTTACAGGGAGCCAGCAATGTCGGCCACCTGTAACGAAATCGGCCTAAACCAGCCCTAGCAAACAGCTGAACCGCACCCCCCAGGGGTCGGCCGAGCAGTTTGCCAGGGCCAGTTTTGGTTCCCAGTCCGGCCCTGGACGCATCAAAGTCAGACAGAATCCACCGTCCTAGATAGGATGAGTACGATACACGTGTCCCATAACCTGTACTCACCTTGGGTTGCTTGGCACAGAGCAGTCAGGCTTATCCTCAGTGTCAAAGTGTAGAGTATTGGCACAACACTACCCTTGCAACACAGTGAGTACACTACCAAGAGACTCCACACCGCATGTATAAAACACTGGTCTTTGTATTACGCACTCATTGAAATCAAAACAACATACACATTGGATACATACTTTACAGTTATATAAAATGATAGAACTCTCCAATTAGCAGCAGAAGGGCATGAACGTATATGTACTGGTGAGCAGTCAAAATATCGAAATTTTAATATCGAACTACACTAATATCGAATTTTTAATATCGTAGGGACAGAATATCGAAGTCAAGAATATCGTTGACCAGAATATCGACTGCAAGGTAAGTAATATCGATTTATTTAATATCGAAGTAAGTAATATCGAAGTAAATAATATTGTTAGCAAAAATATTGTTGTAAATATTATTAATTCTTTTAGTGCTATGTATTTTAGTATGTATTGTATATGTATGTTTAACATTTTTAAAAATGTTTTTTAATTAATTTTAAATACATGTATTAAATGTTTAGGAACTAGCAATTTAAAAAAAATACATTTTGCGTTTTAGTATCAGAGCTGGTTGTAGGTTTATAGGGGAATAGAATGGGAAGTAATTTAATTATAATTAATTAATTACCATGTTTTTATTTATTGTTATTGATTGTTATTTTATTGTTAATTAATTATTAATTGGTCATTAGTTTTTATTAATTGGTTAACATATAATTATAGTATTTATAATTAATTTACATTAATTTCTATTTATTGTTATTGTTAATTAATGTATTGTAAATTAAGTATTAATTGGTAATTATTTTTTATTAATTGATTCATTGATAATTAAATTAATTATGTTATTTGTAATGTGTAGTGGGTTGTGGGTTTATAGGGTAATAGGGTGGGATGTAATTTAAATATAATTAATTAATTAATATGTTTTTATTTATTGTTATTGATTAATAATTTATTATTAATTCATTATTAATTGTTAAGTAATGTTTATTAATTGGTTAATTTTAAATAATATTAATTATAATTAATTTATAATACATTTTAATTTTTTGTTATTGTTAATTAAGTTATTGTTCATGAATTATTGATTGGTAATTAATTTTTATTATTTGGTTAATTGATAATTAAATTAATTGTGTTATTCTTTATGTGTAGCGCATTGTGTGTTTATAGGGGAATAGGGTGGGAAGTAATTTAATGTTATTTAAGTCAATATTAATTACATTTAATAGTTATTTATTAATATTTTTTGGAAAAAGAATTATTAAAATTGTATTTATTTTATAAAAATATATTTAATTGATAAGTATTTTAATTTAACTCCTACGCTATCCTACACTTTCCATACTGTTGCACTCACTGGAGTGGGAATAGTAATTTTTACCCCTCCGCTATGCAACACTTTCCCTATTTTTACCCTTACGCTATCCAACACTTTCTCTACTGTTGCACTCACTGGAGTGGGAATAGTAATTTTTATCCCTCCGCTATCCAACACTTTCCCTACTGTTGAACTCACTGGATTGGGAATAGTAATTTTTACCCCTACGCTATCCAACACTTTCCCTACTGTTGCACTCACAGGAGTGAGAATAGTAATGTTAACCCCCTACGCTATCCAACACTTTCCCTACTGTTGCAGTCACTGGAGTGGGACTAGTAATTTTAACCTCTATGCTATCCAACACTTTCCCTACTGTTGCAGTCACTGGAGTTGGAATAGTAATTTTATTTCCTCCGCTATCTAATATTTTTTTTATTGTTTTAGGTAATGTAGTGTATAATTAATTTTAAAAAGATTAAAAAAAAAATGTTACATACATTTATTTAATTTTTATTTATATTATTGTTTTATGTGTATAGATGTATTTATAATTTATTTAAAAAAAAAGAGTAGGTATTAAAACATATTAATAAGTATATATAATTCATATTATATGTATATGTTTAATGTATTTTTTAATTATATTATATGCCCTGACTAAGATTCAACAATGGTTCCAAATTCACAATCACCTTAAACTCATCCCTAAAAAAACAGAAGTCATTCTCTTTGCTCCTAAAAACAATTGGCTCCCCATTCAACACTGGATCTCTGATCTTAAAGCTCTCGACTGCTCTTTGTCCACCTCTAACTCAGTTAAATCCATCAGAACAAGAATTGACAAGAACCTCAGACTTTCTCCCCAGATAAAAAACACGGTCAAAGGCGCTCTCTTCTCTCTACCTCACCTCAAGAAAATTAAACCCTTCATTCCTTCTGATGACTTTAAATTAGTTGTTCAATCTCTAGTACTTACTAGATTGGACTATGGTAATGCCATTCTTTCTGGAACACTGAGAGTCCACCTAGCCCCAATCAAATCAGTCCATAACCTCGCGGCCAGGCTTATTTCGGAATGTAAGTGGTTCGATCACATCTCCCCCATCCTCAAACATCTCAAATGTCTCCCCATCGAAGGCAGATCCGACTACAAGAATGCCTGCATTACGCATAAAGCCTTGCATCATCTTACCCCACTGTATCTCTCAGACAAACTCCACAAAGCGGGCTGCTTTAGAGAAATGAGGAGCACAAATACTCTCATGCCAGTACCTTCCTTGGTAAACAAGAAAGCTACCCAGTTACGCTCTTTCTCTGGAAATGCGCCTACTATCTGGAACTCACTCCCCAAAGATATACGTTGCAACCCCTCCTACCTTAGCTTCATAAAAGATCTCAAGAGGTACCTTCATAACAAATATGGGGGCCTTAATCCTGCCACCTAACAGGGTTTCACAACCTGCCCATGACAGTGCTATGTTCTCACCACATTATACCTGACTTACTACCCCCCTCCTCTCAGTCTCACATATACTTCCACCCTCCCCCTACTAGTTCTCTTATAAGCTCTGCCTACTCCTACATGCTATCTCCTCTCCCATCACCCTCCTCAGTTTCCCCCTACCTCCTTACTCCCCCCCCCCATCCCTGACCACCCACGCTAGATCAACTATCCAATTCTGGTTATGGACTAATTGTACTCCTTATTTTCTTGTCCATGTATTTCCTGTTCTTTGCATTATGTTCTTATTACCTTGCACTTTTCCTTTTTGTACAAATGTTATATTGCAATTTGTTCCACTACCAACCCTTGGAAAGCGCTCTGATACCTTTGGGTCTAGCCAACACTATGGGGCCGATTCCGATTCGGAAAAAGAAACCGTCCAACGATTCGTATTCGTAGCCGTTACCGTACGAATCGTACTAATCCGTCCGAATCGCGTAGTACAATCTGTTTCTTAAAAATACGTCCGAATCTTAGCGAACCGTACGAAAATCATGCGAATATCCGTACGACACGGACTCAGGAAATAAACCGTACAATTCTTAAACATGCCGAACGACCCGACAAGTACGATCCAGAACCTGGACCAACAACGGGAATCGTACAGGAATACGTCGTCGCGTATGAACTGCGATTTGCACGGAAAACATCGCGTATGTGCGAGCCACACAATCAAATACGATTCGAACCCACCCTGAACGAAATGTGCACGCAAACCCCGTATAAACATCGCTTATGAGGACAAACAATCAAATACGATTCGAACCCCCATTAACGAAGCGCACGCGAACCCCGTATAAACATCGCGTATGAACGAGACAAACAATCAAAGATGAATCGAACCCCCCATTAACGAAGCACACGCGAACCCCGTATAAACATCGTGTATGAACGAGACACAAAATCAAATATGATTCGAACCCCCCATGAACGAAGCGCATGCGCACCCCGTATAAACGTCGCATATGAACGAGCCACAAAAGCAAATATGATTCGAACCCCCCATGAACGAAGCGCATGCGAACCCCGTATAAACGTTGCGTATGAACGAGGCACAAAAGCTAATACGAATCGAACCCCCATGAACGAAGCGCAAGCGAACCCCGTATAAACGTCGCGTATGAACAAGCCACAAAAGCTAATACGATTCAAACCCCCCCATGAAGGAAGCGCACACAAAGCCATAAAACAGCACAAGGAGGGGGCAAACGACTCGCACAACACCACAAAACACGTCTCCTGTGTACAAACCATTGGAAATGAATGTCCTGGCCACATCCAAACATCCAAACAGAGGGCCTAACTCAGACCCACCCCTTATAACACACCCACCAAAAATTCAAACTAAACACCTCCCACAAATGGACCAATAAAAAGGGCCCATACACACAAACCATGATCCTTTGCAATAGACCCATTGAGCCACAGAGACTGACAACACACCAACAACTGCACACATCCACCTTCACACATACCCCTAATCACATTCAGACCCACACCCACACCCCCATTCACATTCATACCCACACACCTACATCCATACACACCCTCACCCCTCCAATCACATTCACCCCACACCATGTCCACACAGAAGAATCCAAAGTTCACAAAGGAGGATCCTTGTAGATGAAGTCATCCGAGTCGAGCCACAGCTGTTTGGTGTATTGGTCAGACGGACCAGCATAGCTGAGAAAAGACAGCTGTGGGAGAGGATCGTCAATAAGGTGAATGATGTTGCACCTATCAGACTCACCAGGAGGGATTGCCATGCCAGGTGGTACGATCTGCGGAGGATGGTGAAGAGAGGAGATGGATGAGGACTACCTCCAGAGCCAACGTACTCGAGGTGGTGTTCCCGCAGACCAGTACAGTATATCCCTGGGAAGAGAAGGTCATGGCCCTACTACCACCGGTGGGAGTACATGGCATTGAAGGAGTCGTAGAGTCTGGTGAGTATACTAACAACACATGTAGCATGGGGGTAATGGCACCTACCCTTCAAGTACAAAAAATGCCCGCAATAAGCGCCAAGCGCCAGCTGTCCATAGCTACAGGCAAAAACAAGGCAAATGCCACTAACATGTGTATGCCCCATTGATAAACCAAGGCTATGCCATGTCCCATGCTACAGGAAGCACAGACCCAAGAATAGACGTCCAGTATTCTGGGAGGGTGGGTGTCATGAAATGCATTGTGGGACCCCAAATCAAACCCGATTGCATGGGCATCCGCAGGGGGGCAAGGGGGACTCTTGCACCCCCTGAATTGCCAGTGTTTCTGGTCTGGGACCTAGTCCATCCATCATGCTGTTTAAATGGTCCCATTGTCCCAGGTGGCAGCCCCCTCCATTGGGTGGGAAGGGTGCAAGGGGGTTGCCGAGAATTGTGCAATGCAGAGGGGAGGAGGGTGCAAGGGGGAGGGGGAGAAGGGTTCAAGGCGGATGGTGAGAAGGGTGCAAGGTGGAGAGTGAGAAGGGTGCAAGGCAGAGGGCCAGAAGGGTGCAAGGCAGAGGGCCAGAAGGGTGCAAGGCCGGGGAGATGAGGGTGTAAGGCAGAGGGCCCAAATGGTGCAATACTGAGGGGAGGAGGGTGCAAGGCGGAGGGTGCGAAGTGTGCAAGGCAGAGGGCCAGAAGGGTTCAAGGCAGAGGGCCAACAGGGTACAAGGCAGAGGGGAGGAGGGTGCAAGGCAGAGCGCCCGAATGGTGAAAGACAGAGGGGAGGAGGGTGCGAAGGGTGCAAGGCGGAGGGTGAGAAGGGTGCAAGGCGGAGGGTGAGAAGGGTGCAAGGCAGAGGACCAGAAGGGTGCAAGGCATAAGGGAGGAGGGTACAAGGCAGAGGGCCCGAATGGTGCAAGACAGAGGGGAGGAGGGTGCAAGGCGGAAGGTGCGAAGGGTGCAAGGTGGAGGGTGAGAAGGGTGCAAGGCAAAGGGTTAGAAGGGTACAAGGGGGATGTTGATGAAGCTAAAAATGTGCCCACCCCCAAAAAACATCTCTGTGGATGCCCATGCTCAATTGCACTCATCCCATATGGCCCAAGTACACGCCCATGCACCATGCTCAATGCACATGGTGTGTGAATGTACTGACAAGATAGCTGACACTGTGCCCTGGTGTAGGCAGCACAAGGCCCTCCTGTGACCAGTGCAAACACAAACACCTGGACAACAAGGTCAGATATCATGTGCAGGAACTCACAACACTGTCATAGCAGCATGCTCCATGGGTGGACAGCCACTCCACGAGGGAGGGCCCAGTGCCAACTCAGACTCCAACTAACAGCACGGCCTGTCACACACACCCCTTACACAAACATACCCTCTGGGACACGCAATGGAGTGCCCCACTGTCACAATGGTCATGTAACACAACAAACCACATTCAGATCTGATGAAGCATCCAAGCAACAAATGCACGCTGCCCATTCACAAGCCTCTAGCGCGTCTTTCATGTAGCCGTTGCGTCACCTTTGTGACACTGCAGCAGCACAAAAGAAGCGCCGTGCTGCAGGGAATTTACAAGGTGACGCATCTGGGAGATGTGTCATGTTCTAAAGCCCTGCGCCACAAGTAGGTGTTCTTGCGCAGGAGGTGAAGGGGGTGGTGGGTGCTATGGCGCAGCCACCCCTCCCAAAAGTGGCAATGTGAAATCTACAAGATTTCACCCTGTCACTTTTAAGAACACTCTGCGTCAAAACCCTGTGCATGGCTGATGCAGGTGTAAGGATTGAAGCAACATTGTGCAGATAGGGCCCCACTGACCATTGCTGGAGCTGTCTTGCGCTGGTGGCGCTACTCCAGCAATGCGCCTACCCATACGGCACAGATGTATGACGCAGCTGTGCCATTTTTCCACCACGGTCTCCACAATGTGAATGTTTAGCATCCGTGCTGGCATAGCTGTAGTGCACAATGACTAGTGAATCCCTGCTGATAGTCAGGGCTGAGCCACTCATTGAAAATATGTCCCCCCATGTCACTGACTCAGGAGCACATATCAATCTGACTCCACAACAAACACATCCACAAGTGAACATTGAGGACAATCCAAAGCATGGACAACTACCAGGTGGAACTGTGCCAACTACAATCTGTATGAAAAATGGATGTTGCATTAAATGGCATTAATATTGTCTGTCTCTCACACCCACAGGGCAACGTGCGGAACCGAACCCCAATGATGGGGAAGATGATTCACAGTCCCAGGCTCTGCAGGACCCTGATCCCACCGACAGCGACGCCTCTCACCACTCCACGGATGACCCCGACCGACCTGGCACCTCTGGTGCCCCAAACCCTGTAGCAACTCGATCTGGGACACCTGCGCCAACCGCCACCACCATTCCTGCCACATCCCAGCAGACAGCTTGGAGCCCTGCCCACCCTCATGAACGGAGCGAGTCTGATAATGAGGGACAAAGTTCGTCGAGCACCCATGAGGGGGCAGGCAACACCACCACTGCCATCACTCAGGGGTCCCGTCGAGCCAATGTGCCTACAACTGCAGGCCCGGCTCGTGTGGGCAGGGGTGGTGGGAGTGGCAGCAAGCAGAGGCGAGAACCTGACGAGTCAGCTGCAGGGTCCGGTATGTCTGAGCTCCACAATATCATGGAGGCATACCGACGGGACAGCAGGGAGTTCAGCCAGGCAGTGGAGGCCCTCACAGAGATCAAAAACCTGCAGGCCGAGCAAGGACGGATGGAGGCCACACTGGCTGAGCTCCTGGCGGTGCAAAGGGACATAAGCCATTCACTCCGTCGGATCGCTTACAACATGCAGCACCCTCCCTGTGTCACCAGGCAAGACACTTCAAGGCAAAGACCGCCACCAGCCACAGGGAGGGAGGAGGAATCATCTAACAGAGCGTCCCATGAATAGTCAAGGCCTGCATATGAGGGTCCCCCGAGGAAGGTGGGTCTTCCACGGAAGAGACAGTGAGAGGCAGCGGGCCATGCATATCTCCCAGGTCACCTGGTCTGGCACCTGGAGTATGTGTGTAACAGCACCACCTCATTGACTGTCTTACTCTCCCACATGGACTTGCTGGTTGCAGTCTGACCAATGATGCCAAGCACTGTGGTCTGGACTCTGTTGACTCAAACTGCAAGGCATCACATCTCCCTCTGTGAACTTTGGATTCCCCCCCTTATTCTACAGCACCCATCACTAACTCATATTTCCCGCACAAGAACGATAAATAAACAAAACCTTCACAAGTGAAATTGATGTTGCAGTCATTTACCATTATTCTACAACATACGTGTGGGGACATGTCAAAGTATGCCACAGTGTGGAATAAACTCAAGCCATCCATGCACTGGGATCTGATTCCTGTCGAGGACACACATAGGTCACAATGTATCCTCAAATACATACATGGAACGCTATACTCACCTGTGATGATTTCTATCTGCTGGGGGCGGGGGGGGCTTGCCATACTGCTCAGACAGAGAGTTTTGGAAGAGTCACATGAATGTGTAGAGGTCATGGGTCATGTGGAGGTGCCCAGGGAGGGAGTACCAGGTATGTTTGTTGATGTCGGAGAACTATCTCCCACATGCAGTTGTACTGTGGATGTGTTGAATGGTGCTGAGGGCAAGTTTGGCTTGATGGAGTTGGGGCAATGGAGTGTTGGATGGGAGACGTCCATGTTGGTCTTCGGGGCAGGGGTTGTGGAGTGCCTCCTGAGTGTGGCTTAGGAGTATGAAGGTGATCCTGCTGTTAAGAGTGAGCCCATTGTAGGTATCTCAGGTGGACTGTCATGTGGCTGTGGCAGGGGTTGTTGAGGATGTGGTATGCCGATGTACCCTGGATGTGCACAAGTCCTCCTGGAGTCTGGCTGTTGGTCCTGCGTAGAGGGCGTTGCTGTAGTTGAGCCGACTGGTGTCGTGGCCCTGGGTGACTGTCTGTCTTGACTAGGAGTGGATCTATCAGATGAACATTAGCAGCATGCAGAGGGAATTGCAGCATGAGGTAGAGATGGTGTTGAGTTGCATGGTTATTGTGAGCGAGGAGTATACGATGAGCACCTGCTTGCGTGTGTGGCCAATGCGTGCTTGTGCGCTGGCCAGGCTGCTGTGACACAAGGATTTGTCCCAACCGTAAGGGGACATTCCTCAGATGATGAGCTCAGTCTTGTCCAAGTCCAGCCTCATGTGGCTGATCTTCATCCATGTGTCAACGCACCTCATGCCTTCTTAAAGGTTGGATCTGGGAGTGGCTGGGTCTTTGGTGAGGGTGAGGAGCAGCTGGGTGTCAATGGCAGAGGACATGATGATGAGGTTGTGTGCACATGTGATGTTGGAGAGGGGGGTCATGGAGACAATGTAGATTGTCACATTGAGAGATGAGGCCTGGGCCTGATGACCCCAGTGTACTACGTGCCGAAGGGGGGAGGCGGACTCCCTGGGCCTTGCTGGTGAGGTACTTGGCGATTTCATCCTGGGCCTTCCTCTGGATCCCAGTGTTGGAGATGTGTGATGTGACAGTGTGGTAGCACATGGTATTGAATGCCGTTGAGAGGTCGATGGGGTGAGGGTGGTGGTCTCACCATTGTTGAGCAGGGTCCAAGATATTGTTGGTGGTGGCAATGAGGGGTGTTGCAGTGGGGTGATTACTGTGGAAGATGGTCTGGGGCGGGTTGCCTGGAGATGTTTGCTTGGAGTGAGATGGTCAGTTGCTTGTTGACTGTCTTCTTGATTACATTTGCTGGGTAGGGAAGCAGGGTGATGTTCCAGGACATCCTGCGGTACTGCCGTCCGTCGTCAAAGGGCCTGGGTTCCTGCATGCCTCAAGCTCCCATGGAAAGTGGCATACTCAAAGGAGACATTCATAAGGTGCCGGAGGTGGGCTTCAAGGATGGTGTATGCTGTGATTGAGATGTTGTGTGGGAAGGGTCCGGATGCACATGAGCCTGGGGGTGTCTTTGCTGCTGCCGGGTAGTCCAGGACCTGAGGGGGGGTATGTGGTAAATTTCAAAGATGAAGACAAATCCAGGATAAATAAAAAGAGGTTATAATCTTCTGGAGCACAGTACTTCTTACAGCCAGGTTCACAGCAAGAATGCTTTCAATGCAGTTCTAAGTGATGTCATACACAACTGTAAGGCTTGTGCCATAATTAAAGGAATACAATATGCATAAAAGGGAAACACATTTAAAAGGGAAATACAAAGAATGAAGGATATAACACATCTCTTCCCTTACAAAAACTATTCATTCATAACACACTTGGAGACACGTCTCACATTCCAAACTTGACCATTTTGGGTGACAACACTATTTTTGTTGACTTTGATCATTCTCAAGGGTCTACTAAATCTAACATCATCTTTGAGCAAAATTCCAGGTTTACGTATTCTGACATAATCCCCAACATGAAAATCAGGTGTTTTAACTTTCATGCGAGAGTCATAATAGATTTTGCTTTTAGTTTGTTTATACTCAACAGTACGAGCAATATCATTCTTACTCAGCTGTGAACACTTATCCTTAACAACCTTCTTAAACCACCAAGGACACAGTTTAGAAACAGGATCCCTACCTCTGAGTAAACGGAAAGGTGAGACCTCAGTGGTGGTATGGGGAGTTATCCGATACAACCACAACTTCTCTCTTAATTTGTCTTTCCATTCAGCACCAACGTTTCGCGCCCAAAGTTTATCCTGCTTAAGAACTCTATTAAACCTTTCTACTTGCCCATTTCCTTGAGGTTCATACAAAGACGTGGTTATGTGACGAACATTTTGTGATCTAAGGAGTTCTTGCATCTCACAGGACTTCAACTGCACCCCATTGTCCGAAATAATCACTTCTGGATTACCTTCCCTGGCAAAAACTTCCTTCAAAATCAAAATAACAATACTGGTTGTGACTCTTGGAACTAGTTTGACTTCCGGCCACTTAGAATGGTAATCCACCATAACAATAGCAAACCTAAAATCTTATGGCAAGAAATTAGAAGGCCCTGCAAAATCTAAACCGATTTTCTGACACGGAAACTCAGGCCACTTAACAGGAATAAGAGGAGCAGGACTGCACCTGAGAGATTTCTCGCTACTAACAAACTCCGGGCACTCCCTAACCAACTTGTCAACAAACCTGTCTACTCCTGGCCACCAAAACAAAGACCTAATAAGTCTTTTCATTGAAGAGATACCAACATGGCTTTCATGACTCAAATTCAAAATGGCCTCCCGTAAAGAAACTGGCGGAATGCACTTCCCTTGTCTGTAAATGAAATCACCCTCTATAAAAATCTCATCTGAGACTTTCCAAAATGGGAACAACTCTTCTGGAACATCACTCTTAGAAGGCCATCCTGCCTGACAGTACTCCATAACCATCCGTAAAATTTTGTCTTCTACCATACTCTTTTTCCACAATCCCTCTGAAATATTTCCAAAATTGCCAGGCAACACATCAGCAATTCCAGCAACAATCTCAACATTGTCCAAATCTTCACTATTCTCACAAGGAAGATGCGACAAACAATCTGCAGTAACATTGACCTTCCCAGGAACATATTCTACAGAAAATGTATATTCTTGTAATCGTGACATTAACCTAGCAATCCTTGCTGTGGCATTCAGACCTCCTCCAGGAGACAAAATAGAAACCAAAGGCTTATGATCAGTCTTGATAATAAATCTCGCTCCCCAAATGTAATTTCTAAAGTGTTCCACACCCCACACACACGCTAACAACTCTTTTTCAATCACTGCATAGCGTCTCTCTGTTATATTCAGTGTGCGTGAGGCAAACGCCACATTCCACTCCTCTTTACCAGAAAACTGCGAGAGAACACAGCCTAGGCCATACAAACTAGCATCGACAGTAAGAACACATGTCTTCCCAACACAAAATGCTTTAAGAGATGGCGCCGCAACCATCTCTGCTTTAATCTTTTCAAAGGCTTTTTGTTGACTATCTCCCCACTCAAATACAACATTCTTCCTTATCAATTCCCTCAAAGGCTCCATTTTTGACGCAAAGTCCTTAATGAACTTACTGTAATATTCACAAAGACCGGAAAAAGAAAGAAGCTTCTCTTTAGAATCAGGAGCAGGTGCTTTGAGAATGGCATCAACCAAAGATTTTTTTGGAACTACCCCCTTTTTCGAGAGAGTTGTCCTAAGTATTCAACAGACTCTTGGAAAAATGTACATTTGTTCCTTTTCAAAGTCAGACCATAGTCCTTGAGGATTCCACATACACTTTCCAAATGTTTCGAATGACTTTCTACATCAGATGAAAAAATCAAAATATCGTCCTGAAAACACTTCACACATGACTGCATTCCCTTGAAAAGATGACACATTGATCTTTGAAAAACTGACGCCGCAGAGGCAAGTCCAAATGGCATTCTTTTAAATTGAAACAGCCCCTGCGGCATTATAAAGGCAATCAAATGACGAGATTCCTTACTCAACTCTATTTGATGGTAGGCTGATCTCAGGTCTAAAGTAGAGAAAAGCGTGGCCCCACCCAGCGTACTCACAACCTCATTAATATTAGGCAAAGGATGGCAATCAATCAAAATGTTAGCATTTAGGGCACGAAGATCCACACACAGCCTCAGGGAATTATCCGATTTGCGTGCCAAAACAATGGGCGAAACCCACTCAGACGATTCCACTTCTTCAATCACTCTTTCACTCAACATTCCATCCAACAGCTTTCCTAACTCATCTCTCACATTAATGGGTACATTCCTGAGTCTTTGTTTGACAGGAGAAACCCCTGCTTTAAGTTTAATTTCTTGACAAAAACCCTTAAATTTCCTAAAGTGTCGGTAAAAACTTCAGGAAACAACTCTTCAACTACAACAGAATTACCATTCACCACACCACCATATCCTCCACTAACATAACAGGTTCCTTACTTCGTGGATTGAGTTTGATTCCTAGTTTCCATTGATCTCTCCAACCCAACACATTGATGCCTTTTCTAGCAACATACATTTTTATGTGAGCTGATCTCCCTTTAAATTCTAATTCTGAAGCAATATAACCCAAAAAATCAATAGCAGATTCATTAAAACATTGGGCAACAATGTCAGGGCTAGATAAATCATCAAGGGACAAAGTATCACTAAACTTTTCCTGAAAGTATTCTAAAGTTATAATGGTCCATGGTGAACCAGAGTCAGCCATAAGAATTAAAACTTCACCCAGAAATTTGACACAACATTTAGGAGAAGAAAGGTACTCCTCAACAGCACTCACACTTTGAATCGAAACAACCATTCCTCTTGCTACACCAGAGTCCTCATCAGAAGAATTTAAATCCCTCAAACCTGAAACATCTCTACTTCTAGGCCTTACACTCCTTTGAGGTTCAATAATCCTCTTGCGATCTTCCTTACAAGCTTTAGCAAAATGCCCAATCCTACCACATTTAACACACTCTTTCCCAATAGCAGGACAAAACTTGAAAGATGCTACATGATTGGTACTTCCACACCTAAAACATACAATATTCCTAGTATCTTTCAAATATTGTGGCGTTGGCGTAAATTTCTTTTTTAAACTACACACTTCATCAATACTTTTACTACTGTCTCCTTTGGCATTGACATCATCAATAGTTTTCCTCCATTTCTCCGATTGTTCAAAGGCTTTTGCTGTGGAGATGGTGTCATTAAGATTTGGATTTCCTAAAATCCATAACTGCTCTTGTGTTTTTTTATTCTTCACATTTACAATAATTTGGTCTCTTATCATCTCGTCTGCTAAGTTACCAAAATTTCAAGAAATTACAAGACTCCTGAGAGCAGTCAGAAAATCATCAAACGTTTCTGATTCTCTCTGAGCTATTGTATAAAATGTATATCTGCTAAGAGCAATACTAGTTGAAGGTTTGAAACGAGTTTCAATACGCATGAGAGCTTCATCAAATGTTCCCAAATCACCACTAGCGACAGGAAGAGTTCTGAAAATGGCTTGACCCTCCGAGCCAAGACAATGTAAGAAGATATTCTTCTTTCTTTCATTACCCATCCTTTCTCCATCAATTGCTTTTAAATAGGTAAGAAATTCTTCCTTCCATCTAGACCAAGGAATAGGCGGGTCTCCTTTAAATTGTAAAAACTTAGTAGGTGGATCAAATTGCATAGTGGTGAACAATAAATGTACAAGTAAAGTTAATGAAGTCTTGTAAAAAAAAATAATGTAACAAGAGATTTGGAAACAAGCAGAACAGCCTTATAAAAATGAAATAAAAGAAGTTATACTCATCACAGAGCAGTTGAAAGTGTTGCTGTGTATAATGCCAAAGAGAAATAGAACTGTGCACACTGGCGTAATGGAAAACAAATCCTTGAGGAAGTATTCAAATTAAAGAAATATTCAGCTGTGTCCATGGGCGTTGAATTGTTAAGAAAATTACATGCGCCGCTGCTGTGTGCATCAGCGTTGGAGAGCTTGCTATGAAGAAATTAATGCGCTCCCGTGCGCATCGGGGTTGTCATGGAGATTTCAAAATGGCCGCCGACGTGAATGGCGCTGACGCTGACGTAGAGCATGTCGACGTCACACGCTGCAAGGGAATCACCGCAGCAGACGTCCGGAGCTCCGCAGCTGATTTCAGATCATTGTTTCACGGGCCATACGCGCGTGACAAACAGCGCGACTTTCAAAGAAAGAATCAGGTAACAAGGAATGTTTGTGAGCGAAAATCCCAAAACGCTCAAAATTGCATAAAAAGTAGTGGGAAAACTCCAGAAATTTCTGAACAGAACGCAGATGCTCCTCTGAAGGTGAATAGATGGATATCAGTCCTCCAAATCCACAAGAAGAGTTTTCTTTAAAAAAAAAATCCAAAAATAATTGTACCGCTCCTGTGCTCCCAATAGTAGCAGGTACCAGGTTCCCTCGTCGTCAATGTTAAATTTAAAAGATGAAGACAAATCCAGGAAAAATAAAAAGAGGTCTTAATCTTCTGGAGCACAGTACTTCTTACAGCCAGGTTCACAACAAGAATGCTTTCAATGCAGTTCTAAGTGATGTCATACACAACTGTAAGGCATATGCCATAATTAAAGGAATACAATATGCATAAAAGGGAAACACATTTAAAAGGGAAATACAAAGAATGAAGGATATAACAGTATGTCCTACAGAAAATAGCGTTGTCTGCCTCTGTGTGGTGAGGCTGTCGTGTACGTCCACCAGCTTCCAGTGCTAGTAAGTTGCAACCGATCCCCTTGGCCTTGCAAGGGTGGGATGTGTTTTGGATGGAGAGCTGGGGTCAGATAGTTCGCTCATAATGCCGATGAGGTCATTCATGTTGTGTGTGTTGGTACCTAGGCCATACCTGAAGGTTGTACCCTTGTCCGTGCTGATGATATGGTGATGTATGTGTGAGGTGGATTTCAGGGCTGAAAGGTTGGTTGTTTGTCCTACAAGGTTTGTACATGAGTACGGCTAGACCTTTATGAGTCCAGTAGGTCTGCCTTTTTCCCGGGTGGCTTAACTGTTGTTGTGCTTCACAGGAAAGTCCGCCAATGTGGCAAGAGTGTTGGATCAGTCGCTGATCCAGTGTGTGTGGTTGCAGGGTGTGACGGTGTCATTGGTTGGAGTGTCCTGTGTGGTGGTGCCACACAGCTCTTTTTAGTTGACTTAGGTCAAGCGTTCTTGGTGGAGCTGTAGCGGAGTGTGGCGCAGTGTGTTGTTTTTTGTACAACTGGATGCAAATGTTGATGTACCAATGCAGGATGGTGCTGTGGTTGTCCTCCAGCCAGGAGTTGCTGTCTCCCTGACCTATGTAGTCTGTGTAGGTGAGGGCCTGCTTGCTGATGTAGTTGTCCAATGTCTGAGGACCAATCAATAAAGCCGTTTCCCAGCTCTGTGGTCTCAGATTTTTACAAAATTTCATAGGAAGCCTCTCTGCTCTAATTGCAGTTGTGTAATTCCGGTTTTCCTACTGACCCCTTGCCCGCCAAGCTATACAACATCCTTGCTAAGAGTCCCAATCACCATTGAAGCACCATCTGGAACCTTTCCCACAAATTGGGCTGTAATCCCGATGTGTGGAAACACGTGTTCCTCCTGCCCATCTTATGGAAAGCCAACGCAGATCCTGAATATCCTTGCAATCGTAGATCTAGCTTTCTTTGACCAGCTCCAGACAACATTTAAGTAACAATTTCCTGGCAGCAACTGATGGCCTTTGTTGAAGATAATAGCCTCCTTCACGACTCTCAATCCAGGTTCCATCCCGGAAATAGTACGGAGTCGGCCCTCATTGAAATGGCAGACTCTATACGCTGTGCGGTTGACTGAGGTCCCAAAGCGGTGTTGCTGCTGTTCGACTTGTCTACAGCATTTGACCCTATTGCCCATCCCATTCTACAGAAACGCCTTAAGACCATAGGCGTGGGGGGCACAGTGCTGAACTGGATATTGTCCATACTATCTGACTGCATACAGCAGGTCTGGACCTATCCATTCATCTCCAAAGTCAAAACACTGAAGTGGTGCGTGCCGCAGGGCTCTGCTCTGAGCCCTCAGATTTTTAATATTTACTTAACCCCGCTGGCTGCATCCATTGGCATGTCTGAAGTCAAAATCATATCATATGCTGATGATCTTCAGCTTCTATTCAGCTTAAAAGCTGTGTGTACCGCTAATTTTGACCCACCATAAAATAGCCTCTATATTATTTCGGCCTGGATGTACCACAATTTCTTAGAACTTAATACAGTTAACACCAAGATCCTATTTTTTTTAACCAACCTTCTCCCCTCTCTTCCAATTTGTGGTGGCCAGAGGAACTGGCCATTGCTCCGGCACACAAGAACTTTGTCAGAAATCTGGGAGTTAGATGTGGCAATCAGCTATCCCTTGCCACACAGGTACAAGAGGCAGGTGCCGCTTGTATTGGAAAAATTAAAGTCATCAAGAGACTTATTCATCGTCTGCACAATGTAACCCGGAAAACGGTGGTTCACACAATGATTACCTCACATTTACACTACGCAAAAGGCTCATACGTAGGTCTCACATTAGGCTTGCTCCGTATACTGCAGACGGGCAAAAACGCTGCTGCCCGCCTGGTATGTGGAGTCTCACTTTGACAACATATCTCCCCGTATCTTACACTACTCCATTGGCTGCCCATGGCTACACAAATAGAATTCAAGGCGCTTACAATTGCTTTCAGGGCAGGACAAGGCTGTGGTCCGCTCTACCTTAGGAGGAGACTCGTCCCTATTGTCAATAACGATCTCACCGTTCCAATGACAAGCACTTGCTCATTAGTCCTTGCTTTGCAAAACCTAGAACAGGAGGTGAAACCTTTCAGGTAGGAACCACCCAATGTTGGACTGAGCTACCTCTTCCGCTGCGTCTGCAATCCTGGGATTGACGTCAACTGACTGGTGCCACCGAAGCGTTTTTACTTGCAACAGCACAACGTTGTGACATCATCAGCACAACATTCCTGGCATCATGGGAATAGAAAGTTAACATCAACTGACCGAGAAGGCTTGCAAAGCAGTGTTCTCCACCGGCCCTGAGGAAGCAACATGACAGTGACATGACATACTTGCACAAGGGGCAATGCATTATTCATAGGTATCAAGGACCCCCTGAGAATTAGATACAGTAATTCCTAGGTCAAGGATAAAGCAACACATGAAATTTAACAACCTAGGCAATTAATTCCTAATGATCATAAAGTAAGTGACATAAGAGAGGAAATTCTATAACCAAAGGTTCGGTAGCTAGGGTTTTATTAACACAGTAAATAAAAAACAATAATAAAAACTGGTTCTCAAATACAATTAATAAAATCACATCAGTAATAATTAAATCAGCTTTACAAAATATAATAAACAAAAGTACATATTAAAATTTAAAAAGTAACACAAAATAATTCTCGACGCGCGTTTCGGCGGCCAGCGCCTTCTTCTGGAGTAGCCACGTACTACCTACGAAAAGAAATAATAACATAAAATAGATACTATTTTACAAAATTGTTGATTACAATATTAACATGTTCTAGCTAAGACAGAACCACATAGGATGGCGTCACTTTTTCTGTGACCAACATCATACTAACAACCTCTCTTTATGTCTCAGATAAAACAACTGTATGTGATAGCCAAAAACAGTTCATAGTAATCAGTGTAGCATATTTATTTCATTGCTCATTAACCTTAAGAATATTCTTACTTTTGAAAATTGTCAGGTAAAGGATGTGATGTCCAACACTATGTCTATTAGTTATTTAAGTAGACATGTTATGTACATTCTAATCGCTAAAAACCCATTTAGGTAGGGTCTCACTTCATTACTTGCTGTATAAATTCATGTTGATCTTATATACTTACTGCTCCAATAGATTGTCAAAATTTAAAACTGTTGGAATGCCGTAGTCTGTGAATCAGGGACGATTAACTACAAAGAAATATAACAAAAGAAATAGATGTAACGCACTTTTATGTCCTATTTATGCAAACCGGCTCATTTAGTGGACTCAGGCCGGCTTAGTACAAAGTGAAAAAATGAAAAACTTACAATTCTAAGTGATGTAGATATGAGATGAGCCAATCTTTGCGGCGGAAGGTATTGATTTTTGATGACACGTCTCTTCATAAAAGAGATCTATAAAATAAGATAATCTTTATCAGCGACAACTGAGACATTTTTCTCCTTTTTTTCATTCCAAATTTATATACACAGTTGAGCAACTGCCATAGCCTTCCATGGTTTAGATAGTTTGAATATACTAAGTAATTGCTTTATAAAAAGATGTCAAGGGCGAGTTTGCCTGTATTTAGCTCTCTTGATATATATTATATTACAGCGTGTGATAGCTCAAATGACATGCAACAACTTTTCATTAATGGCGATGTATTACCTTTTTCAGAATAACGCCTGCTTACTGCTATGATTGTTTCCTAGCCGGATGTTCCAAAACAGAATGGATATTGTGTGTCACCAATCAAAAAATGAACGTGCTACTCTGTGAGGATACAATCAAAGAAGACCTATTTAGATTTATCTAAAATTAATTGATTTTTAACATAGCCGTTTCGTGAATTTACATAATTACCTTCATATTCACTGAAGAGTATTTTGCCTTGTAGTAACGATGTGAACTTTAGCCCAATAAGAAATAAAAGACGTGCGGATCTGCAAGGCATAATTATAAAAAGTACAGTCAAATATTGGGATTAGGTTGCGTCTTCTAAAAAAAGGATTCGTAACCCAGAGAAATTACCTGGATTTTCAATAAGAAACGTATTGCCTCCTGGTCGCAAAATGGGCAGATGATAGACTACTAAAAAACAACACATATATCTCGAATTAGCCGGGACTTAATACCTCCTTTACAGTTAAAATGCATTTTAACGACTACCGAACTAACGCAGAGGGTGTTTGCTATTTACCTGCCTAGTAACTAATCAAAGAGTAAGAGCGGGCAAACACCTCCGAATGTGAGGTTTAAAGTTGATGCTCCCGCTGAAAAAATAACGATAAAACAAAATATAAGACTTTAATGCCTATGGCGGTTAGTGCATTAAACGCAAGGATATTAAAAGCGGCAGACACTCACCGTTTGTTTCGACACAATGTTGCTAACCAGGGGCGAGACACGCCTTGCTACTTGGTTTCGAGAAATAAATAAAAAAACAAATTCTTCTCGCGCACGCTATATAAGCGGTCGGGCAAGTGTGTGTTACACCTGATTCCTGCTCAAACGATGGGGATAGCTATAGAAGGCCGGAATTGTAGAAAATGCAGGGCGGATTAAAAATTGAAGCCGCACTCAATCTAAAAATACGGTAAAATAAAATTTACAAATACAGAAAAGTAACTCCAAAGAAATGTTATTTAACATTGGATTTTAAATATCTCCAATGTCGAAGATAGAAATGATCCGAATGTATCTCCCAATTACAAGGATAGACACAAAAGACAGACTATGTAGTCAATAATATTCTGAACGAAGGTATTTTGTGCTAGAGATGGCTAATTAAATTGTAAATCTCGATCTATAATACAAGAACTGACTGCCATCGAAGGATGTATTATATTGCAGCAAAAAATTGTTCACTTCGAAGTAAGATGTCACACTCAAAAATGATCTAATATCCAGATATTTACGTTTAATCCTTAACGCCTTCACTGCGGCGGCTATTCCGCCACAGTGCTAAGGGGGCGGGGCGGAAGAGCGGCGGGCGCATGCTGGTGACGGAACCGCTCCTTCACCAGCGTCGGTTGCGCTGTGCTTATGACGGAGCGGTTCCGTCATGGCCCCGTCCGCTCAATAGAACGCTCAGCGCAGGCGCGGAATTCGCACCGCGCATGAGCGGCGGGCGGGCCATGACGGAACCGCTCCGTCATCAGCACAGCGCCACCTCAGCTGATGACGGAGCGGTTCCATCATCAGCACTTAAGGGGTTAATGGAAATAGAAAGTAGACTATGATGTTCTTAGTCTACATTAATCATATATATAATATTTCTAATTTGTGGCAAAAAAGTAAATACCCGCATCTACCATTTACTGTCTCCAACTCATACTTAAGATAGCAATGAAGCTCTTATAAAACAAATCTAAATTCCACCAGCTAAGTTAGGTGATCTCTCATCTCCTCATAATAATGCAGATTGGCTAACTAGTGTCCTGTTTTGCACACATTACAGAATGATTATGATCTTATTTATGGGTTAGCAGATCGCATTTTCCCACGGGATCTCACTGTTTAGCCTGTTTTTAAAGGTATCAAAAACAAACATTCAAAAGACTTCACGCTTTTTTCTAATTTGTATACCGCCTTTAGTCTCTGGTATGTGTATTTTCTCAAGTATTTGCCACTTGAATTCTTCTGGACCATGATTCTGTTCGACAAAATGTTTCACCATAGGTGCCAACATTTTTTTTGTATTTATAGCCGAACGATGCTCCGTTAGGCGGACTTGGATGGATCTTGAGGTTTCTCCTATGTATCCAAGCAGGCATGGGCATTGGATAAAGTAAATTACATTGGAGGTCTTACAGTTCCATAACTCACTGGCCTTGGTAGTATGTCCATTATGGCTGAATTGTTCACCAGTAATGATACTGTTGCAAGATTTGCACATAGAACAAAGTATAGTGCCTTTAATGGGTTGACTAGTGAGAATAGATTTCTGCCCAATTTTCTGCTGGCTCAAAGGATCACAGAACCGTGAATGGACAATGTGATCCTTAATATTCTTATTTCGGCGATGCGCAAAAAGGGGTTTAACTGATTTCTGATCATTAGAGCAATTACTGTTAAGAATGTGCCAACTTGAATTGATGATCTGTTTTATTTTAGCATTGACCGTTGAGTGTTTGGTAATACAGACTATCTGTTTATTTTCTTTGGCAGGTTTAACTCTTAGTAAGCAATCTCGATCATAGTATTGAGCCCTTTTATAGGAGTCTCGCACCAACCGGTGAGGATACCCCCTTTCCATGAATTTTGAACGCATAATGTGGCCTGTCTATCAAAATCCGCAAGACTTGAACAATTACGTCTTACAAGTAAAAATTGTGAAAAGGGAATACTATCCCTTTGATTGCGGGGATGGAAGCTTTTATAGTGCAAGAGAGTATTCCTTGCTGTAGGCTTTACATAAAGATCAACTTTAAGTCGGTCATGATCATTCAAGATAACAATATCCAGGAATTCAACTTTCTCTGCGCTGACATGTGCTGTGAATTTTAGATCAGAGTCAGCAGCATTAATCCAACTAAGGAACTCCGATAAAGTCTCTCTCCCATTGGTCCAGACAAAAAAGATATCATCAATGTATCTGGACCAATGGGAGACAGACTCGAAAAAAGGGGCAATTTCGTTGTAGATGCACTTGTTTTCGAAGGCAGCCATGTAAATGTTGGCCACCGATGGAGCTACTGAAGCACCCATGCTTACCCCTTTAATTTGACGGTAAACCTGAGAACCAAATCCAAAGATATTTTCGGTGAGGACTATCTTTAGGCATGCAAGGACAAAAGATACAGGGCAGGGTATCTCCTGTTCTTCAATAAACCACTTGGTGGTCTCCATTGCTGTTAAGAGAGGAATATTACTATACAAGGATTCTACGTCCAATGTAACCAACAAATCATTAAGGAGATTAAAAGGAAGATCTTCAATTTTAGCGATCATGTGGCTAGTATCTCTCACATAGGACGTGATATTAGGAATATATGGACGAAGATAGTTGTCCACATATTTCGACAGGGGTTCTGTAACCGTACCTATAGTTGAGACGATTGGCCTATATGTAGGATTCTCATGATCCTTATGGATCTTTGGAAATCCATACGCACATGCCAATTTTCCCTGATTAAATGTCAAAAAATCATATTCCTTCTTAGAGATTTCTCCATTTTCTAAGGCTTGCTTGGTAATGCCACGAATTTCCTTAGCAAGATTGATGGTAGAATGTGAGTTGACTTTCGTTGAAAATGCTGGATCATCCAGCATCTTATACATATTAATTTCATACTGGGAAGAGTCCATAACGACTGTTCCGCCTCCCTTATCACATCCTTTTATTGTCAAATTCTTATTGGAGGATAGAGACAGCAAAGCCAGATGTTCATCTTTATTTAATTGCATCTGATTCTGTCTGGATGTGAGTCTCGCAAAGCCCTTAAGACCTGGATATTTAGCATGCTTGATTAGTTGCTCCTCCGTATACTGCCTTATTTTCGGCACAATACAGCACTGGGACAACCCCGTTGGCTTAGATGTGTGCTCAATACATGACTATTATTATAATTGTAGATGTCTTAGCACAATTGTGGGTGTAGGGCTGGAGATCTGTAGATGATAGTTAGACTGAGGGAGGTCAGGGGGTTGGTTTGAAACGTGAAGTGCAGATGTTTGACAATGCTGAGTGTGTCCTTGGTGTTGTATGTGACTAATGAATGCAATGTGTGTGGCTGTTGTATTGATGAGGTGAAAGAGTCCAATGGCGTGCTGGTGGATGTAGCGGGTGTGCAGTAGGAGGCACATGACCTGGTTGTACGGACATGGTCTGTCATGCGTGGCAGCGTGTTGTTGGCAGTAGGAGTTGCACACACAGCCTGCAAAGCTGTAATGGGTGCGCTTAGGGGTTGCATGATAGCAGGTGTCTGCTCTTCACTGTTTGGAGGGTGGCTGGAGCATGAGTCTGTTGTGTTACCTGCGTCATGGAAGGATCAGAGGGTCTTGCATTGTGCACGTTGCAGGCGCTGACGGTCCTGCCTTTGGCACGGAGGTGGCGCAACAGTGGCACTGACAAGCTGCTGCCTGCATTAACAATGGGTGGAGGGAGGGAGGAGCATCTGGGAGGCGTGTGTGTTGCAGATTCCAGGCACTCGGTGGTGCGGTGCCGCAGGGGAGGCAGCAGCAGGAATGAGTAAACACATGATGGCGGAAGGGGTGAGACACCATGCAAAAACGAGCACACAAAGAGAAGGAGGTTTGAAAGGCACAATGTAAAAGGTGTATGGAAAGGAAGGAGTTTCTGGTTACTCATTGATCACGGAAAAAAAATGGAAGAACAATCACCATAAATGACAGGCACAGGATCAGGCACCAAAAGGCCAAGCTGCGCACAGGACACACAGCGTCTGCAGGTGTTGGCTGCCCGTTGTGTGTAGCAAGCTGCAACAATACATACACAACCATGCACTTCATGCATAATGCGGATCTTTAGCTATGATAAACAGCATGCATGTTGACACAGTACACATACTCCCATATGCACAATCTTTCTCAATTATGCCATAGATGACGCATGCAAACTGGCAAGTGATCTGCGGTGACAGTAATGATGCGCATTGTACTGTGTGGAACACATTTGCTATACAAATGGATAAAGTATGTGTTGAGGCCATGGTGCTTTAGCCAATGTCCATGTCCAGTGCCATTGCTCTGAAGAATATAACAGTCATGCAAGGAGTTTACCTGTTATGCTGGTGAGACAATGTGCACATGACTGCCTGGGACTGTTGGTTCCTTGAATCCTCATAAAGGTGCGATGATCATAGTGGTCCATCCCCCGATAGTCCCTTGGTCAGAGTATAAATGACTGACTCTAAAGGGTGATTAGGCAAGGGAAGGAAAGGAAGGGAACAGCAGGGAGGTATATCTGAAACAAAGGTAAACAAGCATAAGCATCCAACACATCTTGCCACTGAATCACAGATTACCCGGGGACCTATACTGTAACCGTTACACCTGTAAAGGAAAACAACAGCCACTGTATCATAGTTGGTACAAAAGGGAGTGGTGATGGACGGAGCATCTGAATCAATCAAACACTCACACCCAGTCAAAAGATCTGGGTTTAATCCATCACCGTTCTTTAGCCCACTCTGCCACCCCAGTTCAGACATGGCTATATGCAAATCAGTCTGACCCTGTGCCTCATGGGAACATGGGAGCCCGAACTGCCAAGCCATGTCTTCCCTGGACCGGAAACAAGCTTCCGAGGACCGGTTTCTGGCATTCCAGCCGTCTTCAGCCCGGCTTGCTTAAAGCGGTACAAAAGGGGGTGGTGATGGACGGGTATGCTCAGACGTGAGTCCCTTGCTCACTTTGCCACTGGATTCAAGCAAGCCGGGCTGAAGACGGCTGGAATGCCAGAAACCGGTCCTCGGAAGCTTGTTTCCGGTCCAGGGAAGACATGGCTTGGCAGTTCGGGCTGGACTGTTCCCATGAGCACAGGGTCAGACTGATGTGCATATAGCCATGTCTGAACTGGGGTGGCAGAGTGGGCTAAAGAACGGTGATGGATTAAACTCAGATCTTTTGACTGGGTGTGAGTGTTTGATTGATTCAGATGCTCCCTCCATCACCACCCCCTTTTGTACCGCTTTTAGCCGCCATCAGTGTGGCAGGGTATGCTCAGATGTGAGTCCCTTGCTCACTTTGCCACTGGATTCAATCAAGCCGGGCTGAAGACGGCTGGAATGCCAGAAACCGGTCCTCGGAAGCTTGTTTCCGGGCCAGGGAAGACATGGCTTGGCAGTTCGGGCTGGACTGTTCCCATGAGCACAGGGTCAGACTGATGTGCATATAGCCATGTCTGAACTGGGGTGGCAGAGTGGGCTAAAGAACGGTGATGGATTAAACTCAGATCTTTTGACTGGGTGTGAGTGTTTGATTGATTCAGATGCTCCCTCCATCACCACCCCCTTTTGTACCGCTTTTGGCCGCCATCAGTGTGGCAGGGTATGCTCAGATGTGAGTCCCTTGCTCACTTTGCCACTGGATTCAATCAAGCCGGGCTGAAGACGGCTGGAATGCCAGAAACCGGTCCTCGGAAGCTTGTTTCCGGGCCAGGGAAGACATGGCTTGGCAGTTCGGGCTGGACTGTTCCCATGAGGCACAGGGTCAGACTGATTTGCATATAGCCAGGTCTGAACTGGGGTGGCAGAGTGGGCTAAAGAACGGTGATGGATTAAACCCAGATCTTTTGACTGGGTGTGAGTGTTTGTTTGATTCAGATGCTCCGTCCATCACCACCCCCTTTTGTACCACTGTATCATAGTTGGCATCACAGTAATGAAAATTATACTCGATATGAGGTTTGAAAACAGACACATGAAAGGTAGCAGAGTTTTGCAGCTAAAATGAAGGGTGTATTACGCTAATTAGGCTGCTTCAATGCAATTAGAGCCATGCAGTAATCAAGGTGATGACAGTGTATGAATAATGCTCCAATTAACAAAAATACTAATGCGCTGTAGTGCTACTCACACAAAGGCAACAATCCGTAGTTACCCCTGGCAATCAGTGAGGGTCAAGAAGGGAAATTGTACATCACCCGCAAGAGCCTTAAGAAACTCATCCAATGAGGGAAGGAATTATGTAAACACAAGGTAGCACCACAAGAGACAGTCATTGTCTAGTCCAACTGGGCTTTGAAATGCCTAACATACCAAGCTGCTGGTCCGGAACTCAACAGAGAGTAATGAGGAGCAATGAGTTTGAGTTTGAGTTTAAAAGTTCTTGTTAAGCGCACGTATACCAGCGGCTTCTTGGCGCAATGCCACTAAAACACCCCTACCGTGACCAGAATATGCAGCACGCCACAAGAGAATCCTGGGATTGACGTCAACTGACTGGTGCCACCGAAGCATTTTCATTTGCTACAGCACAATGTTGTGACATCATCAGCACAACATTCCTGGCATCATGGGAATAGAAAGTTAACATCAACTGACCGAGAAGACTTGCAAAGCAGTGTTCTCCACCGGCCCTGAGGAAGCAACATGACAGTGACATGACATACTGGCACAAGGGGCAATGCATCCATACGAACAGACTCACAGGACACTTGACAGAACATGTGGGACTTACGCTGGCCCACACCTTCACAACATGATTGATTTGATATAAAACTGTACTGACACACAAGATTAAGTGGATGAGCCTGACACATCCTGCTGCACACAGTGAGGCTGCAACTCACCATGGGGCCTGTAGTTGTGATGTCCCATACAATGTCAACCCGTGGAATCCGCAATGTGTCAGGGTCAAGGTTGACACACATAGATGCCTTCACCAGAGTCAATACTCCACAACATATGACTGTCAAGAAGGGTGACTGTTCTGTCATGGGAGTGGTGCAACAGGTAATTTGATCCATGGTGATGAAACATGTATGGATGGTGCTTCAACATGCACAGAAACAGTTCCTACACATTCCCAAACCATACCAACCCCAAACAGCCTGTTTGGATCTCTTACCTGAACTGACATTTACACATGTCCGTGCATGCAACGCTGATTCTGACGACGTTGCAATCATCATGAGGAATAGCAGGAGGACAGAGATGACGCAAACAGACAACAGGCACAGCAACTTGGGAATGACAGACACACAAGGGCTCACTGTTAAAAATCTTTGCTAAAGACATGGGCAGGTACAAAACACGAACAATGTAGTACACATATAAATTGAAAGCTAAGTCATTGCGCCTTTCTGTGTGGCATGACATCAGCACTTGTGTGACACATCAGAACACACATCAAAGTGACTTTGCATACAGTCTGCTGGACACACACATTGCAACACATGCCACTCAATGCTACAAGCTTTCACACTCATTCGCAGTGACTCACCATTATGAGAAGAAGTTGCGTATGAGCTGACTCCGGATATCATCCTCCTCCTCATCACTTGCATCATGACCAAGCCCTTCATCCTCAACGGGTGGATGTTCCTGCTCCTCAGGATCCAGGATGAGTGGCACTGCCTTCTCAACTGCCATGTTGTGCAGCATGCAGCACACGATGAAGATATTACAGACCTTAGCTGGGGCATATGGGAGGTTTTAGCCGGGCTTATCGAGACACCGGAATCGGCTCTTCAGGAGGCCAAATGTCCGCTCTAGCGCTCGCCTAGTCTGCCCATGTGCATTATTGTTCTGCTGATCTGCAGCTGTTCTTGGGTTGTGGAGAGGTGTCATCAGCCATGGCATGTTGGGATATCCCGAGTAACCTGCAAATATACATCATGTAAATAAGTGGTTCATGAGATGCTGACAGAGCAAAAGATACTGAAACACACAGGACAAACAGAGTTTACCCACCAACAAGACATGCCCGATCGTTGCGCAGCTGCAGCATCATTCTTGGCACCCTGCTACGCCTCATGATGAATGCATCATGGCACGATCCTTGAAAAATGTGCACATGTGAACATGGGAAATCATCATGTTAGCAAGACACACCACCAGGACATTTATTGAGTGGTAATGTTTCCTGTCGAGGTAAACCTGCTCCTGAGCCTGTGGTAGCACCAAAACCACATGTGTCCCTTCAATGGACCCAATGACATGTGGCATCCCTCCCTAGGGCACAGAATTCACCCTTGACACCTCTCAACTCTTCAGGAGTAGGAAATTTGATGAGTTCATCAATGTTCTCCAACATGGCTGCTAAAACATCACAAAAGACATGGCTGAACATTGTCTGGGACATTCCACCTACATAGGCTATGGTGAATTGAAACGTACCTGTAGCAAAGAAATGGAGGGCTGCCATCACTTTCAGCATGGGGCTCAGCGCAGTAGGATAACTGTGTTGCGGTTGGAGATGTGGTTCCAGCCTATTCGTCAAGTCCTGAATCAACTGTCAAGTGAATCTGTAACGTCAGATGCAGGCACGTTCCCTCATGGTAGCCAAGTCTGGAAATGGCCTTTGGTTTGGCGGTGCCCTGCAGGACATATTTGGGAAGAATGGAGAATGACTGTTAGACAACATCAATGGCAAGGTACATAGCACATGCAAAACTGCTACTACACATCAGGTCACTATGGAGTCTGGCGTGTGCAATACATCCAGGACACATATGCCAGCTTGCTGGCACTCCTACGAAATCTCAGATACACCTGTTGATAGCCTAATACAACATGACATGCCCTGTAACAAGCTGCTGGTGTGGTCTGAGTGAACAGCCCAAGATATCACTGGAGTGAAACACGTCACCAAACCTGCAGTGGAAGGTTGTCAACCCATCCAGTCAGCTGACTGCAAGGCACACGCACAGGTCACATGGAATAGCAAATGTACATATAAAAAACATTGCGAATAAGGTGTGCATGTGAAAACAAAATGACTCAGCCCTTGTCAGGATGCAGACATATGTGCCTTGGGAAAAAGTGATGGCATCAGACCCAAAAGCCATTGGAATGCACATGTGGCATGGTGTGCGTACATCTGAAACCATTCCTCATCTCAACACAGACCCATGTTAGATGCACCAACAGCAGCAGCAGTTTAAGTAACACAAGCAACAAGCTCAAGGTTTAACATGAGACACACCGGACATAGTCACATAGGGTCATGCTGAGCGAGAAATGTCAAGTGACAAAGTGTCCCGGTCCCTGGCCTCATGAGACAGGTGCCTGTAGTGATGACTGTGCCATCCCAGTGTTGATGTGCATGCCAACATCTGTATAATGGTACACATGTGACAAGTGTGAAGGTGATGTGTACCACATAGTGCCCCATCACACATGACATGTGTCAACAGGTCAGCACACATCAATTGTGCAACAAGATCTGATGCCCTGTGCTATATCACTGCCTGCCACACCTAGGGCCCGCACATGTAAGTATGCAATGAAAAGAACCTGATAGACATCCTTGTTTGAACCGTATCCCTACATCCCTGCCATGTGTGCTCCTTGTTTCATCATTGTAATGGTGCCATGCATGAGCGTGTGAAACGCACCGTACCCCTGCATACACGACTGTGTGTGAAACGCACCATGTCAAACGCACCGTACCACAGCATTACTGTGCGTGTTTATGCATCGTCTCACTGTTGTAATCGTGCCATAGGCGAAAGAACCGTACCCCTACATTCCGGGCGTGTGTGCGCATCGTCTCACTATTATAATCGTGCCATACGCGAACGAACCGTACCCCGACATTACGTGGGTGTGTGCGCATCGTCTCACTATTGTAATTGTGCCATACATGAACGAACCGTACCCCGACATTATGTGCGTGTGTGCGCATCGTCTCACTATTGTAATAGTGCCATACGCAAGCCGACCGTACCCCGACATTACATGCGTGTGTGCACATCGTCTCACTATTGTAATCGTGCCATACGCGAACGAACCGTACCCCTACATTAAGTGCATGTGTGCGCATTGTCTCACTATTGTAATCGTGCCATACGCGAATGCACCGTACCCCGACATTACGTGCGTGTGTGCGCATCGTCTCACTATTGTAATCGTGCCATATGTGAACGAACCATACCCCGACATTACGTGCGTGTGTGCGCATCATCTCACTATTCAAATGGTGCCATACACGATGTGAAACGCACCGTACACGTGTGTGGATATCAAAAAATACTTAGGGGACACCTAGGGGATGAGTAGTAGGCCCTGAATGCAGCCTGGTTGTCATGGATACAGAGATTTGAGTGTGTGCTACAGGTGTCCTGCAAAAGTTAGTTGAGCAAAAATATACAAAGTTGCAAAATGATTGTGGAGCTGAAGCTCACATTTTAAACTATGCAAATGTATGTCATGGCCTTATTTTTTAAGGGATTGGATGAAACGTAGGATGCAGAGTAATCTGGCCTATCACACTGTACTCCTTAGACTGAAAGCCCCTCAGCAGCACTGATTTAAGGCTGCATGTGTCTGTAAGAGAGCACTTGCCTGCACAACATTGGAGTGAACCACACTGCTTCTGTCTCTGCATTCCCTGGACTCTTACTTCGCGTACCATGGAGAGGGCACCAGCATTCACTGAGGAGGAAAACCAGGCCCTGCTGGATGCCCTCCTACCACAGTACAGCAAGCTGTATGGGAGACCAGGAGAGCAGGTGAGTGCTGAATGCACTAGCTTTGACTGGGCACCTGTTGTGTGAGTGTCACAACAGGCATTGTGTATTGGTGGGACTGACATGCAATGTGGTTTTGAGAGAGTCCCAGGGGATGTACATGGTGGTGTCTCTCATGCAGAGCATGATGTAGTTCATGTGTGTTCACTCCTCACTTGCATTGTGCTTACTGTGACATTCACTGCATAGTGAATGACACATTTAGCCATGCAAGACCTTGGTGGCTTTATTCCCAAATGTCCTGAGGTGTAACAGTGTTCCCCTTGGAGTGACAGCTGACTGTACTCACCGATGTTTATGACCTGTGGTGATATTGTACAAATGATGCGTTTAACCTCACGGACATTGAAGTGTGTGAATGTTCCTTGTCATCTGGGTGAGTGTGTATGTGATGTGTTGCACCACAGCCGCATGGCGTATGCTGCAGCTATAGCCATCTGATGTGACAAGTAAGCAGTGCTGTGTGCCTGACTTGCAAAGTTAGTACGACACCTGTGACACCTCTTTGTCAAGTGGCACATGTGCAAAGTGAGTGTTGTATCCACTGTTGTCAGTGACAGGCGAGTGATCTGTGCCAGGGTGTGTCTGTCTGGTCTGCTGAGGGTTGTTAAATGGAGTAGGATATGTGACTGATTGCCACGTGCTGTCCCACACCCTGCAGTTGCATGTGTTGTACAGTGTGTGCCATGATCAGTGAGTGTGTTACATCTGTTATGCCATCTGTTGCCTTTCAATGCCATGTAGTACATTGGAGTTTGCCCACAGGCCTAATTCACATGGACAATGATGCAAGTCCTGTCAGCATCCTATGCCCTGTTCACATTATCAATGTTGTGCAAGTGTGTGTCTCAGGAACATGGAGCCGGTGTAGTGATGTTGTTTCACTTTGTCTTTCTGACAGGTAACTGCCTACGAGAAGGGGGAGATATGGTTGGATATTGTCAGGGCTGTCAGGTCTGTGGGGGTACATCGCCGGTGACTGCACAACATACAGAAGAGGTGGCAGGACATCCGGTGCTGGACCCGGTGTATCGCCCGGATCCAGCTGAAGCTGTCACCTCCACGCCGGCATGGCGGAAGCCGTCACCTCACCCCCCACATGCTCCGGGTCCTGGCAGTAGTCTTTCCAGACCTCGATAGGCAGTTGCAGGAGAGACAGCAGCAAGGAAGGGGTAGGTACATGGCTGTTTGATGTGTTGTGTGTCACCTGCTACTTGAGGTGAGCTTAGATACACTCCCACAGTTGGGGTGTCTGGTCAGACAGGTTATATGTGCAGTGTATTTCCAATTCCCCATATTCATTTAGTACTCTTTTTCATCCCTTCCCCTGCCTCAACATGTGTCCTCTGGTCTGTGTGTATTCCCATTTGCACATGTTCATCTTGGGTGAAAGATAATTAGACTGCACATTGATTAGCGCATCATGTGGGAGGGTGCTCTGTGACATGTTTTGGGACCTTGCCTGTGCCATGACCTGTGCACTGTGTGCTTCATATTTGTTTGCACTGATGATGAGTCTCAACATAGGAGTGTGAGGTTTCCACTGCACACCCTTGCAGCATGCATGACCCATGTTGTGTTCTCAGACATGATGTACATGATTTGGGAGATATGCATAGTGCCATGATGGTTACTCATGGTACAGTCAGCTCATTCCAGAAGCACGGATCAGTGTGCCTACTACAGTCCCCAGAGAAACCCTGGCCTCCTAATCATGTGTGTCATCCTACACTATGCCCATTCTATGTGTGTTCAGCATGGGTCTGCCTCTGTGGCATTGGTCCCTGGCATAGTTTGTATTTTTCCTGTGTCTGCTACATGTGCCCACTGTACATGGATACAAGATTTGGCTTGTGCATACTCACACTGGGAAGTGCCTGTGTGCCTATTCACAACAATCTGTTGTTGTTTGTTTGTGACTAATATGTATTGGCAACGCCACGAGGTGAGCTTGTGTTACTTTTGAAATTGTTGCTGCACAGTTTTTGTTACCCAGATTCTGAGTTCTCACTTCTTCAGCTGTATCAATCACATTGACTGAGGGATGGGGTGTTGTGCAGGAGAGGTCTAATGGGCCTGCCTTATTTGGCCTTGCCAGGTGTGACCTGTGGTTGAGAATTGGCTGGTCAATGTTTCACCATGCACTTGCCCTGTGATGGTGGCCAGTGCTTTTATTTGGGGCTTGACAGCCTATGTCATTTGTTTCCAGACATGATTGGGCCTCATTCATTTTCTCACATGTATGTAGTTCAGGTGCAACGCTGTTTTGTCTTAGTGTGCACACTACTGTCTTGACATTTTGCCTGGGGATGATGGTGTGTCCACGATGCAGCAATGATTTTGTGCTTCACAATTGCAGGCCCATTAGCTTGAGCATTGTCCTCATTTGGGACATGTGGGCCACTTCACATGACAGCCAGTAGGTCTTATGTGCTAGCAACTGTATGATCAGGTAATAGATGCCCCTGTGAGGACTGACATATTTCAAGTTGTCTCACATTGATGATTGTACCTTGGCACTCCCAACACTTGTTAAAAGTTGTTTATGCTTTGAATGTGTTCATATGACAATTTGTGTAAGTAACACTTATGTGCCTGCATGATAGTTGTCTCACAAGGTCGTGCACACAAAACAACATTTGCAATGTTTTGTAAGAAGCAGGCAGCTTTTGAAGGAGGCCAGTGTTAGTAATTAATGTTGTGCCTTGATCTCCATATACATGTGCCCACAGTGGTCTTGAGGTCTTGAAACTCCTTTGTTTTCAATTGTACAAACTAATGTGTGTCAAGCCATCAAGACCTCCGTTGGACCATGTATATGGCAAATCTGCTACGATATTTGTTTCCAACACAATTTCACCTTAAAGTGTGCCAGCTGTTTCAATTAATGTGTATATGTTTATTGTGTGCATTTCATTGTGAGACATCTTTCATGCAGGCACATACGTGTTCTCTTCACAAGATGGAGATAACAAATTGAATACATGTGGAATGTGTGAAGTATGGTGAGTCCCACGATCGCAATAATTTGTGACATTATGTTTCACCCAAATGTACTTACAGGGCTCTGAGTGTGGTGTCACCTTGGGGAGGGAGGTGAGTTACTTTGCCCTGAGGGGCACGACTACTGTTTATTTCTTTGTGAACTTGAGGTGGCATCACTTCATTGTATAGATCTGCTCTGCTGTAAACAAACAGAAGCTTCTCAGTGTAATTCTCATTCAAGTTATGGCCTGGTGTGTTCTTTGGTTCCTTGTGTCCAAGTAGCATTGTGTCTTTACCAACTGGGCAGTACAAGTCTCAAATACGTGCAGAGCTATCTGGCTGTTACTCATGATGCATGCCATGATTTGCAGTGTAACCTACTGATTTTGTGCTCATGTGTCAGATGTGTACAGGTGATGATGCATTTTTGTTTCTTCTCCTTGCCCACAGCATCATCAACAGAGACAGGAGGAGACATGAGCACGGACAAAGAGGAGAGACCCAGCCACAGTGCAACCATCACTGAGGAGTCGGAGGGAGCCAGTGACACGGAGGGTGAGGGGAGTCATGCGGCGGGACCTCTGGAAGGTGACACTTCCTGCCACCCAGACTAATCCATTTCTGAGGAGGAGGGGAAATACGCGGCGACACCATCTACCATCACTGTGTCTGTCCCCGCCTCCTCCAGAGCCATCTTCACCCTCCCAGTTGCTAGGGTCCCTTCTGTCCGTGCTCCCCCCCATGTCTCCTTCGGCCCGGGCACCGCAGCCCCTGCCCCTGAAGGACTGGGTTTTTCTAAGACCCAGCGGTGCCAGGGATAACACCTGAAACCTTCGTGGGTTACCTGTTCCGGCGTACAAATGACAGAGACACGGGAGACTTCCTTCGGCGTCAAAAGATTCAAGGTTTATTTACTGCAGGGAACACAGAAGTCACGAGAAGTACATAACATGTATGTTCACGGAGACTGCTTCAAATTGTATCTGTGGATCGCTCCTTTTATACAGTTTTTCGTCATAGGATAACATGGCAAACAAAAGGTTACAACCCAGTTCCCACAGTAAATTTCATAGGGGGTCGCTTTCATGTATTCAGGGCCCGGAACATAATCACAGTAGCATTTGCCAGTTCCCAACTGTAAAAGTACATCTTCCCACCATTAGTGCATTCCGTTCGGCTGTAAACGAATCAAGGAAGAGTCAAAAACAGGTGCAGAGGAAGACGAAGATAGCGAATAGATCGAAAAGAGTGTAAAGGGGGTGCTATCAGAAACACGATTGCAGGGATCAAAGGAGACGTGCCTAATGAATGCACAACTGAGACACTAGACCGGCACGGCAAGATGAGCCTCGAGCGGGGCCATCTGCCTTACAGTGTCACCCCCCCCCGTCGTAAAGACACCCTCAAAGGAACATGTGTCTTCAGCAAGAGTTTGGGAATCCCAGGGTCACGAAGCGGACAGTGTCCGTTCGCTGGCTACTTGAGGGCAAGAAACAAAATGGATGCCGTATCTAAAATGGAACCCGTGGGTTCGGATAAAGAAACCCATGAAACAGACGAACGGTTTAGGTTAGCACAGCGAAAACGCGTACACCCACTAAACTCATTATTTGCGGTTCATAGATACCAGACTCAACCATATTCGGGCGAGTCGAAAACACCACTTACAATTGTCACGGAACCTCACCCCTGTCTCCCCTGCTGCCCTCAGTGCGGAGTCTGTGGACCTACTCCGGCAGATCCAGGTTGGTCAGACATCAATGCTGACTGTCCTCCATGGCCACACTCGAATACTGACACAGTTGTTGTCATTCATGGAGGCCATGTCAGCTACAATGTCTGACCAACGTCGGATTCTATCGTCCATGGACTCCTCACTGACTGCAGCAGTTTCCCTCCTGTAGCGGTCCGTCCCCCCCTCCTTCGGAAACATCCACACCACCCTCTCCCATACCTGTCCAGAGCACACGCAGAACAACACGCTCACGCAGACCAACAGACACAACCAGCACACCACCACAGAAGTGTAAGCGCAGATCTCCTGGCACGCAATCTCAGAGGGATGCAGGCACACCCACAGGGACTGGGGTCAGACGGCAGCCACGCAGCCACAGACAAAGTCCACAAGTCTCACAGCCCTCTACCTCCACTCCCATAGTGTCCCCGGGTGCAGGTGGTGGTCTGGCTGAACTGGCAGCAGTGTGCAGCGCTGAGTTTCTTTCCACCTTTGGCACTGCACAAGCCACTGAGGAGGATACCTCCCCCCCTGCACCCACAAACCTACCCTTCCCACTACTGTCCCTGCGGTGCCTGGCCCTGACCCAGATGATGCCCCCCATGGGTCCACAACCCTTTAGGTCTATCATGTTCAGGCAAGTTTGGGGTCCACAACCTCCCCAATGTCCCCCTACCAGACTTTCATATGGACTGGCCATTGGCCTTGTTTGAGCATGGACCCATTTTTGAAGTAATTCTAATTTGGAGCTGAATAAAGCATTTTATTTTTCATTCTACACAATTGCATTTCAGGTACTTGCTTTAGGTGCAGAGGGCCCAGGAGTTGGTGCCATGGTAATGTTTTGGGGTTCTGAAAGCTGTCTATGTTATGATGGTAATGAGGTTGGCTATGGTATCTATGTGCCATCACAATGTCTCTGCAATTAATCATTGGTTGTGTGTGTTCAGTTTGGCTAGAGACATTGTCCCAAGGAGTGTTCCTTCCTCTGTGACACCTGAGATCTTCACTACAGACAGTTGCACAATTGTGCTGACATGTGTGCACATTTCCTTTTTAGGTGACGGTTCCCTTCAGCAATGGCCATAACTGCTCATAGATGACTACTGCTCATTAGTCTGTGCCATCCATGCTACTCACTGTACTTGTGTTTTGAGTATGTACACATGCCTTCACGGACACATTCACCCTTGTTCACACTATGCAGGTGTGTAATCACAGCCTACCCCTATGTTGTGAATTGTTATGCAGGGTATTTGGGCACATGACTCACAATTTTGAGGATTGTACCTAAGGGGTTGCAACCCTATTCCTTCCATGAGAGACTATATCTTGGTGGTCTGACCACCACCTGAACATTCATATCAGCCCAGGGATGTGCATGACAGTGTGTGTTCCCTTTAGCTCTATTTGTTTGGTGGGCTGTTACATGACTATACACTATTGTGTCATGATGGTAGGGTGTGTAGGTTGGCAGCAAACTCCATGGGTGGGTATGCATGTGGGATCTGACATCACACCCACATGTGGTGTGTCACGCAGTGTATGACAGACATCCATCCTCCGTGGAGTGGGACACTGCTGTAAGTGATGTGTTGCTATGGCACTATCAGGAAACTCACTAGTTAGGTATGTGCACATACCCCCCATGTAGTTGTGTTATGATGATGATAATGCCCCCCCCTATATCTGGGCACTGCTGGGAGTCATATCCAGCCACCCCTCTTATGTCTGGGCACTGCTGGGAGTCATATCCACCCACCTCCATACTGTCTGGGCACTGCTGGGAGTCCTGTGCACCCACCCTTCTTATGTCTGAGCACTGCTGGGAATCATATCCACCCATCCCTCCTATGTCTGGGCCAGGCGCGCAACACCCATTGGGCTGAACGGGCTTCAGCCCCCCCCGTCGTCATCTTCAGCCCGGGCTGCCAAGGTTCAGATGACAGCCCGACACACTTTCCTGATTTACAATTATGTAAAAATAATGAAAGCATGAAAACCGTTTCTCCAGTTTCATTTGTATTGAAGGCTCCACTTTTATTCTCGGATGCTTTAGTATCCGAGATTGTGATTTAATGACCCCTTCTAAGAGGCCCAGAACCAGCCCGAGCCAGCCGCCTCTGATGGTTTCAGTGACCCTCCCTGCCCCCTACCTTTTGTTTTCTGTAAGAGGGGTGCCACCGAGGTGATTTCCTTGCCTGAAGCAGGGATTTCACCTAAGCACGTTTGATGTGCGTTGCAGCATGGTGTGAAGATGTGCACAGCAGGGAGATATGACGCCAACAGGAATTCCTTTACAAAGGAAAAGCGTCACCTGCACTAGCCATCCCTTTCCCCCTGCTGTGCACATCTTCGCACTCTCTGCTCCAAGAGTCCTGCTGTGTGAGCTTGTGTTTCATGACTCACCTCTCAAGTGAGGCCCCGCCTGCCCTGCGCATTTTGGACACAGCTTTTCGAGGAACACCTCAACTGATTTTTTTTTCAGGAGCTGTCCTTACTTGTATCCAGTCTGTACTTGGAGCATTGCTCAACCCGCAGATCTGCTCGAGGAGAGGACACACTGCAATGGTAAATGTTAGAGGGCTGTGTTAAGAGCACCACACTTGCGTCCTGTGGGTCCTGTACAGGCATTCTTCATGTGACCCGGCGCTGTACGCGCAGTACATCCCGGGTTTACACGCATCAGTTTCGCGACTGAACACAGTGAATAGGGGCGCACGATAGTGCTGCTCATTGCGTCCTATGGCCCCTTCATTGGTTGGAAGTGATTGTTGAGGTGGAGAGGAGCTGTGAATGTGCGTAAGTACGGATATAGCACCTAGTGGGTTTTGGCACTGGTGACAGTGCTTGTGCTGGCTATGAAAGCGGCACATTGAGGTAGGGTGCATGGAAGCACCTACAGTTGGTACCTGGGGTTGCGCTGTCGCCAGATGCTGGCAACAGTGGCCCAACTTCTAATAGGAAGGCGCTACCAGCTGAGCAGAAAGCAACTCTAATTTAATGCTTGACTGGTCCGTTCTATAATCAATCCAATTTTATTATTTTTAACAAATCTTGCCACTGGAGGGCGTTACTTGGTTGGAAATAATATGTTGGGCCCTGGTACCCCACAATGTTTGTGCATCGATGGATGCAGGTGCTTGGATTCGGTTTTTGCACTCCTGTGTGGGCTGTAGGGTCACATGGTGAAGTGAGAGCAGAGATCCTGCGTTGAGAATGATGGCTGTGAAGTTTTGCGACACCTGGTGTGTCCTCACCTTACACCAAAAGTGTAATGAAGGTGGTGGTCAGGAGCGCGTGCTAGGCCTCAGTTCAGCTGTGTGGGCTTGGGGCAGTGATGCCTCAGATACCTGCCCCCATGTCTGCTGAGTGGGCTGGACAGTGGTACTATGGAAGGGTGGTACTTGCAAGTGATGCTGTTGCAAAGCAGATCGTAGCCTCATTTTCAGCAAGTGGCCTTGAGGCGGTGGAGCCCCTGGCATGTCCTTGCAAGAGATGAGATGCCGATGTGAAGCAGAACAAGCCCCCTTATCTGCTGAGTGGCCCGACCAGTGGTGCCAAAGGGGGGGGGGGGTCCCTGGGATGTTGTTTGAAGCATATGGGACCCATTTCTAATACATCAAGTCAAGGGGTAGGGGCCTTTCTAAAGTAGTCCGCAGTACTGTAACAACAGATGATGGCCAAATATATCTACCATGTCCTTGGTTTGGATTGGTGGTATGTGTATTGTAATCAGGTTCGTAAGTTTATTTGTGGATTTTTTGTATATTTTCAAGTTTTTCTTCGATTCACCCTCTATCTCAATAAAGACCGATAATACCTGCAAATCTTAAACATTCACTGTGCAGTAATTCAATTGTTACATCATCATAATACACAATTTAAGAACATAAAAATAAATAAAACAAATTTTGTGCGCACTGCATTGCATTTGGCGATGCAGTGCACGCAACGAAATTCGTTTTATTTATTTTTATGTTTACTTACCTGTATTTGGCTGTATTCCATAGTTTACTACCCCCCACCCTGCCCCTTTCCACCCCACGTCACCGCCCGGCAGCACTCCCACCACTGACCGCTACTGGTTCTTTGTAAAAATTTCCTCCATCTGAAGCCAGGCCCAATTTGTTAAGCTGATATATAATACCAGGCTTGTTCCCAGGCCATATGTCTAGACTAGGATAATTACTTTTTTTTAGTTTCATTTCATATTTTGTTTACTAGACAATTTGGCTTGTGTGTGGTCTCATTTTGTTATTTTCTTCATTCTTCAGTATTATTTGGCCATTTGTTAAACATGTACGCCTGGAGCCTCTTGGTGCTATAGATATGAAACTGATAACAGATTCAGCTTGGTGGAAGGAATTATAGAGTGAAAATACAGGTTTTTTGCTTTTTCCTTTATTTCAGGCGGGATAGTGGTCTGTAATGGTACAGAATAATCTAACACCTTACACAAACACACAAGTACAACACCATTTGAAAGACTTAGTTTATTAAATGCAACTTTATTCTATATAGATTCCCTTCCTTATGCATTTAGATACCTTTCATGTACTTACGTATCTTTATATTGATTACTTTGCACTACCCTAGATCTCACCATATATCTCTCGCAATATATTCCCTACCTCCACTCTGACTCATCTCAAACCTCTCTCAACTACTCTCTCCAATGCACTGCCCTATTTCTAACCCTATACCTCTATCAGTATATTCTCTACCTACACTCTTTCATTCATCCTAAACCCAATACTCTTCTCTCCTCTACCCCTCCTTCCATGATCTCATACCTCTTTTACTATTCAGATCTCCCAAACAAGCCTTTCTAAACCCTTCCCTCTGACTCTTCCACCTCCATCCCAAATTCCTTCCTACTGCTATGAACTCCCCAAAAAAACACATTCTAGACCCTTCCTTTTTCTATCCGTCCACTATTCCTTTTCAATACAAAATAAAGACTAAGATTTCCACCACTCAGATTAATTTCATATTTCCCTATATCAGTCCCCACTAATTCTGTTTGAGTTCCAGAGTAGCGTGCTACCCACCAAAAAGCGCTTCAACACCTCACATGGGGTAGTAAGTGCAATATAAATGCAAACCTTTTCCCTCTTCTATCCCTGCGCTATGCTTCTCAATCCAAATAACAGACTAACATGTCCAGTGCTCAAATTACTTTCATATTTCATTATACTAATTCACCACTGATCCTCTATGGGTCCCAGAGTAGCGTGCTACTCACCGAAAAAGCTCTTAATCGCCTCATCAGGGTTAGTGAGCGCTATATAAATGCAATTATAATAGGAGCTGCACCAGACGAAGGGGTGAGGACTGGAACTTTGTGACAGGGATACAATTACCAAGTTCTGTGTTTTTGCAGTATCAACAGCCTGGCAATTGACCTGTCTTTTGAAGAACAGCCAATGTAACATGATATTATCAAAATGTAAATGCTTTATTATTTCTCATGCACCCTCTGAATTCCAGCATGGTGATGATGGGGGTGCTGCTGCACAGCATCCCACCCGCCACTACTTCCACTGCCTATACATTAAAGCACCATTCTTTAATGTCTGTGCTGCCAATAAATTAATGTTTGTTGGTGCTATAGTTTGTAACAACACTTCAAATGGACACATTGCAAAATCTCAAATTCCTTCTCTGTCTTTGCGGGGTGGACAGAGTCCCCTTTTTTGTGTGAATTATATCTGTGAGAGAGTAGCATGTTGTTCTGGGCTCTTTTGACCCAGTTTCATGGGCATTCCATTAGAAAAAAGGTTGTAATTTTAACCATCTACATAATATCGTTGTGAGACAATTTAATGTATTTGAGTGACACTTTATTAAAAGATGAACACATCCCTTGTCTGTTATATAAATGGTTCACATTACCCTCTGTTCTCCAATTGAATTCTCATAAAACTGATTGTTGTCTAGTTTCGAATGCAGAATTTGCCATTTCTTTTTCTTAGCTTGGCCTGAGCATTACCCGATCCTGATTGTCTGCCATTTTAGCCCCGCCCCCATTGATTAACATGTTAACCACGCCCCTTTGTATGTCATGTTAGCCCCCCCTGAACTTAAGACCTAGTTGCGCCCCTGGTCTGGGCACTGCTGGGAGTCCTCTGCACCCACCCCCTATATCTGGGCACTGCTGGGAGTCATATCCACCCACCCCCATACTGTTGGGCACTGCTGGGAGTCATATCCACCCACCCCTCTTATGTCTGGGCACTGCTGGTAGTCCTGTGCAACCCCCTATATCTGGGCACTGCTGAGAGTCATATCCACCCACCCCCATACTGTTGGGCACTGCTGGGAGTCATACCCACCCACCCCTCTTATGTCTGGGCACTGCTGGGAGTCCTGTGCACCCACTCCTCTTGTGTCTGGGCACTGCTCGGAGTCATATCCATGCACCCTGCTTGTGTCTGGGCATTACTAGGAGTCCTGTGCACCCACCACTCTTATGTCTGGGCACTGCTGGGAGTCATATCCACCCACCCCTATACTGTTGGGCACTGCTGGGAGTCATGTGCACCCACCCCTCTTATGTCTGGGCACTGCTGAGAGTCATATCCACCCACCACTCTTATGTCTGGGCACTACTGGGAGTCATATCCACCCACCTCTCTTATGTCTGGGCACTGCTGGGAGTCCTGTGCACCCACCCCTCTTATGTCTGGGCACTGCTAGGAGTCCTGTGCACCCACCCCTCTTATGTCGGGGCACTGCTGGGAGTCCTGTGCACCCACCCCACTTAGGTCTGGGCACTGCTGTGAGTCATATCCACCCACCCCTCTTATGTCTGGGCACTGCTGGGAGTCCTGTTCACCCCCCCCCCATATCTGGGCACTGCTGGGAGTCATATCCACCCACCCCCATACTGTTGGGCACTGCTGAGAGTCATATCCACCCACCCCTCTTATGTCTGGGCACTGCTGGGAGTCCTGTGCACCCACCCCATTTATGTCTGGGCACTGCTCGGAGTCATATCCACTCACCCCTCTTATGTCTGGGCACTGCTGGGAGTCATATCCACCCACCACTCTTATGTCTGGGCACTTCTGGGAGTCATATCCACCCACCCCTCTTATGTCTGGGCACTGCTGGGAGTCATATCCACCCACCCCTATTATGTCTGGGCACTGCTGGGAGTCACATCCACCCACCCCCATACTGTTGGGCACTGCTGGAAGTCCTGTGCACCCACCCCTCTTTTGTCTGGGCACTGCTGGCAGTCCTGTGAACCCACCCCTCTTATGTCTGGGCACTCCTGAGAGTCATATCCACCCGCCCCTCTTGTGTCTGGGCATTGCTGGGAGTCATATCCACACACCCCTCATATGTGACGCACCGTACCCCAACATTCATGGCGTGTGTGCGGCTCGTATCACTATTGCAATGGAGGTATACGTGAGCGTGTATGATGCACCGTACATGTACACTTCCATTGGTGCGGTACGTTGTTCTTACCGTCTGCGCCGTCGTCTGCTTCTATGCACCAGGTTGTAAGCAAACAGGACTGGGATGACACGGATGATGGGGTTCATGGCGTATATGTCGCTTACTGGGGTGCGGTTCGAGCCGGACCCTGCTTTTACAGCTGTTTTCGGGTCCTGTAGAAAAAGGGTCGTACGGAGTGTCGCAGAGACGAATCGTACTTGCTTGGCCTTAAACTGCTGCTTGATAACGTACGGACGTAGCGTACTGCGTGATCCGGATACAAATCGTATATATTTTTGTGTCGTACGTGTTTCTTACAAATCGTACGGGGATCAGCTTTGGCTTAGGATCGTACTTGATCGTACGTACGGGGAACTTGAAGGTATACGATTCGTACGGGAAATACGCTCCATACAACTATTCGGAGCGCATTTTCCCGAATCGGAATCGCCCCCAAATGAAACAGTTTAAATAAAAATAAATACATTTATATATATTACTTATAATTTTTAAGCATTTTTTAAATTTTTTAACTAGGTTTATTTTAATTATATGTATTATTTACTTTATTTTACCATATTTGTTTAACTTAAGTAAAAAAAATGATCTTTTTAACAACGATATTTCAACATCGATATTTTTTTCCGATATTTTTGTACTTACCATAATGTTGATGGGATGTTGATATTCTTGACTTCGATATTTTTGCTGCAATATATTTGTAGGTCGATATTGTGACCTTTGATATTTTGTCAGTGATTCATATGTACTATGATAGGTATACAATTGGCCTTGTAAGCACCATAAACCCATGTGTGTAAATCCCCGTGGCGTTCATGATCCACGCAATCCCTCCCACATCAAACACGATAGAACCATATATGCAGGCTGTTCAGAGGTAGTCCACTTTCCTGCTAACACATTGGCATAAAACACAACATTGACAATATCGCATACCCAATACAGTTGTACTAGTCAAGACATCACAGGTTTCGACTATGCTTGTGACCCAGCCCCTCAGCAACTTAAAGTACACCAGCCAATGATACACGTTACACCCACTGGCGAAACTTTGATTAGACTGTCGGGACCACCTAAACCAGAAGGAAACAGTTACTAAGGGCCCCATTAGGATGTCGGGCGGGAAACCACCCCGACCGCCATGGACGTGTAAAACAACCACCCGCCGGGACCGTGGATAAACCGGAGGTCAAATTAGGATCAACCGTCAAAAACACCGACCGTAGCGGTAGCGGGTGAATAAAAAACACCCGACGCAGGCGGTGACGATCAAAAACCAACTGCGGAGGTCGGAAATGCAGCGGAAAAGCAACAACCCGCCGCAAGCATAGCAGAGACACCGCACGGGAAATTAGGAAATCCCCGATGGTCTCGCGGTACGATCCGCTGTTTTCGACCACCACAGTCGCACGCTGGAGTGAATGTGAGAGCCAGCGAAAGAGCTCCAGCATAGCCACCACAGCGGACGATCCTCACAAAACATGGCGGACGATGCAAAAACACCACAACAAAGGCAAACATTGCACAAATAAAAGTAGCCTTGCCCCCCCCCGCCCCCCAATACACCAAACACATCCCAATGAAACAAATAAATGCCAAAACAGAAACATACAATTTACATACAACTCCCACAACACACCTGACAGCAAAACTCCATTAGGACACACCCACATAGCTGAGTATAAAACCAGCCCCTTCACTGACCACAATCCTTTGCAACACTCCAGAAGAGAAGGGCATACACCAGACCTGACAGGAGAGGCAAGAGAACACAGCACACTCATCACCATCACCACCACCATCACACCAGTACCAACAATCCCCCAGCACATAACACACCTCACACACACACAACACCCACCACCCACATCCTTGCACCCACAAACACGTTGCACAATACACACCATGGCATCATAGAAAATGCCCAAATTCACAGAGAGTGAGTTGACAGTCATGGTAAATGAGATAGTCAGAGTGGAACCACAACTGTTTGGTAGCCTGGTCCAACAGACACCATTAGCCACAAGGACCCAAATGTGGCAAAGGATAGTCCAAAGGGTCAATGCAGTAGGGAACACCCCGCGATCCAAGAAGGAGATCATGAAGCGGTGGCATGATCTCAAGAGGGTTGTCTTGCCTGGGAGGCCTGTTTTGGGGAGGGAGGCCTGTGCGACTGGTCCCACCATGCCCCCTGTCCCACACCCCAGCAGGATGGATCACTCCCTCCTCACCCAGAATCCCTTGGAAGCCATTGCATTGTTTACTTTCACCTAAAAGGTAGGTAGCCATCTTGCCTGGGAGGCCTGTTTGGGGGAGGGAGGCCTGTACCACTACTCCCACCATGCCCCCTGTCCCACACCCAGCAGGATGGATTACTCCCTCACCCAGCAGCCCTTAGAACCCATTGCATTGTTCACCTTCACCTAACAGGTAGGTAGCTATATTGCCTGGGAGGCCTGTTAGGGAGAGGGAGGCCTGTACCACTACTCCCACCATGCCCCCGGTCCCACACCCCAGCAGGTTGGATCACTCCCTCACCCAGAATCACTTGGAAGCCATTGCAGTACACCAAACAAACTTACAGGTAGGTAGCCATCTTCACAGGCAGGGTGTTTGTGGGTGGGAGGCCTGCACTACTCCTCCTACCATGCTCCCTGTCCCACCCCTAAGCAGGATGTAGCACACCACACCAACCCAGAAGCAGTTTGCAGCCATTGCATTGTTCACCTTCACCTAACAGGTAGGTAGCCATCTTGCCTGGGAGGCCTGTTTGGGGGAGGGAGGCCTGTGCCACTGCTCCCACCATGCCCCCTGTCCCACACCCCAGCAGGATGGATCACTCCCTCCTCACCCAGAAGCCCTTGGAAGCCATTGCATTGTTTACTTTCACCTAAAAGGTAGGTAGCCATCTTGCCTGGGAGGCCGGTTTGGGGGAGGGAGGCCTGTACCACTACTCCCACCATGCCCCCTGTCCCACACCCCAGCAGAATGGATCACTCCCTCACCCAGCAGCCCTTAGAAGCCATTGCATTGTTCACCTTCACCTAACAGGTAGGTAGCTATATTGCCTGGGAGGCCTGTTAGGCAGAGGGAGGCCTGTACCACTACTCCCACCATGCCCCCGGTCCCACACCCCAGCAGGTTGGATCACTCCCTCACCCAGAATCACTTGGAAGCCATTGCAGTACACCAAACAAACTTACAGGTAGGTAGCCATCTTCACAGGCAGGGTGTTTGTGGGTGGGAGGCCTGCACTACTACTCCTACCATGCTCCCTGTCCCACCCCTAAGCAGGATGTAGCACACCACACCAACCCAGAAGCAGTTTGCAGCCGTTGTATTGTACACCTTCACCAAACAGGTAGGTAGCATGTACGTGCAGCCACACATCTGTCACCAATGAAATGGTGCCATATGCCAACACCAGCCCTCTCCATGCACAAATATGCACACCGACCCCGCTTGACACGCACAGTGTGCACAAAGGTAAGCAAGGGGACGGTCACAGATAACAAAGAGGCCCACACCAATGGATATGCACAAGGAAGACCGTGCACAACCATGCACAGCACACACTGATGAGTGCATTGCCATGTGGCCCAATCAGCAAGGAGCATGTAAAATTACAGAAAGCATGTGTGGGCTCATAAATCCAGATATGTACATTACAGGTCATAGTCATGCAGTACAATACAATGCCACTCTATGGCCAGATGTTACGTCAGCCAGGGAATACAAATCAACATTGAGAGAACCATTAAACTCATTTGTGCTGGTCCCTACATGGCAACTGGTCCCTGTGAACATGATCACAGCACGATTTGTATGCAATGCATCGACATCTGACAACATGTATGAGTAATGTATGTACCTCTGCATCAAGTCATGAGGCACATATTGCACATATAAAAAGATGAGAAGATCAGTCAATTGTGTACTGTACAGACTCTGGATGACACACAGCTAAAAGAATTCTTGCTGAGTGCACAACACTGACCATTTCCCATCTTATCCACAGGTGACCAAGAACTCACTGCTGAGAAAAAAATCAATGACCTGCAGAGCCAGTCTCCACCCCCGGTACATGGACTCTCGGATGTAGACTCCCGGGATTTTCAGGACGATGAGCTCGAGGCCCGCTCATCTGGTGTGCCACTGAGCAGTAGGTCCCAGGACCCCATCCTCCCCACCATCACGTCTGCTGTAACAACAACAGCACAGCAGGGCCCTGCTGTTACAGCCGGTGCATCCACCACCACCACCAGTGCTACCTGCAGCACCCTCCATGTGCCATGGGATGACCAGCCATCAGGAACAACTGTGGATGGAAGGGAGAGTGTGCGGTGACCCACAGTGGTGAGGCAACAGGTCAGTGGCAGCAGGGCAGTTGGGAGGGCCAGGTTCACCCCCAGACATCAGGAGGTTGGGACTCCATCCCTGGACCACTTTACCAGAGTCATTGGGGCCTACGAACAGGTCCAGGGACAAAGTGGCCGGTCTGATGAATTATTACACGAGCTCATCCTGCTGATGAGGTCCATCGACAAGCCTTGGACAAATGGTGGACCTCATGGGCCAGCAAGTGGCGTTTCTGAGGGACAAGCCTGCGTCCCAAACAACACCTCCGCCCCCCTCTGTTTTGCTGCAGGATGACAGTGCATCTTCCTCACTTGTGGCCACAGAGAGGGGTTAGTCCTCAGATGCCGCTGGCCATGTAGCAGTGTCCCCCCGCTCAAGCGAGCAAGTGTCACGATTCGCTCCCTGTGTTCTCGTGTTCACCACCAGGGGGCTGAACTGTGTGATTCTCCAGTGTTCTAATATGCTTCCTGACACTCCCCTGCATGCATATCTTGACTTCCAGCTATCTGGACACTATTTGGGAATTGACATCCATTCCCAATCCATGCCGGGTTTTGTGAAAGCCAGCTTGCTTAGACTTAAAGCCAGCCTACTCATGCCTGAAACTCCATTACCCAGAATTCCATGCTCACCGCTTTGTCTCCACCCCTGCAGGCCAAGGATGGGTGGAGGAATTCAGCTCACCTGTGGCTGGCTGCTGCTAGCCTGCTCACACCAGCTGCATGTGAATACTGTGAGCTCTTTTAAGCCCCAGCTCCCTTCAGGCAAAGGTTGGTCATTGTAGCTGTTTACCGGTTAGACCAATCCTTGTTTCCAGAGTTCCCTGAGCTTTTGCTATTCTTGTTTCCAGTGTTTGCTGAGCTTTAATGATGCCTTGTTCCTGACCTGCTGCTGTATTCCCTGTTCCTGAATTAGCACTGCCTGCAGTGCTACCCTGACCCCATAGCCTTAGTATTCCTTGTTCCTGGACTGCAGCAGTTTCCCTTCTCCTGAATTAGCACTGCTTGCAGTGCTTCCTTGTTTCCTGAGTTCCTGAGATACAGTTATTCTTTGTTCCTGGGCTTAGCTATTTCTTGTTCTTGATTTCCACTGCTTGCAGTGCTCTCTTGACTCGTTGTTTCCTCAGCTGGAGCTATGTCCTGTTTCCTTGAACCAGTATTGCCTGCAGTGCTACCTTGACTCCTTAGCTCTAGTAATTTCCCTGTTCCTGAACTAGCACTGCCTGCAGTGCTGCCTAGATTCCTGGGCCTTTGCTCACTTCTTATTCCTGCCCCAGCACTGTCTTCTATGCTACTTTGTTTTCTTGATTCCTTAACCTGCACTATTCCAGTATACCCTTGTAGCCTCCCCTTCTGTATATCCATTTCCAGTCCCTGCCTTGCTTCCCATTTCCTTGGTTCCAGTTCTAGTTTGCTGCCTTTCTATTCTGCTATATTACTTCTGTTACCTTGTATATTTGTTACCTGCTTTCTGCCAAGTGTGCCCTGTCATTTCCTTCATTTCCTGTTAAGCACTCCATCTTGCTAGCTCCTTCTCTATTGTGCTAGTGTTTAGTTCTACCCCTTTGCTGTTACTGCCTTGCGCGTTCCTGTTTGATCGCCAGGATCCGTGGGTTCAGCTGACTACCTAGGTGGTGTTTCTTGTTCACTGTGAATTTTGTCTTTGAGTTACATTTATAACATCACTATAGGTATTAGCTCCACAGACCCTGCCTTTGCATGCATATCCTACATGTGAGTATTTGCAGTCAGTATCTGTAACAGCAATTGCGGGTAAGAAACTTACTGAGCTTCAGTCTTACCATGTGGAGCTCCTGAGTGCTTTACCCCACAACCCCCTTTATTGTTAATGTTGTATTATATATATGTCTTGCACGTCAGTTCTGGGTGTAGTTAGTCTGAATGCTAAATTGCCTTGTGAGGGCCCTTCCTTTCTGAGTCTTACCCATCTTGTTCATGTACAGGCTTCTCCTTTGGATCCCTTTTTCTCCTCTGACTCCCTGTATGATCCTGGGCAGCACTGTACTCCTCCTTTCTGTGTATGTCTTCTACCCAGTTCCCAGTCCTTGTCCAAGTCCCTGACTGTGTTCCCCACGTAGTCCCGGACAGTCCCTGACAGCAAGGGGACATCCAAAGAAGAGCCTGGGAGCCTCTGGAGGCAAAGCACCAGCCAAACGCCAGTCACGGAGCCAGCTCTGATGACCACCCTCTTCCCCACTGCATTAACTGTTTGGACTGTCCTTCCCTACACTGCCTTGGGAATGGCACCTGTCTGTTGGACTGGGTCACCACATCGATGTGGTGTCTGTTCTTTCATCTCATTTACCATGTCTGTCAACTCACTGCTCCATCACCACCTTCATGTAAAACTGCCTGCACCCCTCACATGTCAACTCGGCAAATAAAATACCTTAAACACTTTAATTGTGTCAGCTTTGTCTTCAGTGCATCATTTACAGTCTTCCAAATGCCCATAATGTATCCGAAAGATGTACAGTATGTCGGCATGGATAATTTTGAGGCACCTAGGGAAGCACAACAGAACAATATTCATTGGTGTGAGTGTGGCATCACAGACATCACACTACACCAACCATGTACATAAGCCAACATGCAGACAACACAATGGGCAACAAGTTTCAACAAACATGTCCCGTATACATTCACAGATGACATGTCACTGATATATTTCGACACACAGGTGACTTGACATCTGGCAGTCTGTACCATTCGCACATAGCCCTTCACGACAACAGCAATCTCACTAGGCAATGCACATGTTTTACTTCATCACCCACCGTCAAGTGAAGTAGTGGGTGATAAGCTGTTGACACATGTCACCACCTTCCTCCTCCCACTGTCCTCATCACTGGACTCAGGTTCTTGTGCAGGCGGGGGCCTTGGGTCCTCATCATCATCCAGGAGCTGGGGAATATCCTTGCGAATGGCCAGGTTTTGTAGCATGAAGCTTGCCACTACAATCTTACACACCTTCCCAGGTGAGTATGACAGTGCACCTCCGGTTCTGTCAAGGCAGGGGAAACGTGACTTGATCAGGCCAAAAGTCCGCTCCACCACACGACGTGTCCTGCCATGGGCCTTATTGTATCGGATTCCCACCGGGGTCCTGGGATTCCGCAGTGGGCTCAGCAGCCATGGACGGCTGGGATATGCAGAGTCACCTAGGAATGACGAACACTCATTGCAATGTTGCAGAGGGCAGCAGGTCACACACCCAGTACGCCATACGACTAGGGATACTCACCCACAATCCAAGCATGCTCGGGAAGCAAATTAGCCATCAGCCTGGGCACAATGCTGTTCCTCACGATGTAGGAGTCATGGGCTGAGACGGGGAATCTGGCACACACATGCGAGATGGTCTAATTGGCCTGGCACACTACCTGCACATTGATCGAGTGATAATGTTTTCTATTACGGAAAATGTGCTCACTCGCCTGTGGTGGCACAAGACCGACATGTGTGCAATCAATGGCCCCAACAAAATGGGGGATGTGCCCAAGGGGATAGAAGTCTCCCTTCACACCTGCCAAATCTGCTCCCTGGGGGAAATGTATGTATCTGTCCTTGTAGATCATCATGGCTGCAAGAACATCCCGCAGCACCATGCTGAACTTGGGTTGAGACATCCCAGCAGGGCTGGCCATGCTCTCCTGGAAGGATCCAGTGGCAAAAAAATGGAGGGCTGCCATCACCTTGTAAGTTGGTGTGAAAGCTGTTGGGTAGGGGCGACGAGGCTGAAGGTGGGGCTCCAACAGATCACAAAGGGTCTTCAGGGTGGCTCTGTCGAGACGGTACTTGAGAATGATGGCTATATCCTCCATGCCCTCCAGCAGTGTCAAGTGACGGATCAGATTCTTCCTAGTTGAGATGAAATTGGACACACGTTAATGACATCCATCATGAGATGGCTACAACATATCACGTTCAGGATGAAACAGAATGAACAAACACTGACTTGAGGGATGTGTGACACACCATGTTACATGGGTGTATTTTTGAGCCACACAGAGGGCACACCTCTCCATTTACAATACACCAGTGCGTAAAACACCACATGCACAAATTTTCAAGGCCGCATTCCACATGTGCACGCCTGGGAGCGTGTCATCCAGCCCTTGTGCAACAAATCAACTCAACTATCTCATACTCATCTGCTGTACCTGTCACACCTCAATGCATCATTCAAACTTGGCACACATCCGCAACACAATGATCACAGTTGGCGGTGAATTGACAATTGTGTGTATGAGCACACAGATAAGCACAAGGAAATAACAACATAATACAGTGAGACAAGCCTTGCCGAGGTCATCACTGCCCCACAACACATTCATATGTGTACATATTGTAGAGGTGCGTACTGTTGGGGGTACACCTGGCAAACAGGGGAAGGTGGTCCAGTGGCGTAGCCAGGCAAAGAGTTCCACAGTATCCAGCACATCACCAGAGGGAGTGCCAGTGTCTGCACCTGATGCGGGTCTGTTGGTGTATGTGCCTGTTGTGTCATCACCAGTACCCATTAACCCCAGTACAGGGAAGGCATTTCGAATTCCCAAGAAGTGGTAAGGCACCCCTCAAACCTCTACCACCCACACTGTGTCACAGGTCTGCATGACTCCACCTCCATGTGCCACTACACCACCTGGTCCAAACAGCCCTCCAGCTTGCCAAGCAACTGATAACCCTACATCGCCTGGGCCTCTCTCTCTCCAGTCAAGTGGTCCTGCTGTCCCGACACACAGCCAGCTCCAAGTTCGCCTGACAGCCAAGAGTGAGTGTTAGTCCCCCTCACACACCTGTCTCTCATACATGTGTGCTAGTCCTGCCCATTGTTTACCACCTGAGTGTGTTGCTGGCCATGGAAGGGTACAGCCAAACACACTCACTATGCAACTTCTCATGTCCTGACTCTGCACTTTGTCATGCCCACTGGCCTTGTCATTCACTGCTGTTCTGCCCTTGACTGCGCAGATTCTCATGTCCTGACTCTGCACTTTGCCATGCCCACTGGCCTTGTCATTCACTGCTGTTCTGCCCTTGACTGTGCAGCTTCTCATGTTCTGACTCTGCACTTTGCCATGCCCACTGGCCTTGTCATCCACTGCTGTTCTGCCCTTGACTGTGCCGCTTCTCATGTCCTGACTCTGCACTTTGCCATGCCCACTGGCCTTGTCATTCACTGCTGTTCTGTCCTTGACTGTGCAGCTTCTCATGCCCTGACTCTGTACTTTGCCATGCCCACTGGCCTTGTCATTCACTGCTGTTCTGTCCTTGATTGTGCAGCGTCACTTGTCCTGACTCTGCACTTTGCCATGCCCACTGGCCTTACTGTTCTGCCCTATGCCTGTGCAGCCTCTCATGTACTTGCTGGGAATTTTGCTCTGGCCACTGGCCCTGTTGCTCTGCTGTGTTGGACTCTCCCATATGCAGCCTCTCATGAACTTGGTGTGCACCCTGAACTGGCCACTGGCCCTGTTGCTCTGCTGTGTTGTACTCTCCCCTGTGCAGCCTTTCATGTACTTGCTGTGCACCCTGAACTGGCCACTGGCACTGTTGCTCTGCTGTGTTGGACTCTCCCCTGTGCTGCCTCTCATGTACTTGCTGAGAATGTTGCCCTGGCCACTGGCCCTGTTGCTCTGCTGTGTTGGACTCTCCCCTGTGCAGCCTCTCATGTACTTGCTGTGCACCCTGAACTGGCCACTGGCCCTGTTACTCTGCTGTGTTGGACTCTCCCCCTGTGCAGCCTCCCATGTACTTGCTGAGACGTTTGCTCTGGCCACTGGCCCTGTTGCTCTGCTGTGTTGGACTCTCCCCTGTGCAGCCTCTCGTGTACTTCCTGTGCACCCTGAACTGACCACTGGCCCTGTTGCTCTGCTGTGCTGGACTCTCCCCTGTGCAGCCTCTCATGCACTTGCTGTGTACCCTGAACTGGCCACTGGCCCTGTTGCTCTGCTGTGTTGGACTCTCCCCAGTGCAGCCTCTCATGTACTTGCTGTGCACCCTGCACAGGCCAACGGCCTTCCTGTTTAGAGTTTGCCTGTGTGAGTTATCTTGCATATGCTCAGCATTTTGTGCCTTGCTCTTGTCTACTGTTGTTCTACTGTCACATATGTGCAATATGTGAATAAAGACAGTTACTCCTGTTGTCTGTTTTGTCAGTGTCCTTGCTGAACAAAGTTCTTTTGGTGTGTGCATTTGGTTGACTGTGCCACATGCTCTATGTAGGATGGGTAGATTAGCCTCCAAAGGAGTTTGTTTAAAGATTAAATATAGCTAGTTATGCAAATGAATTGGATTCAGGTAGATTAATAATCCTGAGTGAGATTAGTTTCAATGAATCAAGTAAACAGACATATACTTAAGACTAAATAAACATGACAATACTTAACGTTAAACAATAACCAGTAGACATGTGTATAGGCAAAGCAGTAGATTTTATCAAAATTGAATCATAAAGGGAAAAAATACAATACAGATAAATATATGTACAAACAGGAATACAGGAAAAGTATATCTGAAATCAAATCAAATTCTCTGTAAGGCCTGTAAAACACCTATCCAAAATCGTCTTCTTCAACATCATATCAGTTGATGGTGGATAAATTAAGATTCGCCATGAAGCAATACTATTGACGGTAACAGAGTCCAAGGCAAACGATACCTCAAGGACCCTTTCTTTGGGGAGTTACAATATCAATTTTTTCTGTCCTGATGATGGTCTTAAAGAGTTGTCCATAAAGACCGAAACGTCGACTTTCAGCTTTATCCAAAGAAGAATTTATACATCTGCATTTTGGATAGGTGTTTTACAGGCCTTACAGAGAATTTGATTTGATTTCAGATATACTTTTCCTGTATTCCTGTTTGTACATATATTTATCTGTATTGTATTTTTTCCCTTTATGATTCCATTTTGATAAAATCTACTGCTTTGCCTATACACATGTCTATAGGTTATTGTTTAATGTTAAGTATTGTCATGTTTATTTAGTCTTAAGTATATGTCTGTTTACTTGATTCATTGAAACTAATCTCACTCAGGATTATTAATCTACCTGAATCCAATTCATTTGCATAACTAGCTATATTTAATCTTTAAAAAAACTCCTTTGGAGGCTAATCTACCCATCCTACTATACTTTACCCAAGCCCCCAAAGGTATATTGGGTCGCTCACTATATTTAAACACATGCTCTATGTGTCACTTCAACATTGCCAAGCTCTTTACCCACATCACATTTTTTAATAGGGGTGACAGGGTCTTCAGTCAATTCAGACACTGATACTTGTGTTATCTGTGGTGTCTATTTTACCTGTCATGCAGTTCTCTTTTTCGTGGTTTGCTATTCTTGGCTACATTGTTCACGTGTCAGGTTGGGGGAAACTGCCAGCACAGGGTGTGATGCTGTGCACAGGTTTGCATGCAGGCTGGACAATGTCATCATGTATGTGTGTTATTCCTTTATGTGTGCCGAGCTGTGTATGTGTATGGTCATCTTGTGATGGCCCTTAGTCCTGGTCCCATGGCCTACATGAGATGTGTGCTCTTGGGTAGTCAAGCGGTATGCAGTGTGAAGGGTGTGACTTTGTAGGGGGTGTGGATGTGTGTGTACCCCTGGATTGTGAAGGAAACACATGTCACCCAGGAGTTGTGTGCCTGTTGTTTGGATTGTTCTGCCCTGTGGATGTGGTTGTATGCACATGTGTGAGTTGTCTGTTGTGCGCCGTGCAGTGTGTTGGTGTGTCCGTGCTGTTCTGTCTGACACCTACTTGTTGTTTTAGTCACTTGTGAGTGTGCAGAGTGTGTGACTTGCACATCAGTGTTGTGTTTGTTTGATCAGCCATGTGTCTTGAGTGTGTTTGTGTAGACTGTGCAGCCCTGCTGCTCCACACTGCCATTGTGGTTGTGTTTCTCATGCATTGCAGGCACATGGTGCCTTTTATTCTGCTGTATGGCATGGTGTGTGTGGTGTAATGCTATCCCCTATGTGTGCCACTTATGCCTACCCATTGTGAGTCTACACTCCCTCTATATGAGTATAGTACACCCCTTCTATGTGGACTACTGACATGCAAGACAGTTCACTTTGATGTCAGTTGTCCCCTTGGTTTACATGTGTGTGTGTGTGCCTCCCCATCACTTCATTTGTGACACTGTGCTTTGTAGTGCAGTCCCTTGGGCCAAGAGTGATGTTCAACTCTGCACATTGCCCCAATGGTTTATGTGTGATGTTCTTGTGCTATTAATCAGTCAGGAGTGCTCATGTGCACTTCAGCTGTGTGTGCTGCCCAGTGCTCTGGTCAAGATGGTTCTTCTCTTGTATCCCAGAGTGGTGCATCTGTTGTTGTTGTGTTGGATGTATGTGTGTTGGCTGTGGTATTGCTTCACTTCCTGGGTGTGCTGTTGTGTTTGTGCTGTGCTGATTTGTGTTGTGTGTGTTGATGTTGTGTCAGTCATGTCTGTGTGTGACTGTTCTGCTTGGTGTGCACACACTGCTTGTTGCGCATACAGTGCTGTGTGTATGTGGCCTTGGCATTGCCTGATGTGCATCCCCTGATGTCCTGTAATGTTTGTTCATTTTTGATTTCATGTGCATCTGTAGTTGGTTTGACGTGGCAGTGTTGTTTTGTGATGGTGCACTTCTTGTGTGATTTGTGGTATGTTGTGTGTATTTTGATCCTGGGTGATGGGGTTGTGCACTCCTGTTGTGTCCGTGCTCCCATTTCCTTTCCACAGTTTGGCCGACAGGGTATGTCTGTTTCTGATGGGGTTCTGTGTGTTTCTGTTGTGTTTTGTGTTTGTGTGTTGTTTTTGGGCAGACATCTGTTCAGGCATCCCTGTGTGTGTGTTATGTTTGTAGGTACACACAGGGCGTGTGTTTGTGTATGTACTGGTAAGTATTGACAGCTTTCAGTGTTTGTGGCACTAGTGTTGTGTGTTCCTGTGAAGCCACTCCAGCAGTGGCGTCTCCCTGGTTGTTTGTTGTGTGGTGCAGGGTGTGGATTGACCTTGCTTGTTGCTGTGCATAGGGGAGCACAGGATGGGCACCTGGCCTGTGCCTTCATGGGGAGTGTCGATATGTGGTGGGGGAAGTTGTGTCCCTGGGGTCTTTGTGCCCTGGCCAGTCCTTGGACTGTCCCTGCCTTCTGCATTGTGCGCATGTATTCACCGCTGCGGTAAAGTGACTGGAACGTTGCTGCAAGTTCGCAGTCGATATGTGTCCAGGATGCAGTGAGGTGACTTGGTGGCAGGTGGGTCATGTGTGGGTGCCCTTGTGGATGTGTTGATGCCCCCAGCAGGGTGTCTGTTGTGTATTTGGACCCTGTCTCAGCCCGTGTGTTGTGTGTTGTATTTGTGTAGTTGCGTACCTGCAGCGGCTTCCGCGGCAGCTCATGAGATGATAGTGCTTTAGCAGGTTCAGCACCGGGAACACGTGTAGGGAAGGGTCCATGGCGGTCGTGAGCGGGTGGAGAGGACCGGGTCTGTGGTATCGCGCTCCGCTGTCGAGTTTCGGCCGTCTCTGGTTGGGCGGTATGTCCGCTGCGGTGCATCTGCTTATTTGGGTCATCCTAATTTGTGGAACGGGGCGGACGTCATTCCGCATGGTGGAGCATCTTCATTGGCTCCCACTACTGCAGTGGCGGGCGCACTTTGATGGCGGTGCGCGTCGCTCCGCGGTGGATGGGAATTGACCTATGTTTTCCAATACTAATATGGCGGATGTTTTTCCTGCTGCTCGCGGGCACAAAAAGGCACATTTCCGCATCACCAGCACCGCGGTGGTGCCACCGCCCGACATCCTAATGGACCCCTAAGTTTCATCCATCCAGATTAGGCCTTCAGGCACCCATCAGCCCCTTCACGAGTGCGGGATCAGCCCCTTCACGAGTGCGGGATCACTATCCCTGATAGGCAAAAGACAGTGACACTGGGAGGTGGTGCGCTTCCAGTTTGGAGAAATGTTTCCCCTCAGGCGGAGGTGGGAGCTGCAGTGTATCAAGACGGCCAGCAGTGGGTGCACATAAGAAATGAGACCCTACGGGCCCAGTGACGATGTTCTCAACCACAGAGTACCTTGTGGCATGGGTCCAGGAAGCTGGAAACCTCGGACAGAAGCTGTGATATCAGGCACTGTCGTCCTCCTGATTTGGAGGTCAAAGACAGTTTAGGCTTCTAGCTCTGGTCCAGTGGACTTGGCAAAAATCCCCCAACAAAACTCAGACACCACATGCTACAGAGTGGGAGCTAGCACAGGTTGTCGGTTGCAAGCACGGGTCCCCCAGACTCGGCAAACTACCTCCACACTCCTCACGTTCTGCTGATCTTCATGAACACACTCCTCGGCACAGTGTGATTACTGCATACCTCAGGGTGGTCCTTGCCCCAACTAACGATCACTTCCATCTATTTTTGTTGCACCCTGCACAGTCCTTATGATCTCATGGAAATGGGGAGATCCTTTCTGTCCCTGGAATCTCATGGACAGAGGCCAGCCAACAGGCCCTTGGAGAGTGCACAGGGACCCGAGCCATGACGGTTGGCAATCAGTTGCCAGACAGCAACATCGAGACAAAATCCACCAAGTGTTCGTTCCCTTACTGGAGCATGACAAGCCCCAGGCCACCACAAGTCTGCGGATAATCCAGTTGCAGTTAGCCTGCCCCAATGTTTCCTCTTGTCAGTGTCCCAGCCTCAAACCAGTGTAGCATGGTTCCAATAACCAAAGCGTCTCTAATTTTTGAGGGTAAAGCCCCAGTTTTGAACCCAATAATGGCCTTTGAAGAAGAGATCAGTTCAAAAGAACACATTTGAAATGTACTAGTCAACTCTAAATGTTGTCCTGTCTACCATTCTACCCTGGGAGGCTTGATAAATATCTTTAGTGGGGCCAGGAGAATGTCCGTTGGAATGCAGGTGCCAATGCCACCCCCTTGTATCCTTCCCAGGAAGGCCCCTCAGAGTCAGAGGTCTGCATTTTCCATTGAGCCCCTAGTTTATGGTATTCTATCAGGAATGCACAGATGTAGCTGTCCCCCCAGCGCACAAATGTGGATTGGAGACAGGCTGGCAGGCACACAGAGCCACAAGCATAGAAATACCAACGTTGCCAAAGTGGTATTTCCCCATTATTAATGTCAAAACCACTGGCATGGCCTGGGAGGATTTGCCATTACTAACTCATCGATAGCAAACACTATACTGCTATGCTTCTGTGCATAGGAAATGCGCAACGTAGCCTTTCCACTGGTCCCACATGTTACTCAATGCGAGAAACTGGCCCCACAGTACCGAACACACCATCCAGTGTCATTCACTACCAGTGCATGTGGTGCATCCACGCCCATGCCCTGCCTCCTTCTGACACTGCACCCTGCCCCCTGGGAGAACTCAGATGTAGCAAGAAACCCGCAGAACCTTGGCAGTAGCTTTCTAAATGCCAAGCTAAGTACCAGTACCCTGCACACACAGGCCCCACCAGGGCAAACGTGTGGCACGTTTGAAAAGTTACTTCCGTGGGTGGCACAACCAGTGCTGCAGGCCAACAGAGAAGCATTTGAGTTACATGTCATGGGTATATGTCTTACCCCTTGTCTTACCTCTAGACAAGGGACTTACAAGTAACTCAAATCAGCAAATCATGTATATACTAATCACCCGTATGTATATGACAAGCACAGCGCTTTGGAACTGAATAGCAGTGTCAAAGCGCTCAAAGTCCTACACCAGCAAAACAAGGTTCTAAAAGGAGGTCGGAAGACAAAAAGGGTCAGGGGAGTCTATGCCAAAAAATGCCAGGTCAAACACTCTACATTGTGCCTTTGTTTTCTTTTTTAATGTGTGTTCACATTTGACTCCTGGAAGCACCTCTTTCCATTATGAAACAGACCTGTGCAACAGTATAGTACTTTTCATATATACAGATGTATCACCGTAAGAAACAAATTGAGCATGTCGCTGGTTTATCTGAAGACGGTTAGTTCGTTTGAAAAACTGCTACTTTGGGAACAGTGTCTGTGATCGAAACATTGTTTTTTGTGAATAGTGTTACACTGTGTTACAGGTATTTATGTTGAGCTACCATTTTTATAGTCCCGTACTGTGATGTGTGGTTCTGGGTGTTAATGAATATAACTGTATTTGGCTGTTTTGTATTGTTTAAAGATATTTACATTTGGCATTGGCTTGAAATGATGGACAAGGTAGTGCATTGTTTAGTGGTGGTTTGTATTGGACAGTGGTAGGCTAGATCCTAGCATGTATCTATGGGCAACATTTTGCATATGGATGTATGTGCCTAAGGACATTGTTGTTTGCTTCATTCTGCTGGTGTGTAGGGTTGTCCATGACTCAGCTGTAGATCATTGTTATGATTTGAGTCATATTTGCCGGTTATGTGACTTCAATGCTGTAGGAAATCCAGCTTTTCTGCATGGCCACCCTGGATATTGTGCCTTTTGCATGATGCCATATTTTTGCTGGATGTAGACCTTCATGCACTTTACCCCTGCTAACCAGTAGTGAAGTGCCTGCGCCCCCCCCCCCCCCCCCCCCCACCCCTATTTAAACATTATTGATTGGCTTACAGCTGATTGGCATATTTAACTTTTCTATAAGTCTCTGGTATATGGTACAAAATGTAACAAGTGGCAGTGCAAACACGGCCTCAGGACCTCCATTGTAGCCTGACTGTAGCAGTGAAAAAACTGCTACTTAACCTATCAAAATACACCCTTAGGCAAGCCCTTCCATTTAACTATATTAATACATCACCTTAGGTATGCCTTTTAGCCCAGAAGGCAGAGTACATGGTATTTAAAAGTAAGGCATGCAGAAATGAAACATTAACATATTCCGAAAGTGACTAGCATCCAATATCTATTTTTACTGTGACAGGCCTAGCTGTGCTATGTAGAAAACCAGAGTACAGATTAAAATACTAATACTGTATATCAGGAAAGGGGGCAGCTAGAATTATAATTAAACAACTATTTTAAATGTTATTTAAATAGAATTTAACCCCTTCGGTGCTCATGACGGAACGGTCCCGTCATGAGCGTCGGTTGGCCTGTGCTCATGACGGAACCGTTCCGTCATGAGTCCATAGGTTCTTTAGAACCTTCAGCACCGCAGCGGAATTCGCGCAGCACCGAAGGGGTTAATGGTGAAGTTTGGATTTCTAATACATATTAAGAAAAATAAACTTTTAGGAAGTTACTTTTTCACTGCCTGAAGTTCCTTGAGGCTAATCTGTACTGGGTTTCTAGCTTCTCCCAACCAGTAATCAGCCCTGAATAGGTGTGAATTGATGTGAAATGCCTCCCAGCACCAAAGAAAAGGCCGATCTGAATGGGCAGAGATGACTCCTCTGAACCCCACAGAATATGCAGAGTGGGCGATGTGGGCATCCTTTTTGACAGTATGGTGTCACATCCTACTTGAGTCTGAAATCCTGCCTTGCAGGGCTGCTGGGTTTACATATAACTCTTGGGATATACCTAGAAGTCTATGTGCAATTGGCTAATACCTAATTGTCATCTTAAAATTACAGATAAGTCCCTAGTATAGGCTACAAATGGTACCCAGGGCTAGTAAGTTAAATGTCACCAGTGGACTGCAGATCTTATTGTGCCAACACTGCTGTGACAATGTGAAAACTTGTTTCTAGGTCTGCCATTTCAGCCTTGTCGGACAGCTTTTAAACTGATATCTCAATATTGGAAAATAAAAAAAAATCCATGTTCAAACCGTTCATTTTAATATTTATATGTCACCCCCATGTCAGGCCAGAAGATAAATGGAAGGGCATGTCAAATTTAAACTTTACATGTCCTGAAATTGAAAATTCCAAATTGTCGTTCACCTGTAGTAATGTTAGTAGTCCTAATGGCTAACATGGGTTTTACTAGCCCATGTCCTAAGTGCTAACTTCCATGTGAGACCACCAAATATAGTACTTCAAGGTATCAAATTAATTATAATTATTACATTAATCCCGAATTACTGCTGAAGTTGGATGGTTTCTGAGTACAAAGTCTGAAGCTCATAGACTACTGCTACTTGCCAATTCCTTGGTAGCCTACCATGTTGCCAAGAACCAAGGCTTCAACAGACAAATAGACTTGGCTGATCCGCCGACATCGAGCCCAAGGCCATACTTAAGCTGCAGATGACCCAGCTAACCTCCTTGTTGGAGCGATAACCTCAGGCAGGGAGCTAGTCAAATGAACCAACAGGGTTAAACAGTTACCTCACAGTCAAAGCAGCTTCCAGTCCAGTTTCAATCTCTATGAGCGTACAGTCATAGATTTTAATAGAGTGGTACTGAGGCAAGGGATACAGGATGCTGAAGATGCTCAAGGATGCTGCGGGTGCTGAGCCAGTCACAGGGGTCTTCCTGTGGCCATGCCTCTATCCACAAACACAGTGAGGTGGCTTCAGCCACAGGGGTTGATGTCCCTCAAAGTCATGGTGAAGTCCAGCCAAAAAGCAGTTGCCGCTAGTCTACTGGTCTCCGGTTACAGAGAAACCAGTGGTTCCCATTAACTGGTGGTAACTTTCTTGCTGGGTGACCAAACTGCACGCAAGTGACACACATGTCCGGCAGACTTGGTGAAACTCTTGATGGTTGTGACTAGGTCTCCCAAGCCTCACTTTGGGGTCAGGCATTCTTGTCTAACAACTCACCAAAGCAGGCTCTTACAGCTTTTGTGGGCTTGTAACTGTAACAGGAAGTCAACCAAATGACTCTTGGAGTCACTTCTTTTCTCTGTGGCTCAGTGATGTCTTTTCCTCGAGGCAGGACCCACAGACAAAGTCTTATCTTTGCTAGCTCATGAGCAGCAGTTGCAGTCCAGTCTTGGGTGCAGCTTCTATTTGCTGGGTCCAGTTAACAGGGAGGCAGTCCTATATTGGTCCTCTCCCCAGTTCAGACTTGATTTGAGGTCTGGGTGCTATGTTTATGCGCAGCTTGTGCCCTCGGGGATGTAGCGACCACTAGCCAATGGCCTACCCTCCCGCCTAGTGATGATTGCCTGTAAAGTGTGGCATCTAGCTAGCCCAGAATGCACCATTCGGTCTACTCCCAAAATGTCAGATCCCTTCTCTTGGCATGTGAAATCCGTTAGCTAATCCCAGAAGTGTGGCTACCCGGGGGCTACAGAGCTTGTCTGCAGAAACAAAAGAGCAGCCCCTCTCATCTGTAACTCCCATTTTGCCTTCAAAGGTGACTTCCCATTGAAGTTCAAGTTTTGGGCTCATGCTAGAGAGAGTTCACACATCTTCCAACTACAGGCCCCTTTGTCTACCTTTCCAGAGAGTCATTCACACTCCCCCCGGGAGGGCAGAAGGCTGTCTCGTGGTCAGCAACCGTAAACAGTCACTGGAAAACGTTAGGCAACAATTTTGCAACTTTCTAAAGTTGACATTTGTGCAATAGTTACATTAAATTTGACTTGATCAGCAAGTCAGATTTAATTCAATGATTCTTTTGATACTTCGTAGTATCATATTTAGCTGTCCACATCAGAAGTTAACACTGCAAAGTCAGGGTGTAAACCTGCACTTGCAAATGGGCCTACTAGCCTTTCCACAGTAAAAAGGATAAAAAGGGGTTTTTCCTGTTAGGACCTATAAAGTTAGAAACATATGCCCAGTTTTTAGTATAATGCATCCTGATTTTAGGGTTCAGTAGGCCTGCCTTAGGGGCCACTTATAAATATTAAAAAGGGTGGCATGGGATTCGCCATTACTTTTTAAATGGTATAGTCAAGTTAGCAGTTTAACAACTGCTCTGCCAGCCAGCAATGATGGGCTGGGGGTCAATACTTTGCTTTGTTACACTCGTGGTTGCCCAATAAGTGCTGCAGTTCAAAAGAGATCTTAAGTTACAGGCCCTAGGTACCCCTGGTACTATATACTAGGGACTTCTAAGGAAGATAACTTATGCCAGTTTTGGGGAAATTAATCAGAAATATACATTTTAGGGCACTAGCGCTGAGGCCTGTTTGGCAGGACTCAGTGCACTCACAGAGTGGAAAAACCAATTGCATCGGTCCAAAAAACGTGGGGGTGATCATGCAAAAAATGTACTCCCTTACATGGTCCCCTCCAGACAAAATGTGATAAGCAACTAACATACACTCTGGTAGTTCTCATCATCTAAGTGGAAGATCCTGTAAAAGCCATCTTTATTGGTCAATTCCATCTCTGTGTGCCACTGTAAAGTCCATATCCTGTAGGGAAATTAAGCACCTCAACAGTTTAAGGTTCTCTTTTCCTCTCACCTGCATAAGCCTCCTGAGAAGTATATGCCTGATCAGTTTGAACTCTGAAGTGAGTCGCAAACAAGCAGGGTTTCCACTTCTTCAGGGACCAAACCACAGCAAAGGCGTACCTCTCAATGGTACTTCAATGCTGCCCTCCGGGAAAGAGTTGAGTTCTAACAATGCAGTGAGTGGACTCCAAAGGCTACATGGCTAGTCTGCTGTTAAGCTTCAGGGAGACAATTGCTAAAGAAGCCCTGCATCTGCAAAGTGCCCAGCTGACCGGTAACAACTGAACTTGCCCTGGACTCCACTGGTGTAGCCAAGAGATCGAGTCATAGCCCTAAAGATGTGCCTCTCAGGTCCTGGGCGCTTGGCTAGTGCTAAAGTGCACTCTTTCTTGCCACAGAACTGCAACTTGTGAGCCAAAGATAATGGTTTCTGAGTACAATGTCTGAAGCTCATAGACTACTGCTACTTACCAATTCCTTGGTAGCCTAGCATGTTGCCAAGAACCAAGGCTTCAATGGACAACTAGACTTGGCTGATCCACGGACATCGAGCCCAAGGCCAGACTTAAGCTGCACATGACCCAGCTAACCTCATTGTTGGAGCGATAACCTTTGTCAGGGAGCTAGTCAAAAGCGAAAACCTCTGGCAGGGAGCTAGTCAAATGAACCAACAAGGTTGAACAGTTACCTCACAGTCAAAGCAGCTTCTAGTCCAGTTTCAAGCTCTATGAGCGTACAGTCATAAATTTTAATGGAGTGGTCCTGATGCAAGGGATACAGGATGCTGAAGATGCTCGAGGATGCTAAGTCGGTGACGGGGGTCTTCCTGGGGTCACCCCTCGGTCCACAAACACAGTGGGGTGGCTTCAGCCACAGGGGCTGATGTCCCTCGAAGTCATGGTGAAGTCCAGCCAAAAAGCAGTTGCTGCTAGTCTACTGGTCTCCTGTTACAGAGAAACCAGTGGTTCCCATTAAATGGTGGTAACTTCCTTGCTGGGTGACCAAACAGCACGCAAGTGACTCTCCCATGTCCGGCAGACTTGGTGAAACTCTTGATGGTTATGACTAGGTCTCCCAAGCTGCACTTCGGGGTCCGCTGGAAGAGCCTGCTCTGGTGAGTTGTTAGCCAAGCATGCCTGACCCCAGCTTGGGAGACCTAGTAACAACCATCCAGAGTTCCACCAAGTCTGCCGGAAATTGAATGACACTTGCGTGCAGTTTGGTCACCCAGCAAAGAAGTTACCAACTGGTTGATCCTTGCCCTCAACATTTACCTGTGCCAACACTACCCTAATCCCATTTTCAGAAGCCTCTGTCTGAACAATAAACTCCTTGCTAAAATGTAATGTAATGTAAGGTAAATTTGTAGAGCGCTGCTTGTCACCAGTGAGGATATCCAGGCCCTGAGTTGGTGAGTGTAGGAGTGTGGTGAGGCTGGGCATTAATACAGGCAGTCTTGAAGGTCCTACACGAATACTAATTGAACAGCCAGGTCTTTAGCTTCTTGTAGAATTTAAGAAGTGAGAAAGAGACCCTGGTGTGTGGGGAGGTCATTCCAGGATTTGGGGGCTTGGTAGGAGAATGATCGACTTCCCATTCTGTTTCTATGGATGCTAGGTGTGAGAGTGATGCTGAGCGAAGTTGTCTGTTGGATTAGTGTAAGTGAAGCTGGTGATTAAAGTATGCGGGCCCATGTTGTGTAGTGACTTGAATGTGTGTTTGAACTGGCAGTGCTTCTGGATGGGGAGCCAGTGAAGCTCTCTAAGGAGTGGTGTGGTGTGAGTTCGGCAAGGGAGGTTGAGGATGAGTCTGGTGGTAGCGTTTTGGATGTGTAAAGCCGGTGAAGAAGATGGGTTGAGATTCTGTAGTCCAATCTGCTTTTGATCAAGGACTGCATTGTGGTACATCTGGTGTCCAGTAGGAGCCACTGAAAGATTTTATGTAACATACAGAGGATTTGTAAACATGAGGACGTGATGGCATTGACCTGGGACTGTGAGGTTAGTGTACAGGATGAGGCCCACGTTCGTAATGTGGTCGGTTGGGCCGAAGTGTGGCCTTGTAGGTGTTTCTTGTAGTGGCTCCTAAAGTGGTCCTCCATTTCCTTTCAAGTAGTTTGTAAACTCTCTAGGATTCTCTGTTCAGTGTTGTACAAGGTAGCTTGTTTGTTGGATCTTTGGGTTTAGTGTTTTTTAGGGGCAACAGGGTATTTTCGCAGGTGGCGATCCCGTTGTTGACGTTGTGTTGTTGATGAGGTCATTGGTGGAGTCTGAGTAGTTCAGGTGAAGAGCTTTGAGTCATTTCGGTTCTGTAACTACCTACCAGCAGAGGCTTGCAGTGTTGCTAGACTCCGTAGGGGTGGTTGGTGGCCCTGTTATGTGGAAGTTGACAATGGAGGGGTGCAGCCATGTGATTAACTGTAACCTTGTCGGTGGAGGAAAAGATGGGTTTCAGGGTGTGTCTGCAATGTGAGTAGGGCCTTGTATGAGTTGGGTGAGACTGATTTTACATAGACTTCCAACTAGTCTGTGGAACTGGAGTATGTGGGATTGTCGAGAAGAGAGGTTAGATCACCTAAGCGTATGAAATCTTTGGTGCCCATGATGAGGGGTGCAGTGAGGAGATTGCTGAAGTGGTTGCCAGGTCCTGGGGGCTGGTAGGAAAGGGTACCTTCGATAGTACTTATTCTGTCTTTCTGAAGCTTGATGTTGATGGGTTCCACAAAAGTGGCTTCTGGGTCAGTGGAAGAGGCACATTTATTGGGGTCTCAGTGGATGATGGTGAATCCTCCTACTTGCTTATGAGGTCAGTCCTGGTGCAGGGTTCTGTATCCAGGAGAAATGGCAGCGGCAATTTCCTGTGCCAAAGTGGGATTGCGCCAGATTTTGGTGAGGAAGAGGCGGTCCAGTGCATTGAAGTCGATGAGGTCCTAAAATCTCAGTGGAGTGCTTGCTGTGTGAGCCTGTGTTGATGAGCATGCAAGTAAGTGTTGTTGTGCGGGATTAGTATGCAGTGTTGTGTGAGTGCGGGTCTTAAGTTCTGACTTGGTGAGGGATGCAATGTGTGTGGGCAGTGGGGGCGGGTGTATGGAGGCATGTGTAGTGGCAATGTGAGCAGGCAAAGGGGCCCACCATGGACTGAGGTGCGGCTCGACAGCAGCGTTCATGAGGTCAGGTGCTGAGCACAACAACTTTTTCATGGTGCCAAAGGCCTTTAAACACTCCTTTGTCCAAATCCCTTTTTGGGGTTGTTTATCGGAAGTGCGTTCTGTCAATGGTACCACATTGGTGCCTTTGCCCTTCACAAACCTTCTGTAATAGCAAGTCAGGCCAAGAAAAGCTCTGACCTGGGTCTGAGTCTTAAGTGCAATTGCTTCTGGGAACCACGTGGCATGGTCCATTACCACCATGATGATCCTGTTCCCTGATGCAGTCTGAGGGTCCAGGAGACCAGCAATATCTAACCTTGCCATACATCAAGGGAGTACCCATCACAGGTAGTAGGAACAGGTAAGCCAAGGCATGACCCCTGTCTTGCTACTAGATTGAAAGGTGACACAAGAGGGACAGACTCCTTCACTTCTTTGACCTCTAGGGGAAATAAAAGGGATTGACCAACCTCTACCAAGTTTTGGTCTGCCCCAGGGGACCACCTAGGGGATGTCATAGGTCAGGTTGAGGAAGAATTCTCTGTATTGCTGTGGGACCACCGCTTTCCTGGTTGCCCCTGGTTGCGTTTTCACCATATTACTGTTTGATGTGCTGTATAAATTCTTTACACACTGCCTCTAAGAGTTAAGCCTGGCTGCTTTTGTGCCAAGCTATCAGAGGGTTAAGCACAGGATGATTTGGGGATTGCTTGAGTCTTCACCATGACAGGAATTGTGGTTCCTGCTTGAGTAGGATTTCACCCCCCCCCCCTCAATCAGTAACCCAATAATCAACAGGTCACTTGCAGTGATGTCAGATGACTTCCAGCCACTGATTCCTTTTCAAGGCGCACCACACGGGACTCCCCTGCTTCCCCCTCACAGCCAAGGCAGTAGTCCACGTTACTGCCGGTCTCATACAAGAACATCTGATATGCAACTAACTGTGCAACCCTACCTTGATTTCCTTCTCAAATTACAACTTGAAGACTCTACCTACATGCTGAGATGTGGTGTGTAATCCACAAAGCTATGACACTCAAACAGTCTCTCTATCTTTTTCTGCAAGCTTAAACTTAGGCGCTTCCTATTTGACCTGTGAAAGTAATGCTAACAAACTGTATCCAGCTATGCCTCAGACTCGGGATCATCCTTTTACTGCAGCCTACTCGGCAAAACATATGAGCACCTACAAGCTTTAGTCTTCTTGAAGAGACTTTTAAAATCTCTGGTGAAGGGGCCCCTAGGTATAACCTACATAGTTTTTGCATGCTGTTCTTTTTGCATTCTTCTTCAATGTAAAGGTACTGGAAAGCATTCAGTAAGGTGTAAACTGTTATTAAGTCACTGATACTTAACAAACTGTCCTCCCTCATGGCTGCATTTTCTTACCAAGCTTTGTCAGAATATTCCTCAATTGTTTACTGAAGTTAGGATTGTGTGTCAAGTAAGCTCCAAATCAAACTGACACCATTGGTTTTACTGGCGACATGTCTTTCTATTTCATTAGCTAGCTTAGGTCTAGCTTAGATTGCCACATATGTAAATGTTTTACATTTTTGGGAAATGCAAAGATATTTTGAGTGGTGCGATGATGCAAGGCTGCAGGGTATGCTTTCTAGGACTGAGCCAAAGGGAAAGTAGGAAGGCTGCCAAAATTAGGGACTGTTGTCAGGCCGGTTCTTCAGAGTGAGAGAGACTCAATAACAGTTAGCCAATCCTTGCTTCTCTCTGTGGAATCACAAAAACCAGGCACTATTGGAAGCTCATTAAATTCCTAAGTACTTCCTCTTCAGACTTTGACTTTCAGGTGGTAGCAAAGTAGCCCTGGGCGAAATTTAAATGATGCCGCCATACAGGGTCGGCTTTAGCACTGGTGGCGCCCGGTGCCACAATCTTTTTTGGCTCCCCCAGTGACCTCCTTCTCCACAGATTATCTCACTACCACGCTCCACCAGTGGCCCTCATCTCTCCTTAGTCCCTCTATCACATACATTGCATTTGTTTTATAGCGCTACTCGCACAAATGTTGGGAATCAGTGCACTTTACATCACACACACATTATACAGATACAATGAATCATTTGTGTGTAAATCAGTCCATAGGAAATGGTACTTAAAACAGTGGGGATTACAAGGTGCATCAATCACATTAATGATACTAGTAGGCAGCATATTTTAAGAGTGCTTGGTTTGGAGAAGTACAAACTCGGGATTTAAAACGTATCACAGTGGTTGCGGTTGGATTTACAAATAAGAATGTATTTCTATCCAAGTGAACCCTTTTAAGCAACTTTAGGATAATGAAGGACTGGAGAAAAAAATAATATTCTAACCTATACCATGCAGTTTACATGCAGCTCTTTTACAGTTCATAGGTCACTGTGCTATATTAGGACTTTAATTTATGCAAGTCACAAAAAGATCTCTGTGACAAAAGCAGTAACCCACTGAGCTATCCACATAAAATACAGTGTTGTGATCTTCATGGCACACATTCTTGGCAGCAGGTATAGCAACACTCTGCACTACTTTACAATGAGTCAAAGCTGCCACTAGACAAAACTCTGATCTCCTCCAGTCGGAACATTAATCACCAGTATTATATTGACATTTGTTTATTGTTGCCTGAAAACTGGGGGACACACAACTCAGCAGCAAGTGCTTTTAAACGTATTAGTTATTTCTAAACTCACTCTCCACACCCCACCCCCAGGTCAGAGGCAGGTGCTTCTGCACCTATCGCACCGCCATAAAAATGGCCTTGCTGGCAACATATGTGTCATTTTTTGTGAACTTCGTGTTACGAAACTGCTGAAATTACGCCTTTATGTCATGTCGTGGAATTACGCACCAACACCATTCGTGGTGAAATTATATCGCAGGAAAAACACAAAAACCAGCCGGGACGTTGTTAACAGCAATTACATTTTTCCAAGCAAATTTTCTGCGCAAAATGTGCCCTTGAGTAAAACAAAATCCATACAGGGACTCATGTCATGTTAAAATATAGTGCTAAATGACAAATCTCCATTTAATGCAAGTATTCATAATTTCATGTAATATTCCCTCTCACAGACGAACCGTCCAGATATTATCTTGGAAGGTGGTGTGGGGATAGCCCGACTAGAGGAGCTTGCACATACATTGCTACAATAAATACAAAGTCTAATCACTGGCCATCTTTTAAGAAAAAGATATAAAACGATATTACCATTACGGACTAGGTTTGCTAACTTGAAGGCTATTTAGCCATGAACAATACTTCTGAATGTGCAACCTAATGAACCACACCGGGGCTGCACACACTTTAACAGGCAGTTACAATTGTGAACTAGCAGATGGCTATAGCCAGGCACAGAGCATGCGTCACTAAGGCCCATTGCCTACTTGGATACCCGAATCACTCTTTGTGGGCAGTGCTGGCCCTCAAGCATTGGCAGCCATCCAGAGGAGACCAGGCTGAGAGGGGGACTGGGGACAGTGCACTCTAGCCACACATAGACCGTGGTGGAATTTGAAGTAGGGACTCACAGTAATTGTATTGTAATGCATTTATATAGCGCTTACTACTCCTGATGAGGCATTGAAGCGCTCTTTTGGCGAGGAGCACGCTACTCCAGAACCCAAAAAGCATTTGTGGTGAATTAGTATAGGGAATTATTAAATTAATTTCAGAAGTGGACATTAGAGTTTGTTATTTGGATTGAAAAATGATAGTGGAGGGATAGAAGAGGGAAGGCTTTGCATTAATATAGCGCTTACTACTCCTGATGAGGCGTGGAAGTGCTCCTTCGGCGAGTAGCACGCTACTCCGGAACCCAAAAAGCATTTGTGGTGAATTAGTATAGGGAAATATGAAATACATTTGAGCAGTGGGCATGTTAGTCTGTTAGTTGGATTGAAAAGGATATTGAAGGGATAGAGGAGGGCAGGGTCTAAAAAGTGTTTTGGGGGGGGGAGTCATAGCTGTGGGAGGCTGTAAGCACATGAACCTCGCACAGGCAGCTTTGCTCCTCGAAAAAATGGCACACAGCGATGCATAGGGCAGGAACACTGGCCTCACATGGGCATTGGCATGATGTTTTAAGAAAAGTGATAAGGAAGTGCAGGGCACTTGCACACATGCCTAGCACAGCCATCGGCATTGTGTGAACCAGCTCTCACAAAATAATAACCAGGTGAAACACAGATGGGCTTCGGGATAGCTCACACAGGAGATGCATTTAGGATTGAGCAGGGTTGGGCTACTGACAGTTCTATAATGCTGGACTTCGGCTGTGGGCTGAATAAGGTAGCCCTCTACATGCCGGGCAAGCAAGCTTCTTGCTCCTTTCAAATGCAGCAGCAGAAAGTATTTTCCTGCATCTTGTGGGCATAATCTTTACACCTCAAAAGTAGACATCCAAAAATTCAACATCCAGCCCTCGCTCTCCACTACACATGTGCAGAGTTCATTGAAGTAAACGGTGAACATTGTATATGCCAAAAGTGTCTGATATTCTGTGTCAGTTGGTCTGAACAGAGATGACTACTCAGATTCAAAGTCAGCCGCAAACACACTGAGCGGGACTAACCCTGACATTGTGCAGCTTTGTTTCAGGTGTGCCACAGATTCATCCAGTTAAGTTTCCAAAACAAAATAAAAGATGCTATACTTGAATTCATCTCAGCCACTGGTCATTACTGGCAGCCACATCCCAGTCCATCACAGCAGGACATCTCGGTTTGGACCCAGCCATCTGCCAATCAGTCTTGATCCTGCTCCAAAAGGAAAAGTCTGGCCCGAAATGTGTGGCCAGGTCTTCCCTGAACACATGCAATCGAGGACCGGTTTCGCACTAGTTAGGACTCATCGGTCAGGAATAGTTTGGTTGCAGTGTCACAGAATGTTGGGAAGGTTGTCTCAGTTAATCCCATTTTGTTCTGAAATATGTTTCCCCATTTATCGTGAGTCAACCGAAAGTGTATGATGCACCCTCAAATGAGTGTGTGTTTTTGCCACCAGGAAACTTGTCACATTCTGTATATTTTTAGAATTTCTTCTTCTTCTTCGTTGTGGTGATATTTTAATATTGTACAACAATGCGTTAACAAAAATCTGCAATGATATCTACCGGAGTCCTGTAGGCTTGTGGGGAAGGGGTCGGGGATCTTGACAGCCCTGTACCACAGAAAGGCTGGTTATGCTAGATGATGGCCATAGACATGTTGGTTGTCTCTCAAAAGACTGCCAAATTGAGCACGAGTTAGCCATAAGTCAGACTTACCCTTAATGGGCACGTAGGCTGACAGCAGAGTCAGTCCTATCACAGCTGACTCTGAATGGCTTGTACAAAGCTTTCATTATGCAAACCTAGTCAGTTATTGGTTTGCCCAAAGCTCGCAGAGCTTCCTGCCTGCCCCATCGCTATGAATTCATATGGTTTTCTCGTGAGTGTTTGTACTAGTACATACACGTTTCACATGCAAGTGCATTCCTTGGTTACATTTCTTTACATGTATTCTGCAAACATTTTACATCAGTAACTCAAGAGCATTTTGCATGCAAGTGTATGCTTTGCTTAGTTTTGCTTACAAGTGGCTCAATACAAAAACTTGCATAAAACGCTTGGGAAAGTTCCGATTTTCACTCAGAAGCACCCTTAGTACTGGACTATGGATATGTAATGACTCCTTGGCACACTGCCAAGTATGTAGGGAGAAAGCATGACAGAGATTTATATGAGGTGCACTCATTCTGGCAGGGATATGGTATCCTACCCTGGGATACAGGGTCCGTAAAGCTGAAGACTTTCTAGTTCCCTTTTCTCCGCTCATAGTCTTGTCTCATTCAAGGCCTCACTGTCCTCAGACAGAAGCAGTCCACACATCTTGTAGCATCACAAGCTTGGACCTCCTTTTCTGTTGGTCTACCTCTACACAGTGAACCAGAGGGCATTTGTGTCCTATGGTACTCGCCCCTTCCTCAGATTCACAACCTCTATTTGAAGGTTGTTCGACAGTGGTGGAGGAACCTTCGTAACCTTGGTGAAAAAGACTGCAGCCTCACCTGTATATGGATCTTTATTTTCTTCTAAACTACTCCATTCTCCTAGTACTGACCTGATATGACATCTGCCTCAAAAACATTAAAAACGAGGGAACTTGGATGTCCATGGTCCTTATGGTACCTGAAAGGACCACGAAACCGAGTATGTTGTGAGGGTTCTACAGGCGGAGAGAGAGATCAGTCCCAAACCACCTATTAAACATTGCCACCACACCCGCACCCGCAGGAGCCGAGACGGTCCTTGGTGTTCTTCTGTGAGTTGAAATGTCAGAAGACCAAGCACGCTCCTGCAGTGGCACATTCTCAACCGGCCTAGGATGCCGCAAGGGGTCTACGGAAATTGAAGGCTACAGAAATATTGTCTCGAAAATACTGACAACCCAAACTGTGGAGGTTCAGATTGATATACTATTTGTAGCTTTACATCTATGTACCTTGAAGATATATATCACCAAGGTGCACACATGTGGCTGTACATATAGCAAAACTTGACTTACATATACACATATAGCCTTGTCGATATTTTTGCAGCAAGATATTTAAAACTCAATCATCTGGTAAGATACCTCTTTTGTTGACAGAATACTGGTCATTAGCGCAATATGGGGTACAACCCATTATTGGGGGCTATGCAGCCATCAAAATAACAGGTCTGACCTCAGCAGCAAACAGTGACAATGTCACAGACACCTCACTTTGGGGAAATTATTTCTGGGAGATTTAGGGGATCTCTGGCTCATTTGCTGCAAAGCGATTGTAGAGCGCGTGATATAAAAATTGTAAACAAATAAATGTATTCAAAAATACAAGATCGGAATGTTCTTTCTCAAGGGCAGCCTGCACCTATGTCCAGATGTCTGAAGCGTCTTTAGGGAGAGAAACAGGCTTGGTTGAGGACAAGGAGGCGTTATGCTCAAAAATTGAGAATTTGTATCATTTGCCTCATGCAGGAGTACACTGGGAGGTGAAAGCCGCCGTGCAAAATGTTTCCCTACCAGGGCCATACTGTACTGAGCAAGTATGTATGCAATGCTGCCAACTGAAGCCATAGGAAGGAGGTTTGGGGTGATTTCTCCCCAGGAATTTGCTTCTAACATGACGCTAGGGAAAGTTATTTACAGCATACTTTTCTAAATATATAGACAACTAGCAGCCCGTCCCGACGTTGTCCGGGGATGGCTGATGTTCAGTGTTGCCTTTACTTTTTGTTTGCGTAGTAATGTGTGTTTAATTCATCTGCAGGTTTTCATTGAGCCACACCTAATTTTGTTTTGCTGTCCTTGTTGTGAGTGTTCCCCCTGTGTGCGAATGTTGTTGTTTCCCAAATGTTGTAATTTGCGCCGCAAGTGCAGCAAGTGTTACAGTGGTCGCTCAGATGTTTTGGCCTGAAATTGCTTGTTTGTGAAAGGGGCTTTCCTTTTTTACATTTTCGATCCCTTTACTAATGTTTTTTTTTGTTTTTATCGGCGCAAGTACTTGCAGTGTTCCACTGATAACTCAGAGTGTTTGAAATTCGAAAGTGTTTGTGTAAGTTTTAAATTTTGTCCGCAGCATACGTAATTATTCGGAGCCTTGTGAGTAAAGTCTTGTTCATGTTCCGTCGATTGGCTTTCTTGTCTAAGAAATGGGCGCCTATTTGTTTACGTTCCTCCCCCTGTGACAACGTTGTCGTTTGTCAAATGGTTAAACATTTGTTATATTTTTGTATCGCAACTCGTGTGTGTGTTAATCATTGTGTGTCGTGATTGGTGGGCTGTGCGAAGCAACGCGAATGATAGGCGGCCCTTTTTGTAAGCATGCCCCCTGTGGCACTGTATTATTATGGAAGGCGCGCCCCTTTTTGGATGTCATCCCACAAAGGCGTAAAGGGTAACGCCGACGAATGCGCGAATATCGAGGCGAGTGATAGGCAGCCCTTTGCAAATGCGGGGGATGCACAGTTAAGTGTGTGCCTTGCACAGTGAAATCATTGAAATTGCATTTGCGCTATGCACATTGAAGTGTGTGCCTTGCCCTGTGAAATCAGTGAAATCGTTTGGCATATGTTTATTGTATGTACTTTGGGCTATGACCCTGTAAACGCCCACATCTTTTGTTTGACACGCCCCTCTAAACGCCCACATCTTTTCTTTGACACGCCCACGCTAACGCCCACAAGGGACTACTTTCCCACTTTTGGCGTTTTTGCTTTTTTAATGTATATGGTGTCCACATCTATAGCCTATGTCCTTCTGCTACATCTCCCCTTTCAAATGGTGTATTGGGTGTAGTGACTGGTGCAGTACTTTTTGAGTTTACCTGGCTCAAAGGTTTGTGTTCTCTCTTTATAATAGTAGTATAGATATAGATAAATCTATCGGTTTTACAGGCAGTCCTGACGAAAAAAGTTTATTATTCCAATACTACGGTGGCCAGCACAGTAGGCAGCATCATTTCTCTGCAGCAGCCAATCACCATCCATGTATGTATCCTATATACAGACCACAGCGTGCTGCTCCCTTTATATGGCAAGATAGACTAAGTCCTTAAGGGCCCACAGGGGCAAATCCCTGCTCTAAAAAGGCCGGGCTGGCCCTGGACACTTTCAATTTTGGACCCTGAAGGAGTCACAGTTGCATGCAAATTCGTCCAATTGAAATTTCCAGATCACGCTGATTTTTTTTTTGTATTGCCATTAGCAATGTGCGTGTGGTGAGGGTTCGAAAATGAAAAGTCGAAACGTAAAATCTGAATTTTATTTCCCAAAATTTGAAAACATTTTCACATTCAATTTGTATATTTGTTGGTTTCTCGCCCCTGCTGGAGGTGTCTTAAAATGTGCGCCTTCCCTCGGATCAGGGTGAAACTCACACCTCCAATACAGCTAGTCTTGGACAGTTCCTGTCTCTTCACTACAATGCCAAGGACTGGGGGTATGGAGTCCACCCCTCTCCCGCTTGGGGCTGCAGAGCACCTGCAATGAGATGATGTGCTCTTTTTTGGGAATAAACTGATGGGTGGGGTCTCCTTCCACCACGAGGACAGACCTGACTGTCTGAGCGAGGCTGCTCCAACAATCAGAGGGGACATCTCAAGGTAGTCGCTGACTCCGGGTGATCATCAGCCACTACTGCAGGGTTTCCGAGACTGCCTAAAGCCCCAAACTACTGTCATGGGCAATCAGCGGAAGCCACCGTGCCCTAGGTGTGGGAACACAGCAGCGAGCCTGGCATATTTTGGCCAGCCTCTTAAAGAGGCCACTGGGCTAGAGAGACAAAAGTCCTCTTTGCTCAGTCCTTCATCTCCAACAATCAACAACAGTTAGCATTCTGGGATGCTGCTTTGCTTCATGATGTCCACTGAGCTTTTTAGATATATTGTGACATCATTAAGGGGATGTCCCCTTTAACCAAACCTGAACTTGGATGGTGATTTAAGGAAACTCCCTGTATCTTTTGAACCAAAATGCTTGCCCCACAGCCTTCAACTTGCTCAAAATGCTGCAGCTATCTCCTGTTGGGATTCCCCCGAACTCTTCTATATCTTGTCACGTATATACTCTATACTGCACCCCGATATTAAAGATTAGGTTAAAAAGCATCTGCATTTGGTGCTTGGATTACATCAACAAGGCCGAGCTTTATAAGTAATTAACGTTTACTGCGGACAGTGTTCACCTTCTTCAGAACCCAACAGCAAACCATCTTCTGCTACTTGTGCACCTACCAAACAAATAAAAATGTTGGGGCAGAGCGGGTACCAATGGATGCCTGGCATTGCCCATCCTTGAAAAGCAAAGGAGCAGTTTTGGCTGGATCTGCCCCACTACAGTGTCCAGGCGCGTGTGGAATCCAAGCCTGACCAGGTGACTCACCTCCCTGGACCACACATAATCACAAGGGGACCGACCAGGCACGGCTCCCCAAAGGTAAGGTAGGGTAGGGTGGGGAATAGCTATGTAATTACACTGGTCTGAGGCCGGAGCGGGGCAGGTGGGTCCTGCACCCCAAAGACACCCATGTGAACACTTAGACCCTTATTCCTCTTGCTATGCAATCCAGATTATAACTGGATGCAATAACAGGCCATGGGTGAGTGTTTAGTTTCCCTGCACAATCTTTGCCAGGCAACGCGTCTAATCCAGCAGGCAAACATCACACGTTCTACTAATAAACATCAGGGTGAAAATCAATGGGCATTGTCGTGTTATTCCCCATTACGAGGGCCCCTGCACAGGGTGGGGCGGGGCGTTCTCACTTAACTTATGCAATAAAGAAGCTGTCCTTTAAAGACAGGGGGAGATTTAAAAGCTGACACAGACCAAAACCAACCTTCTGCGTAATACAACTGGCTGATGTATAAGGTGGTTATTATAACTAAAGTAAACAATTTTAGCAGACAGTGTAGGAATCACAGCTCTCAAACCGCCTGACAGTCGTAGTTCTTGGCAGGGGCACGGGGTGGGCGCGGTGGACCACTCACTTCAAAGTCCCGGAGCAGGGTCTGGCCTCAATTTAACACCTCCCTCCACTAGCCAACCTCCCCACTCAGCCCACAGGCCGGCCTTCCTTGCTTGGGACCCCGCGTGCTCCCGCCACAAAGTTATCGGAGAAGGAGGCCGTTCTGCCACAGACCTCCGGGAGCCCCACCCTGAAAGAGCCCCCACCCGCCCCCTTGGATCTAAATAACAGGGCTGAGATGTGGTGAGGCAGAGAGAAGGACCACCAGCTCGCAGCCAGGGGGCTCTATTTACAGATCTGAGGGACGGAATCCCTTCATCTCTTGCAAGCAGGACTTTGAAGTGGGACTTCGGCACATAAATAACGTCCATTTACGGGCAGTGTAAATGAGGGACTGTATAAATAATCTTATACGAAAGGAGAGAGGCGCAGTGCGCACAAAAGGGGGGTTGTATAGGGAGAAACGGGGATACGGAGAGAAATAAACAAGGTGACTGCAAGAGCTGATCGTGTGTGTACATCCGGGCTGCAGAAAGAAGAAACAGTGATGAAGGGGAGGATGAAGAGCAGACAAGGAGCTGGAACCAGATAGACACATTAGCAGAGACAGAGAGCAAAAGCTTGACCGCAGGCGGGAGTAGACGACATCATAATATTGTGCGCCATGAGCTCACTGCAAACTGGATTGTTTAATGAGCTGTTACTGCACAGCTCGCAGAGCCGGGCCGGCTGGCATGTTTGCAATAAGTTAATTACAGGAAGCGACAGAACAGGGGTTCGGGAAGAAGCAGCCCTAGCCGTCCTAGTAGAACAAGATCTCATTCTAGGCACATCATATGGTATCTACCCAACATCCAACATGTTTCTCCACCACCTTAAATCAATGGCACACGAGATCGACTCTAATGGAAGACTGAACTAAACCTGCCAGGAGGCCATCTTGTGACCAGACATTGGACACAGATATTTGTGCAAAGCCCCAACCCGCCGATCTATCCTAACACTTTTACAGTCTATTCTTGAAAACATAGGTAGCTGGAAAGACACCAGGAATGGATATAATATGGTTTACAATGAGACATGTAGTATTGACTCTATTCATAGAATCATCACAAAAAAATGATGGATAGGGTGTTGTAACTTTTCAAACACTCACTCCCATTCACAAATCTGGGTTTAATCCAATTTTTAATCCATCGTTATGACACCATGACGCCCCAGTTAGGACCCAACCATATGCAAATCAGCCTTGACCCAGCCCCCCATCTAAACAGTCCAGCCCGAACTGCCAGGTCAGGTTCTCCCTCGACTGGAAATAAGCAGCATAGGACCAGTTTCATGGTATCATCCCTCATCAGCCGGGCTAGCTTGAATCCAGTGGCACAGCGAGCAAAGGACCCTTGTCTGGGCATACTCTTAGCCACTTAGGGTGCACATAGCAACATCGCAAAATCACAATATCTCTGTACTGGGGTGAATGTTTGACATGGTTTCATTATTCCATCCATCAATTGTTCTTTTTACATTTTTCGCCCTAAGTGGGACGGCTATGCCCAGACGTGGGTACCTGTGCTCACCATGCCACTGGAGTTAAGATGACCTGAGTGATATGGGGTGGTACCCTGACCCCATGTCCAGGATGATGGCTTCTGATCCAGGGAGGACCTGGCCTGGCAGTTCAGCTGGACTGTTCCCATGGGGAGCAGGATGAAGACTGATTTGTATATCAATCAATCAAGAGTTTGTATAGTGTGGCTATTCACCAGTGAGGGTCTCCAGGCGAGCGGGGGTGCTGATCCGTCTGGGTGTGGAGGTTCAGCTGAAGAGCCCGGCCTTGAAATCCTTCCTGAATTGGGTCAGCGACAGGGATTGCCTGAAGTGGAGGGGTCGAGTGTTCCAGGTCTTGACAGCGAGGTAGGATAATGCTCTTCCTCCGGTTCTGGTCTTGTGAATCTGTGGGGCGGTGGCCAGGGCAAGCTGGGCGGAGCGAAGTTGTCTGGCGGCTATGTGGAATGAGAGGCTGTGGATTAGATATGATGATACTGTGTTGTGGAGAGCTTTGTAGGCATGTGTGTATGGCTGGGTCTAAACTGGAATAGGATGGCGTGCGAAAAACTATGAATTTAGGCCCAGATCTCTGCACTGGGGGTGAATGTTTGACATTGTTCAGCATTCCGTCCATCAATTGTTCTTTTCTATTCATAGAATGACATTGAAAGAGAGCAATAGATAGACATTGCACTTAGACGCTGTCTGGTACTCAAGCACGTTGGTGGATGGGAGGCTACATAGTGCTGAGACCTGTTGATATGTGAGCAAGGCAATGAAAATACACAGAGGGATACCAATGGAATACACAGATAAAATGTTCACATAGGCTTCTTGTGTATCAACACAAATTGCTGAGTTAAAGAATATTGCCTCCATGCACAGAATCAAACAATTGCCTAGAGCCAATTTCTAGAAGACACAACCAAGGAAGCAATAGAAGAGGCTGGCAAAACAAAGTGAAGGATGGAATGCTTGAATTAATTTCAGCGGCTGGCAGTCGCTCAGGCCTCACTGCAATCCATCATATTTCACCCGCCATTCCTCCTCAGTATTGGCTCTGCCATATGCAAATCTGTCTTGACCCTGCTCTAATTGGAACAGTCCCAGCCCGAACTGCCAGGCCAAGTCCTCCCTGAACCGGAACACAAGCAGCGCAAGACTGGTTTCGCCCCACCCACCCCCCAAAAAGAGGTGGCAACATTTTTCCTTTGGTCTCAAAAATAATACATCTCAAACTGCACCACAGGGGCAAGGAGAGAAGAAACAGGAGGCCCACCTGTTCTATCTGCACACACCATGCCCTTGCTGTTGGCTATAAAATCTTTCAACATACAGAAAACAAACTGCTAGTCACTGATTATTTTGACAAGTATGTCAAGAACAGATTCAAAAATATGTTAGCTCTAAGATAGAATAAAATGTGAGGGCTCCGTGTCACAAGTATTTGGCATACCGGGTCTCGATTCTATGGATTGTAATAGAATAATGGAACGTTGGGAGCTCCAGTGAAAACAATGAAGTCGCCTAAGGTTTATGATGACTAGTTATGGCTTCTGCTCCAGCATTCCAATGTCTATATTTCTGTTTTGCTCGTTTTAAGTTAGAACGTTCTACCCTATGTGAGTGGAATGTTCTAATAGCCTTATAGACCTTTTGCCTCAGGCTATACCATTTGCTAAAGGCCCTCTCCTTCGCAGTAAACCTGGTTCAGGGCCTTTAACTACTGGTATAGCCCTCTGCAGCAGGTTATGTGTCCCTTTTCCATGGTGATGTGCTTGTGATCTGCCTAGGGCTCCAATTATTTTAAATCTCTGATAATGCCAGGGGTCTTCTTACTTTACATCTTAGGACAGGGTACCCCTGCTATAACTCACAACGAAATGCTGGGGGCTAGAAAATGCATGATGTCGTTACAGTAAATATTAGGCTTTCCACCATCATTTTCTGCTGAAAAGTTTACTCTCTAGAGGTGCTACAAGGGAAGATGAAGAGTTCTTCTGGAAGTGTCCACCAAATCTCTTTGATTGACACAAATAATAATGATCTGATAAATATATATTGAGGTGCTGTTTTATACAAACAATGTGTCAAAAGAACGATTTACAACTCTCTGGCATTTAAAGTGTTATGTCAAAGAGTGACTGTTTGATACATGTTAATTTTTACAAAGCAAACAGTATCAGTGTAGAGATATTGTATACATTTCGTACAGATATTACTTGCAAGTCTTGGAGATGTATTCCCCAAATGATTTTAAAACCACAGACGAAATTGCAGTGCATCTGATTGCACAGACTCAGTTTGTCATATATGGCTTTAAGTGGGGTGGGTCCCTCCGGGTCTCAGCCTTGGCAGCAATGAAAAATGACATTGAAACGGGTCCCTCTCAAGCCCTATGGTGATGTCCTAGCCCTGCAGAAGGGGCACTGGCTGATTGCTGAAATCCATGCCAGCAACCTAGTTCCTCTTTATATTTCACGTTTTCTTTAATCTTGCCCTCCCCGAGTGTTTGCTTTTTCCAGGATATTCTGCTTCTGCATTTTTTTCATGCAGTATATTACTCTTGCATTGTGCATCCTGTGGACGGAGTCTGCTCAAGGTGTCTGTGTGAGTTGAGGTGGGTGTTTTTTTAAGTAAGCCACAATTGAGAGAGCTAGAGTTGAGGCTGAAGGCAGTGCGAGATTCTCACAGTGCCAGTCAGTGGGTCATGAATGTTTTCAGAATGCACCCATCCATTCTTTGGCCTCTCTCTATATCGCACACAGAGCAAAACCTTGTGTGCCAACTGTAAATATGATTTTATGCTTAAGTGTGTGAAGTCGGTGCACAGCTGTTGCAGTAAAGACAAGGCGCAAGCAGAAGAAAATGCAGTGCTTAAGGGCAAAGGGGTGCGTTGAGGAGTAGCAGGGCTAGTGAAGGAGACACAAAGAATTACACGAAGGAGACAATGAAAAGAGTGCTGAAGACGAAAGAAGTGTAAATAAAGTATGAGGATGGCGAATTTCAGAAAAGTGCGGGGAAACAAGGGCAAAGGTACCGTGCCGAGAAGCTGCTGAAGAAAGGAAGAAAAGAAGAAAGGAAGAGAGTGACTGAGGCTCCGAAGAATGCTACTCTTTCCACACGCCTTAGTAACGTTTCAATCACAGTCTCGTGTTTTCAAAAGCTGAACCTTTCCAGTTCGAATTATTCACATTTAAAGCATTGTTGTTAGTCATTCTTATGCTATTGCGAACAAGGTTTGGCTTGTGTTGGGTGCGTGGCTGTTACTGTACCTGTCTGATAGCAGAGAGCTCACATAAAGAAAGGCACCATAACACTAGTCGGATAGTACGATATGCATTTACATGTTTCAAGCCACACCCTTCAATGCATAGGCCACGCCTCTTGGAAAGGTTCCTGCTTATGTATGATTCTAAGACTCCGCCACTTTAAGAGACCCCCACCCCCCCCTTGTTTTCATTAACTTCAAGCTCTGCTCTGACATGTTTGCTTGACCAACCGAATGCAGATGGAGAAAGAGCTAGCTTCGTTGCACCATGCCACTGGGCGTGGTGGGGCCAGCAAAGGGGGGGGGGGGCGGGCGGGGGGCTGCGAGCAAAATGCACTGACCGACTCTAGCGCGCCACTCTTTGTCTTGTTGTATACACACTCCTGGGGAGCCAGTTATTGTTTAAGCTAACACAAGGTCATGCACACGCTCACTATCTACAAGACACGTCACCTTTTTGATGGGGACCACCTTTCTATCCTTGGAAATCTTTAGGAAGGGGGCGGGGGGGGGGGGTTATTCTTCAGCATTAAACATGAGCTGGGAGTCCTAGTCTCAGGTCCACCGGCACAGCCCGCCACATCGGAGGTCTCGGACAAAGCCGTCAGGATGAGAGGGTCATCGAAACTTAATTTGATGTTTCTAAATATAGGGCGACCACCTCTGCCGGTCTGGGTTTATCACGGACATGCTCCGCTCCTGAGCTGTCGTTGAATTACAAAATGCATTCCGGTGTGTTAGTCTAACAGACTCTAATACAATGATTTTTAGGTGACAACGTCCAGAGTGCAGACAGTGTCCATAATGACCTGATGTGAGGTGGTTATGTAAAGGTATTGGCAAAGTCAACAGGTTTTGCCTCTGCAAAATCTATTGGTTTTGACAATGCCTCTTTAAGACATGTTGAACATCGGTACTAGCTGTTGTAGAACATGCACGGCTGCTTTAGAATTAATATCCGTAGTCAGATTGCGAAAAACAACACAAGCGTGCTACTCGCGCCAGACACAGGACTGATCTCAAAAGTCCTTGAGCCCTCGTGGGCGAGTATAAAATGTCTGCCTACCGAAATTCCAGTGAACTTGGCTGCCACCAATGAAAGCAGAGTGCGTGGGCGGCTAGATTTGTATTGGGGTGTGTGGGGAGAAATGCGACTTGTTAGTCTAAAAGCAACTTGAAGTGCAGGTTCGGTTGAACAGGGAGCTCGTCTGCGCCGGAGCGCGCCTTGGGCAGCGCCTGGCTGCGGTCCCGTTATCAGCCTCAGCACACACTGGGCGCACGGGGCCCCGCCCACTCCAGCCTGTCATTTTTGTAAAGCTTCAGTAATTGAAGCGAAAAAAACCTGAGGCAGCCAGAGCGAGAGGAGGGAGGCGAGTGGAGGGGGAGAGCGAGAGGGCTGGTTCCTGCTCCTGTGGTTTGCTCTGCGAGTCACAGGGCTCGCACATCCTGTAGCTGTTCTTTCGAGCTGCCTGCTGGGCGGAGGGCTGCCTTCCTGCCGGGGTCTGGGTGTTCGTTCGCCCGTCCGCCAAGATGCTGCAGACGGTCCAGGACTGGTTCTGGTGGGACCGGCTCTGGCTGCCCGCGAACTACACCTGGGCCGACTTGGAAGACGATGACGAACTGGTGCTGCCCAAGGCCTCGCACTTTTATATCACCATGCCCGGCGCGCTGCTCTTCATGGTCGTCCGATACTTCTTTGAGAGGTGAGGAAAAGCGCCGAGCGAGCGTGTTTGAGGGGAATGGGCGAGGCTCGGGGATGCCTGCGTGGCCGTCGCGGGTATCTCGAGCTGTCTGTCCCACGTGGGGCGTGGAGTCTCCGTCTTAACTCTGCCTCCTGGTACTTGTAGTTCTGTTGAGAAACTCTTGTAAGTGTGCTGACATGACCCTCATTCAGTGCCCGAGACCGCAGAGTCCCAGATCTAGCTTGAGTACGAAATAGAAACTGTGTTGTTCTTTGCCTTCTGGTGCTCGTGTTTACCTGGATGTTTGTAACAAGTGTGGAAAGTGCATTCGGGGTCACGTAGTCCCCGAGATCTCGCGCGTGCAATAAAGTATTTAGTGTCTGGGTTTTCTGTGACGTGTAATATCAGAGACCATACGCACAGTGGCGCCCCGTGACTTAGAACCACTCACTCCTTACTAAGTTTACAAAGCGGCCGCAGTGTCAGTGGGTGTGTTGGTAAAGTACTGAGCCGGCAGCGGTAAGGCTGGGGGCCGGAATGGAAGGAGCAGAGGGGTGGCGCGGGGTCCGCGCTCCCCTCGGGGTGCCCTACATACTTGAGTTAGTGCTGGGTAGAAGAGCCCACGGCAGGAGGCGAAGCCAGGTCTGCGAGCAAAGAACAGTCCGGAAATGACAGCCTACCCCGCCCACCCCCCTCAGTTACCCCGTGGATCCGTCTAACTTCGGGCCCAGCTTTTTCTAAAGTGTTTATTAAATTCCTCTGACTGTGGCGGGCTAACCTGTCTCGCAGTCAGTCCCACAACAGCACTTATTTCTTGAACTTGTATGTGCAGTGGTGTGCGCATGCGCAGCTTCGTCGTGGCAGATCTGAATTCGTTGCAGTTTAATCCTTCTGGAGTCTGACTCTGCCCTCCACCCCCGCCCAGACAGTATAACCGAAACCGGTCCTAACCCCCCCACCTCCTCACTGTACCCCCCTAGGCGAGAGTAGTGCGATTTATATCAGGTACACAGGCTTCCGTGACAGCCCCCTGCCCCCTCAGCACACTGTGAAAGTGTGCAGTGAGTGAACTCGAGTGTGCCACAGGTTGTAGAGGGAAGCACTCAGCAGGGGGGAGGGGTGTGCCGATAGATGTCTCTATCCAGGATATAGTATTGCTCCTGTCAGGCGCTTTATAAACTGATGATGGAGGAGTGACCCCCCCAGGAGCTGACAGTCTGGGGTGTGTTGACAGATGTTGGGTGCTTGGTTGTGGAGTGCGAGGGCTATGTCTGTGCTCCCGTGTGGGGACGTTGTGCTCCCAGGTATGCATCTGGAGCACATGGGGTTTCTATGGAGTGTTGTTGGACTTCCGGTGTGGTGATTTCAGAGGCATGAGGATTGGATCTGATGAGTGACAATCCTGTGATTTTAGAGGTTTTAGCACAGGGAGCTTTGGGTAATAGAACCTCTGGTAATTCTTGTGCAACAAACCTTGTGCTGAGAGACCAAAATCGAAGGCTCAAATGGGACAAAGTTACCCCTATAACCTTCTTACAAGATACACTGGCCAAGGTAGAAGGTGAAGTCGCCATATGTCTAGATAACAAAAATTCTAGTAATACCCTGGTCGAGGCCTTCAGCACTATTTGTCAACAAGTCAAATTAGATCTGACTGTGAAGGTTAAATGCAATAAGACCATGGGCCCCAAATGGTTCGATACAAATTGCTCTAAGGCTCATTCAAGTCTACTTAAAGCCTTAAAAAACAAACCTAGAAACAGAGTAATGGTAGCATCTCTAAGGAAAAACTATAATTTGGCTATTAGAAAGAGGAAATCCGAGATAAAAGATGAAGCTTGGAATAACCTGTTACTGCCTGAGACACAGAAAGATAGTGCTAAATTTTGGGCAGTAATAAATCACCCATACTTTGTAGGGTTAGATCATCAAAGAGCGGATTGTACCATCCCAGACGAGCAATGGGTGACACATTTTAGTAATATCTATCGTCACAATGATACGAGTATAGATCAGGTATTTCCTCTTTCCCTAGCGCCAAATCCCATCTCTCCTTTTACTCAGGATGAGGTGAAAAAAGCTATCAACGACACACTCTGTAAAAAGGCACCAGGACCAGATGGGGTTCCGGCAGACTTTTTTAAGAGTGCCCCTGATTTTAGCTCGAAAATTTTAACCAATGTTTTTAATGCAACACGGGAATTCATTTTCCCCTCTAGCTGGGCAAACTCAACTATAGTGCCAATTTTTAAGAAGGGTCAGAGGACAGACCCGGCTTGCTATAGGCCAATTTCCCTTATTGATTCTAGTGTAAAAATTATGGGCAGAGTCCTATTATCAAGACTGACCCTTATTTTAGAAAGTAGGGGTATTTTATCTAATGCACAATATGGTTTTAGATCCAAGAGAGGAACGTTAGATCAGTGCCTAAATTTAGAATTAATTCTAAATAAGTATGTAGTCGGCAGGGAGGGGTCTTTATACATGGCCTTTATGGATCTGTCATCGGCTTTTGACCTGGTCAACAGGTCGAAGCTGTGGCGGATCCTCTTGGCCATGGGTCTCGACCCCCCCTTGGTCGATTACCTGGCCGAGTTACATAAGGACCTTCTGACCTCGGTCAGAGTTACTCAGGACGGAAGATGCACCTGTCACTTTAAGTCGGAGAGGGGGGTTAGGCAAGGGTGCATACTTGCTCCCCTCCTCTTCACCTTATATATTAATGACCTAGAGGCAGTAATGATAACAGCCCACAGCGATATTCCGCGTGCAGGGGAGACAAAGATTCCTGTACTCCTGTACGCGGATGACGCTGTCCTCCTGGCACGCTCCGGAGTCGCGCTAAATAAACTTCTTGCATCCTTCGGGACTTTTATGTCATCTTTGGACATGAAAATTAACACAGACAAATCACATGTAATGATTGCTGGCCCCGCAGGAAGGAAAAAAAAGTCACTAACTTTCTCCTGTGCAGGAAAGGAGGTAAAGAGAGTCTCCTCCTTCCCATATTTAGGCGTTACTTTTGACGATAGGGGTACTTGGGGCCCTCAGCTTTTGGCCAAAAGTAGCGCTGTCGCTAGAGCGGCCGCAGGGCTGCTGGGTTTTGCCAAAAAGCTGGGTGCTCGCCCAATGGAAAGCATCATTAAAGTTTATATCTCCAAATGTCTGTCAGTTGCCCAGTATGGCTCGGTAATCTGGGGATATACCTGCCCAGCTAAAATACAGACCGTAGAGAATAAATTTTTGAGATCCTTGCTCTCTGTCCCCCAATCAACTTCGACCTTTGCAATACATACAGAGCTAGGTGTGGGTTATATCTCAGATTTATTAAAACTAGCTCCAGTGATTGGTTGGATAAAAATATGGCTCAATCAGGAGCTAACTTTAAATCATACCATCCTAAAAGATTGTTTAGCCCTGGATAGAGCCCTCCACATTCCCTGGTTGAGATACGTTAAAATGCAGCTTACCCTGGCAGGTCGTCCGGAGCTTTTTTGTTCTCCAGAAGGAATAACCTATGGCGATATAAAACTAGTCAAAAACACCCTGACAAATTTATACGCCATGGAAAGGGAAGAAGCAGAGCTAAAAAAGACTATGGTAAGGAAACATTGCACGCTCTCCTTAGCCCCAGGAATGGAACCTTATCTCCTCTTTACCACAAATTCTTATCATCGCTTTCTCTTAACGAGATTTCGCTTTGATTTAATTCATTTTGTACTGGGCAACTTCAAATCTTGGTCGCGACCCGAGGATGCCGATCCATGCGACTGTGATCATTTCTCGACACAGGATACGATGCACTTTATTATGTTCTGCGGACATTACACTGAGCTCAGGAAAAGTTATCTGCTCCCTATTTTACGCCACCAGGGCTTCATCCAGGTTAAACCAGCCCTGTTGTTCTTGCAGCTCCTCCCCAATGTAAATGTAGCTTTTTCAGTGGCTAGTTTTCTGGTTGCAGGTGCACGTAAAAATAAGCACCGCACAAGGCACAGGCACTTTATCTTTGACAAATGAATTTCCTCTCTTCCTCATTTCTTAAATGAATTGTGCTTAATAAACCCTTCTTTTTTAGCTTTTTTAGATATTTATGTATGTTGCATCGCGGCTCATCTGTTTTATAATATTGATTGAATGTTTCAGATTTGTTAAATTGTCTTTGTGCTTCAATGAAATGTATTGTAACTAGGATATGTAAAATGCTTGCTCTTTTATGATTTTAAATAATCGAATAAAGAAAATTGACTGACTGACTGAGTGATTCAGTTGTATGGCATGTTGTTTTGTTTTTAACATATGAACGTATATGGTTGTCATATACGCCGATGCACCAAAATGGCAGTGGAAGGGACACTGTACACCAATTGAACTCTATGACATCACATCACGTCATTTCAAGGAAGTGATATCTTAAGAAGTTGACCTAGACCAGAGCACATATTTGAATATAGGTAGGAACCCAATAAAACGTGCCTGATTACGATAACACCACAACCGTTAACTAACAGATACATGTCTCCTTTAGATAGCACCTATAGTTTAAGTAGGGTGGCGGCGTGATATGCCAGGAGAGGCAACATTACCAATTCAGCTGTTTGTTAAATGAGAAATTATGCGGTTTTTTTCAATAGGAGGATACATACAGTGTTACAAAATGCAGGTCATTGGGAACCAAATTTATTTATACCACAAACTTTCATGATTCACCACTGTCTACCTGAAAGATAAATGCATTAATAAATTACAGTGAGATGCCCCAAAAGAGAGATTTATAAAGCAATAGAAGCCGTGTATTAATTAATTTGAATTATACGTTGAAGATGAACTGTTTTTGGATACAGTAATGCATCATTTCTAATACATTTTAACCATGTGAAAGGCACCTTTTTTTCAAAAGAGGAAGATTTAGTTCAAATTTATCCTTTTCATGTATACTGAAATACAGCAAGTTTGTGTTTTTACTTATTTCATTGTTTTTATTTACTCAGAAGGGAGTGCATTGGATAACTAAATGTAAGCATTTTATATTGAACGTAGCTATGGTATGTGTATTTGCAAAGTGCACTATCACCCACGGGGGTATTCTGGCGCTGACACTGTTTACATTCTGTTTATGGTAGTCTGAGGCTTCGGGTCCCAAAGGCAATGCCAGGGTCACAACATTAAATCGGGTGTTGCAGCTGCTACCTCGGGCAACCCCCCCCCCCTCCCCCCCTATATGACGTTCATAATGATTGTGAACTTATGGTAAAAACTAAACCAACCAACCCCTAACACTGAAGCACCACTTCGAGAAATCCAGCAGAATAATCAGTTTCATTATCTCGAACTCCCTACAGAACATGCTCGCTGCACCACTGGATTCAAGCTAGCTGGGCTGATGACTGGTGATACTCCAAAACCGGTCCCAGGATGCTTGTTTCTGGTCCAGGGGGGACCGGGATTGGCAGTTCGGGCTGGACTGTTCCTATGAGGAGCAGGGTCGATACTGATTAGCATATGGCTGGATCCAAACTGGGGTGGTGTGATGGGCCAAAAAACGATGGATGAAATCCAGATCTGTTGACTGGGGGTAAATGTTTGCATTGTTCGGCATTCCATCGATTGTTTGATCCTTTTTGTTTCCCACAGTACTCCCACTCTAGAGCCCGAGACCTTCAGACTATTCTGCAGTAGTATCAGCAGCGTTGGCAGACACTTATAATTGAATGCAGCCTATCTGTTCTCTGCCTTACAGATGCTTGGTCCAAAACTGTCCTAAGGGCCATCGGGGTCTCACCGCTTTGTCTCAGGGTCTTGTTATCATCCTCCATAACGCGAAAGGGCAATACACTGGGCTGTTACACATGATGCATATAAACAAGGTATATTGCAAACTAATGAATACTTGATTGATCCCTGGGAATGCCTTGTGGTTGCAGTAAAAATCTCTCCCTCAAACTGTCCTAGGGCAACTCCCATACACCGAAACAAGAACAACACCTCTCCCAAGTATTCAATCAATAATTCTGTAAACTATCTTTTCATTAGATCTTATATTAACATTGGCCCAGACCAAAGCAAATTATGTAAACTTATTCTCTTTTTTATTATTCAAGTTTTCTGACATGAGAAATATAACAAAATTATAAGATAGACACTCTTCTTGCGAATTTCAACCTAAGCAATAACTTGAAATTAACCCAGTTTGTTTTAAATTTCTCCCTACTAAACACTCACTCAAAGTCTACTCGCCCACGGAAATATACTGGACAAAAAATGAGGTTTCAGTGCTACTCTACTGAAACCATCCTCTGACATGTTGTTAATTTCATTGCTTCTGCTCACAAAACTACCTATAGTCTATTCTCCTAGTCCTTGCATTGCATTGCCTTAGTTCTGCATTCAGTGTCATTGATCACCCCTTGCTGTTAGATACCCTTCCCATACTTGTATAACTTATTCGCAGATTTTCCTCCAAACCGTTCAATCCGACTTTCTCTGTCTTTCTTTATACATCTCTTGGTTACATAATTTTTTCCTTTGGTATCTTACATCATCTTTATGAAGATGGTACTGAGAGTTTCTTCTCTTTTCCAACCTTTACGCCTGCCCTTCTAGATCAAGTGTCCGATTGTCATACAACCATCTGACACTGGATGGCTCACCACTATGATGAACTCTTCTAAGATAGACATTATCTATTTTCTTATACAAAATGCACCAACATTTCTCATACATCCCATAATATTCCCATTGACACTCTTTTCCAGACACTATCCAAAAGCCTAGGGGTACTTTCCATCCCCAGTAAGCATTTGGAGCTCTTCCTCCGGAGCCTTGTTCGGCTCGAAATGCATCGGGCATCCAATTGAAAAATTAAATGGATAATCTGTTATGTTTGCTTATTATATTAATTCTGCTGTCAGATGTGTAAATAATTGAAACAACTGAGAATGATGTTTTCAATGTATTTAATTGAAAAAATGTGTTTAAAACTTTAATTGATTTTGAAAACGAAAATTGAAAAATAAAAACTAAAATAGTTTCGCAACAGTGCACAGTGGTCGGGTGTGAATTCACTCGAGGTAGGTAGGTTCAGTTTGCGGCACGTGAGGACAATCGAGATACCACTGTTGCACGCATAGATTAGTTGCGATAAGTTGAGACAAAAAAATCTTCAAAACGTTCTAAAAATTAGGTGTGCTTCTCCCCAATATTCATTTCTATCCTGTCACCACCACTCTATACCATATACATGGTATCCATCAGTGACCGGATCGGAGACATGAGCTATATCGTCCAGCAACATGATGATGATTCTCAGTTTTACCTGAAGGTGAAAGTGTATCAAGATGGGCCAACGTGCTGACTCTAGGTAACGTCCAACACAAGTTGGTTAATCATTATGAGAACCTGAAACACCAAGAGACAGAATTTTGTACTCCTTTCCACATCACCACCTAAATACAAACATTGGATTTTGGCTCTTTCAAACATTGCCTCGCTTAACTCTAGCCACTTTTCTTTTTAGTTGGCATGCATTTAGCAATTTGGAAGCGCATTTTTTTTTTAAAAAGTGCTTCACAGTTAAGTTTAACAGAGCAAAGTTGCAATAGAGGTTACTCTGAGTACGCTGAAAAATCGGGACCAGTTTATTCAGAAGAAATATATACATTCGATTTCCAAAGTCATTAAAAGAACTGGTCTTAGCGCAATAACCATCTGTATTTACACACACAACTCCGCAAGCCTCAAAAGGGGATGTACTTTGGTACTGACAAGTGAAGCCAGGCGGTCAAGTCGGATCCAGGGAAGAAAAAATGTCTCTCTTTCTCCCCTTTTTCCTCTCTCCCCTCCCTTTTCCTCTACTCATGTATATCCCATGCTCCATGTAAATATATATTTTTTTTATATACAATAAAAAAATTACAGAAATTAAAGAAAAAATGTGAATTGCATAAGCTAATATTATAGAAGATTTTTTTATAGTTTTAAGCGAATATATTTTGTGGTTACATTCTTTTGTAATGATTTTTATTAACGGTATACAAATTAAATTGAATTCTTGAAACTCATGTAAAGTGAGTTAGACAAGGATGTAGATAAGACAACAAATAACACATTATACAACAAGAGGACTTTACATAAATACACATGTATATATTCAGCATTGTGGAGGGAGGGGATTCACTAGTTTTTGTTCCGGAGAAGAGGTTACTTGCAACTTGAATTCCACCCTAAAAAAACGTGGTAAGGGGCACCTAGTTGTAGCTTTATCTGTTGTGAAACAGTAGCTATATAATCCTAGGTGCAGACTGGGATACAGAGTTTCGGAAATAGTTCAGTTGCAGACTAGATCAAGCAAATGCACTGTGTGAAATTACCGAAAATGCTCCTCATACCCGAAGGCTGTACACCTCGCACACCCTGCCTTAACTCCATCGCCTACCACCTAGAAACATTGGTCTCCCCCTCTTCTTGCCGCATTCATTCCATATTGAAGCTAGGTGGGCTTTTGGGATGATCAGTCAGACCCACAAGACTTACTGTCTACATTTTCTGAAACCCCATTGCCACAGGCATGCCGTTTTGAAATGAGGAAGAGCGCTCTGCACCAATGAGCTCTAGCGCCTGAATATCTCTAAACCCAAGAAGCTTCAGACATCAGTCACTTCTTTTTCAGGTGGCACCTCAAAGATCTGGAATTCGCTCTCTCCTGAATTGCATTTTCCATTCCCTCCACTAGTTTGGAAAAGGTCAATATGTTGCTCTTCGAGAAATGCCGGGCGCCTGAGATTTAATACAGTCTACTTCTCAGCCATTTATTTGAGCCTACAATTTTTTAAAAATTTGAAATCCTCTTCATAAATAATCTGAAAAGTCTACCCAAATCGCCACACACTCCATGGCTCAGAAATGCGACGGAAAGGGAAAAGTACTAAACGGCACACCTTTGCTCATGTCGCCTCTCCTGTGGCAGATAGCAAAATATACCTGAAATGTGTTCATTCTTACTCCGTTTAGAACTGGTAGTTACAGCCACTTGCTTAAAACTCTAAGGGGGAAGATACGTGGGGCACTGGGACGGAAATAAAAGGGTGGAATGTGGACTTTGGGTGAGGGGCAGCAAAGAAGTCACATAGGTGTAAGAATAATTGGGAGCAGAAGGAGGGGAAATGGTTGAAGCTAAGGGGCTAGGAAATAGCCACAACACAATTTCCCTGTATTACTTTTGTAGACTTCCGTTTAAATATTCAAAGCGCTCCCCTGCTTGCCTAACATTTCTCTCCCCGACATTTTCGTGATGATAATATCAGGGTATGGGATCCAGGACGAGATGATGATGATGGATGTTGGTTGATGGTGGGGTTCATGGTGTGAGGACTTGGTCCGGGCTGTGATGGAGTCATATGGGAAAGTGATTACAGGCAAAGGGGATGATGAGTGGTTACGGGGTTGGATGAAGTGGTCACAAAGTGCAGTGAATGATATCAGCTGATGTTGTCGGGATGTGTGTATAATTTTTCTACCAAAATCATAGTTAATCTCCAGGGTGTGTGATTATGCTTGTGGTGTTTGTATGGCATGAATCTAGTGGAGACGCAGCTGAGCACTGTATAATGTCAAAGGCAAAGTAGATGTGTGATTGTAGGGGTAACTGGTTTCTAAGAGTGCAAGTGTCCGTCACTGCACTGACATGCAGAGTGTTTTTAAAGAGGTGTCTGCAGCTCTTTTCTAAATTGGAGTAGGATAGGGACGGTCAGATGGATATGTGGGTGCCATTAAGAAGATGGAGGTTAGGGTAACATAAGAATAATCCAGGTTGTGGATTTATCTGGTTGTCATGACAAGGTCTGAAGTATGGTGTCCAAGATAGTTGGGGGGAGAGGTTGAGACATGCAGGATCTAGTAATAGCTAAGATTTGATTCCAATGTCCGAGGCGTGGTGCTAATATTCAAGGTATGATTACTGTCTTTGGGATGTGATCATGTTTATGGTGGTACAATGATTTGCATATTCTAATGTTACAGTGGATATGATTGTGATGCCCATGGTGTTTTAAAGCGTCAATAAAGAGAGCTTATTTTAATTTTTTAACTCCACGCTTTTGCATTTTGGTGGAAATGACACGATGAGCAAAAGCCCAGGTTTGCACACTGATTTGGATTTATGCAAACTAATAGTGAACTGCATTTCGCTGCCACTATCCAGAACATCTGTGGACCTACCAGTTGAGATCATTTCTTGAGTGTTGTCTTGAGGCTTCGAGCGTGTTAGATTATGATGCACTTAGTACAATACTTGGAATACTTTATGTGGAATGAAAATTATCAGCATGGAGAGTGCTGGTCAGTAAAGAGTAGACTGGCTGTAGGGATCCTACTTTTAGGGTGGCCAGCTGACCACTATATGGCATAGTTTTCTCATTCACTAAGAACAAGTTCTCAAAACAAAAGTAGCAACACAGATCTTCCTTCATCATCGCACAGTACGTTCTTCATCGCTTTTGGCAATCGTTGGAGACTGACTTCTGCAGTGGATTCTGACATTGCTTTTGTTTTGCGTCTGTGAGAAACCGACACACTTTTGGTGCAGACACAGTTCCCTATAATTTCCCTAATGACTCTACACTTGGCCTACTACTAGTTAGCCTGCAACCTTGGCCATCTGTCCTTAGTCGTTAGGAGAGGTAAGGGCCTCAGATCTCCATGTACTCACCTACCTTCTACTTGTGGGTGTGTCATATGAGCCACAAGCTCCGTGCCCCATCATTCGCGTATGAATCACTTCTACCTTCTCGATAAGACAGTAATGTGCCATTTTTTTATAAGCTGTTTTGATCATCTAATTTTTCTCGACTTCATTTGACATCTGTTGTGATAGGAATTGTTCTGCTTAGTATTGTGTATTTCCGTGATTGCTATTGTGTGTGCTTCTCATGTGAAAACCGCTAACTGTTTGCATTTGAGCCATGAAATGAGCAGTGCTCAGCTTGACGCCATATATGGCAGTGACCAAGTTTCCTGTGACGAGGGTTAATAGCGCAGGTGTGTCACCACTGTTTGTGCCATTTTTCTTCCACAGCAAAACCACATCTGCAGAAGTATTTTGGAGGCAGTGGTATGTCTCTCCTCATCAGCATATTCTTCCATTTTGCTATTAGTTTATCAATCTCCTAGTATGGTGGTGTTGCACACTTTCCCTTTTTTCCAAGGGAAAGTTTGCATCTGTTGTCCTAAAATTTGCTCCATGGGATGTAAGCCAATGAGTCTATGTGGAGTGTTATTGTAGTTTCTCATAAGTTAGCATATTACTCCATTTATGAAGATTCTGATGGATGCGTTTCTGTGATCCATTCCATTTGGTTGAGGCTACAGCAGCATTATATGTTCGTGCGTCACTGACCGATATTTGTTGGCTTCAGTATGTCGATAATCCCATTCACTGATACTTCATTCGGTGCAAAACTCTGCCTCGGATATGAATGCTGGCGCCTGGGTCACTAATGGAACTATAGAATTTCTCGTTGTTGACTATGAAGTAGTTTTCCAATTTAGGAGTCCCTAAAAAAAGGTTTCTTTCTTTGGCTTCCATGCTGCTTATGATAATTTAGATCTTTAGTGGCTCTGGACTACATGATTCCTTAACTTGGGCATTCATGGCATACTTTTCTGATGTGCTCTACCATAGAGTTTTATATCGGAAACTGATCTTTCTCTGAAAGATTTCTCGAGTCAACTGCTTACATGTTTTCATCTCTTGTTATATCATCACTTGATGCTTTTAAAAGGGTAGGGTAGTCTGTCATCCGTCTTGCAATCTGCTTCAACATAAAATGTATCCGAGTTAACTGCGGTGCCACAAAGTTAAGTTAGTCTTCTGCAACGGAAGAAAGCAGCCTTTTCCTAGGTAGGCGATAGCTTGATTTGCAGCGGGCATGAATTTACCCCCTGCTAGGTTTGTTAACAATTTTCAAATCTTACTCCGAGTAACCATATCCCCTAACTTTTGATGCAGGGTGGCATCTTGGCTGTCGGGTATTCATAGCTTATGAGCAAAGCAATGCAACCCTCACGGTGGTGACAGGCTTGTAGTACAAACACATGTGATGTTCACTGGCCCACACCACCACGAGGCTTTCTCTTCCAAGCTGCGAATGTGCGTGTTCCATCTCATTTGGGCCTTATTAGCATATTTTATCACCTAACCTACTGACTCTCGGTGTAGTTTGTGTTGTGGAAGTATGGTGCCAGCCTCTCTGCCTGGCATCTACCATGCTCTTGATATGTAATTAGGGTTGAAGTATGACGTGCGATATTCTTTTGCCACATCTTATGTAATTTCTAAAATGCTGACCGGTCAGAATCAACCCGAGCATCTTCCATTGTTTCATTAGTTCTCTAAGACCTGCTTGTAGCAACAAAGTCCATAATGTAACACATTTCTTTGGGGTCCCGGGTACCGTCCCCTTTTCATAGCCTTGTTTGTCAGCCACAGCATGTGTGTGTGACCACCATTGTGAGCACCCACTGCAAAGATATCCTGGTCAAGAAGACTTGCAATCTTCTCATTTTAGGCAACCGACGAAAGGGCATTTTGAGATGGTTTTCCAATATGGGACATAGCATCCCTAACAATTGAAAGAGTGCTGGAAACTACATGGATAGCAAGCCAGTATGGTCACTTCCTTAGTAGCTTGTAGTTTGATTCTTCAATACATAAACCTTTTATCAAAGAGGTGTAGATTTGAGTGTATTGTATAGCGTATTTTCTCAGATTGGCTACTGGAGTCATGACACTGAGAGCAGGCTTCACTAAATGGAGTTAGTTGAGTCTTTACTGTCTTTTTTTAGGTTTCGCTGGGGGGCGGAGCCGTTAGGCTCCTCCTCCAGAGAAATCTGTAGTTTCTAGTATGGGTGACTTGAACACGCCTCTCTGCTTCATTGGCTAGCTCCATAAATGGAGGCTAGCCATTGGAACAGAGAGGCGTCCGTCAATGCCGGACCAGACACGGGGGCGTTCCCGAGATTCTTTGGCTTTGGCGACGTCACGCGACGCCGGGAACGCCCCCGAGTCTGGTCCGGCCGGGCCGTGCTTGCTGCTGTCCTGCCTTGTGTCCCTCCTCCCGCCGTCCCCACGTTTCCCGCCTCCCTCCCGACGTCCGTGTCCTTTCCCGCCCCCCTCGTCCTCTCCCGCCCCCTCGTCCTCTCCCGCCCGCCCCCCTCGTCCTCTCCGAGGTTTCTCCGAGGTTTCGCGTTCGCCTACTCACGTAAAACCACAGCAATAGAACCTCTCGCCTTTTATTACTAAAAGCCCAGACCTGTGGGCTGAGCGGAGTAAGTTTGGGCTGTGCGGAGTCAGTTTAGTCTGGCGCGCTGCGGATTACACAAATACAACGCCGCTTGTCTTTCTTCTGTTTTAACTGAGATATGGTTCGTCCAATTCCAGCGACGTCATTAGCCATAACGTCTCAGCCGCGAGCCCGTAAACGCGTCACGCCTTCGCGCCCCGCCCCCTTTCTGAAACGTTGTCCCCCGCACTCCTTTCAAAAAATTGAACCGAAAGCTAGGACGTTTTGCCTGACTCACCAGTGCTACTGTCGCGACGCAACACTTTTGCGCATGCGCCTCTTGACGTTTCGAGCGCCTTCACGCTCTTTTTGCTTGCCGTACACCTCTTCCTCCTCGCACCCCTCCCCTATCGCACTAAGTCACGTGACGAGACGGGCGAGGGCGGCCATCTTGTACAAACACGAAAACAGAAGGGAGGAGGTGAGGAGGAGTGTCACACAGAGTGATAGCGGCGGGGAACTCGGGGCGCCCAGCAGCGGACGGACCGCAGGGCGGAGGGAGAGCGTGCCCTTCCGGGTAGCGGCCCTCCATTTAACAGCCCCGGGCCTAAGGGCGGCGCGATACCGAGGAGGAGGCCGCGCCCCCCCCCCTCGCCGACCCCTTCCCTGTGGCGAGAGCCGCCCCCTCCAGAAAGCCTCCAGGAGCCTGTTTCCTCTCAAAACCACAACTGTCAGCTGGGACAGAGCGGCCTGCCTGCTGCAGGTGAGTGGGCGTGATGGTGGCCAGGGGGTGTGGGAGCAAGGGCTGAGGGGTCCGCTCTCTGCGAGGTGGCAGGGAGTCTGCTGAAGGCACTGGAAGCTTGCTCCAGATAGTGGCAAGGAATGGCTGGACACAGGTCACATTGAGCACGCATCAGTCATATTCCATATCGAAACAAGGTGTGTGGCTTATTGCGAGTCTCCCCTCAAATCCCACGGCTCCCAATCGAAGCTGTACAGATTGTGAAGTCTTATTTTGGGAGTCAATACTGGATATTTGGCCCACCTGTGCAAATTCAGCAGCACACCTGACAGAGCACTGCGGAGGCCCGTGATTAGTGTGTGGATCTCGTTGCCAGGCAACAGCAAGGCACTTTCAAATTTTAACCACCATAATAACTGCATTTTTTCTCGAGGTTTTACCTACACCTTAAAGAAGACAGCTGCATAGTTACCACATCCTTGTGACTGGGGGTGAATGTTTGCATTGTTCAGCATTCCGTCCATTGTTTGTTCTTTTGCTTCCGTTGTCCTAAGTGGTCTGAGATTGTGTGTCACATGGTGCAAACCTGGCTGGTGATGTTAGCCTCTCATCCTTCCAGACTGGGAAAACAATCACCAGCGTGACTGTTCATGAAGCTAACACATCTATGGAGTACTACATGCATGTTATGCTGCTTCATGGAGTGTGCATATGCTGTATATTGTGTGGTAATCACTTTTCTCATATGTAGTGCTGTGCTGCCGACACATTAAAATGTATAATTTACAGTGGCCCACTATTTGCCCATCTTAATAGTGAACAGAATGTTAGGGTAAATATGTAGCAGGCTGGAGAAATAAAACACAATACATTCTACACTGTTTAAACCTTTTCGTGTTTTGGTTACACTTATTATTGGAATGAGTGGTCGATTAATATATATTTGAGCCCTTCTTAGAGATTTTATGTTGGGGTCATGTTCTTTATGGTAATATATCTTCCGAAATCCCGATCACTGGTCTTTAACGTAATTATGTTTGATTTTGAGGTTTCAAAAACAGCCATTTCCCAAGGGACCGGGTGGCACAGCATCCGGAGTCTATACACCTCTAGGTGATAGCTCTAAAACTGCCAAAGTCAGCAGGGAGTGTTTTTATTAAGGTGCGGAGGTGGGAGGTGCGTCTGTGCCAATGTACCTGAATGCGTGCGGCGCGAGGGGTGTTGCTCCGAGTGCAGGGATTTCTGTGCCAGTGCGGGGTGAGTGGTGTTCTACAGGAGAAGGGGTGGGCCTGTGTGGATGCAGGAGAAGGGGGTGGCCCTGTGTGGATGCAGGAGAAGGGGGTGGGCCTGTGGGTGTAGGAGGACGGGTGGGCCTATCTGTGAGTGCAGAGGCAGGGGGGTTTCATGTGTAAGTGCTGATACAGGATGTGTGCCTATGTGAGTGCAACAGGAGAGGTGTTTGTGAAAGCCAGGGGAGGAGAAGTGGTTTCCCTGTGCAAGTGCAGGGGATGAACAGTGCTAGTGCGAGTTCAGAGTGATGAGTGTGTCTTTGATAGTGCAGCCCATTAAGGTCATACTTATTTGTACTGGCCATGCTTGTTTCTTAACTTCCTGACATTTTGACGCAGCGTGAACACATTACTTTTTGTGGTCCAGCCCACGTAGTTTAACTTGTCTGATTGCAAAATGCCTACTGTGTGCCTACAACCTGTCCATTGCTTACCATTGGTTGTGTTTATTGTCAATCTCATTTATTTGCTTCTTATTCAATGACTTTTTTTGTCTCGGATTTTGTCTCTCACTCCGTGAGAGTGCATAGGTTTATCAGCTCTTTTCTTCTGTCCCCAGTGTGATCCCCACAAAATTCCCCCCCCCCCCCTATGTTCAATGTTTCTCTCTCAGAGCTGTTGGCAATGTAAATAACAATGCCATTTATTTATAAGTAAAAACAAAAAAGAAATGTCATGAGCAATGCCAATAGCTCTAACTTTTCCAAAGGCGAAACCATTGCATTGTAAATGCTTGTTTATACTCTGGCATGCTCATGAAGTTGTGCTACAGTGTAGTACGAATGTCATGTCACCATATGCTGTCTTGTTGCCAAATTCTCAAAACCCCAACAGTATGTTTTTTGCCTCCTTATAGCCAGGCCCCTTCAAAATCCAACTGAATCGCTAGAGGAAAACCTCCCGGCCTTGTTACATCACTATTTAAATCTATGTATCCATTCCACTTTTTGAAGATGATCCATCCAACATCCTTTTTTCCTCGTTTGAGGCATCTTTCATGAGTGTGATTGCGATTATTGGACTAATTGTCTCGTATGCTTGAGCGCTGCAGATTTCATGGGGCTGACTGACTGTGTTTGCTTTGTGGAGTTTCACCGAGTGGTTTACTCAATCACAATCGGAGCACTTGTGGGCCAACCCTGGTCCAGAACCATTGTGAGCGAAGGACAGTCCACAGCGATAGCTTATCTTCCTACTCCAGCCTATGGCTTGCCTTTTCAGCTCCCTCTTGCGCCTCTGTCAGCAGTACATGTTTGCACTTCTCGCATCATCCAGCCTCCATTTATATTGCACGAGTCTCTACCCTGGTATCCTTTCTGGCCTGGGTCAAAGGTTTCTATAGTCGTTTGGCTTTGGCATTGTTGAATGCATGGAAATCACATGTCCCTCATTCACGAAGTCCTGTGGTGCTTGCATTCATTGACTCTCTGAGGATCTGATAAGCTGTATTAAATATTTAACATTCATAATTAATGTTCTGCTGCAGCTCAAATGTTTCATTGGTACATTCACTGTTTTTTCTTGTACTCATTAATTTTTTATTTTTTTTAAATCATTTTGTTTGTGGTAGTATAATTTATTGGTACCAGCCATCATCTCCCACTGGGCTGACACACCAGTTCATTGAAACGTCACTCAAGTAGTTTTTGTTTTGGTAATTAACAAACTTTTAAATAATGTCTCTGAGCACTGCCCAAGTGTCTGCGTGTCAAGCATAGCAAAATGTGTAGGCCTTCGGACCATGCTAGAACACCTTGATGTCTGTCATGGTTGTATCCTGCGACAAACTTGTCTGTGTGTGTCCAAGATATGAGTGAAAATAATTGCTTTCAGTAGTTGGATGCAGGTCTCTGGTGGCAGCATGTGTTGCACAACCTGTGTATCTCGGTGCCATGCTTCTGTTTGCAGAGTGGTCAGTGGACGGGGCCCTTGTGGGATGATGCAGGGTAGTTCATGATTACATTAGTTTCATACAGTGGTAGCTTTTTCACCCAGATACACTTGCCCATAAATGTAATTCGCATGCCTTGTTAGTGTCCGTATTTCTGGAATTCAGGCTTACAGGAGCCGTGTTTGCATCCTTGCTGACTGGCAGAAGGGGCGTGCAGCTCATGCAAAAATAACAGGGCCCAGACTGTGAGCTTTTACATAGCTGACCTGGCCCTGATCCAAAGATGGCTGCACGAATTCATGCACCAAGCACCTGCCTTTCAAAGGGTCACTGGTGGTGGATACTGAGAAAGCACTGCCAGATATCACCGCATGCCTGTGCACAAGTTATTCTATACGTGGCCTCAATATCGGTGCCACAAGAAGTCCAGCAAAACTTCTACATGTGGCATAACTGCAAAGTCTGGAGCTGCCCATAAAGCCCCCAGGAACCACAGAGCTAGGGGTGAGTACATCCACCCTGGACCATCGATGACAGGAGTTATAACCAGGTTGATCTGTTCCTCCTCCTACTGGTGTAGTAAGCATGCACCCTCAGCAGCGCAGCCGCCCTTTGCAGTGCAGGCATCACTTTGCTTATGATATCGGATGAACGCACTGGCCTGGATGAGTGAGTGTGACTTTGGGATTCTCTGCACCCAGGGAGCGCTGTACCACAGTATGCTTGATGCATTCTGTTCCCGCAGGACTCATCTCAGGATGCTGGGAGCACGTGTTTGCTCTGAAGCCTGGACGGTCTAGTCAAAGGGATAGAGGAACACCTGGAATTGTAAATGTCCCAGTTTCCAGCGTGATCCCTGTCCTCCAGTCTCTGCACAGGCACTGGGAGTGCATAGGTGTCTCAGAAAACTCACTTCCGGGACCTACACATTTCCATAGAAAAAGAGCGTGCTGGCCAGTGTCATATTTCCTTCATGCCAGGCCCCAACACTGCTATGTTTGGCTTCTAAAGCTCTAAAAACGACTGGTGTCCAGGTGCTTGCCCTATGCTAAGGATTTTGTGGACTTCATGCAACGCAGGCTCCTATAAGTCAAGTGTTCCTCCTGACGCTGCACAGTCATCCCAAACCAAACCGTTAAGGTTATGCCAAAGATGGGTGAAGTGAGGCAACCCAGGTATTGGGATCTGGTTTGAGGCGAGAGCCCACAAGTGATACATTTGTCATAGTGCGACGGTTACTACCAGTCCCAGCCTAAGCGTACTCGCTGGACCCAAAGCTCTCGAGTCCAGGCCCCGAAAGGGCCCAGAGGCGCGGGTGGGAGTGATTCACAGACCCTCTGAGGGCCACGGAGCCGGGCCCTCTGAGGGCCACGGAGCCGGACCCTCTGAGGGCCACGGAGCCGGACCCTCTGAGGGCCACGGAGCCGGACCCTGATTTCATGTCTTAAACCTGCATTTGAGAGCTTTGCATTGAATACTAAAAGATGTTGGAAGCCTCATGTTCTTAAAATAATTTTTAATAACTAACACACCTTAATTGGCCTTGTACCGAAATAAATAAATACACTGCCCTAAATGTGTGGTAGTGAACGTTGCCGTTCCAATGCTGGCGAGCCCAACAAAATAAAAAATAAAATGGCAGCCCTCTATCTGTTTCGTGTGCCTTGATGGGGTGGGGGGCTGAAGGGGATTTGAATGCGGATTCCCTTTGCAGGCTCGGTTTGAAGCCCTGCTCTTAACTATCTGCTGCCTCGACACTCGGTACAAACGGAGTAGCAGCAGAAAGAAATGGGCTGCAACTTGCAAAACTACGCGACTCCAAGCGCCACCGCCTCAGCCTGCCAACTCATTTTTTCCCCAGTGAAACAGACTATTTTTTAATTTTTTTACGTCGTCCGTTGCAGCTCTGTGGAACGCAACTTGTGCGTTGGAGCATACAGGCCTCTTTCTCTAGGGCCGAGAAAAACGTCAGCGGCGAGAGCGGTCTCAGAAAACAAAACGGGTCTAGTACAGCCCACCTGCCCCTGCAGCACCCGGGACACAGTCCACCTCCCACCTGAAGAGTCTGGCAGCCGCGAGACGAAGTTCAATGCCACCCAAAACTTGACTCCTGCACGGGGCCGTAGCCACGGAGTGGGGCAATTGAGGGCCGGGCCAGCTCAGATTTTTTATTTTATTTATTTTTTTGGCAACCTCGGACCTCCTGCCCCTCCCCCCCCCACCCCCCAACCACCCACCGTGACAGCTGGCAAAAACAGTTTAGTGGAGAGTCTGACTGCAAAGTGAGAGGATAAAGTAAAGTGACCTATGTGACAATCTTTCGGAGGTAGGGACAGGGCCACTGGAATCATTCTGAAATTATGCGGGAGGCCCAAATTATTCGGCAAGGTTGACACAAAATTATGCAACAAGAAAACATAAATTATGTGCTTTAATGTGGCGCATGTTTGATAGCGTTACTTGAAATATATTTCGTAATTTTTACACGGGGTTAAAAGATTCACTTCATTAGTACCAAAGCTACATCTAAATACAGCTATAAGTAACTGAAAGGTAACTAGCTAACCTTCCACTGTATGGCAGCACGTGATTCAGTGTTTTTAGTAACTTTCGTCTGAGTTACAATTTTCTTTATTTTTAAAAAAAAATCTGCAGATGAAGAATTGTGGCAAGTGCAGCAAATTCATAATTCTGCCGGGAACATGGCAGCAGAATCGCATACTTCCAGTACCCCTGCATATAGCAAGTGTGAAAAGAATGACTGTAGGATGGCAATTTGTTTCTAAAAATATGTGAATACCTGTAAATAAACTGTACAAATATTTCAACATAAATCGGCAGTTATGAGGGCTCAAATGAAGCATGATTTGTAATTCTGAAGTGTAATGGTAACAAAGATTTTGATAGGCTCAAAACAAACTTGGTGATGCACAAATAATAAATATTGTATTGTGTTACAGCATTTGTAAATGTGTTTACTACCCCATGTGTGGAACTGTAATGCTTACATACATGGGCAGCAAAGTACACCATATATGGTGTTCAATTCCCTGCCTCGGCGGGTCTTGGGCTCAAAATTCCACGGACCTGATAATTCTCGCCTCGGTGCCTATTCCAATCATGGAGTCCCACTCTGCAACTCTGGGCAATAGCTTGCTTAATCTCCACAACGCTAAGGATGCCTGGCCTCCACCTTGGGGGTGCCCAGGAGTGGACGCCTCACAGGGAAAGCCAGGATGGGTTCAACAGTGGTATTCGTACAAGCGCCTTGAGACCCTTGCGGGTGAGTAGTGCGCTATACCAGTATCAATTTACATTTTTTTTACATTTTGTCTGGGAAGTGTTTCCATGTTATGCGTGATTACACCCAAGGTGCGGTTCTCATGGTATTGGACGCATCGCATAGCCGTGATGTGTTTGAGACACAGACACACAGTTTAAGGATTTTCAATACACCGGCAGCTTTGAACAGTTCTTCAGGTCCCTTTATGGTATTTTTTAAATTATATTATAGTCTGCTTAACTGGCCTAAGCTGGCATGGTTGAAGGGAGAGCAAAGTGGAGAGATTGGCTGGGATGTGCATTGTTACTATCATTCCATATCGGTGTCACTGTGAGATGTAAACAAGTCCATAACGTATAGATATTGGGGACCTACTGTATCCAACTAGATTTAAGTCCTCTGATTGACCTGCAGTGTGTGACCGGTCTCTTGAGTTATTCTGTGCCTGTTCATTTAGTGATCGCTGATTTATTGTCTACACAGTAATGGTGATGAACAGCACTTGTAGGAGATATGTCTTATGTGAATATAAGAGGTGCAAGTTACAGTTGGCTTCCAACAGCTGAGTAATATGGTACTTTTAGTATTGTTGCCCAGAAATGTACTATCTGAAATTATCTAACTATATATTATCCTGGTGAACCGTAGGTCAGCCCTCCTTAACTTACCGGCCTATTGAAAGTAGTTTGCTGGTTGGGTTAATTCCTATTTGTGGATTGTAATCTAAAGATTGATCGTGAAGGTGTGATGGTCTTTCTGGGTTCTTCTTCCAGAATGTGTGGTGGTGTAGTTGTCTCGCAAATAGCCATGTTTTCATTGGTCTTCTGAAGTGGATATGCTTCTGGCTCCTTTGAATGCTGACTGGTAGAGAGTTCCAGAACTTGGCGGCTTGTACTGAAAAAAACAGCCCCCCCTTAAGGATTTTTAATGGCAAGGTGGTATGATAAGTGATGCAAGCCTGGAGCGCGGTGCCCTGTTTTCTTTGTAATGCTTTACTTTAGCTTGTAGATAGTGGCCATTTTTCTTGTTTGGCCTGTGAACAATGCAAAGTGTCTTGAACATTAACGCTCTTGTAATAGCTAGGAAGAGGAGTGATTGCAAGACTGGAGCCATAAGTTCTCTTGGGTGAAGGAACAGCATTTTGGGTGAGTTGTATCTTGCATATGATCAACGCGGGTGCATTAAGGATCGCCTGTTGGCATAGTACAGTTTGGAGATTACGAGTGTGAGGATAGCTTGTAGGTTCTATTGGTGTCCAAGGTATGGGAAGATGCAATATAGTGTTTTTATTGTGTGCAACCTATTTGACATTAACATGTGTAAATATAGGTCTGAATCTACGCTGACCCTTAAGTTTCTCACTCTTCTTGATATTGTGGGAGGGGCCTCATGTGCATTAGACTTTGTAACAGTAAGCTGGCATTTTTGCCATTATCCGCTGGTCCTAATCTCTGTTGTTTGCAGTATTTAGCTTTAGATGGTTATTAATCATCCAATTGTTTATGGCCCGAAGGCAGTGATCAAATTTTGAATTGTAGTGGTCTTCCAGATCATCCATTTTAGAAATGATTTTGGTGTCATCTGCATAGTTGTACCAGGTGAGGTTGAATGATTTAGTCAGATTTGATAAGGGGGTTAGGTAGATTTGAATAATAGAAGGGGGATATAATATACCCTATTAGGGACACAACAGTGTTGTGTGTGAGGAGCTGATGTGAATGGCGGTACCAACACTAGTTTACAGTCACAGATTAAAGGTCAATAATTCAATGGGCAGTAGCTGAACTCCGTTCCCACCTTTGACATATGATCTGTCCAGCAGGAATTTGCTTTAGAAAAAGATTGTACAACTGTACAGGACATTGAGTCATGTTGTTCTTAAGCCAGCAACTTTCATGGTCTTTCCTATTCCTGATACATAAGTGGGTGTCACTACCTAAACCTACCAGCCATTCATATGCAATGTCCAATCAGAAAACTCAAGATTGCAATATGGCATAGTGCTTTGATTAGCCTATTGTGCTGAGGCCGAGTCATCACAAGATAGGTGCAATTTATATTTCAGACATTGCTCCTGCAGAAAGCCTTTCTAGGTGCACTGGCCTGTTGTGAAATATTGCCTGGCGAAATAATTTATCTGCTCTAGAGATCTTTATTTTGTTTACAAGAGCCAGTTAGTTTGTTTATGTAATGAGCCTACTTGCTGAGAAGTCCAGCAATTAAGGAGGTGATTTGACTTTCCAGTGTACATTTAAATGTGGCAGTCTCTTAATTGTTTAGAAACACGAAGCTTGACTTTTATCTGCACCAGTAGTAATACTGAACAGTTCTTCTGCAAGTAAGTTTTTGCATTTGTAGTGCACATGACATGCATTTGTGCTTTCTATATTGACCTTTTAAAAAAGTGAATGCTGGTCCAAGCCGTGTAAGCCACATAGAGGGTGGCACCTTCAGGATTCTTTGCAAGGAATCTGCTGCATGGGAAAGAGTGGAGAAAGACAATAATTCTGAAAATGGAGAATTCGGTTTCATCTAAATGGGGGGGGGGGGGGGGGGGGGTACCACGCAAGTAGGATCGGAGAGAGAGGTTATCAAAGAGCAGGATTCTAGAGGTAGTGCTTCTGCATGCCCATAGCTAGAGATGGAACAAGTGCCCTAAGCCAGGCCACAGGCCCTAAATCCCGGGCTCGCAAAATCACCCGTCTTTTATCATGCCTACCTGTCATGTTGGTCAATTTCTAACGAAAGTCTACTTTTGTACAATACCATTTGCACAATTGCCCTCTAACTATGAGCTGTGTATGCCAATGTCGGAGCCTACTTCAAGTACATGCAGCTTCGACTGGTGTAATTGAACTATCCATCTCCTTTTCTTTTTTCCCACAACCTCATAGAGAAATTCATTGTGGGGCCATCTCAACTTCCCCTCTAAAATGACCTCTAAATTCTTTCTAGTTTTCACTATTGTTGCAGTCATGAACTTTCATGGTCTTTCCTATTCCTGATACATAAGTGGGTGTCACTACCTAAACCTACCAGCCATTCATATGCAATGTCCAATCAGAAAACTCAAGATTGCAATATGGCATAGTGCTTTGATTAGCCTATTGTGCTGAGGCCGAGTCATCACAAGATAGGTGCAATTTATATTTCAGACATTGCTCCTGCAGAAAGCCTTTCTAGGTGCACTGGCCTGTTGTGAAATATTGCCTGGCGAAATAATTTATCTGCTCTAGAGATCTTTATTTTGTTTACAAGAGCCAGTTAGTTTGTTTATGTAATGAGCCTACTTGCTGAGAAGTCCAGCAATTAAGGAGGTGATTTGACTTTCCAGTGTACATTTAAATGTGGCAGTCTCTTAATTGTTTAGAAACACGAAGCTTGACTTTTATCTGCACCAGTAGTAATACTGAACAGTTCTTCTGCAAGTAAGTTTTTGCATTTGTAGTGCACATGACATGCATTTGTGCTTTCTATATTGACCTTTTAAAAAAGTGAATGCTGGTCCAAGCCGTGTAAGCCACATAGAGGGTGGCACCTTCAGGATTCTTTGCAAGGAATCTGCTGCATGGGAAAGAGTGGAGAAAGACAATAATTCTGAAAATGGAGAATTCGGTTTCATCTAAATGGGGGGGGGGGGGGGGGGGGGGGTACCACGCAAGTAGGATCGGAGAGAGAGGTTATCAAAGAGCAGGATTCTAGAGGTAGTGCTTCTGCATGCCCATAGCTAGAGATGGAACAAGTGCCCTAAGCCAGGCCACAGGCCCTAAATCCCGGGCTCGCAAAATCACCCGTCTTTTATCATGCCTACCTGTCATGTTGGTCAATTTCTAACGAAAGTCTACTTTTGTACAATACCATTTGCACAATTGCCCTCTAACTATGAGCTGTGTATGCCAATGTCGGAGCCTACTTCAAGTACATGCAGCTTCGACTGGTGTAATTGAACTATCCATCTCCTTTTCTTTTTTCCCACAACCTCATAGAGAAATTCATTGTGGGGCCATCTCAACTTCCCCTCTAAAATGACCTCTAAATTCTTTCTAGTTTTCACTATTGTTGCAGTCATGAATGTTTTTAAAACCCACTGTTCATCACTCATTTCCTAAAATGTTTTAAATTCATATGCCCCAGGCTCTCTGTAAAGTTATCTTAAATTAGTTAAATTAAAACTTCACTTTATGAAGTTGGGCAGAATTAGGCAACTCCACACTTTATGAAGCAGATGAGGTTTTCTACCTTTACGTGAGGTAAGCTTTACCTATCGGGTCTTCCAGGTGTAAAAATCCCTGTTGCAGAATGCCCCAGGTAGGTCATCCTTCAGCAAAAGAATGTTGAGTGGAGCTAGAAAACCACAGCCTGAGGTAAGAGGAGAGTGAGAGCTGATACCAGCCTATTTTTTTTGTATATTTTTTTTTAAACTACATAAACTTTACATTTTACAAAGCTTGAACAGTTTGGAGAATACACAAACTGCAAGTCAGCCTACTTTACAACTGTACACTCCTTCTTTAAATCATATCTAATTGATAGGACTTAAAGCTGAATTGGGAAAAGTTGAATGAGTGTGCATTAATATATACCTAAAAAAAATCCCTGTATTGCTTCACATAGAATCACATGGTGTGCACCCTGAATTAAAAAATGAAGAATATTGAGGGCAGAATACTGAATCCAAAATATTGACAGGATAGTAAATATTGATTATCTATGCCTTCCTGTACCTATTCAATATATTCATATTCAAGTATGTAGCTGTGGAGTTGGGAATCGTACATCTATACTTCCCTACATGCACTTACATTTTGATATTTTTCTGTCCCTAATGTTCTTGTACCATGATGTTCTGGGTTCTGATATTTAGTAGTACAACCATAATTTGGGAAAGAATGCACCTATAGAGCACAGGTTTAATGTTTGGTCACAGCTGTAGGCCATGCCCCTTCAAAATATACTTCCGGCTACAGACCACCAGCCCTGTGTCATGTCACGCAGGGATACATCAGCATCCATCTACAGGCGGCACTTGAATTCTGGTTTTTAGGCGTTTGTTTCATGAAAAGTGGAACTGTATGTGTATCTATGACTGTCTGCTGTGGCATATAGTGTGGACCCACCCAGTGACGCTGGATCAATTTTGAGTGGGCTCACTGGCCATCAACATCACCTGACCTAACTTGCTCTGTTGTGCTTCCAGGCAAGGAGTGTAGTTATCAATAGTGCACATATGCAGTGTCACCAAGACCCAGAGCGGCGAGGGGTACTCTACACCCAATGTTCGCTACCAAACCAAGGTATGGGGACCCGTTTTTCCTGCTTCCATTTGGGCCTCTGGCACTCTTGCTATGGCACTATTCCAAGCAGCTTAATATATATTTTGAGATTTATTCTCCAGCACAAATATTTATGTATTAGAAAACCTCAGGCTTACCTTCACCTCAGCAAGTGAGCCATTGGTTAGGTTTATAAAATGCCCTAAAATCACAACCTGAGAGAGGATCCGTAAACGGCTCTCAGCGTTCAGGGAATTAGCAGTACATTGACAAACAGTGGTTTGTCATGCGACAGTCTTTACTTAAATGCACATTAAATGCTTGCAGACTATTAAATAAGTCCTTCTTTGTTAATTCTCCACATGAACTCCATCAAGGTCATCTGGGGGTGCTGATTCTTCTAGTGCCGATGGACCCAGCTGTCCATTGTGATACCAGGACCTGAACTAGCACTGTTGGGGGCCTACTAGCAGGACCATTAATTAGCGAGGATTGCCCATCGTTCTTGTCTAGGGTCCATCACACCGCAGCAGGGTCAATGCGTCCTAGCAGGGCCAAGATTCCCACACAGCAAAGCAAGACGGCCCTACTACACTCTCAAACTCACCGCTTCCCAAGCCGGGCTCTGCACCAAGTGCTCAGAGGTCACACAAAGAAACTTAAGTTTCCTGTGTGTGCATTATATATACATTTATAGATGGCTGGTTCCTGCCTGAGGTGGCATGGTGGGCATATGTATTAAACTCACCCAACTAATCAAGCACTTGTTTAAGGGTAGACTCCCTCCTACCCCTCTCCCCCACTTATGCCCCCACGTCACTGTTTTGAATTGGGCCCAGCAACAAGGAACGGCTAGTGTCCATTCCTGTAGCTTTGTTTTAAATCCGAATGCCCACCCAATAAATGTTTCCTGTTTACATCTTCCCTGTGCTTTAAGTGGGGGAAATAAAGTTTGTTGACACTAAAAGGGATGTAACCAAAGAAGTGTAACTGGGGCTTCTTTATGAATGGCGTGGCCTATGTAATTATAGGTAAGGACTAAAGCATGTGAACTAGAATACCGTCCTTGACACGGCATGCTGCCTGACCAGTATTTGGGTGCCTCTATTTCTGGTTTCTGTTACTGCTTCCAAATACATCATACAACAACAAACCTGCAGTTTAAAACAAATCTGTCTCATTGGCTTAACCAATGATTGTTAAAATAGTGATGGGTGGAATGTGTGAATTACCCTCAGCCACTGGTGTTTACTCAGGACCGCATTACAGTCTATCACTTGTTTGCCCACCATGCCGGCTCAGGCAGGAATCAGCCCAATCCAAATCAGCCTTAGTGATGCTGCATTTGGAACAATCCAGTCCATTTGCCAGGCCAGACCCCTTGTGAACAGTAGCATAAGTAACTTCCGGCCTCTTTTTAGTCGATTTGGGCATAGTCAGCAGGGTGCAAGTCCAACGCATGATTCTAGATGCTATAATTAAAAAATGTATTATAGTCCCAAGCGGATTTGAGAGTACAAGGTAATTGGCTCATATTCAATTATATAAACTTTTAGTCGCTGTTTTTTCCTATAATTTATTGCTCTGTATCAAATCTATTCCGTATTCATAAAGGTAAATGGTTCTTTATATGTTCCATAGGTTTCATTATAATATAATAAAGATTTCTTCTCCGTGAAACAATTCCAAAGACATTTCGAACTACCTGTCCTACTCCAGGAAAATGCCCTTTTTTCTGCAATGTAGAAGACAACTATTCTTAACTTGAACAAGCCAAAATATGAAATTAAGTGACTGTGTTTTGCCTAACCAAAAATTGCCTCTGAGGCAGTTGCTGCCGGCATGTCTCACGGGTGGCAGGGGGGGATGAGGTGGATTTCGTGCGGGTAAGGGGGGGTCGATCAGGGAAGGGGGGTGGAGTTTAATTTGACAGAAAAAAAATGGAATTAACTTTCTGCCGTCTGGGTCCCGCGTCTACTCTGCTCCTGCTCTCCTACCTCCGGCAGGGACAGGAAGTAGGCAGCCTGGCTCCCTCTGATCCCTCCCCTAAACTAATCTCAACGCTGCAAGCAGTGTTGTGATTGGTAGGGACGCCTCCCAGCCAGGGGCTTACAGGGAGGCCATGTTCTCCATCCAGCCTGCATGGAGAAGATCAGGGTGCGCATGACTGGTTTGGGCGGCCCCAGAGGTCCGACCAAACTGTCATAGCGCCCTCAGGAGTGGGCACACCACTCCTCGCCTGGCCTGGCTGCTTGCAGAGCAGCCTCACCCACATTCCCGCTCTCAACCAAATATAAAATGCTAATAACTGGAATTTATTACCATTTCATGTTTCTGCTTCTCGCACTGCGGGAAAGCAGTGGGGCCACCCTCCTCCACCCTAGTGGAGGAGCCACCCCTGCTCTGAGGCTCAGTGCTTTATTCGTGATTGTAACCAAAATGCTTACTTTATCAACATGGTGTGTTAAATGAAAGATACTGAATTATCAAGCGAGTGCACATCAAAAAAGACTCCATTGAGTTGAATTCTAAAATGATTACAAAATAAAATGTAATTATGTATACGAAGGTAATGTGAGATTACGTAGTTTATTAATTCAATTCAGTTAATTTATATAGCGCACTACATACCCGGAGGGTCTCAAGGCGCTTGGGGAAGGGTGGGGGGATTACTTGTCGAATATCCAAGTTTTAAGTTGCTTTCTGAATGCTGGGTGGCTCTCAGTGAGGCGAAGGTGAGTGGGAAGTGAGTTCCAGGTTTTGGCCGCCAGGTGTGAGAAGGATCTTCCTCCCATGGTGGTTTTGTTGATGCGAGGTACAGCAGCAAGGGCTTGGCTGGAGGAGCGCAGTTGGCGGAAGGGGGTGTAGAAGGAAAGTCGTGTATTGAGGCAATCGGGTCCAAGTTTGTAAAGTGCTTTGTGTGCGTGGGTTAGGAGGCGGAATGTTATCCTCTTATTGACGGGGAGCCAGTGGAGTTTTTTCAGGTGATCAGATATGTGGTCGTTACGCGGGATATCAAGTATGAGTCTGGCTGATGCGTTCTGGATGCGTTGGAGTTTTTTCTGAAGTTTTGTGGTGGTGCCGGCGTATAGGGTGTTTCCGTAGTCCAGTCGACTAGTAACCAGTGCGTGGGTGACCGTTTTTCTAGTTTCGGTGGGGATCCAGCGAAATGTTTTTTTAAGCATGCGAAGAATGTTGAAGCAAGATGAAGAAATGGCGTTGACTTGTCTGGTCATCGAGAGAGAGGAGTCCAGAATGACGCCCAGGTTCCGTGCGTGGTCTGTCGGGATGGGTGCTTTTCTGAGGGACTCTGGCCACCAAGAGTCGTCCCAGGCAGAGGGGGAGGTACCTAAGATGAGGACTTCTGTTTTGTCGGAATTCAGTTTCAGACGGCTTTGCTTCATCCACCCGGCTACTTCTTTCATTCCTTCATGTAGGTTGGTTTTGGCGGTGTTGGGGTCTTTGGTGAGAGAGAGGATCAGTTGAGTGTCATCAGCATAGGAGATGATGTTGAGGTTATGTTGGCGTGCGATGGCCGCGAGGGGGCTCATGTATACGTTGAAGAGGGTGGGACTGAGTGAGGATCCTTGTGGGACGCCGCAAATGACTTCAGTGGCCTCTGACTTGAATGGTGGGAGGCGGACTCTCTGGGTTCTTCCGGCAAGGAACGAGGTGATCCATTCCAGTGCTTTTCCTTGGATTCCGATGTTTCTGAGGCGTTGTATCAGGGTGCTATGACAGACTGTGTCGAAGGCTGCGGAGAGGTTGAGGAGGATGAGGGCGACTGTGTCTCCATTGTCCAGTAGAGTTCGAATGTCATCTGTAGCTGCGATGAGGGCGGTCTCTGTGCTGTGTTTGGCTCGGAAGCCGGACTGTGAGGAGTCGAGGGAATTGTTGGTTTCGAGGAAGGCGGCGAGTTGGTTGTTAACAGCTTTCTCGATGACTTTGGCCGGGAATGGAAGGAGCGAGATGGGGCGGTAGTTTTTGAGTTCAGTGGGGTCTGCTGTGGGTTTTTTCAGGAGTGCGCTGAGTTCGGCATGTTTCCAGCTTTCTGGGAAGGTGGCGGAGTTGAGGGAGCAGTTGATGACGTCTCGGAGGTGTGGTGCTATGATGGAATCTGCTTTGTTGAAGATGTGGTGAGGGCATGGGTCTGTGGGGGATCCAGAGTGGATGGAGTTCATCAGGCGGATGGTGTCCTCAGTGGAGATTGGGTTCCATTCATTGAGGATGTTCAAGGGGGGTGAAGGTACGGCAGAAGGTTGGGTGGGTTGGTCTCCGTGTTGATTGTCGAAGCTGTTGTGGATGTCTGCGATTTTGTCGTGGAAGAACGAAGCTAGGGAGTCGCAAAGGGTTTGAGAGGGAGTGATGTCGTTGGAGTTGGCAGTGGGGTTGGTAAACTCTTTGACGATGTTGAATAATTCCTTGCTGTTGTGGGCGTTGTTGTCCAGTCGGTCTTTGAATGCGGCTTTCTTGGCAGACCGGATCGGTTGGTGGTGTATGCGGGTGGCGTTTTTGAAGGCGTCCCTGGTGCTGGTGTTTGGGTCTTTTTTTCCAGGCCATCTCAAGGGAGCGGCAAAGTTTCTTGGATTTCTTAAGATCGTTGAACTAGGGGGCGTTTTTGTTACCTAGTTTGATTTGACGTTTTTTCAGGGGTGCTAGGATGTCGGCGCTGTTGGTTAGCCATTGAGTGAGGTTAATGGCTGCTTGGTTGGAGTTCGAAGAGTGGGCAGGGGGGTTTTGAAGGAGCGATGAGGAGATTTGGTCGATGGTTATTTTGTTCCAGTTTCTTCGCAGAGTAGGTTGAGGGTGGTTGTGGTCTTATTGTAGATGAAGTGAACGCAGCTGTGGTCCGTCCAGTGGAGAGTTGTGGTGTGACTGAATGAGATATATTTGCTGGAAGTGAAGATAGGGTCGAGTGTGTGACCTGCGTGGTGAGTGGGGGTATTAACAAGTTGTCCGAGGTTGGCGAGATTGTCCAGAAGGGCGGTGGAGTTGCTGTCGTTGCTTTTTTCCAGGTGAAAATTGAGGTCTCCCAATAGAATGTAGTCCTCTGAGGGGAGGGCGTGTGGGGTGATAAAGTCAGTGATGTCTTCACAGAATTGTGCACGGGGTACAGGTGGCCTGTAGAGGAGGGTGCCTCTGAGAGTGGTCTTGGGGTCGGTGTGGATCTGGAAGTGGAGGTGTTCGGCGCTAGCGAGGTTGGCGTCTGAGCTGGTTGAGATGCGGATGGAATTCTGGTGGAGGCTAGCGATGCCTCCTCCTGTTTGCTTGATGCGGTCTTTTCGGATGATCTTGTATCCGTCCGGGATGGCTATGGTGATGTCTGGGGCTGAGGAGGCGTTCATCCATGTTTCAGTTAGGAAGGCGACGTCCGGAGAAGTGGTGTCTAGTAGATTCCAGAGGTCGATGGCGTGTCTGTGGAGCGAGCGGGTGTTAAGCAGGATGCATTTTAGGTGGTTGGTGTCAGGTCTCTGTTTGGTGTTAGTGGATGGGGGGTTGGTTGTGGTGCTGTCATACTTGCAGGAGTTGCATGTGAAGGGTCCATGGGTGTGTCCAGGGGCGGCTTGGGCGCAGTTTGAGAGTCGTCCGGGGTTAAGGGATGTGAGGGTGGATGCGTCGTATGTAATGCGGGTGGGGTGGGTGGTACGGGGGCCAGGGGGTCTGGCGCTGGGCGCCGGCTTGGCACGGACAGGCGTAGACGGGCTTACCTTTGGCGCACCTTCGGCGTGACCGCGGCGCGTGGACGCTGCGCGTTGGTTCATCTGCTTTAAATGGAGAGGAAGGGGGCGGAGCGTGGGAGGGTCAGCTGGGAGGCGGTATCGGGGAGGGTAGGCGGGCCAGGGGAGTGCACACCAATAGCAATGGGGGAATGGGAATGGAACGTGAAATGGGGCAGAGGCCACAGAAGTTCGAGAAATAGTAAACAAAGAGCGCTAATGCAACTAAAGCCAGCAATACTAAGCAGCACCTTCTATTCAGCTAATATTAATCGGAATTAAATTGCAGTAGCACACAGATGCGCAAATCAGAGGGCGAGACTCGGCGCTAGATATAGTTGAAAGCGCCAGCAATTAGAGGCTAAACAATACCACACAGCAGTTCCAAACAGCGCTGGAAGGAGGGTCACGCTCGGGATCTGAAAGCAGGAAGCGTGTAGGAGCGACCGCAATGTCTCTTTTAAGTAAGATGGAGTCCGTTGTATCAATGGTAGCAAAAATCCATCGGTGTACCTCCCAATAGGTTCATAGATTGACCCAGAGACGATTGGGCTGAATGGAGGGTCTTGTACATTCTTATTAACCTTGGAAAGCATGTATTTCCGAGGTCGGCATGGGAAAGTGGTTGTCAAGAAATCTTAGTGTTAGTAATATTTCAAGACATTGTCAACCTGGATGTCAAATAAATGAGTCTTTTGAAATTCCTTAGTACAATCTTGCTCAAGTTCCAAATATGTGGAGCGATCATTTACATGTTCATCCACTTAACGTATATAATATGTTGTGTCTATAACTACCAATGCATCTCCTTTGTCCCTAGTAAGGATTGTTAGCCCCTGCTCTTTCGCTAGGGCTGTTATGGTATAGCTGTCTTTCTTTTGGTCAAATTTGCTTTTCTGGATACTGGAAATTTAAGTTTCTTCAAATCTGAATCTGCTTGGATCCAGTGCTTTAAAATTGTCAAGTATTTTGTGGGATGCTGGTGCTAGTTGTGTACTCTTCTTTTTGAATTCGTGTTGAACACAGAACCCACATCTGGGCATACAAGTCTCCATTTTATTATGTTACACAGCCCCTTCTGACTCCATGAGTGTTAGAGGAAGTGTGCGTAGGTAGTCTTGTTTTCTGCGGAACACTTCAATGTTGTTGTACTCAGCATAACACATACCTGTATGTGAACTTATCCTATATAAAAGGTACGCCTCTTTCATTCTGCTTATCCTATTTATGTTTTAGAGATTTTTTTAGTTTTGGATTTGCATCTTGTCTACACTTGAGCCCTTAAAAGTGTGTTTCCTTTAAGAGGTAGATCTGGAGAATAGTATTGCACTTACTAGTTTTTACAAAGTGCAATGAAAATGTGTCACAAGGAGACTGTATGATTCAAGAACATAAAATATTTGGGATTTTTCTGCAGCCTGGCTACTCTCTTTAAATAACTAGTGCCCAGAGGACCGGGTTTCCAATGAAATATGACTTTGTAAGTATAAATAAATGCATTTAAATAAGCAAGATTTTTCCATGATGCAGAAAAAAACTCATCAGGCCATTTACTGACATCAACAAAACCGTCTGGTAACAATTTCGATAATAATTAACAACTGAAAGGTTGCCAACTGAAAGGTTTCCAGTTTCCAGGATTTTGCCAATGCATGGCAATACGAGTGCATGTTTCTGTTTTTGACCTTTGATCTGCTGGAGCGAGAAATATATTTTTCCTGAAATCTACAAATTATGGAAGGTAGAGTAAAATCCTAAATTAAGCAGGAAAATAATACATCCCCATAATTGTCGGGATCTAAATTATGTGCATATATCTTTGTGTAGTTTTGAAGGTCACAGGTTCAGGTATGAACTGTGGAAAGAAAATACATGTTTTCATGAATTGTTTTAAATTTTATTTTAGTGTTTTTTTTATGTCAGCTCGTTTTTAATAACAGAACCAAAATAGGGAGTACACCATAATCCTAGTTAGCAGATATGAATCTAGATGGTGGTTTGCTTTTTTGGGGGAGTATAAAAGACTGCAGCACATTTTCCAAGTAAAAAGTTATCAGATAGAGTTTAGAGATTGCGACAAATGAGTAACAACATTGAGAGAGAAGACGAAGAAAAACGGAGAATAGCTGAGATACAGTACTTTTTGTTTTCGCCTAGCACAGCTTAGAACGACTGAGAACTCTCCTACACTGCAGGGGCCTCCAAGCAAACCATCATGCAACCAGTCTTCAAGGACCTTGAAAAGTATTCTGTATTTCAGTGTGTGCTAGCTCTTCAGTTTGGTAAATCTTCTGTTGTGTTTTTCATTACAGCTTCACTGGTGCCCTTTTCATAGACCCCTTATTATGACCTGTTGAGTTTGACTCAAACAGAGCTGCATAGCTCTGTTGAGATGCTGACATGGGACCCACCATCGGCCTTTGCCTGATCTTAGCCTTAGCTCTTGTTGTGTGTATGCATATTGTTGTGTAGTAGTGCCCACTGTTCACCTGTGGTCTTTGGCCCAAATCGCGGAGTGCTTTTTATTGCATATAGCATTATATGTGTTGGATACGAATTCCCATAAGGTGTTTCACCAGGTACTTCTGCATCACAAGTACACTTTCGCATGGTCCTCCAGCAGAAGTGGTAGAGATGGGATGCCATGGCCTCTTAGGCATATTTTCTTTCAGAGTTGTGGCCCGACTGATACTCTGATCGATGTCCCAGCCACCCGGTCATAGATTCTCTGAGAGCGAGGGGCAACGAGCCCTTGGTAATCGGGTATGAAGCTGTTGTAGACTACGTCTCATCATGGGATACCTTTTAGCTGCTAATTGTAGGTGAGACTAAGTAGGAAAGAGTGATCAAAAATAACCCTAAAAAATTAGGTGGAATTATCTACTGAAGTTGGGAAGATTATCAGTTACAATTCCAGATCCGCTGAGGATCATATTGGTTCAGGAGGGATCTACAGGATTTTCAGTTGTGGCTCCGTATATAAAATACATTAATTTTCCTCCTTCATCTGGTCTCTGCACTGTCGACCATAAAATTCAGAGTTGAAAGTTGCACAATCTGATAGTATTATTGAGCACACCTTTAGCCCTTCACCTTGTAGACCGCTAACTGTAGCACAGAATACATCTTTCAGCATTATCATTGTAACGGAATAACAGAAGAATCCAGATTGAAGGCAACCCAGGGAAATATGAACCAGTGCAGGAATTTATCCGATTGGTGACTTGGGATCTATTGCAGCTCCTCTAACATTTGCTGAACGATGGGATAGTTTCTGCCTAGAACACTGTGACTTCAACACCTTTCTAAAACGAAAAGTAGCTATTTCTAAATTCAGCAAACTGTATGCTCTCTCGCTTCCCATACTTCTAGAGAAATTTAGTCGAGTTGGACTCAGATCTAAGGTATACAGTCTTTTCACATCAGCCACCTGCAGTTTAAACCTAAAATACATAACAAATGGGACACACTACGCTTCTTCTCAGACATATCCACTATTGAAATGGAAACCTGGGTCAACACTTGGAAATCTCTTTGCACCAAGATCAGGGATTATTTGGATAGGCAATGTAATTTCTGGTCAATACGGATGACATTCTGGACCCCACTCAAAATGCACACCGTGGGCATAATGGATTCAGACAAGTGTTGGAACTGTGGTAAGCTACAATGCAACCGATCACACATGAAAGTCTCTTGTAAAGTAGTCCGCCCACTTTGGGAGACTATTCGAATGTACATTGAAAAGATCTTCCATGCATGCATACCCATACACTGATCAACAATCACTGCTGGAACTTTAGTTATGATCTCTCTCCCTCATCTTTGCTGAAGTGACATGCTTCTTATGGACCTTATGTTAAGAATGAGTCTTAAAGCTATATTTTGTGACTGGAAGAACAACAGAGTTCTACCAGACTACACGTGGTCGGTTTGGGTCTGTTTTTTTTGAGTGGAACAAAAAAATCCATCAACAAATAACACAATCAAGACCGGTCTCCAAACAAACTTCAGTAGAAACTGTAACAGTTTTTGTAACAGAACAATTAGACGGGTACACCACTCTACTGCATGACCTTGAACAACTTGAGTTATATCTAGATTCATGACTTTTCATTGTGTACATAGTGGACAAATTAGGTTGGGCTGCATCCCGATGCATTCCAATTGCACCCTTTTGGACATGGCCCTTCTTAAGGGATTTCCCCAAATGTTTTTTTCCCCTCATGCTTTTTGCTGATTCTCTTTTCGTGGCCTTAAGACTCTGGGCACTTTCCCACCATAATGCAGTGAGCAAGCTTGCAGGCCCTTCAACTGTATATGCTAGGAAGTGGTGCTCACTTGATTGGTTTAGGTGTTGTACCTGTGAGTGCCTGTAAAAAGGTACAACACATACCCAGGGCAGACAAGGCCCTGGCTAATAGTGGGATGCAGCTCTGATTGTGCAACCCACCAGAATAGCCTGTCAAACTTGTATCTGGCCTGCCATAGCAGGCTAGTGGGTGTGCAGTTGTTCTTATGCTCTGGTTGGCATTTCTTACTCCTTAGTAAACCCTGAGTGGGCCTTCCACTACCAAAAGAGACCCTCTTGGGGTAAGCCCCGAGGGGCGAAGAATGTGGTAGGTGAAAGGCAGGGCAGGTACACATAGGTGTTCCATGCCCAGGTAGTCCAGAACCTCCATGCGGGGTTTCCCTACCTAGGAAGTAGTCTCTTCCCATGGGACCCTACTGGGGTTTTGATAATTCCCTACTTGTGGCCTTAGGGCTCTGGACACTTTCCCACTGTAAATGCAGTGTAAAATTGTGTGCAGCATTCCTACACATGTTAGGAAGTGGTACTTACCTGATGTTTTTAAACATGCCTCATATCTTGCTTTTGCAGGCCTGTGTGTGCCCATTTGCACTAATGCTCAGGTTGATCTTGCTAAACCACTAGCCAATCCCAAAGGGATATTTCACTTCCACTAGGGTCTTATGGGGTGAAGCAAGTGGTAGGTGAAAGTCAGGGCAAGTACACATGTGTTCCCTGACCAGGTAGTAAAGAATATGCATGTGTGTTTTCACTACCTATGAGGTTTGCTCTGCCCATTGGTTAATATAGGGGAATGGCTGAAACTGCTTCAGGCTGCAATAGTGGTTTGCAGTGGAGCAGCCTCATAATGTTTCTTGTGGAGGTCTCGGGCACATCAAAGTCCTTAAACGAGAGACCCACACTGTCTACTTGTGACACCCTCTTAAGTGCCCACATCGTCTGCTGCATCGCAACTGGTAGCACCACATGAGCTTGGAACTAAACATTGTGCCTGGAAAGTGGATTGCCTTGCACGGAGCCTCAAAAGCATTGCCAGCATCTAAGGAGTGTTGCTCCTGCATTGTGGGGGCCTTAACAAACAAAAGCTTCTTTTTGGTGGTGAGCGGATTAACCAGTTGCAGGATCCAGCATGGCCCACTTCGTTCATCGTGCCAGATCTCTCTCATGCGACATTCATTCTCATTGCGGGCAGTGTCCAATTCACAGGTTGTGAAGGAGGGCGTACCTGTAGTAGTGTCTCATTCTACCTTATGCAGCACTTCTAAACTTGCACCTGTCTGTGTGACCGAAATTGTCTTGTGCGACTCGTTTAATGCACACCAGGTCTTGTGCCTCATTTCTAGAGGGGCACGGAATTTGCAACTCTTCATTGTGTGTGACCGGTATTGTTTGTTGCGACCGGTATCAACGTGCATCAGGTGTTGTGCCTCATTTCCAGCTAGATAGAATTTGCATGTCTTCGTTGTGTGTGACTGGAACTGTCCGGTGCAATTCAGATCAACGTGCACCAGGCGTTGTGGGAGGTACTGAGTTTGCCACTCTTGACTGTGTGTGACCAGAACTGTCTGTTGCAACTTGCACCAAATGTTGTGCCTCTTTTCTAGGGAGTGGTGCGAAGGAGCGGGTTCGTGTTCCGTTGGGCCCAGATTGCCTGGGTGCTTCTTTGATCACAGTGTATCTGACTGGGTGCCTTCTTCTTTTGAGAGGCTACCCTGCTTCATCCCCCATTCATCAATTGTTCATTCTGTGCACTCCGTATGGCTGATCATCTGCCCTCTCCTCACCTGGCTCTAATGACTTTGTGCTGCCAGGTAGTATTACTCTGATCAGGCCTGAGTAATTGGCTGCGCAGAGGAACACTTCCGAGATCGATCGGAAGCAGGGCAAGAGACTGTGTGATGCCCTCTGTGTTTCACAGAACTGGGCTGCTGTCAGAAGGCCAATTGTGAAACCCTTTGATTGAACGACTATCGCCCTCTGCTTGCTTCTGCTCCGCATACTCTGGGTGAACTTTCCGAGTGGTGGCCAAATCCCCATTTTTTGACTTCTGCCTAAATAGCTCTGCTACCTACTCCCACCTTCTTCCCTGGGACCCTAACTAAGCGTGACTGGCTGTAATTGGCCTAGTATCGGATGGGGGATGTTTATCTCCAACCTGTGGGTGTAGGGTAGTCTGGGTTAGCTGAAGGGTGAAGGAGGGCTTGGGCCAGGGGGTCCACATTTGTATTATCAACCGACCTGCCAGATATCAGTTACACCGCATTACAGTGCATTGTGTGAGAATGCGCTTCATACGGACCTGCCTGATAGCGGTTGCACTGCTTTGTGGGGCTGAGTGCGTGTGTGAGAGTGCCTGCATGAGGACTACTTGTTAATTACACTTCATGGCGGTGTTGCTTTGCACTTTGATTCCTTGCCAAAAGAATACTATTCTTGACATTGATTTTCACCCATGCAGCCTTTGCCCATGGTGATGTTTAAAAGCGGACTAATTATCTGTGTACACATTTCTGATATTGTTGTGATTTGGGGTGCACCCTAAAACTGTGTGGTATTGAATTGTTAATAATTGCCAGGGTGGGCCTAGTTCTGACAGTGTTGCACACCGCATAGGAATGCTAGGGGGTAAAGTAGCATCTTTCCCAAGTGTGCATACTATTGATGTTATTTTAACTTGGTTAGGCCTAGTACTGCCAGTAATATTTCCAAATGTTGTTTATGCCCAGAAATTCATGATGTTCTTGTTGTGTTAATTAATGTGTGTTGAATACATATACCAGGTGTGACGTCTCTTGTGTGATGCTCAGTGTATTTATTGTGTGAGATTACAGAGGCAATGTGTAAAGCATTGGCACAGCAATCACCCTGACTGCTCAGTGCCGGTCTACCCAAGGTTCCTTGTAGGCTATACAGTGAGCGTAATCACCCACCTCTTACAGGAGTGGTAGGTTCTGCCTGGCTAATGCCCCACCTCAGCCAACCAGTTTGAATTCCAGCATACATGCCTCATTAGGCCCTGGGGCCATCAGGGCATTGCGTATTGTAAAGCGTGTCCCTCTCCCCGAGCCTCTTTAGGCCCTGGGGACTCCATCCCCCAAGGCTTTTTTAGGTTTCGCCTGGCGATCCGCTGCGCAGCAGCGTTCGCGCAGGCGAAATCTTTTGAGAACAGTCTGGGGCTTTGTTCCGCCTCACTGTTCCATTGGCTAGCTCCATAAATGGATGCTAGCCGTTGGAACAGAGATGCGTCACTCATTCCCTGAGCAGATTCGTGGGCGTTCCGGCGATTTTTACTCATCCCGCCCATTTTCGTGAGTCATGCGGCGGTGGGCGGTTATTTTTCAAAAAAACACGCCCCTGAATCGAGAAAATGGCGGCCCTTTTGTTATGCCATTTCGCTCTGATCTCCGCCGGAAGAAGTTGTGCTCGTTCCTAAAAGCGATCTCTTTCAGTTTTGTGATTGCCCTCCTGCTCCCTCCCCACTCCTGTCTGTCCATCTGCTTAGAAGCTCTCTCTTCTGCTGCCTTTTGCTATCCCCGCCTTGACCCCCCTGCTGTGTGCCCACACCCTCAAAACCTTCATATTCGATGTGCGGCTCCCCCAGTCGTGGCACATATTTACACCCTGGCCACAAGAACAGCGTACTGGTGATTTCTAAACGGCGCCGTGAGCGGCAAGCCATGTTTTCATGCCCCCCCCCAGCCCCCACTTTTCTACCCCTGTATCTGTTCTCGTCCGCCATCACCACGTCTATCCTAATGGAAAAGGGAATAATCACACCAGTAATAATATTACCGGCTCCGCACATCGCGTGTGACAACTTGATGAGGCTCTTAGGGGGGGAGGAGGGGCGTGCGCACTGTCTGCCTACGCACAAGTGCTGATGTGCTTGCATGCCGCGTGCACATGCATGCAGACGTCCCTTGGGGGGAGGGGGTGTTTGTGCGTGTGTGCATGTCTGTTTGCGTGGATGTGTGTGTGCTTGTGGGTGCGCGTGCGCGAGTTTGTGTGAGCATGTAGCGCGTGGAGCCTGCATCCTACTGACGTCAAGGTCTGAGTTAAACACCTCTTGTGAGAGGACCCAGCGCCCTGCACGGCCCGCGCCTTGAGTCATACAGTGCCTTGAAGTGTATAATATAAGATATTGAGTTATATATTTATCCAGTTTACTTACTTGGTGCAAATATTAGTTTTTCATCCCCCCACAGTCTTCATCCTCCCGCCCCCCACCACCCATCACACATACTGCGCCCTCCTCAGGGAGGGGGGCAGCAGGCGGCTCCCCCTGTCGAGGCACATATTTACACTCTGGCCACAAGAACGACGGACGGGTGATTTCTAAACGGCGCCGTGAGCGGCAAGCCATGTTTTCATGCCCCCCTCCAGCCCCCACTTTTCTGCCCCCCGTATCTGCTCTTGTCCCGCCATCACCACGTCTATTCTAATAGAAAAGGGAATAATCACACCAGTAATAATATTGCCGGCTCCACACATCGCGTGTGACAACTTGACGAGGCTCTTAGGGGGGGAGGGGCGTGCGCACCGCCTGCCTGCGCACAAGTGCGTGCATGCCGCGTGCACGCGTCCCTTGGGGGTGAGGGGGTGTTTGTGCGTGTGTTCATGTCTTTGTTTGCGTGGGTGGGTGTGTGTGTGTGTGTGTGTGTGTGTGTGTGGTGTGTGGTGTGAGTTTGTGTGAGCATGTAGCGCGTGGAGCCTGCATCCTACTGACGTCAAGGTCTGAGTCTAACACCTCTTGTGAGAGGACCCAACACCCTGATCCATACAGTGCCTTGAAGTGTATAATATAAGATTGTGAGTTATATAGTTATCCAGTTTACCTACTTGGTGCAAATATTATCCAGAAAGGTCACGCTACAGGTGGCCTGGCAAAGGCCACTTTTACAGGCAATTGGAGTGTGAAAAAGGACCTAGCCCTCTTTGTTTTCAAAATATATCAACTGACCAGTCCACATCCTGTAGTGTAGATCTGTTATTTGCTAACAAGGGAGTGGCCAGCAACCCTTCACCCCCCCCCCCACACACACACACACACTTAAACTAAACGTGTAATGACTCGGAGAGATGGAAGCAAGTAAGCCCGACCCTTCCCGGCCCCCTCACTGTGCTTGCTTCCCTGGCCCTTCGCTGTGCTTGCTCTCCTTAGTTTGTGTGTGTGTGTGTGTGTGGCTCTGGGTGGGTGTGTGTGGCTCTGGGTGGGTGTGTGTGGCTCTGGGTGGGTGTGTGTGGCTCTGGGTGGGTGTGTGTGGCTCTGGGTGAGTGTGTGTGGCTCTGGGTGAGTGTGTGTGGCTCTGGGTGAGTGTGTGTGGCTCTGGGTGAGTGTGTGTGGCTCTGGGTGAGTGTGTGTGGCTCTGGGTGAGTGTGTGTGGCTCTGGGTGAGTGTGTGTGGCTCTGGGTGAGTGTTTGTGTGGCTCTGGGTGAGTGTTTGTGGCTCTGGGTGGGTGTGCGTGGCTCTGGGTCGGTGTGCGTGGCTCTGGGTCGGTGTGCGTGGCTCTGGGTGGGTGTGCGTGGCTCTGGGTGGGTGTGCGTGGCTCTGGGTGGGTGTGTGTGGCTCTGGGTGGGTGTGTGTGGCTCTGGGTGGGTGTGTGTGGCTCTGGGTGTGTGTGTGTGTGGCTCTGGGTGTGTGTGGGGGGGGGGCTCTGGGTGTGTGTGTGGGGGGGGCTCTGGGGGTGTGTGTGGGGGGGGCTCTGGGGGTGTGTGTGTGGGGGGGCTCTGGGTGTGTGTGTGTGGGGGGGCTCGGTGTGTGTGTGTGGGGGGGGGCTCTGGGTGTGTGTGTGTGGGGGGCTCTGGGTTTGTGGCTCTGGGTGTGTGTGGGGGGGCTCTGGGGGTGTGTGTGGGGGGGGCTCTGGGTATGTGTGTGTGGGGGGGCTCTGGGTATGTGTGTGTGGGGGGGCTCTGGGTGTGTGTGAGTGTGTGGGGGGCTCTGGGTGAGTGTGTGTGGCTCTGGGTGGGTGTGTGTGGCTCTGGGTGGGTGTGTGTGGCTCTGGGTGTGTGTGTGTGTGTGGCTCTGGGTGTGTGTGTGTGTGGCTCTGGGTGTGTGTGTGTGTGGCTCTGGGTGTGTGTTTGTGGCTCTGGGTGTGTGTGTGTGTGTGGCTCTGGGTGTGTGTGTGTGTGGCTCTGGGTGGGTGTGTGTGTGGCTCTGGGTGTGTGTGTGGGGGGGGCTCTGGGTGTGTGTGTGTGTGTGGCTCTGGGTGTGTGTGTGGGGGGGGCTCTGGGTGTGTGTGTGTGGGGGGCTCTGGGTGTGTGTGTGTGTGGGGGGCTCTGGGTGTGTGTGTGTGGGGGGCTCTGGGTGTGTGTGTGTGGCTCTGGGTGTGTGTGTGTGTGGCTCTGGGTGTGTGTGTGGCTCTGGGTGTGTGTGTGTGTGGCTCTGGGTGTGTGTGTGGGGGGGGCTCTGTGTGTGTGTGGGGGGCTCTGGGTGTGTGGCTCTGGGTGTGGGGGGGGGCTCTGTGTGTGTGTGGGGGGCTCTGGGTGTGTGTGTGTGGGGGCTCTGGGTGTGTGGCTCTGGGTGGGTGTGCGTGGCTCTGGGTGGGTGTGTGTGGCTCTGGGTGGGTGTGTGTGGCTCTGGGTGGGTGTGTGTGGCTCTGGGTGTGTGTGTGTGGCTCTGGGTGTGTGTGTGTGGCTCTGGGTGTGTGTGTGTGGCTCTGGGTGGGTGTGTGGCTCTGGGTGGGTGTGTGGCTCTGGGTGTGTGTGTGTGTGGCTCTGGGTGTGTGTGTGTGTGGCTCTGGGTGTGTGTGTGTGGCTCTGGGTGGGTGTGTGGCTCTGGGTGGGTGTGTGTGTGTGGCTCTGGGTGGGTGTGTGTGTGTGGCTCTGGGTGGGTGTGTGTGTGTGGCTCTGGGTGTGTGTGGCTCTCTGTGTGTGTGTGTGGCTCTGTGTGTGTGTGGCTCTCTGTGTGTGTGTGGCTCTGTGTGTGTGTGTGGCTCTGTGTGTGTGTGTGGCTCGGTGTGTGTGTGTGTGGCTGTGTGTGTGTGTGTGTGGCTCTGGGTGTGTGTGGCTCTGGGTGTGTGTGTGTGTGGCTCTGGGTGTGTGTGTGGGGGGGGGGGGGGCTCTGTGTGTGTGTGTGGGGGGGGGGCTCTGGGTGTGTGTGTGTGGCTCTGGGTGTGTGTGTGTGTGGCTCTGGGTGTGTGTGTGTGTGGCTCTGGGTGTGTGTGTGTGTGTGGCTCTGGGTGTGTGTGTGTGTGGCTCTGGGTGTGTGTGTGTGTGGCTCTGGGTGTGTGTGTGTGTGGCTCTGGGTGTGTGTGTGTGTGGCTCTGGGTGTGTGTGTGGGGGGGGGGCTCTGTGTGTGTGTGGGGGGCTCTGGGTGTGTGGCTCTGGGTGTGTGTGGGGGGGCTCTGGGGGTGTGTGTGGGGGGGGGCGCTGGGTATGTGTGTGGGGGGGGGGGGCGCTGGGTATGTGTGTGTGGGGGGCTCTGGGTGTGTGTGTGGGGGAGGCTCTGGGTGGGTGTGTGTGGGGGGGCTCTGGGTGGGTGTGTGTGGGGGGGGCTCTGGGTGTGTGTGTGGGGGGGGGCTCTGGGTGTGTGGCTCTGGGTGTGTGGGGGGGCTGTGGGTGTGTGTGTGGGGGGCTGTGGGTGTGTGTGTGGGGGGCTGTGGGTGTGTGTGTGTGGCTCTGGGTGGGTGTGTGTGTGTGGCTCTGGGTGGGTGTGTGTGTGTGGCTCTGGGTGGGTGTGTGTGGCTCTGGGTGGGTGTGTGTGGCTCTGGGTGTGTGTGTGGCTCTGGGTGTGTGTGTGGCTCTGGGTGTGTGTGTGGCTCTGGGTGTGTGTGTGTGTGTGGCTCTGGGTGGGTGTGTGTGTGTGTGGCTCTGGGTGTGTGTGTGGCTCTGGGTGTGTGTGTGGCTCTGGGTGTGTGTGTGTGTATGGCTCTGGGTGTGTGTGTGTGTATGGCTCTGGGTGTGTGTGTGTGTGGCTCTGGGTGTGTGTGTGTGTATGGCTCTGGGTGTGTGTGTGTGTGGCTCTGGGTGTGTGTGTGTGTGGCTCTGGGTGTGTGTGGCTCTGGGTGTGTGTGTGTGGCTCTGGGTGTGTGTGTGTGGCTCTGGGTGGGTGTGTGGCTCTGGGTGGGTGTGTGTGTGTGGCTCTGGGTTGGTGTGTGTGTGTGTGGCTCTGGGTGTGTGTGGCTCTGGGTGTGTGTGGCTCTGTGTGTGTGTGTGGCTCTGTGTGTGTGGCTCTGTGTGTGTGTGTGGCTCTGTGTGTGTGTGTGGCTCTGTGTGTGTGTGTGTGGCTCTGGGTGGGTGTGTGTGTGTGGCTCTGTGTGTGTGTGTGTGGCTCTGTGTGTGTGTGTGGCTCTGTGTGTGTGTGTGTGGCTCTGTGTGTGTGTGTGTGTGTGGCTCTGGGTGTGTGTGTGTGGCTCTGGGTGTGTGTGTGGCTCTGGGTGTGTGTGTGTGTGTGTGTGGCTCTGGGTGTGTGTGTGTGTGTGGCTCTGGGTGGGTGGGTGTGTGTGGCTCTGGGTGTGTGTGTGTGTGGCTCTGGGTGTGTGTGTGTGGCTCTGGGTGGGTGTGTGGCTCTGGGTGGGTGTGTGTGTGTGGCTCTGGGTGGGTGTGTGTGTGTGGCTCTGGGTGTGTGTGGCTCTGTGTGTGTGTGTGGCTCGGTGTGTGTGTGTGTGGCTGTGTGTGTGTGTGGCTGTGTGTGTGTGTGGCTCTGGGTGTGTGTGTGTGTGTGGCTCTGGGTGTGTGTGTGTGTGTGTGGCTCTGGGTGTGTGGCTCTGGGTGTGTGTGTGTGTGTGTGGCTCTGGGTGTGTGTGGCTGGCTCTGGGTGTGTGTGTGTGTGGCTGGCTCTGGGTGTGTGTGTGTGTGGCTGGCTCTGGGTGCGGCTCTCTCTGTGTGTAGGGGGGGTTCTGTGTGTGTGTGGGGGGGTCTCTGTGTGTGTGGGGGGGGGTCTCTGTGTGTGTGGGGGGGGGTCTCTGTGTGTGGGGGGGGGGTCTGTGTGTGTGTGGGGGGGGTTCTTTGTGTGTGTGTGTGTTGGGGTCTGTGTGTGTATGGGTCTGTGTGTGTGTGTGGGTCTGTGTGTGTGTGTGGGGGTCTGTGTGTGTGTGTGGGGGTCTGTTGTGTGTGGGTCTGTTGGTGTGTGTGGGTCTGTGTTTTTGTGTGGCATTTGCCAGAGATTAAACTATTGGCATTGTAATCAATCAATCAAAGCATTTGTATAGCGCGCTACTCACCCGGAGGGTCTTACGGCGATTGTAAATGACAATGCCATTTATTTATCTGTTTTCAAAACCAACACATAAATACAAATTTTGTCATTTAAAATGCCAATAGCTCAAACTTTTCAAAAGGCGAAACCATTGCATTGTAAATGCTTGTTTCTATAAAGCGGAGAGGGGTACATGCGCAGCCCCCCCACTCCCCAAGCATCCATAGGCCCTGAGGCTCCCAGGGCCTTAAGTATTGTAAAAGGGAGGGGACACGTGCCACCCCTCTTCTCATGTCGCTTTAGGCCCTGGGGACCTCTGCGCCCGCCCCCCCCCCAGAGCCATAATTATTTAAAAGAGGAAGGGGCCATGTGGCGTGGCGCCCCTTCCCAAGCCTCATTAGCCCTTGGGACCCTCTTCCCAAGCCTGTTTAGACCCTTGGTACTCCATACCCCTAGTGCCTTTTGTTTTATATGTAAAGGGGGAGGGGGAACTTGCTTGCATCACCCCTCTCCCCCCTCAAACCTGATTAGGCTTGGGGACCCTATGCCCCAGGGCCTTTTGTGTTTTTAAAAGGGAACTAGGGTAAAGTGGACTCCTCAGAGCCTTATTGGACCCTGTAAACCCTGTCCCTCTGGGCTGTTTATTTTTAATGGGGGTGGGGGGGGGCGTCAAGCAGCCCTACTCCTTGAGGAGGTTTTGGCCCCAGGGACCTTATCCTAGGGGGGCAGCATTATTTCAAGGTGGGTGCTTTGGTGCCCAGCCAATACCCCCATCATACTCTGTTGGGCCCCCCCGTCCCCAGCTATCTCTCAGCATGCTGCAGCAGCCGGCATTGCTTCTGCTCAGAGAGCAACTATTTATCCTTTGCCACGTTTTGGCCTTGCGGGTGAGCTCCTCTGGGCGTAAAATGGCTCTGTGCAGGGGGATAGGGCACACGCTTCCTCCCCTTAAATAAGAATGCTGGTGTTGTTGGGTACTCCCATACAGGAGATGCTCTCCACCCAAACTTGGGGACTACCCAGAGTTCCCTAGTTCATTTTTGCATAATTTGTGAGACTCAGTCTGAAAGGATATCGTTTTGATATATATATTTATGGTTAAGGGGGCAACTACCTATTTACCTGCTTTATATAGCAATACAAGGGGAGAAAAGGAAATCTACTGGGTGTGGCCTAGACTGGCTTGGCTATGCGACACTCAAGCCTATAGAGAAAGATGGCTCATTGTATTAGAAGTGAGTGAGGTGCCCCCCCACACTATTTACTCGGTTGTCTTTTGTCCCGATATCCCACTCATTGTGTTATCAGCATGAAGACTGTTAGTGGTAACTGATTTAATTGAGAGTTGGATTAAGGGCCATATTTTGAGTAAAAATGATAGAAACATGCTGGAGGATCGTGTCAGCATTTCAAGTTTGTTTTTAAAGTCCCCTCAGTTAGGAACCCTTACTTAAGAGGTCACCTAGTGAATGATTTCATTACGGATTTCGCAATTCAACCAGACATTATGAAGCAAAGGTTCATTACTTAATCGCCATCCCCATTTCCCCCGCGCAGCGGATCTTAGCGCTGCCGCGGGCTTTGGAAGGAAACCACCGCCATCGCGCGCCAAGCCCCCTGGCCACGCCCACTCTAGTGAGGCCCCGCCTCCCACCACCCTATTTCAATGTGCATTCACCAGACGCGCAGCGGGCGAGCGCAGCGGGCCGAAGGTGTGCCAAAAGCAAGCCGGCCTGCGCCTGTCCGCGCCAGGCCGGGCCCAGGGCCCGTAACCCCTGAAGGTAACGCACCTGCATTAAGGGTCTATGCGCCCAACATGCTACTCTCCTTGCGACTCCCTGTCAAGCAAAACTGTAAGATCCTACCAAATGACAGGCACAACTCTATCTCGTGTCCTTCCTGCAACTTTCAGCTTGAGGTCCCTCAGCTTTGTCGGCCCGTTTCCACAGGCCACAAGCCGGTACACACATGGCTTCTCGGCAGCCTGAACTGCAGATCTCTCAGCAAACACAAAAGAAACATTTATGACCTTCTGTCTGACAATTCACTGGAAGCTCTATTTCTCACAGAGACGTGGCTACACGCCAGTTCTGGCCCAGACATTGCAGAAGCCCTACCGTCAAACTATGCCATTGCCAGAAAAGACAGAACCACTGGAGTAGGGGGTGGAACCAGTCTCCTTAAACGCCTGTGAGATGGCCCTTTTTAAACTTCAACTTCACCCGAATTTTACCTTCATGGGTCTCCTGATCTATCGACCACCTGGTCCTATTCAATCTTGGGCCACTCAACTTATGGACTGGACCACATCGGTTCGAGTAAACTACAGCAATTTGTCCATTATAGGAGACCTGAATATTCACTTTGACGACCCACTGAACAGACCAGGCAGTAATTTAATTCACTTCCTTTCTGCCATGAACCTTACTCTGTGGATCTCGGGAGCAACACACAAAGGAAGTCACCTTTTGGACCCAATCTTTTCCAGCATTCCCTTGTCACACTGCCATCCAGCTTTGCCCCTGCACTGGTCAGACCACTTCCTAATTAATTTCAGTGGGTCTGAACCAATGGCTTCTGGCCCTTCTAGCATGGCAGAGCAGTCCGGTAAAAGGAACTGGAAGAAGCTGGACATAAATCACTTCATGTCCGTCCTAGACTCTGCACCTCTGGGTGAGATATTTGATACTGAGGACATGGAGATTGAAGCCACTAAGATTAACTATTGTTTTTTAGGAGCCTTAGACACTTGCCTTACTTTGGCTCACAATAAACACATAACCCACAACTCCCCAGTGTTATGGTACGAGTCACTGAAGGCTGCGAAATCCAAGTGTAAACGTTTGGAACGTCTTTGGAGGAAAGACTACTCCCCTGTAGCAAGCTCGACCTACAGAAACTAACTCAAGCTTTACCACAAAGCCTGCGCTAGAGCCGATTACGTGGCAAACAAATCAAAAACACTGTTTAATCTTGTAAAAGAGTTAGCGGGCTCTAACACCTCAGCCAAACCCCTTCCATTGAATCCTGCTCAATGTGAAGAATTGGCGCAGTTCTTCACTAATGAGATTGAGACCATCTACCAGGACATCGTTAAACAGCACCTGGCACAAGCAGCGACGTATCCGGATCTTGGCCCGAAGGAGGAGGCCATCTCCCCTCCGCCAAACCTGTCCTACGAGCCACTAACATCCTGGCCCGGGATTAATGTTCAGAGTCTTCAAGACATCATAGGGAAAGTAAAATCTGGCTCTCCCACCGACCCCCTCCCAATTTCTCCAGACTCTTGGACACCTCACAACTCTCCGTCATCTGCCAGACTTTGAATCTATCCCTCTCCACGGCAAAGGTCCCATCCATGTGGAAACATGCCATGGTCTCACACCTACTCATCGGCAGATCCGAAAAATCTGGCCAATTACCGTCCAATATCCCTCCTACCCGCTTTCTCCAAAATCTTGGAGAAACATGTCCATGGGCACCTCGCCAGGTATACTGAGGTCAATGACATACTTCACCCCTCCCCAATCTGGTTTACACCCAGGCTTTTCGACAGAGACTACACTACTTGGAGTGATTGGAAAATCTTCGCCTCCTGGTAGACAGAGGGGATTCCGCTGCGCTGATTTTACTTGATCTCAGCGCAGCGTTCGACACCATCTCCCACAACATTCTGTTAAAGTCGCTCTTCAACATGGGCATCAGGGGCAAAGCATTGGACTGGATAGCATCTTTCTAGACACTCAGGACATTTCAAATCACCTCCAGTACCGCGGCCTCATGGAGTCCCCCAGGGCTCGGTGTTGAGCCCCCTGCTTTTTAACCTATGCGTAACCCCGCTCGCCCAGATCGCCGAAGCTGCAGGTCTAAACATGTTCACCTATGCCGACGATTCGCAGATCGTTTTTTCACTCTCCAATGGTGACCATGACTCCTCCTCCCTCCTACAGTCAGGCCTTAGGAACATTGCTACTTGGATGAGTAAAAATATGCTCAAATTAAATGGTAGCAAAACTGAGGTTTTAATACTGGGTCCAAACCAAAATCTCTGGAAACCAAGACACTGGCCATCTGAAATGGGCTCCCTACCCACCCCGTCGCGACAAGTACGCAACCTAGGGATTATCATCGACAATGGCCTAACCATGGAGCCCCAAGTCACTAACCTAACATCTATCTGTTTTACCATCCTGAGGTGGCTCAGGAAAATCATCTGGATGTTACCTGACGACACACAAGTCTGTGGTCAACGCATTAATCACCTCCTGTTTAGACTACGGTAATATCCTCTACTTAGGGTCATCACAGGCAGTCATGAGACGCCTTCAACTTGTGCAGAATGCCGCTGCAAGACTGCTCTGCAAGTGCCATAGAATGTAACGCATGTCCGGTCACCTTAAGGCACTCCATTGGTTACGAATCGGAAACAGGGTCAAATTTAAAACACTCAGCCTTATGCACAGAATTAAATGGGGCAATGCCCCCAAATACCTACAAGCCCTCGTGCAAACCTACACGCCGGCTCGCTGCCTGAGATCCTCATCTCAAGGCCTCTTCTGTGTGCCCAAAGTGCGCCGAGCGAGGATGGGGGGAGGAGATCTTTCTCCCTATTGGGACCCACGTTTTGGAATTCCCTCCCTCAGCACTTACGCCTGGAAACCTGCTACAATCACTTCCGCAAAGCCATTAAGACATGGCTTTTTAACCAGTAACTTGCTCCTGCCTCTCCCCTGAGTTCTACGATCTGCTCATGTGGTTAAGTATCTCTTAGCGCCGGGAAACCCTTTTTGGGTAGCTGTCGCGCTTTAAAAGCCCAATAAATAAATAAATCCTTTTTGTTGGTGATTATCGATTAGGATTTCTATTGGAGAGTCTCTTTAAGTCTTTGACATGTACAGGAGCAAAGGGTTAATTTGCAGTTCTGGATTCAGCATGCATTTTTCCTGCTGTGATCGTTCAAGTCATCCCCTCAGTCTAAAGTATATGAATTATCAAGTTACTGGGCCCTAATTTTGTTTCCTGGGAGATCCATACGTTGGGATAGGTGACAGATGAAAAGGCATGGCAAGGGTGCAAGATGGATATCGGTCTTTGACCAAGAGCTGTGCTGGTGGAGTGGCTGGTCAGAGGCTTGGTTGCAGTGCCTTTTTGCTCAGAACTTTTGAGCTTGAGCCTGGGAAGCTCATGCGCTGCTCAGCGGCATGCTGTATTGGAGTATGGAATAGAAGCTGCACCACTCTCTGCCCATATTTGTTATTGACTTCATAAATACTGGCTTCTGATTCGTTAATAGGCTTGTTAGTCCCTCCTTAGTGCCGCATTGTCTTCATTTGTAACCTCCCATGAGGACTGTCCCTTTTACTTCGGTTGTACGTCTTCTTTTTTAGTCTGTAAACACTATTTTCTTTAATGAGTTCCTCCTAATGCAGCCACAACATGCTTTCATGCAACATTCTGCACTCCATGCTTGCTTTACCTTTCCGGCAACTCTGGACAATGGTGGCCGCTTATTTGACTAGGTCTCGCAATTACAAGAGTTTGAACTATTGACCTTGTTATTGGCCTTTTTTTGGAGGGTTAATTAGCAAAACAGATAAATAAAGGCATGGTCCTTTACAATGCCAATAGCTTATACTCTCGCAAATGTGAGACCTATTGCATTACAAATGCTTGCTTTTAAAAAGACTCGGGTGTTCCACCTGTACCTTCAGAGCATCACAGCACTACAGTATAAATACCTTGGCATTTGCTCATTTTAGCTGTATTTCTGTTTTTATTCAATTAAAATAATTTCGGTCCCATGATACTCATTCACGTTTGTTATAAATCCTCAACTATTAGATTAATAGCTCACTTGAATAGTGTGTTGTGCTGATCTCATTTTGTGACACGCTTTGTCCCCTTGTTTACTTATCTAATGTAAAGCACTCCAAAGAGTGCTGTGCTCTCCAATGTCAGGCCTGTCACTGACCAGCCCATTACAATGGGTAAAGAGATTATAGCAAGCTTCAATCAATACGCCAACATATTCTAGGTGTGCAAATTATACAACCACTAACTGTGCTCTACATATAGATCAAGAATACACAATATGTATGAAAAAAATATGATTTTATTTATTTTCATCTCATTTTATATATATATGTATGTTTTTTTTTCTTAGATTCATTTCAGTTCATTTATTAGAGAAAATATAAAGTGACAACACTTAAGAAGAGGTAAAAAATTGAAAATTTATATCCAAAAATAGAATAAAATGAATCCTCAAATTCACAAGGCAATCCAACCATTTGAGCAAGCGAAGTTGAATATACGGTTGGTATGTAGTTGATAAGGGCAATGCAGTAGATGTAAACTACGCGCGTTTCAGCAAAGCTGCTTTCATCAGGGAAACGTCTATTGCAATACAATTTCATATATAGGAACTCAGTTAGTTGGACTAGCGCTAACGGAATGCCAAACGAATTAGAAGACAATAAAAGGCTATTGCAATTCAGGGTCCTAAATATAGTGTGTTATCAAATGGATGGTAGGCAGGAGTGTGGTAAGGTGATGACAGCCATCACACATTGAAGGTGTTGACAGGACATAAGTTGAGCATCTCAGCGTGGGCTCTATTTTAGGGCATCCTTGGCGTGGGTAGGTGCGGGGTTGCAGGGTCTCTGGCACAGGAGCGAAACTGGTCCTACTCGGGTAGTTAGTACAAATTAGCCCAGGGCTGACACGGCAAAGGTGACTGGTCCCAAAATGCAATGCAAGGTGAGGTGGGCACCACTTCCAGGGATGGCTGAGGGTACCAAACAGGACATGGATGCAGGTGGCAGCAGTGCAGAAATACAAACTCTGTCCCAGTCATGTGGAGTCACAGGATCTTTTATAGCTCATGCTGCAGAGTGAGTCACTTCCAGACAGTGTTTCCTCCACAACAGTGCTGGGAAAGGGAGGCGAAGTAAGTTGGACAAGATCACAGAACTGCGCTATCTAGGGAAGCCGAGATTATAGCCTGTGCCCTTGGGCGAAGTCTGAAACCTGGCGCTCTTTGAATAATAATAAAAGAGTGCAGAAGTGCACTCCTGGTTTATTCTTTTAAACCAAAATATTTAAGTGATCTTTTCACCTTTTTAGCGTGCTACGTTTGCTTATGCCTGCCTGCCACTCTGGTAACCTGAACTCAAACGTGCACTGCAATTTTGGTTAAATACTAACTTTGTTCTCTAGTTATCCCTTAATAAGTAACTCATTGAACAGTTTACTTTTTCATTTCCATTGTAACAATGTATTCATCTTTGCCTGATTTATGTAAAAACCAATAAGGTATTTTTCTGTTATATACATTTCTCAATCATTATATTTGCAATTATACATTTTCTGCGGCGATTGAGTGTTTGTGAGTTGAGCCCAATGCATTTGGGGACTGAGAGTCCCTTCGTCAGGGGCTCATTGAATAATTATAGGATGTTGGCTCCAAGAGTGAATCTGACACTAGTGCATACGTGTTAAACAAAGGTCAAATAAAAATCATACAATTTGAAACGTTCTCTGAAGAGGTTTTCGTATTGTCCCCAATGTGAGTGTGTATCACATCCTGAAGCGCAGGAGGCCCGTGGTGTGTGAATACAATCCCGCACCCCCAATGTCTGTTCACATTTCAGCCGCTGGTACCATGGTGCTTCAACAGAATGCGTGCGCCCATGTGTGCGTTCACAATCGTAGCTAGTCGTGCAGGAAGCACTGTGGGATATGCAAGCACATTTGGGTGTGTTCCCATGCCATCCACTAGTTCAGGGAGTGTGCGCATAAACCGTGTGCAGTGCGTGCACTCGCATCACGGCCACTAACACAAAAGGCCTTCCCCAGTACGGCTGTACAGTCTGTAAATAAACAGCCCAAGGGCCACGCCGCTCTCCGGTCAAAGACAAACATTGTTCGGGTGACACACAAACAAGTCAGTCGTCCGATGGCGTGGTTTTTTTAAACCCCAAAACCGATCTGCGATATACCAAAACTGTGAAGACTGCAATAATAGGAAATTGGACGAGGTAAGAAAATAGTAGGCACAAAACAAACCCTTGCCATTTTGTTGGGGATTTTCCTGCCAAGCGTCCTAAGCCACAGTTTATTTTTGCATCTCGCTTTCACTTGAAAGTTAAAGCCAGATGCAAAAATAAACACGCCGCTGAGCTTGTCTTTAAGGGGCCATGGGTTTGAAACACATGGCCCCATAAAGATAAGAAAGCTTTTGCGACCAACGTAAATCAGACGAGCCCGTCCAAGTGGGCCGTCTGTAAAAGAGAAAAGTCCACATCACTAAAAGCTCTTTCCCAATGGCTGGCCACCGTTTAGCATAAACGGTAACGCCGGCCAATGGGAAAGCTGGGTGCGGCTTGAAGCCCTTGAATGAAAGCCCTCTAAATCAATCCATCTTGCCAGCGAGACTGCGCACCGAGAGCTAAAAAGGGAGACCAATAAAAAAGACTTTTGGAAATATCCTGGGGTTAGAAGCTGAGTTTCCAGTTACTAAAAAAAAAGCAAAACCTAACTGACGATTAGTAAAGCCAAACAAAACACAAAAGCCCTTGAAGTCCACAATAGGAAAAGTAGAAAAGAAATAGAAAGTGTGAGTCATTGTGGGACTTGTTAACAAGATATGGGTGGTGCTAAGAGTTAAGGGCCACACTGTTTCTTGAGACCTAAAGACTGTCAATATCTTAAGTTCACATAACCGGTTGTTCTGTGGAATATGTTTGAATTGAAGGGAGTAGAGAGCCTTTGCAAACTGAAAATGCGTTTGATTCTTTCCCAGACCCTACAATTGGGTGTTTTTCAAGCCCATCTTGCCTCAATCCTTTCCTATAAGTGTGCGACTTTAGAAGTGAGTGGAAAGTATTATGTGGGGGTACGAGGGAAGGTGCAACTTCTGACTAGATACAAATGTCAAAAAAGCCAAATCTTAAAGAAAATGTATTTTTGTGGCATAAAGTAAACTATATGCTGTCACTGACATCTTCTGTTGGTATGCTTGTAATACAAAAAGGATTAAAACATCCTTTTATTTTGCAGGTTCCACTGCATTCTTTAGAACATGCTGACCCTGTGTCTTCCTTTTTAGGTCTCACCTAGCTTTGCAGTGTGCATGTGCTGCATGCTCTGTGAAACATATTGTGGTAAAAGAGATTTCAGATGGGGACTTGAAGCCCCGCCCATCATTTTCATTGGCTGCCGTCATCGTTTATGCTAAACGGTGGCCTCCAATTGAAATGAGGCTCCTTTGTCACCGCCCTGTCTCCTTTTGAGACTGCCCATCCGATTGGATTGTTTGCTTAACGGCTGTTGTGAGGGTATTTCTTATCTAAAGGAGGCCTGTAGTGACGGATCATGTTTCCAAAGTCTGTTTTTTTTTCTAAATGTGATTGTCTGCCAGTGACCACATTACAAAACCGCACTCTGCACAGTCTACACCGAAATAAAACGTTCATGCTACTGTAATCTTCCTAACCCTAAATCTAATGTTTAGTTTAAACAGCTTTCTGTGCTGATATACATACACAATCTCCCCCTCTGCCTCCAGAGCACATGTGTGCACAATTTCCCCCCTCTGCCAGTCACCAGGAATCCCTTCAACTCTTCAACCAGTCACTGCTCAGCACCAGAGTCCAGCCTTCCTTTGTTGTTTGTTGAGGTTTCAAGATGTCCCTTAATGCCCGAGGGGCTCCTTTCGCTTGGCCATGCTGTAGTGATGGGCTAACAGTAAAAAGGTGTGGGATCACCATCACTGCAAATATTGGTGTGAGATCCCAATCACTGCAGATATTGGTGTGAGATCCCCATCGCTGAAGATATAGTTGTGAGATCACCATTACTTCAGATATAGGTGTGAGATCACCATCACTGCAGATATAGGTGTCACATCACCATCACTGCAGCTATAGGTGTGCGATCACCATTACTTCAGATATACTGTCTTAACTGTTTGGAGAAAGTTTCAGCTTGGATGGGCTCCTCTTTCCTTAAATTAAATTCGGCAAAAACTGAGCTGATGTTTTTGGGAAAGACTACCAGTTTGAATAATGACTCCCCCTGGCCAAAATGCATGGGTGATATGCCTGCCGCCAAGGACCTCATGGGAACAGTCCAGCCCGAACTGCCAAGCCATGTCTTCCCTGGACCGGAAACAAGCATCCTGGGACCGGTTTCGGATTCATAATCCTAATCAGCCAGGCTGTCTTGAATCCAGTGGCCAAGTGAGCAAGAGACTCACGTCTGAGCATACCCTGCCAACTTAGGGCGAACAAAGCGATACAAAAGGGGATGATGGACGGAGCGTTTGAGCAAATCAAACAGCCACATATTAGGGCACTGCACTGGCTGCCAGTGGATTAAAGAGTCCAATTTAAGGCCCTATATTTTGTCCACAAATCATTAGCGGCTAATCTCCCTCCGATTTTTCAATCTATTACCTCTTTGTATGTGAAGGACTGGGTTCTTTTAGACCCAGCGGTGCCAGGGCACAACACCTGAAACCTTCGTGGGTAACCTGCTCCGGCGTACAAGTCACAGAGACACGGGACACTTCCTTCGGCGTCAAAGAGTCAAGGTTTATTTACTGCAGGGAACACAGAAGTCACAGGAAGTACATCGAGTGTAGTTCGGGGAGACTGCTTCAAATTGTATTTGTGGATCGCTCCTTTTATACAGTTTTTACCCATAGGATAACATGATACACAATAGTTTACAACCTGGTTCCCACAAGTCGCTCTCAGAGGGGTCGCTTTGGTCACTTTGAAACACATAAGGTCCGGAACATAAGTGCGGAAACATTTGGCGGTTTCCAACTGTAAAAACCCATCTTCCCACCATTAGCAAATTCCAATCAGCAGTAAAGTAGATCGAAATAAGAACGAAGACAGGTGTAGAGGAAGACGGAGACAGTGGGGAGATCGGAAAGGGTGTAAAAGGGGAGTGTCGAGAAGCACGAGATACAGGCATCAAAGGGACGTGCCTAATGAGATGCACGGCTGAGACAATAAGCCCGTGCGGCAAGATGAGCCTCGAGCGGCGCCATCTGCCTTACAGTAGCATCCCCCCTCGTCATAAAGGCACTTACAAAGAACATGTGTCTTCCGCCATATCTTGGGAGTCCCAGGGTCGCGAAGCGGACAGTGTCCGTTCGCTGGCTACTTGAGGGCAAGAGACAAAATGGATGCCGTATCTAAGATGGAACCCGTGGGTACAGATGACAAACCCATGTAACAAACGAACGGTTTAAGTTAGCACAGCGAAACTGCGCACACTTACTAAACTCGCCATTTGCGGTTCATAGATACTAGACTCGACCATATCCGTGCGAGTTAAAAACACCACTTACAATTGTCACGGAACCTCAGACGCTCCTTTTGCCCTCATGTAGGCAAGCACTAGTCGGAATCATATTCGATACTCATCAGACCATCAAGATGTCGTTGTAGCATAGCTCTGTCCGATCGAGTCCCCTTGGTAACAGATGGTTGTCTCATACACGTTGTAGCACAGAGGCCACATAAGGCAGGACCACACTGCACACAAAGGCAACACGTGAACAGGAACACTACCACAACCCCGATGATCGTCAGAATCTTCCAACCCCAAGCCGACACCAGGCCCCAAAACCAACCGAGTAGCGTCCAATCCCCTACATCCACGTGTATGGATTCGGAGATCTTGTGCAACTTCGAGATGGCTTGATAGACAGTAGGAGCATTATCTGGGATGAAAATGCAACAGCTCGAATGGATCACTTTACATACCCCACCACGATCTGCTAGGACAACATCTAAAACCATACGGTTTTGTAATGTCATAAGTCTCTCCGCCTGAAGTTCTGTGGTGATATTACCAAGGGCACTGGCAGTAATATTAGCTGTCGATTCTACCACTCGAGTCAAATGTCTCAGGTTCCTACTATTAACCATAGGTCCCCAAAACGGGAGGAAACCCTTGAAAAAGTCTCCTACCTCTTGACCGGCAGTATCCTCTTCGCTAATTACGCCTCGTACAACTCTAGTCTTATGATAATCGGCATCTACAGTAAACGTCGGAGGCAACAGATTTGCAACGAAACATGAGCCCATGAAGTCTGCGGGCAACCATGTGTATGCACGATCATGACAGATAAAGTATGTACCCTTGGCAGCCAGAAACACAGGGGACGGGGACATTGGCAGAACGTAACTTTCAGTGCAAGCACTTACTCCAAGTGAGGCTTGCGAGCCACGACCCACAAGACAAAGATTACCAGTGTGGGGTACGACCCATATTGGAGACGAGCTTTTAAGCTGCTTTTCATTAGTGAACATACTATATTCCCCTCTACTTAGGACCCTATAAGCTTGTACCTCTTCTCTAGGGATAAGAAAAGGATCATGGATCTCATCTTCCATATCCTCTATAGCCATCGATAGCAGCCTCTGATACGAAGTAGGACCAAAGTTGGGGGAACGTTGTTCTTGCGTGGGGTGGAAACCCAGTGCGCTTCGAAACATTGTTTGGAATGCTCGAGCTGACCCTTGGGAACTATACGGTAACACCAGATATGGAATTCCCTTACCCGTAGTATGTGGCATCAACCCACACACCCAACAATTAGTAGTGTTAACCACTAACTGATGCTGATGGAGGAGCTGGATAAAGGAATTATTGCGGAATTCTACACGTCTAGCCTGTTCGTGTTCTGGTAACATATGAAAGGAATGAGGAGAAGCAGTAGAAGTAAGATTAGGGTAAGGAGTAGGAGTAGGAGGAGCAAGGAAAACGTAAGACATAGTGTAATACACCCCACCCGCCAAAAATGCAGAAGCAGTCAAAAACAAAACAAACAATTGGGATACAAAACATTTAGTACGACTGAGTTTCTGTAGCTTGACTCTGTACGCCTGAGCTCCTTCCAAATCATTCAGCTTCGAAAATGCCATTTCCCTACGACCGTCCGCAACGTTTCTTGACGCACTTCGTTCTGTGCAGCAATAGTCAATCCCCAGGAGTTCCTAGGAACCGACGGTCTTTAACCTAGCGTCAAGACCTACTGTCCAGAAGGAAGTACGCGCGCGGCCCTACGGCCCTCAATACACAACATGTATTTATTGTTTAGCACAATATTTCTCAGCTGTGGAAGGAAAAAGATACAAGGAAGAAGCTTGATATATATATATATATACAAAAACTTTCAATGATATGAATGTTCAAAACTGATCATGGGAAACGAGGATATTGCAGTTATCAATCTCAGCAAAGCAAGCAAATTTATTTGTCCTTAGTGTGAGATCGCAAAGAATATCGATGTTTCCCTGGACGTGTCTGCTCGTCGAACAAAGGATCTGTTGAAGAGACAGCGTCCTGCTGATCAGTTCGTTGATCTGGTCTTGAGTCTTTTGCTGACAAATGTTCAACAGTGGCTTTCTGCTGCGCTGAGGGTTCCTCAACAAGCTGTGCGTCGCTAAAAGGTACAAACGTCGGCAATGTTTCTGTTTCTGTTGACGCGATGCCTTTCCTTACCCACGGGTCTGCCGGCAAAGGAATAGGGACTCGCTTACAATGGGTAGCATGTACCCAATTCTTCCGCCCCTCAAGACGAACGGCAGTCCTCGTGGCCAGGAGCACCTGGTAAGGTCCGGTAAAGCGGGGGTCCAGATTGTTTTTGCGTGAAAAATTTCGGGCTACCACCCAATCCCCGGGCTGGAGCTGGTGGCCTGGACCCTCCGTCTGCGTCGGCAAGGCGTCGTAAACCTGTTGATGAATTAACCTCAGTTTAGCAGTCAAGTCATGTAAGTAATCAATCAACATCGGAAACTCAAGATCAGAGAATACACCTGGCCTAGGAACCCCCCACACATTCGCAGGACGGCCGAACACTATTTCATAGGGACTAAGCCCTATTCGGGAGTGTACAGTCGCCCTAGTTGACAGTAATGCTAGAGGCAAAGCATCAGGCCACGAAAGTCCAGTCGTAGCTTGAATCTTCGCTAATTTTAGTTTAAGGGTGCCATTGTACCCTTCAACCAATCCAGCTGACTGAGGATGATTGGCGCTATGGAATTTCTGATTGATTCCAAGGCCCTTACACACACTCTTCATCACACTTCCAACAAACTCACTTCCGTTATCTGACCACACGACTCTAGGCATTCCATACCGAGGAAAGTATTCCTTCAGTAGGATTTTCGCAGTAGACAAAGCAGTATTGTCTTTGAGGGGATAGGCCTCAATCCATCGGGAGAATGCGCAAACCACAACCAAAACGTATTTCAGGTTATTGCATCGCTCCATATGGACGAAGTCCAATTGGATCACCTCAAAGGGATACGAAGGAGGAGCAAAACTGCCAGGAGGAGTTGGGGTTCCTTTGCCAGGATTGTACATTATACACACCATACAATTCTTCACCAAACGTTCTGCACACTTAGTAATTCCATCATTCTTCCACACATCAGCCAGCAACTTGCAAATACCTTTCGCGCTAATATGTGCTAACCCATGTGCCATTTGCACAACGGCCAGTACATACGCGTCAGGCAACATCCATCTTTTCTGATCTGACAAATCAATCCAGCAACCATTCACATCCAACCTTCCCGTACTTTCTTTCCACTTCATTTTTTCAGTGTCGGTGGCCTCATTCTGAATAGCTTTCACACTCTCTATGGTATTTTCACACATACTTGATTCTGTAGGCCACCTAACCGAACTTGTCACATACATTCGAGTGCTAAGGTTCCGAGCAGTCTCCTTAGCAATCTCATCTGCAAACGCATTACCACGACCAACATCATCCGTCACTTTACGATGCGCACTACACTTAACAATTGCAATTTGAGCAGGCAAAGTCAATGCACCCAAAAGATCGTTCACAAGCTGGCCATGCTGTATTTTCGTGCCATGCGACGTCAAGAAACCACGTTCTCGCCACAATCGTCCAAAACTATGCGCTACACCGAAAGCATACTGACTATCGGTGTACACATTCACACGTTTACCTTTTGCTAATACACATGCTCTAGTAAGAGCAATCAGCTCTGCAGCTTGGGCAGAATTCTGATTCAATCTCGCAGTCTCAACAACAGTATTCAATGTCACCACAGCATAAGCAGTAGTCACATCACCATTCGGCAACTTAAAACATGACCCATCCACATACAGGGTGCCATCCGGGTCTTCCAATGGGGTGTTTTTAAGGTCCACACGACCTTTTGTTTCCTCTTCTGTCCGCAAGTAACAGTCATGTTCTGCTACTTCATCTGACTCTGCACTAATTGGTAACAAAGTTGCCGGATTTAGGACATTACAACGTTTTATCTGAATGTGGCTTGCCAAAAGCGTCAATTCGTACCCAGACAACCTCGCACTCGTCAAGTGCTGAGTTTTCGTACGATTCAAAAGGGTATCGACTGCATGCGGAACCATCACCGTAAGCATATTATCCATGACCAATCCTGCTGATTGTCGGATGGAGACCGCAGCTGCCGCAGTTGCTCTCAAACAACTCGGCAATGCTCTAGCTACTGGGTCTAAGGTCGAGGAAAAATATGCACATGGACGTTGCTTACCACCAAAAGGTTGCGTTAAAACACTCAACGCACAACCTTCCCTCTCGTGAACATATAACGTGAACGGCTTACTGTAATCAGGGGTACCTAACACAGGAGCCGAACACAATGAATCACGCAGTTCAGAAAAACTGTTCTGACATTCTTCCGTCCATGGTAAAGGAGTAGAAACATCCTTGCACGTAAGAGCCACCAATGGTTTCGCTAGCAATGAAAAATTAGGAATCCACTGCCTACAGTACGACGTGATACCTAGAAAGGCACGCACATCTCTTTGGGTTTGTGGCACAGCCATGCGTGCAATCGCTGCAATTCTCTCTGGGGTCAATCTCCTTCCCTCCTTTGACAATAAGTGACCTAGGTAGGTTACTTCTTGACAACAATATTGGAGTTTAGAAGGTGACACCTTGTGATTTAACTCACAGAGATGTTGCAGCAGCGACACTGTAGCAATTTTGCAAATGTCCTGAGTATCGGCAGCCACCAATAGGTCATCAACGTATTGGATTAAAGCCGCACCAACCGGCAACCTAAACGCATCTAGTTGACCCTTCAAAGCTTGACTGTAAATCGATGGACTTTCACAGTAGCCCTGAGGAGCGCGTTTGAACCGGAAGCTACGTCCACCAAGAGAGAAACCGAAAAGGTCCCTACTCTCTTCGGCAATCGGGATGCTGAAAAACGCATTTTTCAAATCAATCACCGAAAACCATGAAGCAGTAGCTGGAATCAGAGTCAGTAGCGCCGTGATGTCAGGCACAACAGGGAATTGAGGAACCACAATTTTATTTACCTCCCGTAAATCGATAACAAAACGATAAACAGGCGGTTTGGTAGGATCAGTACGTTTAAGAATGGGCAGTACAGGACTATTGCACACGTTTCCCCGAGTTTCTTCAATGACATCTTTCTCGATCAAATCATAGATGATCGCTAACAAAGCTCGTTCACCATCAAGGGAGATACGATATTGGGGAATACGTGGCAATCGCACATTAGATTTCAACTGAACAACATAAGGGGAGATATCAAGTAGGCCCACATCATTCGGACCCGTCGCCCACAAAGACGCAGGAAGAGAATCCAATTCCGGTGGAAGCTTATCGAGAGACAAGTACATGGGAGAGACCACTCTCTCTCCTAACGTAAGCTTTACACCCGCAGGAGAACAATACAAAGTCGCATACAAACGTTTAAGCAAATCCAGACCCAAAAGATTTTCGCCACAACCAGTGGTCAAAATCAATGGAGCTTCGAGCTCACAAGGCCCAATTTTAAGGGGCAAAGGGCGCGAAACTGGATTGCTAACGGGGGCGCCAGAGAATCCGACGGAAACATTTGTTAAGCCAGACAAAGGTGCGCCAGGGAGTTTCGAATGCATGATAGAACTTTTCGCTGCACCAGTGTCCAACAGAAAAGGCTCAACGACGCCCGATGTAGCAACTGCGACGTAAGGCCCTCTCTGATCAACCGGAACTGATACCACTCCCTCTCCTTGTCTTTGGCTGTCCTAGTAATTACTATCGTCAGTTCCCTGATCGACGTAGTAATCGTCCACATTGTACTGCGCAGATCGTCCTTGCGATGATCCACGTTGATCGAAACAGTTATTAGAATTTGATGAATGGTCAGAGCGATCATTCTGAGCACCACGACCTCTACCACGTGATGCGTGCTGTGCACCACCACGACCTCCTCTAGACGAAGTACCACTAGTACGGTCATTCAAAGCAGGACAATTAAATTTAATGTGTCCCTCCTGTCTACAATAAGCACATTGATTGTACCCTAACGAAGATCTTTGGAAAGAGGAATCATTACGTGGCTGCGATCGATTCGATTGCAACTGTGATCTATTCTGTTGAGGCGCAGTCTGATTAGAACGCGGCGGATATGCTTGTTGTAACAACACTTTAGTTTTTAATTCTTTCGTTTTTTTATCAGCACGGTCATTTTCCTCTTTTTCTCTATTTTCGTAATATTGTGCCGTAGCCAATATCTGAGCTGAGGTAGAAACAGCCCACGCACTTTCTGAATTTTTCAATTTATGGCTCAAGTCGGGCAATAAGTTCGACACGAATTTATCTACAAACAACCTCTGTCCACCCTCAGTACCCATATCCTGTCCACTATGATCAACGAATGTTTCCTCGAACCTCGTAAAGAAGTCTGAAACACTCTCATCTTTCTTCTGCTTACAGGCTGACAACTTGTCCCAATTTACCCTCATAGCTGGCATAAGCGTTTTCATTAATGTAATGATTCGCTGGGGAAGAAGTTCAATCAACTGATCGGGTTTAGTAGCAGCCACTTGTCCCGCGTCTGCCGCTGTAATGGCAGCCCAATCACCACCTAATTCATTCGCATGATCTTGGTGACGAATCTTGGCCCATACCGGTTGCGGTACGACATTGCCAAACAACATGTCGATATCGGCCAGATTCATTATCGTAGCGTCTACGAGCTGCGACAATTCCTTGTAATATCCAGCAGGATTTTTGCGAGGATCGGGCAAAGTTTGTTTCACCTGAAGCACTTCCGATCGTTTCCAAGGGAGGTGTATCCACACTCTCTGGAAATGTGCCGGAACTGGAGCATTAACATTAGTATTATCAGCGGGTATCCAAACTGGCGGAACTTCACGCATAGGATATTGGCCAGACCCATCTCCTTTCTCAATGTCCTCAACGAACAATGCATGAGGAATAGGAGCGGGACGAAGAGATAGCAACCGCTCAATAGCGCGTCGGACATTAGTGTCGACTATCAGTCCAGTTGCGAACTGAAGCCGAAGTTCAGACAGGGCGGACAGCACTTCGTCAGGCGCAAAGGCCACTATCTGATCATGTAAGAACTTGCACATTTCATCAAACACATACCTCTGAGTTGGTATGTTGAATTGATCAAACGTTTCGAGGACAACACGTGGTGGATTTCTAACAGGGTTTATCATCCAACCCATCGCCATATTGTATAGCGCAACACGTTCTCTATTACCAGGAAGCTGGCTACGTCTCTGAGGACCATCAGAACCAGCAGAGCCAAAAACAGGTCCGAGCGACTGGAAGAAGTTTGTCGCAAGGGGAGAATCACGATTACGAGTAGAGGGAGAAGAATAAGACACAGGACTAACAAGAGAAGGAGTAGAAACATTAGCAGCAACAGGGGTTAACAACACAGGAGCAGTAGCGTGAGCAGTAGCGGGAACAGGAGTATGTGGAAGCGGAGGAGCAGTAGGAATAGAACCAGGCAAAGGAGCAGGAACAGGCGGAAGAGCGGGTGCAGGTTGAGGAACTGGTGGAGGAATAACAGGTGGAAGAACAGGTACGGCAGGGACCACAGGAGCCGCGATACCCTGTACGTACGGAGGTGGCGACTTCATAAGATAAGACATTAAAGAATCCTCAACTGCCTCTTCCTTCTTATCCGACTCCGTAGGCAAAGCAGGATAGCATTTGTCTATGGACATACGCTGTAATCTCTCAAACACTTCCTTATCCTTATCCTCCTTATCACGCTGAAACTGCTCAGCTTTCTTCACTATGGTAGCAACATTATCTCGCTCACTACGTTTATTCTGTCTGATCTCTTTCTGTCGGGCTTCTTTGCGCCACAACCGAAAGGCATCAAACATGGCCGGCCTAGACTTGCGTTCGAACAACTTTATTTCCAAATTATCTAAGATCGACGCTTCGAAGCTACCGTGAGGTGGCCAACGAAGATCGCCGTCTTTCTTTGTATATTTTATCCAATAATCGTTAAAAGCAATCGGGCCTAGCCCATGTTTGCTATATAAATCATAAGTAGGAGTTCCAACCGGAGGTATCGGACACGAGTCCTCCAGCAGGGAATCCGCACCACAAGGTCTAAAGCAACTGAACAAAGTACTACGACCAGGCATCTTGCACACTAGCCGAGTTTCACAAACTTCAAGGGTTACGGGATTTCGGGATTTACCAAGTCCCAGTAAAGAACAAAACCCTCGGTCTTTGGCGGCTGCAGTCGTCAAACAAATACAACAACAACAAAGTACGCTAGCAAAGTGTCACCGACAAAAACACTCACACAGCGTGTACAACAAAGACACCCGCTAAAGTGTCTACAACAAAAACACTCGCTAAAGTGTTTACAACAAAGACACTCGCTAAAGTGTCTACAACCAAGAACTCTGGGAGCGACCCACAAATACTTAACTCAAAGATCAATGGCGTCCTCAGGAAGGCCCGTCAATCGTCTCGCTATACCAAGGTCTACGCCAGGCGCCAAAACAGGTCTACAGTCAGGGCAGCAGTCCGTCGCAGCCGTTAGGAGGCGGGAATCTTCGCGGGAAAAGTCTTCGGGCCACTTATTTCGACAACAAGATCGATGAAGCGGGGTGCACCTTCCCTCGGAGATTTCACACGAAGTTCCTCACGATCGTCGGGCTTGGACCGGTACCACTGATGCAGCCCCACGTTGGGCGCCAACTGAAGGACTGGGTTCTTTTAGACCCAGCGGTGCCAGGGCACAACACCTGAAACCTTCGTGGGTAACCTGCTCCGGCGTACAAGTCACAGAGACACGGGACACTTCCTTCGGCGTCAAAGAGTCAAGGTTTATTTACTGCAGGGAACACAGAAGTCACAGGAAGTACATCGAGTGTAGTTCGGGGAGACTGCTTCAAATTGTATTTGTGGATCGCTCCTTTTATACAGTTTTTACCCATAGGATAACATGATACACAATAGTTTACAACCTGGTTCCCACAAGTCGCTCTCAGAGGGGTCGCTTTGGTCACTTTGAAACACATAAGGTCCGGAACATAAGTGCGGAAACATTTGGCGGTTTCCAACTGTAAAAACCCATCTTCCCACCATTAGCAAATTCCAATCAGCAGTAAAGTAGATCGAAATAAGAACGAAGACAGGTGTAGAGGAAGACGGAGACAGTGGGGAGATCGGAAAGGGTGTAAAAGGGGAGTGTCGAGAAGCACGAGATACAGGCATCAAAGGGACGTGCCTAATGAGATGCACGGCTGAGACAATAAGCCCGTGCGGCAAGATGAGCCTCGAGCGGCGCCATCTGCCTTACAGTAGCATCCCCCCTCGTCATAAAGGCACTTACAAAGAACATGTGTCTTCCGCCATATCTTGGGAGTCCCAGGGTCGCGAAGCGGACAGTGTCCGTTCGCTGGCTACTTGAGGGCAAGAGACAAAATGGATGCCGTATCTAAGATGGAACCCGTGGGTACAGATGACAAACCCATGTAACAAACGAACGGTTTAAGTTAGCACAGCGAAACTGCGCACACTTACTAAACTCGCCATTTGCGGTTCATAGATACTAGACTCGACCATATCCGTGCGAGTTAAAAACACCACTTACAATTGTCACGGAACCTCATATGTCCCTAGAAGAACCCTACGCTCTGAGTCGAAGCATCTTGCCACTGTTCCGAGATTTATTTGAGCCCAGAGTGGGGGCCGTCTTTTTTCTGTCATTGCTGCTCAAGCTTGGAATCAATTACCGGATTCTATCCGCCGGGAGCCTAACCATCTTTGCTTCTGAAAATCTCTTAAAACCTTTCTGTTCTCCTGATTGTGTCACTATTCTAGTTTGGGTGTTTCTTGCAGCGCTGGGAGGCCTTTGGTAGCCATGCGCTTTACAAATGCCCCTCATTCATTCATTCATTCATAGGTGTCCGATCACTGCAGATATAGGTGTGAGATCACGATCACTGCTGATATAGGTGTGAGATCACTTTCACTGCTGATAAAGGTGTGAGATCACTTTCACTGCTGATATAGGTGTGATCACTTTCACTGCTGATATAGGTGTGAGATCGCTATCACTGCTGATATAGGTGTGAGATCGCGATCACTGCTGATATAGGTGTGAGATCGCTATCACTGCTGATATAGGGGTGAGATCACTATCACTGCTGATATAGGGGTGAGATCACTATCACTGCTGATATAGGGGTGAGATCACTATCACTGCTGATATAGGGGTGAGATCACTATCACTGCTGATATAGGGGTGAGATCACTATCACTGCTGATATAGGGGTGAGATCACGATCACTGCTGATATAGGGGTGAGATCACTATCACTGCTGATATAGGGGTGAGATCACTATCACTGCTGATATAGGTGTGAGACTGCAGATATTGGGGTGAGATCACTATTGCTGCAGATATCGGTGTGAGATCACTATTGCTGCAGATATCGGTGTGAGATCACCATCACTGTAAATATTGGTGTGATCTCACCATCGCTGTAGATATATATCTGTAGTGATAGTGATCTCACACCTATATATGTGTGAGATCACCTTCACTGCAGATATAGAGGTGTGAGATCACTATCACTGCAGATGTACATGTGAGAGTACTATCACTGTAGATATAGGTGCGGGATCACCATCACTGCTAATATAGGTGCGAGATCACTATCACTTCAGATATATAGAATACTTATGTGTTCGCTATACAAGAGTTTAAGCTATTGGCATTATAAATGACAATGCCTTTTATTTATGTTTTAAAAATGAAAACAAAAATAAAAGGCATTGTCATTTACAATGTCAATAGCTCAAACAAATGTATAAATGCGAGACCTATTTCATTGCAATGCTTTTTCTCCTTGCTTCCGCTCAACTATTTGAGCTACTGAGTCGATGTTGGGCAGTTTTATTTTGTTCCTGTGCTGAAAGAACTGGTTTCTAGATGCTAATCTAAGCATCAAATCAACACAAGACCACAGAGAGTATCAGAGTGGTACTCAAACCTAGAGAAACCATAACCAACCATCTACTGTGGAATCTGTGTTAATCCCCCACAATAATCCCAATTGACCTGTTCAATTTCATAAATGTGGGGCAAAGATTCGTGTGGATTATTTTTGTAAATAAACACCTAATTGGTGTAAATAAAGGGCCTTGGTGAAGAGTTGCAGAGCCTTTAACCTTTAACGAACTCAGTGAAATTAGACCTAAATCAAAAGCGAAGAAAGTTGAAGTTGCCCAAAATTACTGCACATTTTCAAGAGTAAGTTAATTTGTCAACACTGATGTTGTGTATCCGCTGATAGCGCTTAGATACCCCTGGGTGATATAGCGCTCTACAAGCTTATCATAACATAACAAATTAAATTCCACGACAAAAAACCTACTTTTCTAGTTAATTGTATTTGTATGAAGATGGAAGTAGATGTCAACTGGCTATACAAGGAGGAGCCCCATATCGTTTGAAATGGGTTCTGCTTGACATTGTTCACTCTGGGGTGCGATTGGAGATGATGGATGCATTGTTTCTACCACTGAATATATGGGCCTGAAGTCTTCTTTGCGACTAGCAAAATCCACAAATGCCACACAGTGTATCCGGTCTACTACCTGGGGGCTGCTTAGTGTAAGGACAAAAGACCAGAGCGATTTGTTGTAGTTGTTTCACAATTCTGTTGTCACTAAATGGTAACCCCTGAGCCAAAAAGGTGCCTCCTCAATATATGGGAACCAACCGACCTTAATCGCGCAGCACAGGACTGGGTGACCCTTGGGATCAGTGGCTAAACGCAATATTGCCAAACCCTGGGGTACGCCCACAGCCCCCCCTACAAGAACCCTGGTGTCAAGACCTGGATAGAGCAATGGTGGCCGAAAAAGCAGTCTTCATACACAGTGGGTGTCCCAAAAAGTAGGAGCGGGTGTGGGATAAGTGGAATTTATTCTGTGATTAATTTTTGTGCCACCCTCCCTCTTGCCCCCCCCATCCCCCGCCGGCAGAAGAATCAGACCCAGACTTAAGCGATTAGCTTACAAGAACTATTGGAGGGCCGGATACACGCCCCAGATTAGGGGTACTGACTGATGATTTGAGATGTGAATTATGGCAACTCTTTACAATGCATTACCTGTGTATATAACCAATAATGTATGTGTCATGATAATGGACATTGATAAGTGTAACCAGCACTGTTTGTTTTATTTTTTGAACAAATGACAATTAAAAAACGTTTAAAAAAACAAACTAACAGTTAACCCCTCAACCAATGTTCATTTTCACCTGGTGGGCTCTGATCCCAAAGACCGATTAGTTCCCATCTCTAGAAGTCCTGTCAGGCAGAAGCCTAGGCTTTTCAAATGGGGATGCAACACAGCTGCTCAGCCTTTGATACCCACGGAGTAACACTATCCTCACTGTCCTGGTCCGGCTATGGGTAGACTGCCTGTTTGGATGCTGTTTACATAGTTGGGGTTGGGTCCTTTTTTTACTATTTGTTTGGGGTCTGTCCACTCTTTTTCATTTCAAACGGATGTAGTTCTCTCTCCCCCCCCCCACCCCCAGCACAATTCTTCTTTTCATACCAGTTCATGTGGTGAAACTGCTTAAGGATATTCCTGTGATGCTTGCTAAAGGAAGGGATGCGTTTTGTCCAACTCCTGAACCTGACCCTCTTCCTCTCCTAACATCCAGACCATGAACTCCCTTGGTTGCCTGCGGGAATTCAAAATCCCCTGTTCGTGGAGGCCTAAACAAATTTGTTCAGGTTATCACCTGATATAGCCCCTTCCAAGTACTCTCTCTATTACTCTAACCTTTTACCTCCCACATTTCAAGGCACCTGTGGGACAGTGAAAAATCTTCACCAGCCATTTCCTGATATCATCCTTTTAGGCTTTCCCAGTATCCCAAGTAGGATCCATGAGGGCTGCTTGGTGTTACAGGGGCAACCGCAAAAACGTGACTGTGCACAGCCTGTTAAAAGATGCAGGACAATTTGCACCATCTGTGAAAGCATGAGCCGAGCACCGCACTGGGAAACTGATGGACCTAAATGTCTGCTATCTGCAAAGTCTCTATTGTCAGTCCTGTTCTTTTAATCCAGTTTATTTCAAAATCTTTCTTAGGCTTTGACTCTAAAACACCACAGCAGAAAAACACATTGATAAACCTTGGTTATCACTATAAGACAACAGTAGGCTATTATACATGACGTGCCTGGCACTACTAGACACATTAAGCCCTTTAATGGTTTTGTGTAAGAGCTGTAAACGGAGTAGTTGAATTCCCAAAGACCCAAAGCCAAAGGACTTGGCTGAGACTATGATCTGAATGAGTAATTGTGATTGCTAACCGTGTTCATGAAGTTGCATGGGCCCGTTCAAGGTATAGGACTAGTAGAGCATGAAACAAAAGAATGGTGACTGATTAAAACTTATTTTGGTTGTATCTCAAACACTAAGCGGCATTCTTTGTGTTTATTCTTCAGTATCATTTCAACTGTTAGTCTAAGGGCATGCTAAAACCTATTTCCTTTTAAAGAAGTATGTCTGACTGGAACTTGACCCATTTTTTTTTTTTTTTTGCGTCTTATATCTGAGCCTGTCTTCATCCAGTATCATCTAAATGTGGACTCGTGCTCCAGTTACCACTCGTGAGTCAACGAAACTGCAGACGTTTTAGCTAACAGTCACATGTGGTAGGATTCGGAGTTGCAGAGTCCGTAGAGTGGACATGTAGTCTCACCTTTGGTCTTAGTATGTTAATCCCTTAAACCAGCTCTATGTGAAGAAATCGACTGCCTGGCAGTGGGAGGCAAATGATTACCTCTTCCCTCTTAAAAACAGGGTCATTTTCTGCAGTGTTAACCATTGGTGAAGCTCTTCCTTTTAGTTATCGAATACTGGGTCCACAGCCTGTGTTTTTGTGTTCAGTTATGAAATTTACGTTTGAATTATTTTTTTTTTGCATGAGGCCATTAACTTGCATTTTTGTTCCTTCTGGGTAACACATTATAGTAAAAATATATATATATAGAATTTAACAACGTCGACAGAACTTTCAAACTCCTAGAAAATTTCCATCAACAGCCCTATTCATGTGGATTCCAAGGCTCAGTCCTGCCTGGAAGGGAGGCGTGAAACAGACTATAAGAACAATATTTAAATGCATCCAAGGCTATCAGTCCATTGGATGAAGTGGGTAATATACATAGGTCTGATCCTGGGCTTCTTATAGCAGGCAGGGAAATGTACCAGGTTCGATGGACTCCGCTCTCAATCGCCATCTGTTTGAATAGTTCAAAGTATACTTTCTCATGACCTCTGTCATGCTTGTTGTAGTGCAGGGACCAATATAACGAGCAATTGGTAATTTTAGGTGTCCGTGTCTAGTGGGCCAGCAAGTAGGGACCTTGTTGCACTGCTGTTTCAAGAAAATGGAGCAAGAGGTACAAGTGATGAACCAAATCACTGCATCAACCCTCCCTGGCTCCCTCGAAGAGGTTCAATTGTTGCTTTGTCCCGTGCAGCAATGCCCCATTGTAAAAGTAAGGTGTGCTGTTTTTGATTTATGCTATTTATTCATGCCGTGTTTGGAAAAAAAGATATAATGATGATGATTTTTTTTTCAAGTGGCATTATACCAAACGTATGCAATTCTTCTCAGCCCGACATGTATTGTTAAGTATCCGCCAAAGCAGTTGAACAAATAGAGGAAGCAATGCCCCACTCCTCGCAAAATTCGAAGTACATTTTGTGAGTAATTTCAGGAGGTGGAGTGCCTATGTTAGAGATGTTTGGTCCTTGCCAAGCCAGAGATAGCTATCCTAGTCCTTTATTGTTCCCAGGTCCTAAATAGGGCAGTTGATTTGGGTAAACTTACTACTCAGATTATCAAGTCACCCATCACTCCGCTTTCATTGGTATATAGGGCGGGGGGCTTGTTTATTTGAAATGCAGTCCTGTTTTGGCAGCTCACTAGACTATTTCACCAGATGGTAAGTTTTTAATTGGTCACATCTGAGATGAATCTTGGCTAACAGTTATTTTCTAAAGTATGGCATAGTATGGAAGAATTCAAAAACTGTAGGAAAACCAACAAACTCCTTCCTTTTAGTAGACCCGTCAATATCCTACAGTTCAAGGCTGCTTCCGTTTTCCAGAGTTTTTTTCCCCTGCCTTTTATTCATTGCTTGGGTGTCCATTTGGATATGGAGTACTTTAAAAATCAAGTGGATTTGAACATTGACAACCAATGTTCTGTAGCGAACTACAGACTTCTTGTTTTCTGTGCCATAAGTCACAAGCAACATGGATTACTTAAGTCTGGGGGAAATGGATCCCAGGCACTTCCTGGTAGCATCTCATCTGCTTGTGACACACTCTGAATGCTCGTCTCGCTGGCTCAGCAGCATAAAGGTCTGGAATGTTGTGCGAGAAGAGTATCCCTTTCATTGAGACTTGAGTGCACTTCTAAACATTCTGGAATGATGAGCAGAATCTTTCTAGTTTGTGGATATTTTGAACTAATATTTGTATAGACCTATGTGGTCGTTCTCTGAAGGAGACTGCGCATTGCCTACAGTGATAACTGACAATAAGGCAGTGACTGCTTTTTATTCAAGGCTTGTCAGAGGAACTGGTTGACTCATCCGTTTCAATCCACTTTAATCCGTGGCTCAACCAGTTGGTGTTGTTTTCTTTGAAGGAAGGAGGCTTAAAGAGCAGAGTCGCTTACTCTCTGCAAGTATTTAGTATGCCATGTCCGGAGAAGGCACAGAGCAAGTTCAGACTTATTAGAAAAACCTCTGAGGCTTTAAGGCAAGATATTTACACACCATCATATGAAACTGTTGTTAACAAGTACATTGTGTCAGGGTTTTGCTGTCTGTCATTCAAGTCAGCCCTATGCTGCCCTTTCTGCTCCTGTGTTCCAAGTCTTGTTTCCCACCACTGAAGGCCCCCTATCCACCACTCAAGTCTTCTTCAAAAAATTAAACATTACCCACTAAGCCCAGATTGTGACTGCACTGCTAGAGTCTTGTTTTGTGCCCTGTCAAATCAATTATGTAGAATATTCAATCCTCTAAAAAGTCAGATTTCAGTCTCTGCCATCAGTCATTGCCTACTCTGCTGCTCATGCTACAGGCCTGCTCTATTACTGTGTGAAAACCACGTTGCAACCCACGGAAAGGGTTTCACGCACACCACACACATGGTGCAATGAGAACATGGCATCATTTACCCTCACAAGGTTACTAGCAGTAAAGGGGTGCCTCCATTCACCTGATCATAATCTTGGTTCATCAGTCCGGTTTTCAGGCTCAGCTGACACACAGGTAGCTTCCTGCCCACATACCAGGTGGACTCTTGTGATTACGTAAGTGTTGGTTGGACCCCTCTCCCTGTATTAACTTTGTTCATGTAAACGCCACACTTGTACTCACTCAACGTCCATACATTGTGAACTGTAGAAAAATTGAATATTTACTTCTCTTATGTCACTAAGTCCTTGTTTGGAACTCATCGCCATGCTCTCCTCCCATGATTGACATAACTGCGTGCAATCTTTGGAATGACCGGCCCAGCATGTAGTCTTGTGAGTTCTTCCTGGTACCTTACACACCATCCATAGCGCCCGAGCTCCACGTTATGTGGGACAGACTAAGTGGACAGGAATTTGCCCTGTGGCTTTTCAAAAGGAACTCCACTGACACTACCTAATTAAGATGCAGCCTTTGGCAGCAATCGCCAACAGATGACTCCTTTGGAGACCGCCACAAACCTGCACTACCCCCATACCACAAGCTACAGTAGGCTCTGCTTGACCCTCTGCTGCCATTCTACAACTTCTCAGGAATTGCACTCTTCTAATAAACAAGAAAACAATCCTGTTTGCACAATATCCATTTTGTATTTTATCCTTTGTGTGCGAGTCCTAACAAGGGCAGACTGCAATCCAGTTGTCATTTACTGTAACTGGGATGCCAAGAGAAATGTACACAGTCTTTGTAGCTCGGGTATCTGCAAGTTCTCACTTGTGTGGTTCAAAGCCACATCTTTAAACTAAACTAATGCTCGAGAATTCTTCTTGCCATTATTTTTTTTTTACTGCAGATAGGGAGTAAGAGTCTTATCTGCAAAATGTAGCACGCATGGTACCTTGGAGGCCTATTGGGATGCTCGTCTTGGCAAAAGGCCCCTGGGAGCAGCAGGTGGACTGGTTTTTCCTCCAGGCTCTGTTCTTTGCCTGGTACCTCCTGCTTAAGGCCCCTTCTCAACCACTAGAATCCACTCTTATCATTTACACTGGCACAAAGCTTACCTCTGCCACAGGCAAGAAGGTCGGGGCTGAAGCCTTTGCACTTTCTCTGGCCTGTGAGGGGCAAGGAGAGGACTCCTCAGTGATTGCTTCAACGCTGCTGCAATCAAACCTTCCAAGCTCCCTATTTCTCCAATCCACCAACATAATAGAAGTGCAGGAACTTCAACTGCATTTGGAGCACTTCAGTGGGTGAGGCGACGCACACTAGCAGAACAATGTTTCAGGAGGGCGCTGCCTGGTGTGTTCCTGTAGATAGAAACCGGTTTAGGGTCCATTTTGCGTCCTCTTGATGTGCCTTGCTTCAATATCTTTGGCAATAATAATATTAATAATAATAATAACACTGTCATTTATTGAGCGCGACAGCTACCCCCAACACAGGGGTGTCCCGGCGCTAAAGATACTAGGTAGATGTGGCCACTGTGGGAGAGCGTTAACTCGGGTCTAAAGTGCTGCTGTCTTGAAGAGCCAACACGAACACGAACCTATCCCTGGTAGCTGACCTGGGCTTGTTGTTCAACTCCTCTATCTGTTCACATGCCTACCTCATTGTATGTCTTGGCGGAGGAGCCTACTGGACACACTTCAAAGCACGAGGCTGGCCTGGAGGACTCATCACACTCTGCGTCTTCACCCCAGTGTCCGAGAAGGGTATGGGATGTGTAGCCAGGCTTGGACACGTGTTCCTCCGATTCACCTTCTAAGTGCAGCCAGATTAAAGACACTCAGTATGAAAAAGTCATTATTGCCAACTAAGACTACTGGAAATTTGAGCATTGACGGACCAAAGTATGCCGAAATTGAGGACCAATTAGGCTGCGTATTAAACAGTGAAAGAAAAAATAACTCCCCCCCCCCACCCCCCTGTGACGTTATTAGATGACTATTCTGATAATGTATCACATTTAACGCACATCGATGCGAAAGGTATCCCAGTGTAATAAATTATACCTGGCTTTTTCGAGGAAAAAAATTGCACAGTAAACAGATCCTATCCAAAATTGTATTCACCCCAAATTATAGTTGATGGCCTGCATTGAAGGTCGTGAACACTGATTTAGTAAAACTGCCAAATCTACTTCCCAGAGTAAGAGTTTGCCCACTCCATATACAAAGTCTCACTCGACAGGAATCAAACGTGCATGTCTAAGTGTCGTAATAAAAGGCTAGACTCTTTTTTTTTTTTTTCTCTCCTTCTCAGATCTCCGTTTGGTATTGAACCTTGCCTTTAACTTTGAACTTACCAGGTGTTTGTACTAAAGAGCCGCTGGAAGCACGCATCAGAAACTACCGTGCAAAACAATACTGCATGGTGCATGTTATTAGGTTCTTATTTCACAGTGGGCCTCATGGTATGAAGACCTTGCTTGTTAAAACTTTGCAGTTAGTTCGGTAGCTCTCTTAACATAACTTCTGCTTTCAGAAATGTGCTTGTGTTGCAAAACCTGCATGTGCTTAAATATCAAACCAAAACTCTTTTATGGCAAAAAAAGAATGATTCTTTCCAGCCGGGCAAATTATATTAAAATGTGTCCGCTTTCCTTCCTGCTCCAGATACAGACCTCTCCCTGGTTTATCAAATGGTTATGTCAATACTAACTAGACAAAAAGTGTAAGCTTTTATTGCTTGAATGCAGCAATAAACAACTGTAGCATTTTATTTACTTCGCATATGTTTGAGCTAGTAACAATATTCCTTTTTGTCACCACACAATCCCTATAGTTCACCACAGAACACATCTTTTATACCCCTAGTCTGATAACTGATACCAGTGGTACCTTTAAGCACGTGGCCTCTGATGTTTCCTTCTGCATTTCACTCGCCCACAGTGTGGACTAATCATTGTTTAGTGCCACCCGGTGTAGGAGAGGGTCCGCATATCACAGTCCAGTGACAGGAATGACTGGAATGAATTGGCAAAAGGTGTGCTAGATTGTCATCTCAGTCTACTAAAATATACACAAGTGCCTCTCCCTGGTCGTTCGACCCAGGTGTGCGAAGCCTGTTCTAAGTGCTGTTCATTAGTGTTTATGCCGCGAAAGTGTTATGCTCCCATTTTTGTTCTGCGTATAAAGTGATACAGAGGGGGAACATTGGTGTTCTCTGTGGCTACAACCAGATTTGAAATAATGACACTATAGCTATCCAGATGACTGGGTTAGGGTACGAAGGATCATTGCCGTGGAGCGCATCATTCATTACACATCCAGGCGGCCCTGCTTTACCTTCCGACTCCTGAGAATAAGGAAATAGACCTCATTTCATCCAATTCCAGTGAGTAGATACTTCTACCCTCCCCGTGAGTCCTGTATCCCCCTCTCACTTTCCAATGTAGTGGCAATGAAAGTGACAATTAACGAAGTGGGCTTAATCTGTAAACTGTAGAGGGTACAAAATGTCCTTCCTGCATAATGAATCTTGCCAATATGCTGTTGTCTAAGTCCTTCCATATGGTGAATATCCAGACACGTCCCAGATGATTACAAGGACTAAGGTTACCCAACCCTCCACTCTGGGATCGAGCCCAACCTAACCAGCGCCGGTCGGTAAGGTGTTAAGACTCTGCTGGTCCTCCGTGTGTGACCATTAGGGCTGCAATACCAGTGCCCCTGTAGTTCTTTCAGTGGGGCTAGCAGCACAAGTTGTCCACCTCATCTGAATTATGAGGTCGGCGGATTCACTGCAACTTTAAAGAGCCAAAATCTCCGGTGAAACTCTGTGAGACAATAAGGAATAAATCAAATTTGTAGTTACGGATACCCCTAATGTTGGCATCACTAGGGAGTGATGGGAGAAAACTGGGTATTAGCAATGAGGCCATTACAATTTTGCTTTGAGCCAAAAGCATCTGGAAATCTTAAACTCTAAGCCATGCAGACCCTGAATAAACGGCTGCAGAGATGATCAGAGCACCAGGAGTCTGCCTTACATTGACCGATCTAGCCCTACTGTCATCATGGGTCCAGTTGTATCTCCAAAGGTATCCTTTTGTCTGTTCCTCCAAGAGGGGAGTAGAAGTGTCCATCACTAACCAGGGTTGCAAGACCACACCACTTGCACGAGACACACCCCTCCTTTGAAAACCAACTAGAGGCAACTTCATTATATCGGAGTACGCGGTCAGTCACTTGCAAAGTCTCAGCGGCCTGAGGCAGATTAGGCTGTCACTCGCACACCTCCCACCCCCTTGTGCACAACACTGTGGCTCCAACAACTACAGGGCTTACAGGCACACCACACACAAAATAACTACCATGGGAGCAACCTAGCGTTGGCAACCACCAGAAGCCTACCAGTAAAGGAAAGACCCCTTCAGGAGCTATTTGTTCTCTGAAAGGGCCCTCCGCTGGGTATTTGTCTAGAATATGTCTAGTGGGAAAGTAAGGTACTGGTGGAGCTTTTCTGTTCTTCCAAATTCAGTAACTAAGTAAATAGATTAACAATGCTAACTATGCAGCTGCACACCTAGAAATGCAGCTCAGCTGGATGAGTAGGAAGGTTGGTCGCTGTACAGAATAAGCAAATCTCGGCACGGCAAGGATGTTTCATAACTTTCTTATTTGCATACTATGTAAAATCAAAAATGTTGATGACAGAATCGCCAGCCAGTTTTGGAGCCTGAGCTTTCTTTCGGGTAATAATTGATGCTCTTGGACTCGTTGGTGATTAGCAAGTACAGAGTAACCGGTTTCTTAATTTGTCCCTGCTGCTCAGCATTGTTAATGCGATTCCTGGCCAAAGAGTGATTCCTCCTGCATGAATAATTCTATTTTTTGAAGTATCTGTGAATTTGCTGATTCTTGATCTCATGGGGTATATGACCAGATCCCTCAATTTTCCACGCACTTAAAGACCTACAATCTCCTAGAGCCAGTACTGTTGCCATTTGAAACTACTTTCTGAAGCTCAAAAAGGGTTGCATGACCTCCTCTGCCTCCGCTGCTCTTCCATGCAACATTCTGGCTCTGAACTGGGAGAACTCTCTCACTTCCATTGATGCTGCATTCGGCCTTGAAGCCATTATCCAAGACCAAAAGTCTTTCAGAGGGTATCTCATGGATGAAGTCCTCTTTAAAGCTACTTCAGTCTTCACGCATAAACCCCTTGAGTGCTGTTCGAAACCCGCTCTGCCCAAAACTCAAAACTCTTATTGCTTTCTTCGTAGGGGAAGACCCTACATGAACCCTTTCCGTCTCTCATGCTGCCTTTGGTCTCATAATAGAATGAAAGCCCCAATCTCTTTGCACCCACTCCCCCATGAGCATGCTGTCTCTATCTTCTTTTCCATCCAGTCCAGTGCCTCATCGCCGCTGGATATTGATTATGTTTTAATTCTGGTTATAAAAATCTTCATCCTTTATAGTTCCCACCCATTCCTCACACCCCATTACCGAGCCTCCACCGACCACCGCTCATTTCAGATCACCTTTTCTGATCTGCTAATTTCCTCTCTCTTTTTCTCCATCTTTAGGTTCTTTCTGATCAAGTTGTGGTACAAATGGAAGAAATACCATGGCCAAGTATGTCATTGGCATTTACTCAAAACCTTCTTTCCAGCTATTTTATTCAAATTAATACTTATGATTAATATTTATACGGTGTTAAGAATTGTTAAAACCTATTACTTTGAATTTGATTCCACGTAAGTGGGAGATCATTCGTCAATTTGGTATTATTAAATCATCTTAAGGACTATGTAGCAACTCAGATTTTGTTTTCTTCAAAATCATGGATGTTGTCAGGAAGGATATAGGTCTTCAAGTTGGATTCAGATGCACTGATCCCTATGGTACATTTTCTGATCGGAACTTTGGAAGGCAGGGCCAGATGTTTAGCGGTCCAGGGAAACCAAGTGAGTGAGACCAACGTAAGCACAAGAAAATCATTGCACAAATCCATTATTACCACAAAACTTAAAATTTTTGTGTCTCAGGAATGGGCATAACTAGAACTGATGAACCTGAATGAAGGAAGTGCATTGGGGTTACACTGCTGGAAGAACACGATGCAGTATATTATGCATTTTCAGCCCAACTCTACAATCCCTAAGCTGTCCTTTTCCCAGCCACCATGCGCCCTTGTGTCATTCTAGGCCTCTGCTCCTGCTGCCAGGAGCGTTGGAATGTTGACCTAGGAGGGGCTCAGTGAGACGGCTGAAGTCAAACTTGCTGGATGTATGCACTGCTCCTGTGGATGGCATCCTTAACCTTGAATAAATATACTTCAAGGCATCAACATGCGTATGGATTGATTTTACATTTGGCGATGAGGACGGGATAGAGACTGTAATGATCTTGAGGACACGTGGAGAGTCTGTGTGAGGAGCTCTGGCACATGATCAGACTTTGGTAAGTTTGGGAACACATGGACAGACCATGTGAGGAGCTAAGGGCACATGGACATACAGTGCGTGGAACCTAGGGACACGGACATACAGTGCGTGGAACCTAGGGACACGGACATACAGTGCGTGGAACCTAGGGACACATGAACATACAGTGCATGGAACCTAGGGACACATGGACATACAGTGCGTGGAACCTAGGGACACATGGACATACAGTGAATGGAGTTTTGGGACAGCAGACAGTTTACATGACCTTGGAGCTAACAGTGTGTGGTACTTGGTCTCCAGTGCCCTCCCTGTCTGGAAGCCAATGCCCAAGGGCATAGAGGGGACTTGTATATCCGAACCCGCTCTTGCTCAGCAAAGTCACCACACATGCATTATAGTAACGTAGACTTTACTATTTATTCATTCAGCTAATGACAGTCTTTTCAGCCTTTTATTTAGGGAAACATTAGTTCTTGGTCACGATTTCTGGATTTTGGGGCCAACCAGTTCTTCTTTTTTTTTTTTTTTTTTTTTTTTGTTATTTTTCCTTGAAGAATCTACACCGATTCTTGCTATTGTTCCAGTAATGCACAACTTGAAAGTCAGGATGTGCTTTCTGCATTACCTACTTCTTTTGCTTGAAAGCATTAAATTATTATTATTTTTCTCTTTTAACATTGCAGTGCTACTCGTTCCTGTTTGTTTCATGTGGTTTTAAAACTTGTTCGGTTCTTACCTTGTTATGTTATTCAGAATTTGTTAAGTGCACGGGCACCCAGAGGTTTCATGGCGCTAGTGTTGAGGAGAGATGACAAACAGATACCTAAAAGGACGCTTGCTTGAATAACCAGGTCTTCAGTGCGCCCCTGAATTCCATGAGATTGGTGCATCTCCGGAGTGACAAGGGTAAAGAGTTCCAGACCTTTGGAGCCAAATGAGCAAATCGACATCCGCCAAGACGTTTCCTTTTGAAGGAGGGCAGAGTGAGGAGGGACAGGTGGGCGGAGCGGAGATTGCGGGTCGGCTCATGTTTGGTTATAAGGTTGTTAATAAACTTAGGGCTTTTTCCGTGGAGAGCCTTGAAGGCCAAGCAGCCTACCTTGAATGTTACCCGTTGGGCTCTCGGTAGCCAGTGAAGAGTGGCCAGCAGTGGTTTCGCCGAACTCCTACCGTTGCTTTTGAAGATTAGTCTGGCCGCCTGATTTTGCACGATTTGCAGGTGTTTAGACAGAACCAGGGGGAGGCCTAAATAGATGAAATTAGAGAAATCTAATCGGGAGAGGACCAAGGCGATAACTACCTGAATGAGGGCAGGGTGCGTAAGTAGATGAGCAATTTTCTTAATCTTGCGTAGCTGGAGAAAGCTGGACGAGATAACCGCTCCCACCTGGCTTTTCAGAGAGAGATCGGAGTTGATGGTGATCCCGAGGCTTTTCACCGAGAGAGAGGGAGACGGAGGAGATCCCATTGATGACGGCCAGAAATGAGGGCCCCAGCTGATTGAACTTTTACCCGGGAGTACCAGCTCTGTCTTTCCGGGGTTGAGTTTTAGGTGGTTCAGCTCCATCCACCCTTGAATGTGCAGCATGGTAGCCTGAAATTCCTCGACGGAGTCTGTTGAGTCTAGTGGGAAAATTAGCTGCAGGTCGTCCGCATAGTTGTAGATTGTAACTCTCCTGTTTTTTAAAGAGTGTAATAGGGGTTTAAGATACAAATTAAACAGGAGGGGGGACAATGATGAGCCTTGCGGGACGCCGCAGGTGGTGGACAGTTTGGGCGCTGTGAAGTTCTCGAGCTTGACTGCCTGGGATCGGTCGCTCAGGAAGGACTTCACCCAGCCGAGGGCCGCGCCTCGTAGGCCGGCTTGTTCGACACGGTGTAATAAGATGGTGTGGTCCACCGTGTCGAACGCTGCCGACAGGTCCAGGAGCACCAAGGCCTGATGTATGCCCCTATCGGCATTAGACCTCATTGTGTCCAGGACAGCGAGGATCACTGCCTCGGTAGAGTGCGCCTGGCGGAAGCCGGCTTGGTTGGGCTCCAGGTAGTCAGATGTTTCTATGAAGTTAGAGATGCAGCTGGCCACATGGGCTTCTAGAATCTTTGCACCAAAAGGGAGCAGGGATATGGGCCGATAGTTCGACAGGTTTGATGAATCGGCTCCTGGTTTTTTAATTAATGGGACCAACGTAGCGTTTTTAAACGAGTTGGGGACTATTCCTTGCGATAGGGACTCATTCAAGAGAGGGAGTATGCCTAGCGGGAGTACTGAATAAACTTCCTTTAGTACATGCGGGGGGCAGGGGTCATTGGGGGACCCGGACTTCACACGGTTCATCAATTCTGCTAACCTAGATTGGTCTATCGGAGGGAAGGCCTCAAATTCGGACGGGTTTCTGCAGATATCCGCTCTATCCGCTGTGGTAGAACTGCTCGGAATTCTTTCTTTTATATTGGCGATCTTGTCCTTGAAGAAATTATTGAGCTGATTGCACAACTTTTGAGTGGTGGGTTGAGAGGGGGAGGTTCTGGCATCATTACAAAGGTCATTCACAACCCTGAAGATTTCTCTGGATTTATTTTGGGCATTCCAAATTTTATCGGAGAAGAAAGCTGCCTTAGCAGATAGGATGGAGTTCTTATAATTACTGCTGGCAGTTATATATGATGTTCTGTCTTAGTCAGAGTACCAGTGTCTCCATTTTCTCTCCAATTGGCGCAATTGTAATTTTTGTTTTTTTTGATCTGCTGTAAACCATCTGTGGGTGTCCATGCGGCGAGCAAGTGAGAACTTGGTGAGTGGGACATGCTTGTTGCAGGCCGCCAAGAGCCAGTCAGTGAGATCTTTTTCCATGAGGTTAATGTCTGGGGAGGGTGCTGGAATAGAATTAGCCAGCGTGGACAGAAAATCTTGGTTGTTTAATGAGCTCCAATTCCTTACTACCCCCCCAGCGGAAACGGGGGCCTTTGTATGGCCATGAAGAGTATAGGAGAATTGCAGTAAATGGTGATCAGACCATATGCAAGGCGTTGTCGATTGGGTGGACAGTGGGACATTGTATGACCAGATCTGGTCCAGAATATGTCCCTTTTCGTGAGTGGGGGTCAGGACTGATTGAGAAAAGTTTATATGGGAGAGGAGCTCAAAGAGTTCCGTGGCCTGAGGTCCTGCTTCCGGGTCCTTGTACCAGTAATTTAAGTCCCCAATCAGCATTACTTTGTCATAATTGACAGCTAAGCTGGCCATTTGCTCGGACAGAGAGACCGGGAATGTGGGCATAGTTTTAGGTGGACGATAGATCAATACCAATACCATAGTTCCCTTGTCTGTGTCGGATTTAATTACAAGGTTTTCGGTATCTGGTAGAACCAAGGAGGGTAATGTAGTGAACTTATGATCTTTATGGATGATGGCGGCGACGCCACCCCCAGGCTTTCCTGGTTCTCTGTTCACCGATAATATTTAGTAGGCAGCCGGGAGAGCTGCAAGGACATCCGGCAGAGAGTCCTCGGAGAGCCAGGTTCCAGAGATAAGTAGGATGTCTGGTCTATCAGAGTTGAGTAGTAAGAAGATGTCTAGTTGATGTTTTACCATAGATCTAGTGTTAAGGTATAGGCAGCGGAGTGTAAGGTCATTAGGCCTTGGAGTAGGGCTAGTAGAGTAAGAGCCTTGGTGCGTGGTAGCAGAGGAGTCCTGGATTAAGTGGGGAGGGCAGATGTTATTAGCCGTTAGGCAGGCGCGTGTGGCGGGGTCGAGGCAGGAGAGGTTAGAGTGTTGAAGAGATCGGAGTTCAAGGGAGGTATAGTTGTAATTGTCCCCATTCTGCCTAGTCCCTAGGCCCGACCTGGCGCGGACGGGCGCAGACGGGCTTGCCTTAGGCGCGCCCGCTGCGCTCGTCCGCTGCGCGTCCTGGAAATGCACATGGTTATAGGGGGAGAAGAGGCGTGGCCTGGCGATAGTGGGCGTGGCTTGGGCGTGGCCCGGGGAGATGGCGGCAAAGAGTAATGATGCCCGCGGCAGCGCTCAAATCCGCTGCGCGGGGAACCCCAGATCGTGCCCTGTCACAGATTCAAATACCAGGGGGAAGTGAGTTAAAAACACACAGTATCACAAGAAAAGATTAAAACAATATCAGCGAGTCTCCCGGCTTCCGCCTCAGGAGTTTAGGTGTCCTCTGAGCGCGCTCGTTCTCAGCGCGACTTATGTACGTCAGAGCGGGGGGCGTGGCCTGGCGATAGTGGGCGTGGCCCGGGGAGATGGCGGCTAAGAGTAATGATGCCCGCGGCAGCGCTAAAATCCGCTGCGCGGGGAAGCCCAGATCATGCCCTGTCACAGATTCAAATACCGGGGGGAAGTGAGTTAAAACACACACACACCTTATGCTCATGAGAGGCACTTCGTCCCATATCGTACACCAAAACCAAGGTGAAGTTGAGACCAGTTATGTGGTTTGCATGACGTCATCCATGTACTTGTTGCAGAGTCTTTAGGGTGTAGCATTTTGCACATTATAAATGTTTGCCACTTATCAACTCACTTAAGGCCCTACAGATAACGTACACTGTGCCAGGGTGGCAGAGGCCACCACTATCTGCCAGATTTAGAGATGACAGCCGTTTCCTTTCCTGTAAAACCTGTCCCTCCCCCCCAACCCCCCCTGTAAATCCTGACGTTGATGTACAGGAAAAAAATACCCTAAATAGATTGGGCAGTGTAATTTCCTTCTTCCAACAGCCCCTACTCTGTCATCGACTGGGCACACAGGGCCTCCATTGATGGAAAGCTTAGAGGCTGTCAGTCCAACTCTAAAGGAGGGGGGGTGGGAGGCTTTTGCGAACAAGGTACTCCATCGTGCTTGCCATGGGGAACACTGTCTGCACAACTCTAAATCAAACCGTATCAAACTGCTGCTGATCAATGTTCTCTCAACTTTTAAATTTAATATCGTTCATTGTATTAACATGTGGAGGAAGGCGGTATCAGCCCTTCTGGATTCGAAGGGAGATCTATATATTGCACACAGCCTTTTACAGTAGAGTAGGATCATTAACCGACTGAGCTGTCCTTTTAGCTGCACTTGAATAGAAGTATCCAACGAGAAGCCTGAACCTATAACACTCAGACGCACTTTGTGAGGGTTGTGCTTTGAAATAGTTATGTTGTATGGCACTGCTACTGGTATTTACCTCTAGTGCGGTGAGTTGGTTTCTTGATGTATTCCTATGTGAAATATGGTTGTGGGAGACCAGTACCTGTTTAATCTGCTGTTGGATGTCTGGTTTTCAGTTTTTACCGTCTGGATTCAGAGTAGATATCGTGTGCCTTGTATCCCTAATGCAAATAAAATATGAACATACTGTAGGTGTATCCAAGTGTACTGTTATTTGTTGCAATGTACACGGACTCATCCCACAGTTGCATGTGCTTGAGTTTATTTCCTTAGTGTGTTTGGCAAAGATGCACACCTCTTTGTAGAACATTGGCGCCATTGTTGCAACATAAGGGATTCACCAGTGAAACTTAAGTTGGAAGGTTTGTCTACTGTTGCATGTGTTTAGTTGATGCTGGCCTTAGCTTTTATTTTATTCGTAATTTGGCCTAGTATTGGATGTCTTTTGGTTTGCTACATTGTATGGGATTTGACCGAGTTTTCTTTTGTGGGGCATTTGTGTATTCTCTTTTTTGAATTGTCTCTCTTGGTGCCTAATGTGCTCAGAATGAGATTACGACTGAGCTCGAATAGTAGTAGGATACAAATCCTTCGTCCCTTCTAGATCTCACGTCTTGGGGGAAGCAATTGTGTGTGAGAGACGTGACCCACAATGTGCATGCCTGCTCTGAGATGGCTCTCCGCATCCCAAGCTGTGTAGTGTGGTCCTTCGGATTCTGGGCATTGATGGCCTTGGGGTGGACTCGGTTGGAGCACGGGGTACTCTAGTGCTTTCCAAGAAGTTTGATCCTTAGGGATCCAGTAAAGGTGTCTGAGGAAGGAGTTTAACTTTGTTTACCTGCGCTGAGGTTTCTTTTTGGGTCTCAAGTCCACTCTTAGGGCTGCTGTGAGCTGCACCAATGTAGAGGGTAAGGGTAATTTAAAACTACATTTAAAACTAAATTTAAAATACTGCACGCCCCATACACTGTCACTGTCACAAGGCAGGTCTCATTGGATTACAGAATTCCAACAAACACCAAACTATCCAATCAACTTTATGAAGGCGCATGCCAGCTTTGACAAAAAAATTGTGGGGTGGAAATTTCTCAAAACCATTCACTTGTTACTGAGCTGCCCCGAAGGAAAACTATTCGGTATGCAGTAAAATGACTTCAGAATATATGCATATTCCCTCATTGGAAGTAATCCGGAGTTGGAGTTTCATTAACAGATTAGCATCTACAGGTCGTTCATTTGACCGCGGAATGGTGCTATACGGGCAGTCTGTCTTCCAAAGTGCAATGCAACAAATTTGAAATTTCCAGCAGCGTCCTTCGGAAGCCATGCACACTTCAACTGGGGCTTTCTCTTGGGGATTGTTGGCAAATGTGCATGTTAAATTAGGAGCGATGCAGGGAGAAGCTGTGTCCTGCCTCAAGTGAAGGAGATCCTCTTTGGTGAATTAGAGTCACGGGCATCCTGAAGTGTAATTGGCTAGTTCTCGAAAAGGAAAAGACTGAAGCGAGAACACTGTAGACAAATAGGAAAACCTTGTCTGCAGAATCCCAAGCGTGTCTTGATTGGGTGTAAGAGCCATTTCTGCGGAGAAAAATTGTTTAAGATGTGTTAGAGGTGGGACGTGCTACAGTGAAGGGTGAGTGGCTTCAGATCATCTATCATGAAATACGTTCTCAGCAGGGGATATGGAAAACATAATCCATTATTCCTCTGTTAGATTGGACAGTTTCTTGGAAATAATCGTCATGCCCATAATGGAATTACAAACAGGTCAGAAATTCCACGAACTGCTATCTTGAGAGCCCAATGTAGAGCATTGGGCTCTCAAGATTGGCAAGTGCTGCTTCTAGGCAAGCGCCTAGAAGGAGCTCTTTCATCACTGAGTGCAGTCATTACAGAGGCATTCTTTGTAACTATTTCTTTAAGTGGCTATGTCAAACAACGGACTCCAACCTCAATTGAAACACATACACCTGAGGTCTGATATCCTGTGTCGAATGAATGAATGAATGAATGAATATTGGATTTATTTATTTTATTTATTTTTGCCATGTGTTAAGCGCACGATTACCCTTAGGCGTCTTGGCGCTAGATTTCCTCAATCATCCTGAAAGCTCAGCCAGTGCTGACCAAATCATTGGTCAAACAACCACGTCTTAAGGCCCTTACGGAACAGTATCAGGGAAGGGCACATCCTAATGTGCAGGGGTAGAGAGTTCCACAGCTTAGAGGCTGCAACCGAAAAACGTCGGTCACCCCAAGAGACAGTTTTTGATCGTGGGGTGACTAATAGGTTTAGATTAGCAGAGCGAAGCTGTCTGTTTGGTTTATAGAAACTAAACTGATCCGTGAAGTACCGAGGCCCAGCCTCGTTCAATGATTTATATACAATACATAGGGATTTAAATTTTATTCGATTGGGGATGGTCAGCCAATGATATTTCCTGATGGTACTTGCTATAGAGGTAAACTTAGGGGTTCCAGAAAGCAGACTTGCAGCTGCATTCTGAATAGTTTGAAGTTTGGCAATAACCCTTACCTGAGCATTTAGAAACAAACCATTGCAGTAATCTAGGGATGATAACACTAGGGTGGTGACCAGGGTTTTAGCAGCAGAGTCCGGTAAAAATGGGAGAATTTTCCTGATCAGCCTTAGCTTGTGATGGGCTGTTGCTGCTACCCACCACAAGAGCGCAAACTTAGCCCCAGGGCGTCAAGGTGCTATATGCGGAACCTAAGGGTGCAGAAAAAGAGGCCTGCTCATACCAACGTCTATAATAAAAGGCATGTCTTTAAGACAACTGCAAATGCATTGAGAAAGCTCAGGGGCTCGAAAAGCCAAACGTGTCCACTGAACTAATTTGGATTTTGAGCAACCAGTCTACTACACACCCTCAAAGCCTATTGAAATTGTCATAGAAAATGGTTCCCTTTTTACACATTGCACTTATGAGTGTTAAAGCAACTTCTTCAATTAACGTGTAACCAGCCTGGATAAGAGGGTCAAACCTCTGGAGCAGAGCACCGTCAAGAGTAACCACCTCATAAAATACTGAGTTGTTCAAATACAATTTAAGCCATAAACCCTTTCCTTTTGCACAGAACGGAAAGAGCCCTGCTGTGAACACGACCCTATATAAAAGGAACCGTGCTAGAATGTATTAAATCCAGTCCTCATGCGTACAATATTGTTAGTTACCTTAGTAAATACTGATGTAGCTTACAAATGGTGAGCACTGGATATTGAGGACTGACTTGTGTATTCAAGACACCTCTGTTTGATCTGTAATGGGCTGGATTGTTAACTCCTGGTATGCTGTGAAGGATCAGTTGCTTGCAGCAGTGAGCTGTGCAGGTTCACATGTAGAGGTCGGGGTCAAGCACGCAAATTATAAGGCGAAGGCTGATTGAAATTCCCTTTGGGTAAAATAGCAACAGTACATAAGTACTCACAGGCATACAGACAACAATTTACAGGGAAGCAATGTAGATAAATAGGATTTAACCACTATATGTGAAAACACTCTCAAAACATTTCAAATTATAAAAACAATTTATTAAAGATACATTACATTAGATAAAAACAGAAATTTGGGAAACATATAAGGACGGTGTAATAATCAATAAAAACAACATTCAATTAAAAAGGAGTGTACAGGAAAAAAGGATAGAACCCATTCATAAAACAAATTTGGTTTCCTCCTTAGTGTATATTCCTAGATTTACTCCTTAGGCGTCGACGCGTTTCGGCGGCGTAAACATATTAATCCGCCTTCATCAGGACAATAGGACAATACAGTTTCCCAAATAGATTCTGAAATTTAAATAAAACCAATCTTAGACTTACAAAGTTCATAACATATGGTAATCAGAAAATCACAATCTTTAAAAAAACGTAATGTTTCTACATCATTGTACCAACATATTTACATTGCTTCCAAGACACAGTACATTAGGCAGCTCATCAAAATACATAGCATACATAGTTAAACAACAACAGTTCAAGATTTACTATTTTTCTACAACAACCTTAAGAGTACTGATATATACGTGTTCAGGCCTGATGTAGAGTTCAGGAACATTTAAATTTCTTTTCGGGTGCAGGTATTGGAATTCCCAAATTATATAGAGGGAGAGGTGGCACTAGATAAAGAGCATTGGTACATCACCTACCTCAGATGTATGATAGGCCTGACCAATATTGTAAGGGGTTTTCCGCCTCCTATGCGTCAGAACAAGGAATTCGTCCAGCGAATTCTTTTAGATATGAGTTCAGATACGTATGCAGGTACCTATTCACAAAGAAATAAGTTTCAGGATATTGCAGGGTAGCCATTTTTGAGGCTACGTCACAGAATTCACATAGGACTATGACTTATATCTGTCTTTTGCCTGCATCGCCATTTGGGCTGTATTTTATGCGCTTCTGTAATGCTATGCCTATTTGTTTTTTTGCATACGCAACTACTCGTAAATTCACTTATGTTTAAATCAACATCAAGTGAGAAAAAATAATTATCAGCAAACCAGTCTCAAGTCTTTTATTTAGCCAGTATTCTTATACATGGCGAATTCATACACTTAAGCCAGAGAATTAGTTCAAGTACTTACTATTTAGTTTTTAGTGATGAAAAGCGTAAATACGTCTTTAAGGGTCGTATACTTCTCCAGTTAAATGACTGGACACTGCAAGAAATTTATATACATATATGAGCTACGCATGTCTTACCGGATTTTACAAATATTAAAGATGCGTGCTTATTTAAGTGGTATACTTACGATTGATTAACAATGCTAGTACATGAGCACGCAGTAGTGAAGATTACACTTTAGACTTCGGTCCTGCTCAGGCGCAATAAAAATACAGCATGGGTTCCGGGATTTATCTAAAGATACCCGCTGTGCAAGGAAAGTCCTCTCAATAATCCCTGTATAATTAAACAGCAAACCAGTCTTAAGTCTTTTATTTAGCCAGTATTCTTATACATGGCGAATTCATACACTTAAGCCAGAGAATTAGTTCAAGTACTTACTATTTAGTTTTTAGTGATGAAAGGCGAAAATACGTCTTTAAAGATCGTATACTTCTCCAGTTAGATGACTGGACACTGCAAGAAATTTATATATATATATGAGCTACGCATGTCTTACCGGATTTTACAAATATTAAAGATGCGTGCCTATTCAGGTGGTATACTTACGATTGATTAAAATCACGCAGTAGTGAAGATTACACTTTAGATTTCGGTCCTGCTCAGGCGCAATTAAAATACAGCATGGGTTCCGGGATTTATCCAAAGATACCCGCTGTGCAAGAAAAATTAAACAAGAAAGAAGGGTCAGATACCGTTATTAAAAACGTGCTTCTTTCTGGGAAACGCTATTGCCATATAGCGTAGCCCCTACTAGCGGTCTGCATACCTTAGTCTTTCGATCGTCGGACGTCCTGCGTGCTCCTCTCCGTGTCCCCGGCTAGCATCGTTTAGAGGAAACACACGGATTTAAATACCCAGCCTTACGCGGGTGTTTGTTGATGACGAGGGCGGGAAAAATAGAACGGGGAAAAAGACTACCCGTTGCTAATGATCGCGTCAATCAGTCAACCGCGTTCAATTAGAAATGATTTCATTTCCAGTATTGAAAATGCTCAGAGTGCTCTGTATATAATAATGGAATAGTTGGTATTTGTAATTTATATTCACGGAGCGTTTTAATTTCACGTTAAATAATGACGAATTTAATAGAACGTGAGAAAAGACCGTGGATAGAGATACTACCCATAGATGTTCTCGCGTTAGTCAGTGAACACATCTAATTGTAAGGACGTATTTTCTCTTTTTGGCCACTTAATTTTTACATTAGGTTAGCGATTTGATTTTCTAATTTATGTTTGCTTGACATCTTCCAGGATTAGTAGAAAGAAGAGAGGTTTTAAAATTGTGTTTGATGTGATTCTTCGTTAGGTTTATCAACTCAAAGGTTATAAAATAAGGATATACTGGAAATCCGGTAGCCTAGTTATTATGGGCAAGGAGGTTGCATTTATAGACAGATCGCTTATTCACATTAGGAAGCATACAACTGACATGTTCATATAAATATACTCCAGACTTACTAACAGGAACATCACGGAGCCAAAGGTATCCTATATTGCCCCAATGATCTTGTCCCATTCTTCTCTTGAGTTAAGCCCTCTCCTGACAGTGCTAAAAAGGAGATATACCACTGCTCTCTCTCTTTTCTCCTAGCAATCATATTGCCACCTCGTTTGCCAATTTTTATTTTTTCCAATACGAGCCAGCCAAATTCTGAATCTTTGTGGCCCTTTTCAATAAAATGCGCTACAATTGGGACACTGTCAGGAGAGGGCTTAACTCAAGAGAAGAATGGGACAAGATCATTGGGGCAATATAGGATACCTTTGGCTCCGTGATGTTCCTGTTAGTAAGTCTGGAGTATATTTATATGAACATGTCAGTTGTATGCTTCCTAATGTGAATAAGCGATCTGTCTATAAATGCAACCTCCTTGCCCATAATAACTAGGCTACCGGATTTCCAGTATATCCTTATTTTATAACCTTTGAGTTGATAAACCTAACGAAGAATCACATCAAACACAATTTTAAAACCTCTCTTCTTTCTACTAATCCTGGAAGATGTCAAGCAAACATAAATTAGAAAATCAAATCGCTAACCTAATGTAAAAATTAAGTGGCCAAAAAGAGAAAATACGTCCTTACAATTAGATGTGTTCACTGACTAACGCGAGAACATCTATGGGTAGTATCTCTATCCACGGTCTTTTCTCACGTTCTATTAAATTCGTCATTATTTAACGTGAAATTAAAACGCTCCGTGAATATAAATTACAAATACCAACTATTCCATTATTATATACAGAGCACTCTGAGCATTTTCAATACTGGAAATGAAATCATTTTTAATTGAACGCGGTTGACTGATTGACGCGATCATTAGCAACGGGTAGTTTTTTTTCCCCGTTCTATTTTTCCCGCCCTCGTCATCAACAAACACCCGCGTAAGGCTGGGTATTTAAATCCGTGTGTTTCCTCTAAACGATGCTAGCCGGGGACACGGAGAGGAGCACGCAGGACGTCCGACGATCGAAAGACTAAGGTATGCAGACCGCTAGTAGGGGCTACGCTATATGGCAATAGCGTTTCCCAGAAAGAAGCACGTTTTTAATAATGGTATCTGACCCTTCTTTCTTGTTTAATTTTTCTTGCACAGCGGGTATCTTTGGATAAATCCCGGAACCCATGCTGTATTTTAATTGCGCCTGAGCAGGACCGAAATCTAAAGTGTAATCTTCACTACTGCGTGATTTTAATCAATCGTAAGTATACCACCTGAATAAGCACGCATCTTTAATATTTGTAAAATCCGGTAAGACATGCGTAGCTCATATATATATATATAAATTTCTTGCAGTGTCCAGTCATCTAACTGGAGAAGTATACGATCTTTAAAGACGTATTTTCGCCTTTCATCACTAAAAACTAAATAGTAAGTACTTGAACTAATTCTCTGGCATAAGTGTATGAATTCGCCATGTATAAGAATACTGGCTAAATAAAAGACTTAAGACTGGTTTGCTGTTTAATTATACAGGGATTATTGAGAGGACTTTCCTTGCACAGCGGGTATCTTTAGATAAATCCCGGAACCCATGCTGTATTTTTATTGCGCCTGAGCAGGACCGAAGTCTAAAGTGTAATCTTCACTACTGCGTGCTCATGTACTAGCATTGTTAATCAATCGTAAGTATACCACTTAAATAAGCACGCATCTTTAATATTTGTAAAATCCGGTAAGACATGCGTAGCTCATATATGTATATAAATTTCTTGCAGTGTCCAGTCATTTAACTGGAGAAGTATACGACCCTTAAAGACGTATTTACGCTTTTCATCACTAAAAACGAAATAGTAAGTACTTGAACTAATTCTCTGGCTTAAGTGTATGAATTCGCCATGTATAAGAATACTGGCTAAATAAAAGACTTGAGACTGGTTTGCTGATAATTATTTTTTCTCACTTGATGTTGATTTAAACATAAGTGAATTTACGAGTAGTTGCGTATGCAAAAAAACAAATAGGCATAGCATTACAGAAGCGCATAAAATACAGCCCAAATGGCGATGCAGGCAAAAGACAGATATAAGTCATAGTCCTATGTGAATTCTGTGACGTAGCCTCAAAAATGGCTACCCTGCAATATCCTGAAACTTATTTCTTTGTGAATAGGTACCTGCATACGTATCTGAACTCATATCTAAAAGAATTCGCTGGACGAATTCCTTGTTCTGACGCATAGGAGGCGGAAAACCCCTTACAATATTGGTCAGGCCTATCATACATCTGAGGTAGGTGATGTACCAATGCTCTTTATCTAGTGCCACCTCTCCCTCTATATAATTTGGGAATTCCAATACCTGCACCCGAAAAGAAATTTAAATGTTCCTGAACTCTACATCAGGCCTGAACACGTATATATCAGTACTCTTAAGGTTGTTGTAGAAAAATAGTAAATCTTGAACTGTTGTTGTTTAACTATGTATGCTATGTATTTTGATGAGCTGCCTAATGTACTGTGTCTTGGAAGCAATGTAAATATGTTGGTACAATGATGTAGAAACATTACGTTTTTTTAAAGATTGTGATTTTCTGATTACCATATGTTATGAACTTTGTAAGTCTCTAAGATTGGTTTTATTTAAATTTCAGAATCTATTTGGGAAACTGTATTGTCCTATTGTCCTGATGAAGGCGGATTAATATGTTTACGCCGCCGAAACGCGTCGACGCCTAAGGAGTAAATCTAGGAATATACACTAAGGAGGAAACCAAATTTGTTTTCTTATGAATGGGTTCTATCCTTTTTTCCTGTACACTCCTTTTTAATTGAATGTTGTTTTTATTGATTATTACACCGTCCTTATATGTTTCCCAAATTTCTGTTTTTATCTAATGTAATGTATCTTTAATAAATTGTTTTTATAATTTGAAATGTTTTGAGAGTGTTTTCACATATAGTGGTTAAATCCTATTTATCTACATTGCTTCCCTGTAAATTGTTGTCTGTATGCCTGTGAGTACTTATGTACTGTTGCTATTTTACCCAAAGGGAATTTCTTTCAGACTAACGTCAATTGTGGAACCCTATCCCTTTGGTTTTGGGGTCCCTCTCTCTTTTATTAGAGAAGGCTGATTGAAGGCAGGAAATGTGGTCAAGCTCTGGAGGGCTTGCCGCAGCCACTGGGTGACCAGATTCTGAGAAATAGTTGTCAAAGCAGAGACCAGTGGTGAAGGTGGACAATGAAGGATAATATCTTCCATGGAGTCTGGGTTGCCCATTTCGAAGCCTGTGCAATCCCAGCATTGCAGCCTCGGTTGGTAGCGTTCGGACAGGGTCATTAGGTCTATGTGAGGAGGCACCGATGTGATACCTTCCCATCTGTGTATTACTGGCAGCGTAGTCTTGTGGTGTATGTGTTGATGTCCTTCCTTTCTCAGATGACCCCTCATTGATGTTGCAGTAGTGCTAATCGATAAATTCCAAGCTTCCCGTAGCCAACTATTCTGCTATCCGTTTTCGAGCATTGTTATATTATGATTAATGTACAACCTGAACCATTTTTTGAAATTGCAATAAGCAAGGCTCTGAACCCCTTGAAGAGGTGGTTAGAGTAGGAGTAGTTGCAATAGCACGATTGCAGGAGCACGGAAACGTAATCTTGTTTTAACCACTTAAGACCACAAGCTTGATCACACAGAACTTTTGAGTTACTTCTGCAGCAGCATTTAGGAGTGTTACAACAGAAAACTTCTTCTTGAGGTTAAAGTGTGACGTTCTGCCCTTGTTTCAGGTTTTATGTCTTGTACTGATTACTCCTGAAAATATTGCTTCTGCATTTTGTGTTGTGGTTCCCAAGTTTTCCATTTGGACTCTCAGGACATTACTGTACATGATGAAAAAAGTTGATGAGAAGATCTGTCTGTCTTCAAATGCACTGGAACAGCGAATAATTCACACCCTTGATTTTTAACTTGTTCGGAGTAATGCTGCATGAAAAAGGAAAACCTAACTCTACGACCATAGGAGTGATGAAGTATATCTGGTCCCTAAAGGGTGGACAGTTGCTGAAGGATGAAGACCAACTAGGAGAGTTGTACAATCCCCGCTGTCCATTATGCCAAACAGGTTGTTGAGAACCTGTAGAGGGGCTACTTCTTGATGCATCTCAGATCAAAAGAAGCCTACCCAGCAGTGCGTAACTTAGCAGAAGTCCCAGTTTTCAGTTCTTCCGTGAAATAAAATAATTTTATTCCATAATAATAATTTTGGCAGTGTTGTAGTTCCTTGGTTATTGGGCTTGAGAGAGTGATTTGTGGTGTAAAAGCATTACTTTACCATCCTTGAGACCATGTTGGATGCCTCCTTGGATATTTGTGGCATTAATGATATTGAACCAATACCAATTTGATTAATGAAGAAAATGAAGCGGAAATTCCGGGTTTATTATTGAAATGAAATATCTAGTAACAGTCATACAACCATATCAAAGATTGTAAGAACTGTCCAATAAAAATGACAAAAACTGTTTCCTTTTTTTGTAAATTCTTTTTATTAACATTTTGTTGTGTACAGATTACAAACACTGTAAATGATCATTAAAAGTACAGAGTTTCTGCATGCAATACAGTGTGTCGTATCAATATCAAGCATAATCATTAGTTGTTACAGTACTGGTACATCTGATGCTTAAGAAACCGTGTGGAAAAGGTGCATTAGGATTTTATTTATTTGCAGAGTTGTATATAGCACTGGCTAGACCCGGATGTATCCGAGTGCTTTCCATGAGGATCTGCGAGTTACAGGTTACAAATTACATCCGTTACAGGAGCCAAGAATAAACATGGGAGAAAAACAGTGATTACAAAATAACAAGAGATATTAACATATAAACTGGAAAGGGGAGGTAGCCACAGGATCACAGAGGGAGAAGGTAGGGGAGGGATGGAAACACAACGTAGAGACGAGGAAAAGCTATATCCAATGTCCGGCTGGGTAGGTGATGGCCGAGGGGGTGAACCAGATCCAAAATCCTCTATAGCTGCCTAAGCCGCCCCACCAGGCATCGGCCATGTTGCTCGGTCTCCTTGGTGAGTACAACATTCATGGTTTCCGCTCTGGGGCATCGTCATAGTTCCATCTGCTGCACCAGTCGCAGTGTTATTGGGAAACCCCGAGTGTATTTCAAACATCAAGGCAGTGCTAGCTCCGTGGCGCTTGTCCAGCTGGTTCCTCAGACTGTGCTGCAGCATGTTCCGTGCCACCCTCATTAGTTCCAGTAGTCCAGTGCAGTCCATCAATGAGGCGGGGAGATGTTTGGCAGGCTTCTGCACTATCGCGTCTGAAGTGCGTGGCTGCGGAGTGTTCCCTAAAATGGCCGCTTCATTGGCTGGTGGCCCCCAGGCTAATTCAGGCATTCCCTTGTGCAACGGGGCAGCCCACCTCTGGGAAGCTCGTCTGGTGTCCGTCCGTTTGCCCCTGCATGTTCCCTACTCCCCATACGACATTGCAGGGAGGGGGCTCACGGCTTTGTAGTTTGTCTCCTCTGCATGGAAAGCAGTGCGTACGCTTTAACAGGGAGGTCGCGACCCCGGTCAGCTCAAAAGTTGCAATGTCCCTAACGATTCCTGAGGCCGTTGAATCCTCTGATCTGTGGTTGCTCATGATGGGGAAGCCAGTGTGGTCCCGTCTTCCCAAAGCTCCAAGCAGCGCAGCTGCGCAGGGCCATCCCCACCGGACTGACTTTCGCAGGGACCCCGTTGTGTTGCCGGATACCTTGATCCAACCGGAGGACTCCAATCCAGAAAGCGGAGTTAGGTGCCTGTCACCCAGTCATTCTGGGGGTGTTCTCTAGCCTCTGAATCAGTTCTACAGGGATGTTCCAGTCCCGGTATCGTCGGCGATGGTTTCAATTTCTGCAGGTGCCATTTTGCTTACTGGGTGTCCAGGATCTCGATCGAAGATTTCCAATCATTGATATAAGCATGTCATTAATAACATTACTCTTTTTTTTCTGTACTGACCACTTTGTGTATGTGGCCTAAGTTCACAGGTTGACAGAAATATAGTTGAAGCTACTCTTGCACGAGGAAAAGACCATGCTAGCTGTAGGTACTTGCACGACATTCAATCAGGAGTTTAAGCGTGACTACTCACCCGTAAGGGTCTCAAGGCGCTGGGGAGTGGGGGTTGCAGGTTCCAGTCCATCACGGAGGTGGTCTGTCGAAGAGCCACGTTTTGAGGTTTCTTGCGAAGATGGGGAGTGATGTTATCTGAGGTGGAGCGGAAGGTTGTTCCAGGCTCTGGTCGCGCGGAAGGAGAAGGAGCGGCCTCCCGATTTGGTCTTTCTGGTGCGGGGGACCATGGCGTAGGAGAGCTGGGCTAATCATAGGGTCCTTTGGGGTGCGTGGAATTTGAGTCTGCTGTTCAGGTAAGCTGATCCTGTGTCGTGGAGGGCCTTGTGAGCGTGGGTTAGCACCTTGAAGGTAACTCTAGCTTCGATGAGGAGCAAGTGGAGTGTGCTCAGGTGCTGGGAGATGTGGCAGTGTATTGGCAGGTTGAGGACTAGTCTTGCTGTGGCGTTTTGGATGTTCTGTAGCTTGCGGGTGAGGTTTTTGTTTATTCCGGCATAGAGTGCGTTGCCGTAGTCGAGCCTGCTGGTGACCAGGGCGTGAGTAAGGGTCTTTGTGTTCGAGGGAGATCCATTTGAAGGCTTACGTAGGAGGCGGAGGGTGTGAAAGCAGGAGGACAAGACAGAGTTTATCTGGCGGTCTATTTTGAGCTCTGAGTCCAGGATGATTCCCAGGGTGCGTGCGTGGTCCGTGAGGGTGGGGTTGGCTTCCGAGGGCAGGGGGCCACCAGGTGTTGTTCCAGGCGTCAGGGTTTGGGCCCATGAGTACTTCCGTTTTGTTGGTGTTTAGTTTTGGCAGATATTTTTAACCCATTTGGCGATGGCTTCCATGCCGTACATTGGCATGAAGTAATGAAAAGCTGTAAAAAATATATAATGGCTAAAATATTTTAGTTGTCAAATTGTTGCAAATTAGAGCAATGTTGGTGTTAAGAATATGTTTGGTTTTGTACTGCATTTAATTTTGCGACCCATATATTTTTCTTCACAATCAGTTTTTTTTTATTCATCGTTATCGGAACGACACTAGTTTGAATCCCGGCAATGCAGACTCTGCCTTCCAGTGTCACAAACTGTGTACCATTAAGTTGGGTCATAGTAGAAAGAGTTGAAGTGTAGCATTAAGCACTATTTAAAAACTAGTTACTATAACACATTCGATGTGCTGAATGGAGTAGTTGATTAAATAGATTAGTGAATACCACCGTCCTTTCTCATTTCCTAATCAGTAGTATACACCATTAAAAAAACAAATTAGGTAACCAAATTCATTATTTCCTCTATACGTCTATAAAAGATTGTAGATGCAGCAGGCTGAATGGTCATATTGATTCATTGGAATGGCGTTCTGTAAATAAAACCACTTACACCATTTTTTCTAAAAGCGAAAAGGAAGAAGTGAATAATCATTAACGTTTATTTATTGTAAACTTTCTTTCACAACCTTATTGCTAATCAGAACTTAAAGAATTCTTCTAAATAAATTAACATCCAACAGTAGTACATTAGCACCTGTAAGTAAAGAAATTGCAAAACATGTAATGGCCACAAAACATTCAAAAACAACTGGAAAAGAATCGTATTCCGTGCAGCAATCTAAAAAATGCAACAAAAAAATATTAAATTAAAGTTTGTTTGCATAGTGTTCTATAGTTACGGTACTTATCAGTGGTAATGATGTACGAGGACATGACTCCGTGTATCTCAATGGGGGACATAACACTTCAACAAGGGTAACTACAACTGGGATACACTGTATAGGAGGAACTGCTATGTAAATGGGGCAGGTGGGCTACTTGATAGGTTTCAGTATCTGAACGTTATGGACCTGGATTCGGGGTGGGGGAGGGAGGGTATGGGCGGAGATGGGCTCGAGGGTTAATATTTATGTGTGACCTGTGTCCACGCTCTACGGATTTAGTCTTTGTCAGGGGAGGGGGGGGGGGGTGTTGTGATCAAAAACTGTTTATAGTAGGAAAAAAGTAAGGCACAGATAAAAATTGTAAAACCAGGGGTAATATATTGGGGCATCACAGCAGGACATCGATGTAGTAAATAGCAATTTATAGAGAGGTGCTTAGCTATCTTTGATGTTTTTGTCTAGCTCGTTCATTAAACTTGGATTAGCCTATGCCATACCTACAACCAGAAAGTCCATCGCACTCAAACTTCTGAATTTGTTGTTATATCCTATAAATATTTGAATGTATAATATAAACAGTCATTTTAGTACTCGCAGTGAATCACTTAAACCAGTCAAAAGTTTCAGCTGTGTTTAACTTTTCAACTTTGAGTGCAGTTAGAAAAGCAGTGTAGTCTGTTAGCCCAGTGAGCTTTCATGGTTGTCCAATGAAACCAGGATGAATTTAATGCTGGTGCAAGCCGAGAGAACCCAAGGACACGTGTGGCTGCCTGTATTGCTGAAAGTTCTGTTTGAGGGACTGGTTTTAAAATACATTATTACTTTCAGATGCAACAGATCCCACAACATGGTTTTGGAAAGGGTATATGGTGCATTATGTAAAATACTATTTATTATGATGTAAATTGGTCTAGGGCATGATTCATGTGTATGGTATCTGGTGGCACCTTAATAACTATCAAGCCCGCTTCTCTGTACTCATGATGAGCTGATTGTGAGATGGACGCCATTTTGATCGACAAGGATGTACTGGAATCTGAGAGGGGGCAGATGCTCATGACTGTACAATATTATTGGGGCTTGCCACATATGCAAGCTTGTACGGTGCGGGCTTGTTGGCAGCTGCACAGTGGCACTAAGGTGAATAAGGGTTTAGATATTTCACCTAAAGGGGGTTGGGAACACATCTTCTGGCCCTCATTCAGGCCGTTCCTGCTGGATTCCGAGGCACAGTGTGCTCTTAGTCCTACATGGAACCTAATAGTGCACAACAGTTCACTTCTAATTGACTCAGATTAAAATACGGGAAACTGAAAAGCTAGCTAAGGAAAGTTGGAAAATGGAATAGAGGAAAATAGAAATAGTCTGCCTCAGTTACGGTAGCTTCAACCTCTGGAGGCTGAGTCCCACTCTCGCATTATCCCAACCCTTGCCCCTCCTATCCAGATTCTGGCAACGTTTTGTGGTCACCCTTTGATCAGGTTTTGCCAGCAGTTTCTGATGGGCCTTCCTCGGTTTTTTTGTTTCTTCCCTGATTTTCTCTTCTGTTTGTGATGAGTACCAGTGTCGTGAAATAGTATGCTGTGCCTTTCAGTAGGAGAATTAAATGTGTGATAAAATAGCATTTCGAAGGATGCTGGTGCTGACTGGAGGAACGGAGGTCAGCACAATGTGCTAGCATTTCATAAACATACCCTAACAGGAGGAGGAGGTGTGTGGCCGGCTGGGGACCAAAATAGCTGTGCCTCCTTGGTTCTCCTGAAGGCAGCTCTAGTCTACTTTATCTGGGGCTTTGCTTAAGTAAATAAACCAGTGGGTGTCCCTCTTCCTCTCCCCCACAGCTGGATGCCAGTGGTGCGCAAGCTGCGCAAGACATACGTCAGCAGCGCTGGTAGTCCGAAGTTGTGCTCGCGGAGGTTCCCGGGTGAAGTTTGGACACCCTAAAGACAGTAGACCCTGTGGGACTAGGTGAGCGGGAAAGCGTGTTACTTGGTGAATTATGGCTGCAGCCTCTCAAAGATGGCACCTGGTGTCCTTGGTTGAGTGGCACATCGCCGTAGGAGGGGGTGTGCTTACTTCCAGGCAGAATAATATCTAACCGTACCCAAACCTGTTCTTTCCCGACATCTACTCTGATACAATGAAAAGGAAAAAAGCATTGGCTGGCATCAAGGTGAAACTGGTGTTGCTAGAGTCGGTAGCTTCAGTGAGCCATTCTGCATGTTTGAGAGTGCATCATGAGGGGAAGAGTTTTACCTTCCACCAAGTGGACTCTGCTGTGGCTTTTCTTGGTAGCCTACTTGGGGGCTTTGGACGGGTCTGGGGTGTTTGAATATAAAAGGTGTATGATGGTCTCTTGGGGAGCTTTGGTGAGATTTCTAGTAACAGGCTGGGATGCCCTCCCAACGGGAGAAGGGATGGGAGTGTTGCGATATGGTTTAATCGTTGATATTTTTTATCTTCTTTTAGCTTTCCTTTTTCACCTCCTTTTCGGGCCCATCTGGATCCTCTGTGTTGCATTAAGGTGGTAATTTGGCGTGATGTCTTATTTGATGTAATCTTATTTGATATGCTGATGGCATTTAATGGTAATGTAATCTGTCTCTGATGGTAACCATAAACAGATTTAAACATAAATATGCCATACTTGTAGTGAGAACGTTGTGATGAGTAGAGTGTTGGGGATTTGTAATTATTTTTTTCTAATAAACGTTTTTGATGAAGTCCTAGGATGTAAGGTTGGTCAGCTCACTCCATTTGTTTATAAACTAGATAAAATAGTTATATAAACGTGATCCATTTAATAAAGGAATAACATAACTCAATAAATGATGCTCTTTTCCCCAAAATGACAAGTAGAGAGAACGTGGAAATATAAGACTTAATCCAAACACAGTTGCCTCCTTCTTGAATGCTGTGTCGTGCTTGTTCAAAGAGAAGTGATCACCAAGGCTGACGTGTTGTGGAAACACTCTTCACCGAACTATAAAACGAAGGCCAATTTACACAGCAGATTTAAGAAGTTGAATATCTTATGCAGAAAGCTGTCACATGTAGTCTTCATTCCAAGAACAGCATTGCTGGTATTCCTTGCCCAGAAGAGAAAAGTGGGCAACCTGTTGACCAGGAGAGAAGGTTCATACTGTACTCGGATTGTGTTGACTCCAGATGGCATCAGGAAGAAGAGGTTTGCAGATGCTAAGCTTCAGGGTAAAACCTAATTACTATTGCACAGAAATTTGGAAGATTGGGAGATACATGGCGCACTCTACTAATTTTGTAACTATCCTAATGGTAATTGACACGCATTTTCTTCATGGTATAATGTAATTTAAATTCAACGGCCTACATTGTCCAGAAATGGTAGGTTTTCTGCTACAATAAGCCCATTGTGGGCTTAAGTTGAGAGAAGGTGCGAATGTGGGCTACTGAAAGAGGAGGCAATCACCGTACTTAGGAATTCTAATTCCCTGCCCATTTTGTGGTGTGTATGATTTCTCTGTGGTGAGTAGTCTTGTGGCTCAGATTGACCCCTCTGCATCAAGTGGGTTAGTCCCATCCATCGTTTTAGAAGCCAACGCCAATGTACCAGCTGTTGCAGTAATTATCATTGGAAGTATTTCTCTGTAGGAGTACCCATCCCAATAAGAGAGAGTTGTCTACAGGGGCATAGCAGCGAGTGGGGTAGACAACCTAAATACCTACAATCCTTGCCTCTTTTGGTAGTTTGTATGGAAAGAGTGGTCTTAAATGGAGAAAAACAGAGATTATATTAATTAGGCATCAAAAATGTGTACTTGATCACTGTCCAGTGCTTCTGCAGATTACCGCCCAACAGTTTAACCAACATTTAACCAACATTTACCGGAGAAGGGCATATTGGAGTGGAAAGAATACCCACCTTCATCCTTTGTGGGTGAAATCAGATTCTGTATATAGAAGATTGTTTCTTTCCCTAGATAAGCCCAATAATTGATTTGGGATGTTTTGTAAAAAAAACTTTAATCTGGAACCTTAATTGGAAGTACAGTAAATGGAATATAAACTGTTTATCTAATGCTCATGTTTACAATGTTTTTTAAATGCAACCATAAAATCATGCATGACACACATCTGTAAAATCTTCCTTCATTCTAATAAGCAAATTAGGGTAATTATGACTGAACGGATCCCAAGCCAAAGTGTGCACAGTATCTATTTTACCTGAATTTACTGTTATACACACTCTTTTACCTGAATCTATCTGAAGCACTGTTTTTAAACAGCAGTTTTGGTTTATTACATACCCGTGTTTCATTATATTTTTTACAGAGTTTATCTTTATTGAAACTATTGTTTTATGTTGAAGGTAAAGCCTGGCCTGTGGTTTGTTTCTTTACTGTATTCATTTATCATCCTTATAAAATGTTGCCTCTAACTTGTTTTCCTAATGAGGCAACTTCCTGTTGTTTATTCTTCAAAGAAGTATGTTTTTTCCAATTACAGCCTTTTCTGCTTTACGCAGATAATGCTCCAGCCAGATTTGTCTGCTGATCTGTCCTTCATCTTCATAAGCTTAAGCCATCCCTTTTATTCACTGGAAGCTGCCCATATTGGTCATCTGTAAAGCACATGATGTGTATCACTTTGACTGATTAGGAGATGTCTTAATGCTGAAGTGTCTGGTGGCGTCTTTGGCAATTAGTCTTCTGTCTTTTTGAGATTAAAGTGTCTTTTGATGTTTAGAGATTGAAAGAGTATTTTCAGCTCTTGGAGTTGAAGAGGCATGTGCTGTCTTGGGGTAGCAGAGTCTTGTGTTGAAGATGGTTTTAGGCTGAAAGACTTTGTGTTCTAAGGTTGATAGGCCTTGTATTGTCTTGGGTTTAAGGGACGTGTTTTACTTTGAATTGAAAGTGATTTTGTTGTCTTAAGTTTAAGGGATGTGTGAGCCTTGAATTAAAGGGGTGTGTGTTGTCTTGGGAGGAAGACCCTATATTCTTTTTGATTGCGAGCCCCGGTGCGATCTCGAATTTGAATGATCTTGCCTTTGTGCTGATTCAGCAGTGCCATCTTGCAGTGAATAAATTCTCTGGTCACGTGGGTCACTATGGAGACCATGCTTAATTATGCCAACTGGTAGATGTATAGAATTTGGGAGACCAAATATGTTACCCTGTTACTCAGAATCGCATTTCATTGCCTTTATATGTATTTATATTGTTTACTAACGAAAAGGTTTGCACAGCTTTATTCATGCAGGCTTGAGATCACGTGATGTCAAACGTTTGGGGCAGTAATGCTTTTTAAGACTTTGTGTGTAATGTCCAAAATGCTACATCTAACTTGTCCATCTAAATCTGGAAATAATGCTCGCTCTTGCTGAAAGGATACGAGTGAAAGCATATCGAGGAGTAAAATATTTCTGGGGCTGAAATTAATCGCTGTAGAACGGCAAAATCGTCCTAGTACCCTACCTTACTACAATTCAAAATACCATTTGACCGGTATTTAGGAGGCAACCATGCCTTTCTCATTTTAGAAGTTGCTAAATATTTAACCTGTGGACTATACTGGATATTCTATGGCGTGGGTTAGCGTATATTCTGGGCTCTTAGTCCAAGTTTGCAATTTTCACCTCTTATTACCATATGATTTATATTATACCACACATGACTGTTGTTAAGGGCACCATAGGCACATGAAAAGAGAATAGAATTAATGTAATAGGAGTTGTCTTGGGTGGGTGGCTTGATGCCATTTGACTACAGAAAACTTGGTCTACTAGTAAAACTTGGTCTGTTAGAATACTCTTTTTTGCACACTTAGATGCGCATGCAAACTTTTCAAACTAGCATATATTTGATGGTTGATTGCTGTCCATTTGTAGCACCTGTACTTTGTTTGTAAAATAAAGCCTCCATAATTGACACTTGCAAATCTTCTACTGCTCTTCATTTAGACTTCTTGCTGCAAGAAAGAATGCTATATTTGCACTTTGTTCCTGAACCTGCATTGGTTTTGTGTAATGCTTGTCTTTGGCTGTGGACCCACCTCCAGTGAAGATTAAGTGGTCTGTCTTCAGTATGAGTTTCTTTTTCATTTCACTAAGTGCAACTGATTTTCGGCCGTCATCCATTATCACCCTGGTCCCTCTGAATGAGTGTACTGATGTTTATGCTTCCAGTCTTCTGAAATGTTTTACCCTCAGCTAAGAGCACACTTGGCAAGTGCCCTCTGAGGGAGATGCAGGTGTGCTGTAGAAGGCTAATGCATTGCATCATCTATGTTATTTGTGTTCACATAGGAAAGCCGTGTTGAACGCAGAGGAAAGAAACCGGACTAGAACGAGGAAGGCCATTGACTGAACTGTCAAATACTTGCCGGAAGAGAGGGCAGTCAATGTTGTCACCTTCTTCTTCCAACGCCTCTTTCTTAGGCTTGTAGTCCAGTGAGAAACTTGTTGGGGAACTGAGCTCCACCAAATATGTCTTCCTTCTTTATTCTTGCAGGTGCCCATGGCTCCGCTGTCGGTCTTTCATCCAGACATGGGCTCCTCCCTGGAAGCCTTAATCCGATCCAGGTTGGATTAAGGGGATGTCCATACCCAAGCACCTTATGCAACAGCTGTATGTCATACAAAACTAAGGAGAACTTCTCCTTTCAAGTCTTGTGCATTGCTCTGTGATCGAGTCTTATCTGGACAATCTGCATTAGCCCCCAGACGAAGGCAGCACCATCTTTAAATCTCTGAGCATTGTACACGGAGTAGTCCACCACATTGTCCCATGGAAATCGAGCAGTATTTTCTGTCCCTCTGCCCCACCTTGTATCCTACAGTCTTCCACCAAATCCAAGCTGTAAAGCCTTCTACTCCCGCACCACTGGCCTTGCATGCTCTTTGGAAGCTGCCACTCCCGCACAGCTTGCCATTCTGTATTTGCTCCACTGATGTCCTTTTCTAGGGTGGTGCAGTCCAGCTGGCCAGAATTTTAGGAAAAGAGGCTGAAGTTAGGGTGGCTTCAGTGCTTTTACCCCTTAAAGACTTCATGCATTGGGCTCCATTATACCTGGCGTCCCTCTGTATTGAGAACTGACGAGAAGGAAACTGGGGATGGGGCTACTCAAGAAGGCAATTAATTCCTTTCACCCCAGCTCTGCTCGCTGTTGCCAGTCCACTTCTTTGGAATAACTTGGTGTGGTGTTGGGTGCATTAGCTTGTCTATGCACTGCAAGGGAGACAAACTGAAACATAACTTCAGCATGAGCTTTTTCACTTTAAACTACAATCAAAATATGTATTTTATTTGTGTAGCTGCTTTAAATTTACATAAGTTGTTTGAAATAATGCACCACACAGACCCGGGACTTTAATGTTGAGAACGCGGTTAACTTTCCGGCATGGAGTAACCTATTTAAGGTACAGGGAAGGCTTACAGTGGCTCAAACCACTATGTAAATCCCCCCCCAGTGAGAGTCAGAATGAACAGAGCTTTGTCTCCAACATTTGCTAAAAACAGTCTCACTGGCTAAGCGTGTCCTCTATTGCCTTCGTTATCAGTAATATCAATAAAGCCCCTGGCTTGTGTTCTACAGAACACTATACTAAAAAAAGGTGTATATATATATATATGGAGGAGCATCGAATTTTTGTCTCCCCATATCATGACAAAATTCTCCTTTATGTTCACCACACTTGAGAGAATCTTGCACCACTCGTTAGAGAATGTATCCGCTAAGGTGGTAGGTCTAGCTTACACATAGTGGAACCAGTCAGACATGTTTCCACTGACAGCAACTTCAGCCTGCTCACACCAAGCATACCTGTTGATATGGAGATATGACTCTGGTCGACACCTCGGCATCTAAATATATGAGGACCATAGAGCAGGGGTGAGGGACAACTATGGAGTAGCAAACGTAAAGAAATAGGAGCAATTTGAAGGCTGAATAAAACTCCTGCATTCAACGGAAGGCAGATTTGCATCCATAAAACTTGTTATAATCCACAAGCTGCTGCATCTATTCAGCAACAACCTGATCCCTCTCCCTGTAGCATTCTCTAGGAACATTAGACCAATCCTGTGGAGACTAATTTAGACTGAAAAGCAACTACGCATGTTCTGGAGTATGCGGATGTTGCCGTACGAGAAACGGAAAATGACACTTGCCAATATTTATTTCTACTTCTATGTTGTGCAATGAAATAGCCGACCAATATCCCCTAGGCACATTCCTGATTGAGCCCACGCACAAACCCTCTGACCAATGAACACAGTGGCATGCACAGTTTTGGCCTGGCATATTATAGCAATAATATACTCCCCTGAAATTTCCTTAAACTTAGCCCTAGATTAACATTGTCTTCAGAGCCAAAGTGCCTGCTCACAGGTGGGCGGCTATATCTTGGTAACATTGGACAGTTATATAATCGAGGTAAATTCCTGACAAAGAAAATCCGAGTTCTTGGAATATCCTCTGGACTGGATGTCACATTGCGTAGGGAGGAATCTGGGCACTCACAGAACCTACAAATTTAGATGCCCTCACCAAAATATACCATCACAGGGCTATGAGTGCAGGGTCACCTACCAATCGGGAGAGATTTTGCTCCATGGGAAGCCATTGCTGGCCTAATCCCACTAGAAATGGGAGAGGGACCTGGGTACAGAGATTTTGGACCAGCAGTGTCGCTTCTGTTGCTACCAAACAGGAAAGATGTTAAACCGTTAGTACTGACTATTACACTTCCAATCCCTACACCAAGTGTAATTTACACCACTGTCAGAATGGCCTTAGGCACAACAACCACACATGCACCCAATGCAAGCACAGAAGTTCAGGCTTTATGCAGATAGACTAGTAATGTGTCATCCAAAGATTCTGGAGTATCGTATACGGCGCTTAAACCAACATGACTTTAATCGCATTAGTAACATTCCTACTGATGGGGTTGCTTGGGTGGATATACGGAATACTAGTCAAGGTTACGCATTTTGTGGCCGGGTTACAGGCCAAAAGAAGGCTGACTGCTGGGGAACCAGGCTGAGGTCCACATTGAGTCAGTGGATCAGAGAGGAACATGCACATGACATACTGCTGCCTCCCTCCTCTCCTCCCAAAGCTATATGTGACCAGCTAAGATGACACCTAGTCGGTGCTAAAGTATTGCACTTTTACGTGCATTTGATGGAGCACATCCTCAATTATATTAGTTTGAGTCCAAAGATAAAGGATGGTGCATAAGAAACCATAGTCTGCTAAGTCAATCTTTCCATGCCTTAGTTTTATTACCTGGGAGATATTCACTGCAGAGTTGTAGTGACAGACGAAAGGGTGTTCAACATGATTGTGTGGTTTATATATGAACAGGAGTATTCTAGACTCTACATATATGTGCTTGCATACCTGGATATGAGCACCTTGTGGAGCCGAAAAAAGCTCAACAATGTCCGCTGGGCCAGCTGCCTGGAGGATGGTTCTTCCACCCAGCTTTGGGGAGGTGACCTATTGACTTATGAAACTCCTATGCACCTTTTTTATTCTGCCCCGCTAATGGTGATTTAAAGAAAACCTGTCCGGTGCCCATATCCATATTTAACACTGAAGTAAAAGAGGCCTTCATAATAATCTGTCTTTCACTAAAGAAGGCCAATAAATGCCCGCTTGTGAAGCCGTATGGCAGAATATGCTGAATAGAAAGTACGTTACATCTCTCTTGATACTTCACTGATAAAAGCACTACTAATGCTTCAAACTTTTACTTTTCTACATTTCGCCTGGTTCCTCTGAGGTCCTGGACGGGAAAATGGGTGTCTGCAGTTATGAGTCACCCATTCAGAATGTGCTAGAACACATTGAACATGTTACATTTTATCTTTGTGTTCATCCATGTCTTAGGAACTGCTACTGCGCTCAAGCACCATTTTCTCAAACTTGTGTTACGTAAAACTTTTGCGTTGTCGTGTTTTTTGTAATAAAGGTGGGGGGCTCTGTGGTAAATAAAGATTGGCGGACTACATCCATTTAATTGGATTTACGTACTGCAGCTTTCACAGAAAATACTCATTCCCCACTCAAGTGAAAGGTGTGTAGGTTTGTGGCATCTTTTCCTGTGACTAAACTATTTCGTCACGGATTCTCTGGCCTTACTAGTCCCTCACCTGCGTGTGTTTTTTGTTGTTGTTTTTTTAAGGCCTCAGTACACGCTTTCAGGGTGCAAGGTGTCTAGCGCAGATTTATGGGTGCTCTAAGAAAATATAAAAAAAGTGGTTCATGCATGATTTAGGGCATGGGTGCTCACAAACATTTTCCATGGAGCCACTAAGTTTTTTTTGTGAGGTTACCCAGAGCCGAATTAATGCCACCTGGGTGGTGATAAGGGGTGGTTGTTGGTAAGGTGGGTGAAAAGGAAACTTAGCATGTAGATCTACTGGCTGAATTTTACAATGTGAATCTTAAAAACCTAGTACGAATCCTGGCTTCCCCACTTAACCAAATTATATGACCCTAGGCAGTTTTATGTCACTTTCCCTCCTTTTCTCATTATCACATTTGAGGGGTTGGCCTAACTGCTAGGGCGGTCGACCTCGAATCTGAGGAACCGGGTTCGCATCTCGGCAATGACCCTTAACATCCTGTGATTCTGGGCAAATCACTTAATCTCCCCGTGCCTAACAAAAATGAATGTGTACTCCTGTAACGCAACTGGTGCTATGTAAAGCGCTCTGATACCCGATACCTGGTCAAGTTTGCGCCATATAAAACTCCATAAAATAAGAGAATCCCAAAATACATTACATCAGTATGTGAGCGGTACAAAACCTTCTCCTGTGTTTAAGTTAATAAACTATAAAGTTGTTAATGTATAATAGGAACCCAGGTCACCCAGCAGATGCACATAACAATTGACTTTCCTCCTAGTTCACTATTGCCATTGTTTTCAGGGTTGAAGGAAGAATTAATGTTTCTTTATTCATGTTTGAAAACAATCACTTAAAAAAACTGTCTGCACAGATCTAATCTGATGTACTAAGGTGAAACGCTTCTGTGTGTAAATGAAATACACTTTGAGTTTTGAAGAGAATTCAATTTCCTCTATTGCTGCCAGATGTCTTTAACCAGCATTGGCGCAGCCAATAGGTCTTGCATTTGGGACCTTATAAGTGTTTAGCCATGCAACAGTTGGTGTTGTTGCACCAAGGATATTCTGCTGCATAACTAAATACTTAATGGGTCCAAAAAGTGAGACCTATTGGCTTTGCCAATGCTTGTTTGTTTTTTGTTGTGGTTTTGTTTAAGTTGCCAGATCTTCAATAGCTGGAGATGGGTTTTTGTGAACAATTCTTTGCATCAAATGAACTTGTTTTCATTGCTCTGACTGTTGTTTCCATTCTGGTTGCAGGAAGCAGTCATTCCCAGGGGTGTGGGGGCTGCAGAGCTGTGCGCATGCGCAGAACTTTGCAAATGAGAAAAAGCCTGGTGCAGATGCAATTTACAAGTGTGGAGTGAGTGAGCCCCAGGCAGCATGACTCACTCACACAGGAGTTCATGTACTGCACCTGCATACTCTGCATGGTTTAAGGAAACTCGACCCCCCCCCCTCCCTCCCAGGCATTGAACACATATTTACCAAGAAACTCTGAGAACAGCTTGCCTGCTACACTGACGGCTGGTGGTGTGTGTGCGCCTGGTGAAAGCAAGAGCATTCACAGTGATGGACACAAATGAAACGGAGGAAGAGGAGGGGGAAAAGGGAGGGGGGGTAGTGCAAGCAGAGGAGCCTGATTACAGCAATAAAAACACAGATGGCAACTGTGCACGAGCTCCTGAATGCAAGCTGTAGGCCAGCAAAAGCCTCTGGTGGCACTTAAAAAATCCACTTACTAAATGTCTTGAAGAGACAGCGATGCGCTGTCTCAGGCAAGACCTAAAAATAAAGGGGGTTCTAAAGTTAAGGGGTGCAGCAGAACCTTGTTACTTCCCTTTCTTTAACTTCAACTAACCTTTAACCCCTTCCATGCTGATGACTGCTGGGAGCCGTCATAGCACACAGTGCTCCTGTGCTGATGACGGCTCCCAGCCGTCATGACCACGCCCGCGATCGGAATGTGGCGCACAGGAGCAGAATTCTGGCCGCTGGCAAGGGGTTAAATACGTCCCTGTTTATTTAACATCGTATTAATGTTAGTGCTGAGTGGAGGAAATAGCAGCCCAGTGCTGCTGCTGCCCAGGGGGGAGGCATGCAACACTCTGGATAGCAGCATGTGACCTCCAGACCGTACTTTGAGTATCACCAGTCCTTTAGATGGGCTGGTACTCACAGGTACTGAGTACCAGCACTTCTTATCTTTACCAATCTGAGTACTGGCACTTCTCCAATGTCAAGGGAAGTACCAGAACTCATGAAAGGTAATGTCACTGATGCTGGTGCTGCTGAGCTCGAGGGTATCCGAGCGGGCAGATCGGTAGGGCACTTTGACAGCCAAAGCGCCTCCCTGGCTCTTAGTTAAGCCACTACTGAACCATTCAGCAGCAGCTCACTTGCATTATGCAAGGGATGCCCGGGTGTTGAAAATGTCACCGTCCTGCTGTGTTTGATAGAGCATTGCCCATTCAGGCCTTGCTCAGTCAATCACATTCACACTGTCCTTGCTGTGAAGTAACGCCGGAATACTCCCCAAGTGAACCTTTTTTGTGAGTATCTGTCTGCTTGTGTGTGTGCTTGACTGCTTGTGTGTATTTTTGAGTGAGAGAAAACACGAGCTCCGAGGAAGAGAATCTGGACACTCGGAGGACCCTACCTGTGGTCTGGAAGTGTTTGCACCTGCCCGCACCTCTTGAGGGTGTTTGCTTGTGCTCTCTCTAGGCGACTCCGCCTTTGTATCCCAGCCCAGAAAGGATCATGTGAGCCTTCTTTCTGTAATTTAAAATACTTTTCTTTCTTTTTATGTTTTCTTACAGATTAATTGCGACGCCGGTAGCAGTTGCCATGGGGATAAAGAACAAGGCCCGGCGGAAAGCTCGCAGTAATCCACTGCTGGAGGATTGCTTCGTTTCCTGCTCCAAGCACCCGACCTCGGTAAGCTTTCTGTGTGGCACGAGGAGGCGTTCAGTGTGAGAGGGGCCCTCGGCTGCAGGCTGTTTGTTTACCTATTGCAAAGTCTTCTGTTGCTCAACAAACTGAGGCTCGCCGTGACATCGTGTGCACCTTTTTATGGTCGCCTACTTTTACCTTCACCACAGAGGAACTGCCAAACTACGAGTCCCGGCATGCAAAGTGCTGGATAAACACCCATATACTTGTAATAGACGTTCCTGCTGATAATGGGGTAGATGGCAACTCTGCAAACTCGCAAAGAGCAACAGCACGCTACAAAAAAATCAATGACTAATGTTGTAATAATCCATATGGATAGAATATTTTCCGTTAGGACGTTCACTTTCGCCTTTAAGCAAGATTTTTTACACCCGCAATGAAGGCCTGGCTGTGAGCTGTTAATAGGATGTTGTAAACAATTGGTGTTTTATGTCTGCAACGCCTAGAGTTTCAGGCAAACTACTAGATTGTTGCCCTTGATGTGTGTATATACCCTTTAGATGTAACTGGTTGGTAAAGTCGTTGTGTGAGATTACAGCGTCACTGCATATTAGAATGCCTTACTGCTAGCAAATGGTAAGCAGGCAGCATGTGTTAATGAATATAGTGAAGTGGTTCTCAATTGGAAAAGTGGGTTAATGAAACGTCCAGTTAGGCACTCGGTTTGTGTGTTAAAAAAGAAACGCATAAAAAAGAAAGCAACGGAGTAGAAAGTGACTTTGTTAACGTTTAATATAATTGTAATAGTTTGTCCGGGTACTTGTTCTAAGCGATGTTCCCGCCCCCTCTTTAATCTTTGCCTTGTCATCCTGAGACCGTTCTCCCAAAGGTGTTAATAAGGCATATTGATGCTTCTCGTCCTGATGGTAGCTCACCAGTGTGATGTGATTGACATGCTGTGTGGGCAGTGACGCTCCCCAATCAGTTGTTATTGTTATATTATCTAGGTATGCAAAAGCGGGTTTGCTGAATAGGATGTCGTTTGCTGTTTGGGGAAGCTTTGACATTAGATTGAGTGAAATACTTTTCTTCACACCTGTGCCTCGCCACACCCGTCCCGCACACCTATTTTTAACTCCGAGGCACTCAAAAACCCCTTTGAACAATACAATTCCACAGTCCCAGGTATCCGAAAGATGTGCGCACGCGTGGGTACAAGCCAGGCTACGCCAGTGGTCTCTTGCATTCACATGACCACATTCAATGATAGTGTGTGCTTCTTCCTGTCTAGCTGGCACACGTTCAGAATATGTGGATGGCACCCTATTTGTTGAGATAATCCTGGGGAGAAGGCAGCGTTTCTTTAAAGGAAGGGTGTACGTGGAAATTGGAATATTCTGTTGGGTTGTATATTGGGCTTGCTGTATGTGACTTGTTGCCGAGTACTGCGGTCAATAACCGGTGTTGCTAGAATCCGGCTCGGAGATGCTGATTTTATGGACTTCGTAAGCTTAAAAGTCTGAGTTGGCACTGCTGGTATTTCAGGTTAAGAAAGCAAAAGACACACAATTGATGGACGGAATGCAGAACAAATCAAAACATTCACCCCCAGTTAAGAGAACTGGGTTAAATCCATCATTCTTTTGTTCACCATGCCACCCCAGTTTTATACCTGGCCATATGCAAATCAGTCTTGACCCTGTGCCTCATGGGAACAGTCCAGCCCAAACTGCCAAGCCTGGTCCTCCCTGGACCGGAAACAAGCATCCTAGGACCGGTTTCCGGGTTTCACCCCTCTTCAGCCAGGATAGCTTGATTCCAGTGGCAGAGTGAGCCCAGCACCCACGTCTGGGCTGGGCATACCTGGCGCGTGTAGGGCGAGAAAGCAAAAGACACACAACTGAATGCAGAACAAATCAAAACATTCACCCCCAGTCAAGAGATCTGGGTTAAATCCATCATTCTTTTGTGAGGTTGGAGCTGCTGGCTGAAGTGCGTACATATCTATAAAGGCTTTATCCCCTGAACTAACACACGGAACTTATGTTCCCTGAACTACCAAACTGGAAGCGAGTTGCAGTGTTGGGTCACACAACATTGAAATAGCCCACATATTCCCTGCATTGTCTGTCGTTGGCCGGGTAATGTGCGTCTGGTTATGAAAAGCTAAAGGTAACCCCGCCTCTTGCCACAGATTCCCTTTCACAACTGTTTGCATACGACTCGCCACAGAACCAATGAGCTAAAATCTTTCGGATTTTCACTTTACCTGAAAGCATCCAGTTACAGTTTGTGACTTTTATTCATTTTCTTTTGCTTTTCCTCATTGGCTAGATTTTGTTGCCATTTCATTTGTCTGTCAATCATCTTTCCTGGTAGGATTGCTTTCTGCTTGCAGTCTGCTTTTACCTATCCTCTCCTGGCCTCCGGCAGCAATGCTTTAGCCAGTAGCGTAGCTAGTGAGTCATGGTCCTGGTGCATGGGAAGGAATGGGATCCCAACTGCTGTTTGAATCATAAAAAGATAGCGACAATCTGGTTTAAATGCACCCATCAGGCCTCTGGGCCCCGGTGCCACTGCACCTGCTGCACCAATTGAAGCTACGCCCCAGCCTATATCGCACCCGTGCGTGGTAACGTCCTTCTCGTGTTCTCTCCCACGAGGCTGTTCTCCCTCTGTGTGCAGAAACGCCCATAGCCCAGCTTTGCAGCTCTGCTGGAGGCTTCTGTGTTTGAGTCACACCTTGAAAGAGTTTGAGCAGGGTGGAAGTCGCGGCGAGCTGCGTCGGGTGGATAAACTACCCACCCGGCGCTGAACTCCGTCGTGTACTGGCGCGAGGATGACGCTGCACGCCTGGCTCCACGCCGAGCGAGCTCGCTGCCCGAAGGCCTTTATTTAGAAGCACATGTGATGCAAGACACATGTTACAAATGCAGCCTCATGCAGCTGAGGAAATGGGCGGGCTCCGTCGGGCCTACATTTCGAAGCTCGGCCCCTCGCAGCGCGCGGGGCCTCGGTCAGGGCTTTTTACAGCTCCTCGATGCGTGGGGCTGAACTCTCCATAGCAGGGCGCCTTTAAAAGAGCCGGTGCAATGCTCGTGGCCTCCATTGACGCAGCATCCTCGGCTGCTCTGTCGCAAACGGCTCCTTGTTGCTCAAACCTCCCAGCTGTTGAGCAGCAGTAAACCGCAGCTTTTATATTTAATGGAATGATGCATGTTTAATAAAGCGCTGCAGACAAGGTGGTGTTATGGGAGACACAAAAATAAACATAAGAGTAGCACTGACGCCAAATAACGAATTCTATTGGGTTCCATGTACTCTACCACTCTGCTTTTGTGTATATGGCCCAGGCGTCAGTCAAAACCGATCAGAGCAGCTTCTGGGTCTTCGATCAGTTGAATGTTGCAAAAGGCGCCCCCCTCCCCTCCCCCGCAGTGAGCAAGACAGGAACTCGCAAGTGGTGCAGCACTGGGGCTGGGGTCAGCAGGGCCCTGTCTGGTGTAAGAATACGCCACCCGATGAGAACGTGCTTCATAACCTCGGTGTGTTTGGGATCAGAAGAGCTGAGCCCATCCAGCTGCCCTGGCACGAGTCCTGTCAAATAAAGTTGTTGAGGTACAAATGCGTTCAGGGCATCCCATTGCTGTGTTTTGTTTGTAATGGGTAGTAACATTATGCATTTGTGCTGGGCATCTTTCACTGTTGCAATTAACTTCTTTCAAACATTATATATGGGCAGCTGCCCATATCCACTGTAAATGCTTGTGGGACCATGAACAGCTGCAGCTTTACGAGGACGCACGCACAGTTGCTCCTTTCATGAAGGGCTACACACAGCTGCCATTCTTTGAGTTAACATGGGTGTCTGAGCGTGGGAGACCAGGGCACAAGCCTTAAAAAAAGATGTGGGGGGACTAACCAGCTAAGGCAGTATGCAAGTGAAATCATGTCGCGTGCTATTGCAGCGAATGACGTCAAGACGCGTGACATTGCAAGTGACATAACAAGAAGTGACCTCATTGGATGTGACCACAAGAAGTGACATCAGATATTAAGACCTCCTTCATGTTTATCAGGTATATAAAGAGTACATTTCAGCACATTATGAGATTTAACAAATGAGATCTGGCATCAGGGTAGTGCCAAAAAAGTGGCGCAACCCCAATGCAAAATCTAGGCCTCAACTAATATATTTCTTTTTTTAAACCCTATCACAAAAAAATTACCAACAAGGAGAAGAATGGCAGTAGATCTGTTCTGCGTAATTGGTTGCAAGGTGCGCAGTAAATCTCCGGGAATAGTAATAATGGTGAGATAACCCTGGAGGTGAACGCGTTTTTTCGAGAGATCTGTGTTTTGTGAAGTCCCAGATTTGAATCAAAGTAGCATAGCGTGTTAATGTGTCTCCTGCAAAGCAAATCACGTAACCTGCAGATGACTGGTTTTTATTTTATGTAAATAGTAAAGTGGGTTTCTGATTTTTAACGCAGATCCTTCTGTTAACTTCAGTTCATAATTTGTAATCCTTGTAATATAGCACAGGGAGCTATGAAGGACACGTGACTACTACACCTTGTAACCCTGTCTCATGCAACTCATCTTGTACATTGCTTTATTGTCCATGTATAATGTGTATGTTGAGTAAAGACGTATGACAACCTGCAATGGGTTGCGTAGTGCTATGAAATAGTGATATTGAAATTGTTATTCCTGTAAATACTGGGACAAACCATCACACTTGACCTTCGTACAGTGCATGCATCTCTTACACACAAGGACTGAACAAAGGCAATAGCATGCCTCTCAAGTACCTGTGAAGAGATGATAAGCTGTGTGCCTTTGTTTCCCTCTCCACGACATTTCCATTTAAATGTAAGGTCCCAGGCCGCCTCCCGTCAGGATACTCAAATAAAAGGAGGCCTGATGGTCCCTTAACTTTAGCCCATCTGGGGGTGAGAAAAAAGCTCCCTCCCTACCTGGAAGTTGCTGCTGGTAATGGAAAGCAGACAGCGCACAGGTGCTGGTGAACCCGGTCCAGTGTCTGAAAATTACAACAAAGCAAGTTCAGCATATTTTTGTAGGGCCAAGTTCTTGGCGGCGGGTGGGGCGGGGGGGGCGGCGTCCACTGTGTGAAAATAGTGGGTGCACGGCGTGTACCTGCTTGTACCCCCAACTTTTGCCCTATGTGAGACCAATGCAGATCAAGATCTCCCTTTAAACCGCCACAGACAGTGGCAAACCTCAGCGGGTCCATATATAGAGGCACACCTGAGGGGTTATAGATTGTTGAATCTCAGACAGCTGCACCTATTTGAGGGACCACATATATCTGCACATCCTTGAGGCACCGCAGACTGCTGCGCCTCTTTGAGGCACCACAGACTGCTGCGCCTCTTTGAGGCACCACAGACTGCTGCGCCTCTTTGAGGCACCACAGACTGCTGCGCCTCTTTGAGGCACCACAGAATGCTGCGCCTCTTTGAGGCACCACAGACTGCTGCGCCTCTTTGAGGCACCACATACATCTGCCCTTCTTTGGGGTCCCCGCAGACAGCCGCACCTCTTTGGGGTCCCCGCAGACAGCCGCACCTCTTTGGGGTCCCCGCAGACAGCCGCACCTCTTTGGGGTCCCCGCAGACAGCCGCACCTCTTTGGGGGGCCCGCCGACTGCTGCTTCTGTTTAGTGGAGCCCGTCAACTGCTGCGCCTCTTTGGGGTGCCCCGCAGACTGCTGCTTCTGTTTAGGGGTGCCCCGCAGACTGCTGCGCCTCTTTGGGGTGCCCCGCAGACTGCTGCGCCTCTTTGGGGTGCCCCGCAGACTGCTGCGCCTCTTTGGGGTGCCCCGCAGACTGCTGCGCCTCTTTGGGGTGCCCCGCAGACTGCTGCACCTCTTTGGGGTGCCCCGCAGACTGCCTCGCCTCTTTGGGGTGCCCCATAGAATGCTGCGCCTCTTTTGGCTATGGCCCACAGACTGCTGCTGCTCTTTGGGTGAGGGCCCGCAGACTGCCGTGCCTCTTTGGGTGAGGGCCCGCAGACTGCCGTGCCTCTTTGGGTGAGGGCCCGCAGACTGCCGTGCCTCTTTGGGTGAGGGCCCGCAGACTGCCGTGCCTCTTTGGGTGAGGGCCCGCAGACTGCCGTGCCTCTTTGGGTGAGGGCCCGCAGACTGCCGTGCCTCTTTGGGTGAGGGCCCGCAGACTGCCGCACCTCTGTGGGGTCCCCGCAGACAGCCGCACCTCTTTGGGGTCCACGCAGACAGCCGCACCTCTTTGGGGTCCACGCAGACAGCCGCACCTCTTTGGGGTCCACGCAGACAGCCGCACCTCTTTGGGGTCCCCGCAGACAGCCGCACCTCTTTGGGGGGCCCGCCGACTGCTGCTTCTGTTTAGTGGAGCCCGTCAACTGCTGCGCCTCTTTGGGGTGCCCCGCAGACTGCTGCTTCTGTTTAGGGGTGCCCCGCAGACTGCTGCGCCTCTTTGGGGTGCCCCGCAGACTGCTGCGCCTCTTTGGGGTGCCCCGCAGACTGCTGCGCCTCTTTGGGGTGCCCCGCAGACTGCTGCGCCTCTTTGGGTGAGGGCCCGCAGACTGCCGTGCCTCTTTGGGTGAGGGCCCGCAGACTGCCGTGCCTCTTTGGGTGAGGGCCCGCAGACTGCCGTGCCTCTTTGGGTGAGGGCCCGCAGACTGCCGTGCCTCTTTGGGTGAGGGCCCGCAGACTGCTGTGCCTCTTTGGGTGAGGGCCCGCAGACTGCCGTGCCTCTTTGGGTGAGGGCCCGCAGACTGCCGTGCCTCTTTGGGTGAGGGCCCGCAGACTGCCGTGCCTCTTTGGGTGAGGGCCCGCAGACTGCCGTGCCTCTTTGGGTGAGGGCCCGCAGACTGCCGTGCCTCTTTGGGTGAGGGCCCGCAGACTGCCGGTCCTCTTTGGGTGGGGGCCTGCAGACTCCCGCACCTTTTTTGGGGTCCGCAGACAGCTGCGCCTCTTTGGGGTCCCCGCAGACAGCCGCACCTCTTTGGGGTCCCCGCAGACAGCCGCACCTCTTTGGGGTCCCCGCAGACAGCCGCACCTCTTTGGGGTCCCCGCAGACAGCCGCACCTCTTTGGGGGGCCCGCCGACTGCTGCTTCTGTTTAGTGGAGCCCGTCAACTGCTGCGCCTCTTTGGGGTGCCCCGCAGACTGCTGCTTCTGTTTAGGGGAGCCCGTCGACTGCTGCGCCTCTTTGGGGTGCCCCGCAGACTGCTGCGCCTCTTTGGGGTGCCCCGCAGACTGCTGCGCCTCTTTGGGGTGCCCCGCAGACTGCTGCGCCTCTTTGGGGTGCCCCGCAGACTGCTGCGCCTCTTTGGGGTGCCCCGCAGACTACTGCGCCTCTTTGGGGTGCCCCGCAGACTGCCTCTCCTCTTTGGGGTGCCCCATAGAATGCTGCGCCTCTTTGGGGTGCCCCATAGAATGCTGCGCCTCTTTTGGCTAGGGCCCACAGACTGCTGCTGCTCTTTGGGTGAGGGCCCGCAGACTGCCGTGCCTCTTTGGGTGAGGGCCCGCAGACTGCCGTGCCTCTTTGGGTGAGGGCCCGCAGACTGCCGTGCCTCTTTGGGTGAGGGCCCGCAGACTGCCGTGCCTCTTTGGGTGAGGGCCCGCAGACTGCCGTGCCTCTTTGGGTGAGGGCCCGCAGACTCCCGCACCTTTTTTGGGGGCCCGCAGACACCTTCGCCTTTTTGGGGGGGGGGGGTCCACATACGTCTGTGCCTCTTTGGGGGTTCCCGTAAATCTGCTCCTCTTTGGGGTTACCGCAGACACCTGTGCCTCTTTGGTGGGGGGGTCCACGTACATCTTCCCCTCTTTGGGGGTCCACGTAAATCTGCGCCTCTTTGGGACTACCGCAGACAGCCGCGCCTCTTTTGGGCCATCGCAGACAGCCACGCCTCTTTGGGGCTACCGCACCTTTTTGGGGAACTGCAGACTGCCGCTCCTCTTTGAGGGGCCATCAACTGATGTACCTCTGTGCTGAACATCCATTAGGAGCACAATATTCAAATCTGCTCTAAGTCTGTGACTAAAGCTATAAGATTTGTTGAAAAAAGTAATTATGAACTTTATGTGAATTAACCTTGCGCCCCACCCGAACTTCAAATCAAAATCCACCTTGAAAGGTAACAGAAGCGCCCCAGATATGTTTCTCTCTTGTTCGGTTTCCTGGCAGAGAGGCTGCTTGATTCCATGTGGCATCACAGGACCCACGTATGGTTATACTCCTGCTGAGTAGAGCGACTTGTGGAATTTATCTTAACCATTGCTTACTGCTCTCTGCTTTCATTCCCATTTCATTGCATGCAACTCCTTAGGAAAAGTAACCTTCATTTTTAAATGTTTTAAATTTTACTTAATGCATTTTTTATTATAGGGCGGGCATTACCCGAAGGTGTCGGAGCACTGTACAATTGAACCAGTTACCTTACATAAGAAACTTGTTTCACAATAGAACGCTACAAAAATAAACGGGAGATTAGAAAAGGTAGGGTACAAAAACACAATATCCAACACAGCAAGCAAGGGTGAGGAATGTGCAAGAAAAAATTACAAATTTACAATGATGAACGGACTTCCTAGAGGGGCCTGAGAATGAAACTATTAGTTCTGAAAGTGTCTTTGGAAGAGAAGAGATGTGAGGTCAGCTTTGAAGATCTGGGTAGAGGAGGTAGCACGGAGCAATGGAGGAAGCGAGTTCCAGATTCTCACCGCATTACCTGAGAAGGATTGCGCCATCGATCTTTCCCTTTTGAAGGATGGGGCTCAAGCAGAAACTTCGCCAGGTAACGAGGGAAGGAAGTGTGCAAGGCTTTGTGGGAGATGCAGGCAGTTTTGTAAATGGATCTTGCCTCGATTGGAAGCAATCGTAGAGAAGACCGGATAGGAGTGATGTTGTCGCTTCATTTGGAATCTGAAATTAAGCGAGCTGCTGAGTGGAGGATGGATTTTAGGGGAAAGGTGGGATTTGAGTAGGCCCGTCAGAAGAGAATTGCAATAGTCTAGTCTAGAGAGAAACAGCGATTGTACCAAGGATTTTAGGTCTTTATCCAGGAAGAACCGATGAATCCCCCACAGAAGGCGCAGCTGGTAACGTGCGTTCTTGGCAATAGAGTTGATGTGGGAGGTTAGGTTGAGTCTTTTGTCCAATATGACACCTAGGGATTTGGCGCTGTTGACAATGATGGGTTTATTGAGTAAATTCAGCTGATCCATCCAAGATTGAACAGGAGGAGGGGAGAGAGCGGTAGATAGGAGGAGGAGGAATTCAGTTTTGGAGGGATTTAAAATGAGTTGGTGGGTTAACATCCAGTTGTGAATGGAGTAGAGTAGAGTGGAGTAGTGAGAGAGCGTGTGTGGAAGACACCTTGAGGTAGATTTGAGTGTCATCCGCATAGAGATGGTAATGGATCCCAGATTTACTTGGGAGGTTCCAGGTAGTGGTTAAACAAAGTGGGTGCAAGGATAGAGACTTGAGGGATGCCTTGAGCTACCGCCTGTGGAGACGAAAGACTGTTCGCTATCTTGATCACTTGGGATCTGTCCGAGAGGAATGCGACAAAACATTTAAGCACTGTGCCTTCCAAGCCCATTCTCTGTTGAAGAGTGTTAAGGAGGGTGTTATGATTAACAGTTTCAAAGGCTGCAGAGAGGCCTAGAAGAATCCGAAGACCCAATTCCCCAGTATATGTAGCACATCATCAATCTCTTGCAGCAGGGCTGCTTTAGTGCTGCAATTATGAATGAAGCCAGACTGGAAAACATCAAGGAAATTATTGTCCTTAATATGTAGAGAAAGTTGTTTCGCAACACATTTTTCTGTAATTTTCGAAAGAAAAGGTAGGTTGGTGATGGGGTGGAAGTTGTTTAGGTCGTTCGCCCAGAGGAGTGTTTTTTATAAGAGGGGGTAACCTGTCCGGGTTTGAGGGCAACAGGGAGGGGGCCTTGACGGAGGAAGAGATCAACTAGCCTGGTCCAGTAAGAGAGAGTATGGGTGTAGAAATCCATGGCAATGACACTAGGGATTGGGTCAGAGAATGGTTGGGAGGGTTTGGTTTCGAGGATGCATTTGAGGAGGTCATCTTCCGAGAGGACGGAAAAGTTCTGCTAAGTGACTAAGGATTTTCGCTCCACAATGGGGGTGGGGTGGGTAACCGATCCACCAGTGATTTGACCTTTTCATCAAATAACTTAGCAAATTCTACTGTTTTCTTTGTAGAATCCTCCGGCTTGATGGTTAGGGGAGAGCAGTTTGAGTTATTGATGTCAAAAAGGTTTTGGGGTCTGTTTTTGACTGAGTCAAGGAGGGATCTGAAATGTGATTCTTTTTCTTGGAAGATGTTATTGTGGTATTTGAATCTTGCTGAACGTACAAGAGAGATTGGAGGTGGATGGAGATTGTCTCCAATGTTTCTCCAAATTTCCAAGTTTCTTCCTTTCATCATAGAGAGTGTTATTGAACCAAGGTGCAGAGGGGTGGGTCTTTTCCTTTTTGCTTTGGAGTGGAGCAACATTATCGATTTCGACTGCCAGGACTGAGAAGCAATGGGAGGTGAGATCGTGGACATCCACATTCGGGTCTAGTCTAGGAAGTGAATGCATAGCAGAATCACACAGAGTGATAAAGATCAATGTTTTTATTGTTGCTGAACCAGGTGGAAGCCCTTTTAGGTTGGCCGACAGTCATTCGTGCGATAGGTGAAAACGGAAGGGAATGAGGATGTGGTCTGACCAGTCTACATGGATAGGGGGAGCAATAGTGGGCAGGTCTGCTTTCGATAGAACAAGGTCCAGAATTGAGCCCTTGGGAGTGTATTATTTCCGAGCAATGTTGGAAGAGATCATTGGCTGAGAGAAAGGTGGCAAGCTGGTTGGCAGCCGAGTCTTCCAAAGAGCCCCAATGGAGATTGTAGACACCCAGGAAGATCGGTTAGTCACTTTGAGAATATTGGTCACTGATTCAGTCGGCGAGTTCCTCTAAAAAGGAAGCGCACTTACCGGGCGGGTGGTAGATGGCATGGAATATGAAGGTTGAGCCGTGTGAAGTACTTTAAGTTTAGGGATAGGCATTCAAATGTACAGAAGAAGGTAGTAGGAAAGGCTTTAATTTGAAGGGAGTTTCTGAAGATGATCGCGACACCGCCCACAATTTTGTCTGTTATGTCATTTCTGAGGATAGAGTAGTCCGTGGGTACCAGAAGATCAAACAAAGTATGAGAGGTGTCGTTAAACCAGGTCTCAGTGAGGAAAAGCATGTCAAGATTGTGGTAGGAGATAGTGTCAGAAATTTCCAGTTTGTGTTTGATTGCAGATCTGCAGTTGTGGAGCAAACAGTGCAGCTCTGATGCTACTGTTTTGGTAAGGGGGGTGTTTGGGCTGTTAAGGGAGATCGGGATAAGATTCTTGAATGAGGGAAGAAGGCTGGTATGTTCTGACAGAGGAGATGGTCTGAATAGTGAACTGAGTAGAATTATTAGGAGAGGAAGGTGGAGAGGGAGTGACATTGGTAATCTTGTAGCTAGCCAGTAAGTTGGCAATGTCTGCAGAGGACAGACTGTGGTTGGCTTTATTGGGGCAAGAGAGCAAGGAACTCCTTGGGATGCATTGGCGAAGTCTGTAGGTCTGGAGTTAATGTAAGCTGCATAGGCACTAAAAAGCTAGACAATGATTGAAAGGTGCAGTATATTAAAGATTCCCCTGCTTTACATGCAGTCCACTTTTTCTTTCAGTTCCAAAGGTAAGTCAACTGGCAAAAGAGCCTCAATTATAGTCTTTATTTAGGTTGAGCCTGGGCAGCGCATGCGCTGCTCTGCGAGGCATGCTGTATTCGGCATATGGGCTATCGGGGACTTTGTGCACGCCCACCACTTTTGGTTGTTCAGTTGGGCTGCTTTAAAAAAATCCTTGTCTCTGGTTGGTTAATATTGTGCACCTGTCCTGCCTTTCGGTGCTTGGCCCCCCTTCCCAGCAGATATCACCAATAGATTATTTTGGTTTTGTTTAAATGAGATGGAAAGAAAGGTTGAAGTATAAAGACACTCCCTTGCCACCTGGCCCTCTTTTGACATAGACCTAAAAAAGGCTAGAGCGCCTTCAGTACAATGCCCACCTTTTTATTTCTATGAAATAAAAATCCAATGGATTTCGCGTGGAGAGAAGGGCAGGGAAATCAAAGAGAATGCAAGGAAAGTTAAACAAACTGGTGGCATGTAGGGGGAGCAAGGAGGGCACAAAGGAAGACATGGTATGGATGTACTAGAAACTGGTGGTAATGAGCGCACGGGGGAAGGAGGGAGTTGAGGGGCAGGAGGGATGTAATAGATGGTAGTGGGCCAGGGAGTATGAGGAGCACACAGGGGACAGAGGGAGAGGCACGATGGTGCAGATTGAGAGAACAGAGTGAGACACTCGGGAGGGTTCCAGCATGAACAGATGGAGAGGACTATAATTGTAAAGTAGACACTCATGCAGACCAATGCAGTCACTCGTGTGATGATGGACGAATACACCAAACCAGCCAGTAGCGTTATGTGAGTGAAGAATATACCACTGGGCTGACCTAAGAGGGGTGATTGACAAAGTCACAAGCCAATGGTTGAAAGAGACTGGTCAAAGCAAGATTAGAGCTGAAAGGCACGGACCCATGGCTCACTCGATGTATATTGTAAGCAGAAGGTCTATTAGACGGCTTTGCTGTAAACATTTCACACATAGAAAGGTATGGCTGGAAGCGATTTAATTGTTTTATATCATCAGTTTTTGTCTTTCTAAGTCAGTCGCAGTTTATGGGATATGAATGGTCATATGTGGATTGAGTGCTTGCTTTTCTTTGGGGATTCTTAATTTTTCTGAACTGATTGTCAAATTGCAAGAGCTATTCCTTATTTTTGCCACAGATTCAGTTTTTTTTTTTTAAATGAACTTTCTGTTATAAATAGGCACTTTTTTTACACTTTCGAATTTTTGGGGGAAATTAGGAATGACTCAAATTATGTTATATAGCACGTGCTATATGAAAGACCTATTTTATATTCTGGCAGTAGGTGGTGTTGGGGACTCTGAGGCACCTTGAGTAAGTTACTCTTGCTCATACACCCTCTTACAGGAGCATGTCAGTAGCTCAACCTCTTCAAGGCCTCTATTATAGTGCACAGGCTCTCTCATATTAACAGTGTCGGGAGCGGTGGACACTGGTGGGGCCAATGGTTGCTTGGTAAATCTTTCAATCAAAAGTACACAGTCCACCTGGAACCTGGCCTGCATGCTGTTCACGCAGCTGTCCGGGTACACTCGGCATAACCTGCACAGTCATCTCTGCTTCCACTTGTCGAGGCAGGCAGTAACCGGACTGGCAATCGGTCCTCATGTGGAATGGAAGAGGGCGTTAATCGGATGATTTTGGTGTTGTGTTTTTTTTATCTTCGATTCCAAAGACCGGGGCTCTAATCGCGGCTTCAGCACTTGACCACACACACATCGTGTCAATCCGGGGAAATCGTTTTGCCCCCTTGTGTTCAAAAAGTGCCAGTCTGTGTCAATGTGTGATGCAGTAAGAAGGCTACTGTCTGAATTTGGTGTTCCCATCCTACTTCCCCCCTCTACATCCTGGTTTCTGTAATTTGTTGTCACGGACTACCCCGGACTCCTCAACCCGGTCATGTTTGCGATGCTCCTGCTGAAATAAAGGTGTCCTTGCTCCAGTGTATTATATGATCCCATGGACCTTCGTTACTTCTACATGAAATACTTAGAGATGCTCAATTAAATGAATACTAGGGTCTTTTACGACGGATTGACACTAGTAGGAGTGGGAGGCGGTGACCGCTTTCAAACAGGCCAAGATTGAAGAAACAAATTTACAGTACTAATGAATTTTATGTTTTGGTATGTTAAGCTTATCTTTCAGGCTGTGATGTTCCTGCCCTCTTAAAAGCCCAGCGACCAGCTTTCCCCAGTCTCTCTGTCCGCACAACTTTAGAATACTCTTCTGGCTCTGGCTGTGAAAGTGAATCCATCGAGCTTTGAGAGGGAGATGCAAGACCGGTCTGTGAGTTGCCTTTCACCTGATCGGGACCATTGCAGGTCACGGTCTCGCTTGTCACTGACAGCAGCGATATCCCTTGCTCTGCTTTCATGTAGCTTGCTCTGTTGTCTGCAAAGAGCAAGCTACATAAAAGCAATCTCCTCCTTGACACAGACAGCAGAGTTCTTCACTTCTGACAGACACCAGAGCTATCCCCTACTCATTTGACGGCTCTCTCAGTTAAACCACTGAACTATTTTTTGCCTTCCAAAAGCAGCAGAGATACCCTGAGTTGCTGCCCCTCGTAGAGCAATGCCTGCCCTAGTGCACATGTGTCTTTATCATAGAATTACATCCGGACAGGACAGACCAGGCCCAAGCAACATAGATTTCAGAATTACAGAAACCGGGTAAGCTGCTGAGCGAATGAATGCATGAATATCAAGGACCCAGGGCTGCTCTGGTTCCACTAGAACCTAGACTAGGAACAAAACAGCTCAGGCAACTCCATGAAGGCTCACAAATCCCACACTACGATGGACCACCACATAACCACTGTGAGCAATTGCAAGGGCAGAACATCCATCGTCTGCACAAGACTGCAGTGTCACCTGGACACTAATGCAGCAGAGAGCTAAAACATGCAAATCCTCGTGGACAGCATCCTCAAGAGGTCCTTTACGACCCGATTCTAACTCTCGTGAGTTAAGTTGTAGGGTTATTAGATCCATCTCACCCCGTGAAACACAGCCATATTGAAAGTCACTGCCACACAAACTACATCATCCGCACTTACTCTGTCAAAATGGAAGGTTCAGTGCACCACTCCTGTCGAAGATAGTCCACACGCTAATTCTATGCCTGCAGACATTGGTCTACCCATGAGCTCCTAATGCACCAAGAAACTGGTAAATGCAGTGCTATACAAACATTATGTAACATAAAGAATATGCATGCAGCATACACAAGCAAAGTGAAATAGTTATTGAACTGGACTATATACACATTACGCCCGGTATTAAGGGTCTTAAAACCTGTTACTTGCCGACCTTGCATCGATGGGGAGAAGTCAATGCCAAGAGTGCAGAAGTCAATGGCGAGAGTGCATAATGAGGTAAAGACTACTGATAGGCTTTGCTGCTTGGCAGCATGTGGGCAATAACACTGTGGGGACCTATCGACAATTTCTATTTTTATGTCCCATGCTACTTCCTGAACATTGAATGCAGGTAAACAGTTGTTGTTGATGCCTTCTTACTGGTCAAGTCAATCTCCACAGAACTCCGCAATTTCTGGATGATTTTACCCCTCTGTTTTTTATTTGATGAAATATTGAAGAATAAAGGGCTATGTTTGGCTAACATCTGACATACAGGTTTCTCTAGGAGTTTGGGGTGGTGATTGGAGGAGAGCCCTGCACTGTAGTTATAGCTTTTACAAAAGACTACTTGTCCACATTGGATAGCAACACTATCCACTGGACTGGACTGGACTGCTTTAGAAAGCACATAGAGTTGACCATATGGCTGCTTCCTAATTTTCCATGAATGTGGCACGTGCTTTGAAATATATAGGGATGCTCGCCAGGCTTGGATGAAACGTGCATGAATGCCTTCTGGCAAAGGAGTCAACAGGTCTTGGTTACAGTGTGCTGTAAACCAGTATTCAGCTGACAATTAAATATCATGGGTGTTTGCAAGACTGAAGCATGCCCATCATTTGTGCCAAGAAGACATGGGTACATTTTCAATGTGTTATGCTCTATACAAGTAAAATTTAAGAGCATGGCTACCATAAACATTTGGGAGGGTGTCTTCTGCTCTAAATGAGTGGATGCCCAGAAGGAAGCCGTTAAGGGCTATGTGTTGTGCACCGCTGTGTTAAAACGAGTAAATGTTCAAAAAGCTGAAGTATCTGGAGGCTCACAGATCCCCTCTGTAATATAACAGGAAAAATGACAGATTTCAGTGTGAGAAGTTTCATATCCTGGTTAGTTAGGCGTCACATACTGTCCTGTAAAATCGCAAAAACCAGATTGAGGTATCCTTGGGCTGCAGATTACATTAAGAGATGAATACATACCCCTCAAAGTTAAATTTGGCTGCTTCTGTAGCAGTGTTGAAAGAACCTATGATTTTACATGGCCCCGTGGCAGATCTTAACTGAAGATGTCTTTCAATTTCTTTCACGAAATAAGTGAAAAACATGCTATTAATATCCGACCAGTATAAGTAAGTGGATTTGTTTTGCTGTCTAATGCTCCGTAGCAAATTCTTATTTACATTTTATTTATTCTCGGGTCTGGTAACGCCCTTACCGGCTTCTTTTAACAGGTTTGTATTGAATTGAGAAAAAATTACGAGAGTAGGCTGAAATCAGTCCAGCAATAGCAGGGAGAGATCAACAATATTGCTCCCTCTTCTCTTTTGTGGCTCAATGGTTAGAGAAGCAGACCCTGATGCAGAGGTCTAGCCCGGGACCAGGGTTCAATTCCCCGCCTCGGCGGGGTCTTGGGCTCAAAATTCCACGGACCTGATAATTCTCGCCTCGGTGCCTATTCTAATCATGGAGTCCCACTCTGCAACTCTGGGCAATAGCTTGCTTAATCTCCACAACGGACCCCACAACGCTATGGATGCCTGGCCTTCACCCTGGGGGTGCCCAGGAGTGGACGCCTCACAGGGAAAGCCAGGATGGGTTCCACAGCGGTATTCGTACAAGCGCCTTGAGACCCTTGCAGGTGAGTAGTGCGCTATACAAGTATCAATTTACATTTACATGGAGGCATGCTTCCTGCGGGCGGCCCAGTGGCCTGCACAGTACTACATCGGTAGATTCAAGAGAAAGCTTGTCCGAGAGGAGGCTGGTCCAAGGGCTGGCTGGTCCAAGACCAGGCTGTCATTCCATGAACTTCTCAAATCTATAGAGGAAAGGCTTCTTTTAAATTTTCTGCCCAGTACACTTGAAGGAAGTTCCATTGGGTGGCCAATATCTGCTCATCCAGCGGTAAACATTGTATAATTAGTGATGCTCCTTGTGTTGAGGAGTGTTTTATCCCTTAAGAGACTGAGCTTCCATGGGTGTATATAGAGTTGTAGCCTGCACCACTGTACTGTCTACACATTGTTTGTGTGTGGCCAAAGTGGAAATTGAACAGTAAAATTTGTCTTTCTGCTTATAACATTTGTCATTTGTCAAATAGCTGTACGTTCAACTTTAAACCCTGTCGCTCTAGTGGCATAACCGCTGTAGGTGGTGGCAATGGAGTTGAGCGTGCACAGAAATGTTAACCGCATCGCTGCTGCGGCGATTTTTGCAATGTGCTGCTTTTTTAAAAAAGCCGCGTTACATGACGAGCTCAGCTCGTCATCAGCACACGCCACCCGTGGCTGATGACGAGCTGAGCTCGTCATCAGCAGCGAAGGGGTTAATGAGGCTGAGAGATAAACGAGTTCACAAACACCTTGGGCTTAGGGCAAATGCACTATGCTGCAGGTGCCTCATGCGCTATGCTGTACAGGCCTCATGCGCTATCACACTCTTGACTCCCTTTGCCCCCGTTTGCTGCCCTTGGGTGTTGAGTACTCAGCTGAGAACCAGTAACTGGGATGACTAACCTGGATTGTTGGGTTCTGCAATTGAGTGTCTGTCTCCCATGAGGTTGAAGTTAGATGACGGCATCAGAATTGCAGGGATCACCCTAACTTTAGTTTCAATCCCTGCACCACTAAGGCACACCTACAGTTGTATTCCTTACACTAGATTGGTGCAATAAACTAATACTGAAAGCAATTGAGAAGTGAGAAATGAGAATAGTAGTGCTGCTTGTACTAGCAGTACGGGTGCTATGCAGTCGTGACTCGAATTCTGGAGGATGGTGCAGATCTCAAGGAACAGAAACCAATGCTTGTTTAAGGCAGCCATTTGATCTTCTAACAACGTTCTTTCCTATGTGCAACGCAGTATCTTTCTTATGCTTGCACAGAGCACTAGGGTCAGTCACTGAAATATAGAGGAATGCGGAAGTTACTCGCATAGAGTCTTGGGATCGCTGTGCTGAATACTGTAAATAGACAAATGGACAACAGCTGAATTCTGGATTTCTCAGGATATTGACTTGTCTTTGAATTTGACAAACAAAGGGGATGATAGCCTCCATGTACAACGAGAGCGAAGAGGTTGTGTATTGGGAGAAACCCTGCTAATGACAGGCTCTTAAGTCCAATTAAAGTCATCTTGCCTGATAGTAAATGTCAGCTGTATGATTTTTATGTGAATTGTGAAATAAACTCACTGGACATGAAGAGACCGGGCTCATTGACCCCTAAATCAAGTGCATTATACAAACATGAGTTTAATCTCTGACTGCAAATATGGAGCTAACATGCTTAAAATTGTACTGATTTAAGTTACCATGAAAGTAGTATATTTTGGTCTGAGATCCATGTCAATTTCTCCATTTCCAATTGCTAAAGGAAAAAGCCACAACCCTGCCGTCATTCCGGAGGTTGCTCATGGCAGAACTGCCGTCTGAGTGGACAGTAACAAGCTATGCTTGGAGTGCTGTGAGGAGGGCTCTCTGTATCAGACAGACAGCCTTCACATCTAGAAGGGTGGTGTGCAGCATCTGGAACCAAAGTCTTGCAGGTAAATAGAGTCTCGGGGACTTCCCCCTTGCAGACAGAGGAATCCGTGATGATGGAAGACAGAGGGTTGGGACTTTGAAAGGGAATTTATCCATTGTGCATATTTGGCAAAAGTCCAGCAAGGGCTAGATAGATGCCAGAAGAACTTGAAGAATCACAAACACAAGTGGATCAGAAGTATGAACCGTCTGGAAGTGAACAGACTTTAGTTCGATCCTTAACCTGAGTTTGGAATCAAACAACGGTATGGGGCAATAGGTATGGGGATTGGCTAGGACCACAATTCTGTTGAAGACTGGCTTCAGTGGAAAGAAGGACCTCTGATGTCAGTGGGCTTTCTGAGGTTGTTTTATGTGCCCGTGTTAGGCTCATGTAGCGAAGTGGCTTATTTCTTACATTGTGCTATTTTTCACAGTAACATCTGTGTTGTGACCTTTTGCACATGTTTGCGTGTACGACAATGTTGGATTATTTTCCCTGGAACAACTTTGTTTACACATATAGCGTTGCACAACATTATCACTATGCCTCGAACATCATGTAGAAGGCCCTTCTACGCCTTATGTATAAATGTAGTTGTATCTTCATTCATGGGGTGACAGGGCTAGCTACATATCCATAACATCACTAATCTATAGCACATCGCAAGGCTGCCTTCTATTTTAAATAAAGAGCATCCCATTAGATTAGCAGAGGAGGCCCTTCAGCTGACACCGAGGGCCCTTGCATGCTGAGACCTCAGCATTCTGTAGTCTGACATCTCCGTGAGGGAGTGTCTAGTTCGTGAGTGACCATGACGGGCCCCTACATTCTCTCTCACCAGATAATGAGGTTGGACCATCCCTTTGGGGGATTCTTGGCATCACACACCTACACACAATCTGAGTACACTCTGAGTAGGGTTTGCATAGCTGGAGTACACCTAATTACTGCATTGTTTTTATGCAATGCTTTAGCACCAAGATCGAACTGTATCTATTATTTACTGTTTGGTGCTCATAATCTTTTTCAGGTCTCAGCGCGTAGGCTGCGCACATGCGAGTCTCGCTGGTGAGATTTAATGTGTCTGAGTAGCGAGGTTAATCCCCGCCCCTCTACTCCAATATCTGGCCTCCTAAACGGCAGCCAGCCATTGGAGAAGGTCTCAGTGATGTTCTTTTTACGCTCTAAGCCCCGTCTTTTTCGGATTGGGGGGTGTGTTTTTGACATTCTTTCTCTCTAATGACGTTCTCCGTCAAAAAACACGCCCCCCCAATCGCAAAAAGACGGGGCTTACATAGAATGTCTTGGCGTTGGTACGCTTGTTCTTAAGTACACAAAGTCTTGGCAAGCTCTAAGTTTTCCATGAGCCGTGCCAGCAAGGACGAGCCACTCCCGTCAGGGTGCTCTCATACCTTCCAGATAAAGGAAGTGGGGATGAATTACCTCCCGCTGTTCACCGTGAACCACACACGGCTTTGCAGGCAGGAAAAGCTGCGAGGCCAGGGTGCGTGGCGCTGAAGTGTCAATACCCTGCGCCGGCGCTCGGGCCGTGCAGACTCGGAGGGAGAGCGAGACACATACAAACTTCCAGGTGGCATGCTTAGGTGACGGGGAGGCGCTGTGCGCAACGTACACTGGAGCACCGGCGCGCACAGGGACGTGGACAGCTGCCACGGTGTAGGAGACCCCAGTAGCAGGTCAGGCGGGCCACAGCTGGGGAAGCGCAGAGGGCTTCAGCTCGTTCCTAGGCCCCGGCGGTGCCCTCGGCTTGAGCTGGGACGTGGTAGCAGGTCAGGCGGGCCACAGCTGGGGAAGCGCAGAGGGCCCGACTCGTTCGGCATGAGCTGCGACGTGGCTAGCCTTGGTGTTTCCACGAAGCCCAGTTGCTGCCAGCCTTGTTAGTCCGGGTTCACCTTTCCATCTGGGAGAGCGCCCACCTTTAACTAACATCTAGGAGTCGTGTGGGACAAAATGATGGCGGCCGTGGCCTATGGTGCAACTGCACCCCCGCTCTACCTGCCCCCACCTGTACCTCCAGAGAGTTGGAAGTGGTGCAGGGAGCTGGATCCCGATGAGACTGCAGAAAACACGCTGGGAGCTGTGCACCCGCAGAAAAATCCTGATCAGGAATTTACCACAGGACTGCAGCAGCCAGTTATGTGTTGTAGTCGATCGATGTAGTCCATGCCAGGTCTGCACAAGAGGAGCGGGTTAAACAAACGGCGCCAGGCATTACTTGCAGATCCAGGTGATAGTGGGGGGAACTGGATCGCAAGGTGTATCGAGATAACAAGAAGTACTACCACATGCCTACAAGTGAGGGGGGTCATTACCTGCAATATAAAGTGGTTGAGAACTGGGATACCGTATGTTTACAGGAGTAGACCACTACTTTTATAAGAAGAAGAATCCGGAAATTACTCTTAAAGATATGCACTTCCTATTGTATTAGAGACCTGCAGGGATACTGTAGGTCAGGATATTTGCACTCAGGAAGCACTACCTATGCGACAACACAATTAATGAGGCTATTCCGTTTGACTGGATATCCACAGGTCAATAACTGCAACACTGGGCACCAAGGAAGTTTCATTGCTTGCAGTGCAATGCAACCACTTTAAGTCAAATAGGGGTCTACCATATCACTTGTATCTTAGTGGAACTAACAGCACCAATGTATGTGTGTAGGGGATGATACTTGAGAATGTTATCCTCGTGGGCCTTCTGCAGGATTTTTCCCTGCAGCACTAAATACACAGAAGACACTCGCTGTAGTACGGAGTAAAGCTCGGCAAGCATATCGGCAGTAGGTATTTTTTTGAGCAACCAGTTGCTCCTTTGGTATCTACTGAAATAACATCTTAAACCATGGGTACTCACGCTGGTACTGTCTGCAGCACTGTGCAGCAACCAGTGCTTGAAACGAAAGTATAGATTAACTAATGGATTAAGTCTGTCTAAATATGTGGACATTTAAGGATTTCTTTCCAGTTCTCTGCGGAAAAGGAGGCACATACGCCGAAACTAACAAATGAAAGAAAAATTAATTTTGTTAAACTAATGCCAAATTTAATGATCAAGCTACTTCAAATTACACAAGAATTTATTTTCAGAAGTCATGAAGGTTTCTAAACTTTAAGCGTAATATGTAGGGTCTTTGAGCCAGTCTTGTATATCTCTTTTCGACTCCAAGTTATGTGGCTTATGTCAAGGTCTTTGCCACTCTCACACATCTTTCCTTAGCGCAGCGCTCAGTAGCCATTATGTCTTAATGCAGGGTAACAGCATCCTCCCACACCTTGCCTTTGACCTTGATTTTCCTGTTTGTATACCTGACATTCCACACGTTTAGTGCATTAAATTATAGGATTTGGAAGTATGAGTTTTGGGCTGGTTGGCTCTCTTTGTAAAAACATATAATAAAAATGTCTGCTGCTCAGATAAGCCCGCAACTCAGCTGACCTGCTTTTGAAATTGGTGAGTGTAGGTCAAGTCAGTGCCTATGTTCTTACTACTGTAGCTTAATAGCTACCATTGCTGCTTCGCCTTCTTGGAACCCGGGCAATCCCTTGTCCTAAAAGACGGTACTGCACACATCATACTCACTGACTCAAAATGAAGGGGAAATAAACATCTGTAAATAATTTACAAAATTACAAACTCTGTGTGTGGGGCTCTGTGTGTGGGGCTCTGTGTGTGGGGCTCTGTGTGTGGGGCTCTGTGTGTGGGGCTCTGTGTGTGGGGCTCTGTGTGTGGGGCTCTGTGTGTGGGGCTCTGTGTGTGGGGCTCTGTGTGTGGGGCTCTGTGTGTGGGGCTCTGTGTGTGTGGGGCTCTGTGTGTGTGGGGCTGGCTCTGTGTGTGTGGGGCTGGCTCTGTGTGTGTGGGGCTGGCTCTGTGTGTGTGGGGCTGGCTCTGTGTGTGTGGGGCTGGCTCTGTGTGTGTGTGGGGCTGGCTCTGTGTGTGTGTGGGGCTGGCTCTGTGTGTGTGTGTGGGGCTGGCTCTGTGTGTGTGTGGGGCTGGCTCTGTGTGTGTGTGGGGCTGGCTCTGTGTGTGTGGGGCTGGCTCTGTGTGTGTGGGGCTGGCTCTGTGTGTGTGGGGCTGGCTCTGTGTGTGTGGGGCTGGCTCTGTGTGTGTGGGGCTGGCTCTGTGTGTGTGGGGCTGGCTCTGTGTGTGTGTGTGGGGCTGGCTCTGTGTGTGTGTGTGGGGCTGGCTCTGTGTGTGTGTGTGGGGCTGGCTCTGTGTGTGTGTGTGGGGCTGGCTCTGTGTGTGTGTGTGGGGCTGGCTCTGTGTGTGTGTGTGTGGCTGGCTCTGTGTGTGTGTGTGTGGCTGGCTCTGTGTGTGTGTGTGTGTGTGTGTGTGTGGCTGGCTCTGTGTGTGTGTGTGTGTGGCTGGCTCTGTGTGTGTGTGTGTGTGTGTGTGTGGCTGGCTCTGTGTGTGTGTGTGTGTGTGTGTGTGGCTGGCTCTGTGTGTGTGTGTGTGTGTGTGTGGCTGGCTCTGTGTGTGTGTGTGTGTGTGTGGCTGGCTCTGTGTGTGTGTGTGTGTGTGTGGCTGGCTCTGTGTGTGTGTGTGTGTGTGTGGCTGGCTCTGTGTGTGTGTGTGTGTGGCTGGCTCTGTGTGTGTGTGTGGCTGGCTCTGTGTGTGTGTGTGGCTGGCTCTGTGTGTGTGTGTGGCTGGCTCTGTGTGTGTGTGTGGCTGGCTCTGTGTGTGTGTGTGGCTGGCTCTGTGTGTGTGTGTGGCTGGCTCTGTGTGTGTGGCTGGCTCTGTGTGTGTGTGTGTGTGGCTGGCTCTGTGTGTGTGTGTGTGTGTGTGGCTGGCTCTGTGTGTGTGTGGCTGGCTCTGTGTGTGTGTGTGTGTGGCTGGCTCTGTGTGTGTGTGTGGCTGGCTCTGTGTGTGTGTGTGGCTGGCTCTGTGTGTGTGTGGCTGGCTGTGTGTGTGTGGGTGTGGCTGTGTGGGTGTGGCTCTGTGTGTGTGTGTGGCTGTGTGTGGGGGTGTGGCTGGCTGGCTGGCTGGCTCTGTGTGTGTGTGGGGGGGTGTGGCTGGCTCTGTGTGTGAGGGGTGTGGCTGGCTCTGTGTGTGGGGGTGTGGCTGGCTCTGTGTGTGTGTGTGTGTGTGGCTGGGTCTGTGTGTGTGTGTGTGTGTGTGGCTGGCTCTGTGTGTGTGTGTGTGTGTGTGTGTGTGTGTGTGGCTGGCTCTGTGTGTGTGTGTGTGTGTGTGGGGCTGGCTCTGTGTGTGTGTGTGTGGCTGGCTCTGTGTGTGTGTGTGGCTGGCTCTGTGTGTGTGTTTGTGTGTGTGGCAGGCTCTGTGTGTGTGTGTGTGTGGCTGGCTCTGTGTGTGTGTGTGGCTGGCTCTGTGTGTGTGTGTGGCTGGCTCTGTGTGTGTGGCTGGCTCTGTGTGTGTGGCTGGCTCTGTGTGTGTGGCTGGCTCTGTGTGTGTGGCTGGCTCTGTGTGTGTGTGTGTGGCTGGCTCTGTGTGTGTGGCTGGCTCTGTGTGTGTGTGTGTGTGGCTGGCTCTGTGTGTGTGTGTGTGTGTGTGTGGCTGGCTCTGTGTGTGTGGCTGGCTCTGTGTGTGTGTGTGGCTGGCTCTGTGTGTGTGTGTGGCTGGCTCTGTGTGTGTGTGTGGCTGGCTCTGTGTGTGTGTGTGGCTGGCTCTGTGTGGGTGTGGCTGTGTGGGTGTGGCTCTGTGTGTGTGTGTGGCTGTGTGTGGGGGTGTGGCTGGCTGGCTCTGTGTGTGTGTGGGGGGGTGTGGCTGGCTCTGTGTGTGAGGGGTGTGGCTGGCTCTGTGTGTGGGGGTGTGGCTGGCTCTGTGTGTGTGTGGCTGGGTCTGTGTGTGTGTGTGTGTGTGTGGCTGGCTCTGTGTGTGTGTGTGTGTGTGTGTGTGTGTGTGGCTGGCTCTGTGTGTGTGTGTGTGTGTGTGTGGGGCTGGCTCTGTGTGTGTGTGTGGCTGGCTCTGTGTGTGTGTGTGGCTGGCTCTGTGTGTGTGTTTGTGTGTGTGGCTGGCTCTGTGTGTGTGTGTGTGTGGCTGGCTCTGTGTGTGTGTGTGGCTGGCTCTGTGTGTGTGTGGCTGGCTCTGTGTGTGGCTGGCTCTGTGTGTGTGTGTGGCTGGCTCTGTGTGTGTGGCTGGCTCTGTGTGTGGGGGTGTGGCTCTGTGTGTGGGGGTGTGGCTCTGTGTGTGGGGGTGTGGCTCTGTGTGTGGGGGTGTGGCTCTGTGTGTGGGGGTGTGGCTCTGTGTGTGGGGGTGTGGCTCTGTGTGTGGGGGTGTGGCTCTGTGTGTGGGGGTGTGGCTCTGTGTGTGGGGGTGTGGCTCTGTGTGTGGGGGTGTGGCTGTGTGTGGGGTTGTGGCTCTGTGTGGGGGTGTGGCTCTGGGTGTGGCTCTGTGTGGAGGTGGGGCTGTGTGTGGAGGTGTGGCTGTGTGTGGGGGTGTGGCTCTGTGTGTGGGGGTGTGGCGCTGTGTGTGTGTGGCTGGCTCTGTGTGTGTGTGGCTGGCTCTGTGTGTGTGTGTGGCTGGCTCTGTGTGTGTGTGTGGCTGGCTCTGTGTGTGTGTGTGGCTGGCTCTGTGTGTGTGTGTGGCTGGCTCTGTGTGTGTGTGTGTGTGGCTGGCTCTGTGTGTGTGTGGCTGGCTCTGTGTGTGTGTGTGGCTGGCTCTGTGTGTGTGTGTGTGGCTGGCTCTGTGTGTGTGTGTGTGGCTCTGTGTGTGTGTGTGTGGCTGGCTCTGTGTGTGTGTGGCTGGCTGTGTGTTTGTGGGTGTGTGGCTCTGTGTGTGGGGGTGTGGCTCTGTGTGGGGGTGTGGCTCTGTGTGGGGGTGTGGCTCTGTGTGGGGGTGTGGCTCTGTGTGTGGTGGTGTGGCTCTGTGTGTGGGGGTGTGTGGCTCTGTGTGTGGGGGTGTGGCTCTGTGTGTGGGGGTGTGGCTCTGTGTGTGGGGTTGTGGCTCTGTGTGTGGGGTTGTGGCTGTGTGGGTGTGGCTCTGTGTGTGGGGGTTTGGCTGTGGGGGTGTGGCGTTCTGTGTGTGGGGGTGTGGCGTTCTGTGTGTGGGGGTGTGGCGCTCTGTGTGTGGGGGTGTGGCTCTGTGTGTGTGGGGGTGTGGCTCGGGGTGTGGCGGTGTGGCTCGGGGAGTGGCGGTGTGGCTCGGGGTGTGGCTGTGTGGGTGTGGCTCTGTGTGTGGGTGTGGCTGGCTCTGTGTGTGGCTGTGTGGGTGTGGCTCTGTGTGGGGGTTTGGCTGTGGGGGTGTGGCTCTGTGTGTGGGGGTGTGGCGGTCTGTGTGTGGGGGTGTGGCGGTCTGTGTGTGGGGGTGTGGCTCTGTGTGTGGGGGTGTGGCTCTGTGTGTGGGGGTGTGGCGGTGTGGCGGTGTGGCTCGGGGTGTGGCGGTGTGGCTCGGGGTGTGGCGGTGTGGCTCGGGGTGTGGCGGTGTGGCTCGGGGTGTGGCTGTGTGGGTGTGGCTGTGTGGCTCTGTGGCTCTGTGTGTGGGGGTGTGGCTCTGTGTGTGGGGGTGTGGCTCTGTGTGTGGGGGTGTGGCTCTGTGTGTGGGGGTGTGGCTCTGTGTGTGGGGGTGTGGCTCTGTGTGTGGCTCTGTGTGTGGGGGTGTGGCTCTGTGTGTGGGGGTGTGGCTCTGTGTGTGGCTCTGTGTGTGGGGGTGTGGCTCTGTGTGTGGGGGTGTGGCTCTGTGTGTGGGGGTGTGGCTCTGTGTGTGGGGCTCTGTGTGTGGGGGTGTGGCTCTGTGTGTGGGGGTGTGGCTCTGTGTGTGGGGGTGTGGCTCTGTGTGTGGGGGTGTGGCTCTGTGTGTGGGGGTGTGGCTCTGTGTGGGGGTGTGGCTCTGTGTGTGGGGGTGTGGCTGTGTGTGGGGGTGTGGCTCTGTGTGTGGGGGTGTGGCTCTGTGTGTGGGGGTGTGGCTCTGTGTGTGGGGGTGTGGCTCTGTGTGTGGGGGTGTGGCTCTGTGTGTGGGGGTGTGGCTCTGTGTGTGGGGGTGTGGCTCTGTGTGTGGGGGTGTGGCTCTGTGTGTGGGGGTGTGGCTCTGTGTGTGGGGGTGTGGCTCTGTGTGTGGGGGTGTGGCTCTGTGTGTGGGGGTGTGGCTCTGTGTGTGGGGGTGTGGCTCTGTGTGTGGGGGTGTGGCTCTGTGTGTGGGGTTGTGGCTCTGTGTGTGGGGGTGTGGCTGTGTGGGGTTGTGGCTGTGTGGCTGTGTGGGGTTGTGGCTGTGTGGCTGTGTGGGGTTGTGGCTGTGGGGGTGTGTGGGGTTGTGGCTGTGGGGGTGTGGCGTTCTGTGTGTGGGGGTGTGGCGTTCTGTGTGTGGGGGTGTGGCTCTGTGTGTGGGGGTGTGGCTCTGTGTGTGGGGGTGTGGCTCGGGGTGTGGCTGTGTGGGTGTGGCTCTGTGTGTGGCTCTGTGTGTGTGGGTGTGGCTCTGTGTGTGTGGGGGTGTGGCTCGGGGTGTGGCTGTGGCTCTGTGTGTGTGGCTCTGTGTGGGTGTGGCTCTGTGTGTGGGGGTGTGGCTGTGTGGGTGTGGCTCTGTATGGCTCTGTGTGTGTTTTTTAAACATAAATAAAATGTTATTTGCAATGTCAATAGCTCAAACGCGCGTATTGCAGTAGGTCTTGCATTTGCGAGAGATTAAGCTATTGGCATTGTAAATGACATTGCCATTTATTTATCTGTTTTCAAAACCAACACATAAATAAAAATTTCATTTACAATGCCAATAGCTCTAACTTTTGCAAAGGTGAGACCGTTGCATTGTAAATGCTTGTTATCTGCTTCTGTCTACTGATTATCGCCTCACATGTATTCTATACCAAAATAACGTTGGTTCAATAAATGTATTGAAAACGTCGACCTGTGTATTCTCTATAGTTCTCGGAGCACTAGTAATGACGAGTGACTGAAAGAAAGGTTCTGGTCTGTTTCCATGATCCCTTAGGTGTCAGGGTTGTCATGTTCAGCGGTTGCCAGAAACCATTCGCTCCCTGGTAAGGTTAGGGGGGCTTATTGTGGCACTACGAGCTAACTGGTCTCTAGGCCAACATATCCTGTGGGAGTGCCAGAAATCAGTCTAGGCACCTTGCCCCAAGTTTGTTGTCTAACAAATACGCAGGTTTTACGGATTAGTGGGAACTACACGTCAGTTGAATTGATACTGTAGACTCTGTGTGGAGCACAAGGTCGACATTAGTTGTCTGGTGGGACATTCCGAGTTAAAAACATGCCGTTGATCAATCACTGCATGCCGACTGTGATCAGCTAACCTTCCTCATGTCACTATAACGGACAGATTCTCTTTAAAATTCTGTGGGATTGTTGCATAGTTCCCTGTCTGCAAGGAAGGCATATTCCTTGACCAGTGATAAAGATTTAATTTGCCCAACTCTTACAGTTCAAGCTGGCTTAACTTGTGGCCAGAGAATGGAATACATTTGGGAAGTTCTCAGCGGAATTTGCATGTTGACTTGCTCGTCATTGTGGATCTAACACATCCTATCTAGCTGTTCAGCTGTCATCCTTTGTTCTCCTCACATGACAGAGTATGCCACTTTTCTGTGATAAGCGTAAAGCCGCACATCTGCATTCCTCATTCTGCATAGGTAAATGTATCTTCCTTTGGCTGTGTGGTATCAGCCTGGTAATGGGCTAAGACTCCATACTGGTAAATCTCTTTCACTGGGCATATTCTTGGTGGCTGATGCCAGTAAATGATCATGGGTTATTGGCTTTATTTTGAGATCAATACATATTCTTCCATTGTCCAGGACTAGGCCTTTTACTGTGCCTTCAAGGTGGAGGCCTTCTCTCCGATGCCATCCCCTTTCAGTGTATCAAGAAACCGAATCTTCTTAGAGATTGTTTTTAGGGGTAAGAATGGAACCAAGGGCCGAATTCTATTCTATATACTCAACTCACTGGACCTTTTAAGAGATACCCTTCAAGATTTCACCCCTTTGAGTCCACCCTTTTACTTTAATTGGACCCATCCCTTAATGCGTCATAGCTGTTTTCGTACCTCTTGAGACCCAACTGACTTTCAGGATCTTCCCATTGGAGAACTCTGTGTTCTCATTTTATGGAAAACGTCTCCCTTTCTGTCCACGATAGGGCGATGCTGTGTGCCAGCAACAGCGGGATATGGAATCCTGAATTCTAAAAAGTCGCTCCTCGCATTGGGAGCACAAGACAACTGTCTGGGTAAAATTAAGTGGTAGAAGCCCAGGGCTCTGTTGGCGCAAATAACCCTACGAGGCCATCATAAACACAAACAACAGTAATCCACATCTTTAGGCTCGCTGGATTGTGCCTGTGTCGGAGGGTAAGAAAATCCACCAAGGAGCTACTGCGAGGTGTTAAAAGGAGTGGGGCGCACAAGGAAGTGGGTTCAGAGGAATTGGAAGCTGAAGACCGAAACGTCTGGGGAGCTTGAGGAACAGGAGATGGAGATTGAAACCATTAAAATTGGCAGTTACGCCATCATAAGGCTTGACCCCTTATCCCGACAACTGGAGGTACAAATGGAGGTGCTTCTTATTTGTACAGGTAAGCTAAATTTCCTAGCAAAATAATGGCGCCCATTTTAAGTAGGTAAGATTTTTTTTTTTTTACGTAATCTTCCTGCACTTTCAAGTTTTCAAACTTCTGCTTACCAGAGAATCTGGTGTAACAGCCCTACCATGTGCACTGCGCAGATGGATGAGAGTGCCCAAGAAATGCCAGAAAGTAACTGTCCCAAGAAAGTCTCAATTCTACTCCAGCTTGAAAATAGGGAAGCTAGACTGAGAGCTGGTGAACCGTAGATTGGGGAAGTTTATCTTTTACACAGGGTACAAGAGGTGGCAAATGAGCAGGCTGTTTCTCTGAATCTTTAATCTTCGGACTGGTCAAATCAAGTGTTCGTGTCTGCAAAAACCTTCCAGAGGTAGCTTCCTTGTGCAAATGTGCTTGCATACCCTTAGCTGGCGCTTGTGCAGATGTAGCATCTGCTAGAGGCCCTCCTCGTATCTTTTATCGGCTACATCCGTAGCGGAAGATGCTTTCCTGCATAGAAGACCTATGCGGAGTATGCGGTTTCCAAAGGTGGTGAGGGCTGCAATGCTTGGTTCCTCACTGTCCTAGGTATCTACATTGGACTTATGAATATAGAGGAATTTGTAGCTGGAAGTAATGTTTGGGGTGTATTCACTCTTGTTCTTCGGTTAGAAGCAGCACCGGCCCTTGGTTCAGTGACCTTTGAAGGATGATAGGATTATAAATTTGTTTGGTGGGTGCATTGCACGCTCTGTTTTTAGGTCGAGCCTAAGGGCAGCGCGCATGCGCTGCTTGCTCTGCATGCGCTGCTTGCTCTGCAAGGCATGCTGTATTGGAGTATGCAGTGGAAGCCTCTCCCACTCTCCGCCCATATTTGTCATTGGCTTGTGACATTGTCCTTCATAAATGCAGGCTTCTGATTCGTAAGTAGTATTGTTAGTCCCTCCTTGGTACCGCCTTGTCTGCAATTGTTACCTCCCATAATGACTGGACCTTTTACTTGGCTTGTTACACTGTCTGCGCCATATGTGGGTGAGCACTATTTTGTTTATTAACTAATGAGGACAAACCATGGCGCTGTTTTTTGTATTTGCAGCGCGTCCACCGCTTTCGTATAGGGTGCTATGCCGCTCTAATTTTAAAAGCGGTTGCATCCTACCCCACAGTACTTGTAGCACAATGACGAAGCTTTTTGTATAATTATTAATTTTTAGAAGAACACCACGTCCGCTTTAGGGTCACTGTGCATTCTGTCACCTTTTATTTTATTTTTTTAAATTGCATGCTGAGCGCAGCGCCCACTTTAGGGAGACCGTGCTCTGATATTTTATTTTTATTTTTTACTTTATTGGCGAGTGCGGCGCTCGCTTCACGGACACCGCGAACTACAATACAATAGGTCTTGCTTTTGCTAAAATTTGACCCATTGGTATTGTAAATGACACTGCCTTTTAATATTATAAAATGCATTGCCATTTACAATGCTAATAGCTCAAAATCTCGCTATTGCGAGACCTATTGCATTGTAAATGCTTGTTCTCACTTGATTGGCTGAAACTGTTCTTGCTTTACTTCTAATCTTTTATGTATTAGGATTATGAAAAGTAACTAAATTTGCCTTGACATCTGCAGAACTTCAAACTAGACCTAAATTAAGTATTGGTACGTCTGTGTCTTTATTTTTATTGATTACATTGTTGAGGCACTACATAAAGGACTGTTCCCCATGTAGTGGGTTGAAGATATCAGGAATTTTCAAGAGGTCCTTTTGTGATAATCCAAAGACTTTCTGAACCCATGAGTTAGGATTTTAATGTTTATTTCAGTATACGAGGTACTGTAACATACGTTGTAAAGAGTTCAGCAAATGTTGTTCTTTGATTTGGAAAAAAATAGAGATTGTGTTTAGTGATATGGCAACATTAACAAGACATTTAAGGATTATCTGCATTCACATTTTTACATTAAAGTGCATGGGCTGTCCAGATTCTAAGACATTTCAGAGCAGGAAAATCACCAGTGCAAATGATGTGCCAATGACTGTTCTTCCGTACAATCTAATGGTTTAGTTCTACCACTTTTGCACTCCTGCGTAACTTTGTTTTTGTTTTTCATCTTTTCCCCACTGCTATTTTGTTTCTAAGGAAGGGCAGTTAAGTAACAAGTTTCAAAGGGTGCTGGCTGCAACACTGAAATAAAGCAGTAAGTATCTTATGTTGGTCACTTTTGTTGTGGCCTGCCTTTTTTATTTCCTTTTGTTTTAAACAAGGGGTGCCCCTCATGAACCTACTGGATGCATCTCTTCTCTGTTGTCTTTATTTTTCTCCACACCTGAAACTCACCTGTGCTGAAAAGCAGATGGGGAAGGATCTGGCAGAGAAAGTGGAGGGAAGGAGTCTGCTTACTGGCTGTCAGATGGATACTGATTTGCATATGGCTGGGTCTAAACTGGAATAGGGTGGCATGCACAAAAACGATGGATTTAACCCAGATCTGTGACTGGGAGTGAATGTTTGATTAATTCAGCATTCCGTCCATCATCTGTTCTTTTTGCATTTGTCACCCTTTTTGCATTTGTCACCCTAAGTGGGGAGGGTATGCTCTGACATGGGTCTCATGCTCGCTACGCCACCAGATTCAAGCTAGCCTCGATGCTGAGGGGTGTTACTACGAAACTGGTCTCAGGATGCTTGAGTTTTGGTGTAGGGAAGACCTGGCCTGTCAGTTCGGGCTGGACTATTCCCACGGGGGAACAGGATCGAGACTGATTTGCATATGACCGGGTTTAAACTGGAATGGCATGGCGTGCAAATAAATTATGAATTTAACCCAGATCTGCGACTGGGGGGGTGAATGAAGCCTCTTACAGTAGAGTGGTCCCAGGAAGCTGAAGGATCCGATGAGCACTGATTTTTGAAACTGCCGTTTGCTTCACTCAAGTCCTCTCCATCTCACTAATCTGTTCTTTACCAATAGCACAGTAGGGAGATGCTGTGGACTGCATTCAAGACTAACTGAACACATTGCAGGGCTCCCGGTCACCTTTGAGGAGTTACCCTGGCTGCTTAACGATGCCTTCAGTGGACGGCTGCAATTCCGTTGCTTTGGGCTGAATGCTATATGGATGGTGTGTGGGTGTATATGTGTGTGTGTGTATATATATATATATATATATATATATATATATATATATATATATATATATATATATATATATATATATATATATATATATATATATATATATATATATATATATATATATAGTGCCTCTTGGGCGTATTGACTCTGTTGCTGCTGTGAGCCCCGCACCCTGTATATACCGTAGTGAACGCCTTTGGTCCACGGTACAGTACACTCTCTAGTAGTCTGACTAGTCCTAAAACCGCAAAGAATGCTGAACTACTTCATATTTATGGTCTGTGACGTTCGTCACAGCCGTTTCGATTAAGTCTTTGTACCTCACATCCTTTACACAACATCTCCCATATCCGCAACAATAAATCCAATTCCCTTACTACCATCCTGTCCAAGTGGGTGACCAGGAGCCCCAGGCAAATTGTAGTGCTACTTACATTCTACAAGATTGTGAATGCACGAATTACCAATGCGTGGCAGGAAGTGGGCAGCTCTAGATCCATCAGCTATGGAGGATCACAGCCCTCCAGGCTTTAGTGTCCATGTTTTTCAGCTGCGGATGGACTGTTATGCAAGACACGTTTTGTTGCAAGCCAGTCTCGCATATTTTATGATTGCGGAAAGTAAATAATACTTGGGCTTTCTGAGCTACCTCTCTACACAGTGTAATGGTGCAGTTCAACTGAGGCGTGAAGCCTGTTCAATGTTTGCAGTTGATTGATTGACTGTTTCCCAACTAATTTGCGCTCAAGCCCCTATTTTCATTTCTTGCAAATTTCATATAAATTAGGATTAAAATATCCTTCCTGCCACTTTTTCTGTTTTCTTATTTTTGTTTTGTAGGCCTTTTCTAACCATAGTACGCGCTATTAGCGAATAATCCATTTCACAACATTTCCCTGGCCCGTTTGGGACAGGCCTTGATGGCACTGAGTCATGCTGGTTTCTAGAAGTCCTCGGCTCTGGCACAGTTTCAAGTGAGGGACAGGGTTTTACCTCCAGGTATGTTTCCCCAGTCGTAGGATGTGTTGGCATGCGGCGACGAATCAGATGACCTCATTTCTGTGTGAGTCACATCATCCTTTCCAGCTCGGAATAATTTCCAGATCAGAGTTGATTATCCTCCTAGGAGGAGGACCAAGTTAACTGTGAGTCATTTTGTTGTCCTCGAGCTTGGCTGCAAACATGCTACATGTTTCTAATGCCCAACGTGCTCCCTTTTCCTCTTTCCAAAACCCCTTCAAGGGCATTTCCGCTATTTTGAGTTTTGTATCCACATAAAATAAGGATATATTTTACTCTTTACAGGCTTGAGTTCGTTGCCAAATTAAAAGCAATCTAGCCTTTATTTTTAACACTTATTTTTTAAATCATCCAAACATAACCTCTGGCCCAAAGTAAAAGCATTTTAGCCTCTTTTCTTTTTCTTTTGTTTACATTGTAATTGTTTTAAATCCTCAAAAGAACCATGTAGACCTGTGGGATTAGTTAGTCCTTATGTGTCATAGTCAAAACTGTTGTCTGTTTCCATGGACCCAGCAAGCTTATTAGTTTTCATGTTCAGCTCAGGTGTAAAATAGATTGATATGTAGAGCAATCTTCAGCAGGCTTGCCAAGCTTATAAATCGAGTAAATAAATCATGCTACCAGTTAGTGGGCAACCTCCCCACTGTCCTAGCATCTTCAAAAATATCAGGAAGCTGGTGTTGACCGTGTCAGACACTCATTCAAATAGCTTTGCCAAGAGAGAGTTGGAGGCAGGTATGTTATTGACAGCATTTGGCCTACAGCCATTTTAATTGCCTCCGCGGTATGGTCATCTGGATTTTAACAAGAGCGCTTCAGAGCCATTTACATCGATTCACCAAAATGCCAGGGTTAGGAGAAGTGACATTGCACACCTTTGACAATAATGACATCAAAGGAAGTGACCTCATAAGACATTTCACCTTGAATCTTCTCAGGAAGTGATGTCACATGACCTTAACCCCAATGACGTTGGTAGAAGCATAATGGCGTGGAGTTTACACGCGCACTTGCGGATGCCTGAGAACGAGGTGAAATAATTATTCCCCATTATATCGCTAACTCGAAACATACACCGAGCAGGGGAAAGTGGTCATTATTTGTCAGCCCCCTTCTACCAATTGTTTTATTTCAAGACCTTGAGCCATATATCTATAGCCAGATTCAATCGCTGTCGTTGTCTAGAAGAACTCAGACTTTTCTAGATCTATACCATCTTTAAATATAGGATGATTTAGTCTACAACGGGCTATAAATGGCCCCAGTCCTGATGAGGCCTGTATTTATTTGGCTGAAACGCGTCGACATTTTTATGAAGACACCATCAAAAACTTATGTTTCTTAAATAAGTTTATAAAGAGTACTTAAACAATAGAGGTTTAAACAATATATACCTCCTAGGCTCCTGTTTTGTTTTGGTTGATCTTGCTTTAAAGAAATGCCCTCTACATTTTTCCAAGCATCCTTTTGTTTAAATAATGGGCTATAATATACAAAGGTTGAATATATGCGAGTCTGTCACTGTAAATATTGTGTATATATATTTTTGTAGTTTGTATTGAATATATATGTGGTGTGTGTGTATGTATATATATATATATATATATATATATATATGTATCTGTTGTGTGTATATATATCTTTTGTAAAAGAAAGAATTTCCTCTGTCTATGAAAAAATAGAACAGTTATAAAAAAAATAATTAAAAAGCTACTTAGAATTGTTTTAGCTTTCTGAAGTTTGGTTTCGGATGAATATAAACCACAGATTGATTTTGATGTGATTGAATTCAAACAGGAAGGGATATTTTACTTTTCTCCGTCCATTGAATAGATTGATTATTATTTCCTATGCATCACTTTTGTGATGCATAGGAAATAATACTTAACCCCAATGACGCCACAATATTTGACATTGCTAAAGTTCCATAATCAATGCAGCATTACTATAACAATGCAATACATACACGTCTGTTTTAGAAACCACATATATTAGGGTGCTAATATGATTTTTGAAAGTGGTGGGATCAAATGCTTTCTCTATATTGTAGTGCACAATTTGAGTGAGCCATACGTTTTATAGGAGTGTTCGGAGGTGTTGCCCCACCTTCAGAAAACTTTGATAAAAAGCGGTCAAACAGTGCACCTTATAGGACAATTTTCATATAAATTTGCTAAATAGCCCATGGCTCTGAAAGGGCATTTATTAAATATTCAAGCCCTTTCCTGATACTGCCAGGTCAATGATACAGGCTGATGCTTCCTAGGCATTGCAGCCTTTTTTTTCAGAATGTGCTATGCTTCCTACATATTAAAAAAAAAAAACAAAAAAAAAACCCTTTGTGCAAGGGCCAGCAATTTTGTTGTAGGTGCCCCCTTAATGAAAAATATATATATATATTTGGCAGCAGCTGAATTATGCCATTAAAGCTATTCGTGTACATAGGTGACCCTTGTGTCAATCAGAGACAGCATTTTGTTATGGTGCCCACCTTCCATATGCAATGCTAATTGTTCCTTATGCCACTAATTACCTCCAACTAGTCAGCACCAGCATTTTCCCATGGGTTACCCATATGCCAATGTTTACATCTAGTAAGCAAGTAGCAGTGTTTTTCCATGGGTGACCATTATGCCAAGAATTTCCCCCATTTTGCCAGGGCCAATGTTTTGTCATACTAAGAATTGCTTCCAGAATGCCAGCAGCAGTATTTTATGATGGGTGCCTAACCTTACTAAGCCAAGAATTACCATTGTTATGTCAAGGCCAGGCCAATGGGAAACGCACACCCATAACATAGCATTTATTCACATCCACTCTGTCCCACTCATACACATACTCACTCATTTGAACCCACTTGCATTCTTACTCTGACTCACTCATTTTTTTCTCAGTCTTATATTCACGTGCACTCCCTCTTACCCTCCCTCCCATAATTCTCACTCATTTTCATGTATTGTCACTAAATGTAACTCAGTTGTTATAACTCATACTCACATTCACTCTTACTCATACGTTCTCTCTCACTCTTGCACTCATTTTACTTGCACTTATTCTCCGTCACTTTGGCTCCCTCATTCTCACTCAGTCACACTGAGCCATTGTGACTCACAATCATCCTCACACTCTTCGACAGTCCATCATATTCATTCTCATTCGGACACTCTGTCGCTTACAGGCAGGCCCTCTTGCTGATGAATTCACACTCGCTGTAGTCCATCATGCAATCTCATTAATTTTCACACACAATCACGCACACACGCGCTCACACAATCACCCGCGCTCACACACGTTCGTACCTACAGACACCTGCTCTCTCACCCACAAGCATGTACACAACACATTTTAAACCGTTTCTGCTTACCTCCACTTCCAGCAAACTCCCTCATTTGTTTCCTGGCCATCCATTTGCGGATTCCACTAATAGTGAATAACAGATTACTTTTGCCTATTATTGTAATATTGAAAAAGAGGTGAGGGAAAATGTGAATGGAGTCTGGCCACCCTTAAGGGCAAGCCCCCCCCCCCCCCACGTGCTCTTGGTAGTTATTTTGCCGCCTCTTAGACCTTGTGTAGTGAAGGCAGTGCCATGGGCCTGAGATGCAACCCCTAGCAGCCTCTAAATGACGTCCGTGAGGTGACTAAGCAGTCCTTAATAAATGTGTCACCCGAAAATGGGGTCCGCAACAAACTAGAGTGCTAATTGTTTCCTACCTCACTTTATTCTCCGAGTTTATTACTATCCCTAGTCACCTAGAAATCACGCCCTGTCGGCTGAGCCAGGTGTTTAGTTTGGGGCCTCGGGCCCACATGCTGGTAAAGAAGGTGCCACAGACACAGTGTGATACTGGGTTAACTGGCCAGGAGCACGTATGCTCCGCCCCTTTTAATATATCAGCGTCACCTGACCAGTGACGTCTGTGGTGGGTGGGTATACAGTGTAACATATACACACTTGGCACACTAGAATGCTGACTCCACGTCACTACATCCCTTCCCAGCTTGGTGAAAAATTAAACCCAACGAAAAGTGTAACCTGTGGGAAACAAAAATGTATCAAAACATATCATAGGACTCATGACTTCAAAGAGTGTTAATGCAGCCAGGACCAACAGTTCGCTGTGGCATGGTTCGCTGGTGTTCGGCGGGTCTGGACTTCTGTCTGTGCCGCCTGAACGTTGTTCTCAGTCTTGCCTTAGCTTCGCTCAACTGGTGACGATGAGTAGTTGGAGAGAAGAGTGGATGATATGGGTGTTATCTGTCTTCAAACTTCCCCTACTCAGTCCTGGTCGTTGGTGATGTCTCCGTGCAGACTTCAAAGTGTCCTTTGGCAGGTGAAAGGAGTAGGTGCACACATCCTTCTCACTAGGATGCCCCTCTCGCCGGTGTTCTTCTCTCACAAGATGTCCGGGAGGCCCTCTTTGCCAGGCTTCCACTGGACTGGCGCTTTCTGTCGTGTTGCTCCACCATAGCCTTTGGGCCGTGAGTGGGACGTGCCACGAGCCTCACCGTTGTGTCCTTAGTTCCACCTGAAGGTTGAGTTGTTGACTCCTTTCCTTGCACACAAGGCTTTCATCCTCGTGGGACCTGCAGACGCGCAGCTGTGGATCTGTCTCACATGCGGGACTTGCTGCCACTAGAGTCCCCTGAGGCCTCTGCTCCATGGGTTGCCACAGGCTGGTGTGGGGTGGTCAGTTCCTCAGCCTCCCGATACCTGAGCACTCTCTCCATCCAATCTTCCGCTCAACCCCAAAGGTAGATGTCGCCAACAGTCCAGCTTGCTCTCTTCTGCAATCGCCATGCGGATGGATGGCTCGTAGGTAGATGTCTCTGATCTGTCCTGCCGGTGCTCTTGCCAGGCCTTGTCCTCCAACGCACTCAGATGTTCCAGTGCCTGTCACCTTACTTTTCGCAGTGGCGGCGTGCCACTCAGACTTCTTCTTCCTTCTTTTTGCAGTTGCGGCATGCCACTCTGATTTTTCTTCTTCCTTCTTCTCGCGACTTAACCTGGACCGATCTCCTTTCATCTTCTCTGGCCAGGCTTCCCCCGTGCAGCGCGCGCCCTCTGCACGTGTCTTCCTGGTCTTGTTCTAGTCCTAGGACACTGTCTTCTTTACACTCAACCGCCAGGGTTAGCGTTGCGACCTTCACTTCATCTTCAGTTCTACACTGCTAACTTGTGGTGTCGACGATCGTTGGTCCATGTTCGCGGACCACACCTTGGTCGAACTTCTTGGACCTCTTGCCGGTCCACTCTGCCGATCTCTGGCAGGTTGGCTTTTTGGTGCGACCATCTGGCTGATCGGCTTCTTGGTGCGACCATCTGGTTGGTAGGCTTCTTCTTTTCCCGGGCGACCATCCGACTGGTCGACTTCATACTTTCTTCTCGGGCGACCATCCGACTGGTCGGCTTCATATTTTCTCCCTGGGCGACCATCCGACTGATCGGCTTTATCCTCCACTTCTTGCGACCATCGGGCGGGCGGTTGCTTCTTTCTTGTGAGTCTTCATGCTTCTGGTCGTCTGTGCAACCACTTCTTCTTTTCTGTCGCAGTTTGCTTGCTTTGCCGCGCTTCTGGAGGAGCTCTTACGTTGCTTCAATGACTTGCTGCTTTGGGCGTGGCTTCCGCCCAGTGTCTGGATAGTGCTTCACTGTTGTCTGTTCTGCTGCACATTTGCTTCATGCACCTTCGCACTTGCCCGTTTCTGAGTTCCTGAACCACCGTTGGTTCGTGTGGTGGTGCTCCTGTTTTCGCCTTACTGCTGCAGCGATGGCCTGTGGCCACCAGGCATCGCTGCACTCTCTCCTGGCATGACTTAAGTGCTTCTGGAGGGTTGCGCCACCTCTCCGTCAAACTTCTCCTGGTCACTCCCTTTTTCACGCTGATGGCTGCGCTCTTTGTTTGCGTCCTTGTGCGCACTTGCGGCGCGCTCTCTGTCCTGGCAGGTCACTTGCGCACTCTTCTGTGCAGTCAGCAGTCCCTAATGTCCAGGGTTGGTTTTCTTCTACTTTTTTTTTTTTCTCGTAGTGCTCTTTGTCCCTCGATCCTGTTGTGCATTTAACTGCCGGTCTCGCGTTGTTGCTGCTAGTACTTCCTTTTGGGTGGGACTTGACTGCTTTGGACATCCGGCTGCGGCCCTAGTGTCAGGCAGGTGTGGTCGCTTTTCCCCTGTTGCAGACATACGTTACCTCCTTGCAGGGCTGATTCTCCTGCACGGTGCTTTTGTTCCTAGGTGCAATTTGCTGGATGGCCACACAGTGGCAATGTATCTTTATTATTCGCTCCACGAGCCTCTGCAGTTCTCATGCTGCGGGCTTCATGCTTATTGCCTATGTATTCTCGGCTGCTTCTGCGGCATCCCCCGAGCTTCGTGTCGCCTGGCTGCCCCGGCACCTGCACCCTGTTGGCATGTCCTGGTTCCCTTTTACTCAGTTACAGCCGGCCACGCACACGTCCCCTCAGTGGGGGGGCGCTGGCTCAGGTGACTGCTCCTTAATAATGCACCTCCGGAGACTCGCTCCCGGTAAGTCTTTTTGCATATTTGTCCCCACCAACGCGGGTCTGTCTTCCCGCCTGGGGTCGTTACCTCACACCCCACCGAGGGACTCCTTTCGTTCACCAGGCTGGGCGGGGACAGGCGCTGCTAAGGGCAGTCTGTTAGCTTTGCAGGCGGGAGCTTCAGTGCATGCTGGCCTTTTCTCACCTACCAAAAAAGAAAATTCCTTTCTGTGTGTTCAAGTTTTAGGTAAACAATAACATTTGTTGTAGTCAATTATAACAACAGCCCACCACACAGAGTATTTAAGTCAAAACATAACATTTGATGTATCTAAATGTTTTTTTATTTCTTATTAAAAAACAGTTCCTTTCATATATACAGTATACACAATTTAATTAAAACATATAAGTTTTTTTACATAAGTCCACTCAATTTATCATGACAGAACATATAAAAAACAGAATAGTACAATTAAAGGCTTGTCGACGCGTTTCGGTGCTTCGTTGTTTGGAACACCTTCCTCAGGACTATTTAAAACATCTTTGTGTAAAGCTATTTTTATTTTGCAGTACCAATCCAGGAGTGGTTGTAACATTAATGACTCCTCCTCCCTGCTTTGTCGTCGGAGACTTTCTCGTTTGCGTTGAAGCAGTCTGTGACAATTACTGCACTTTTGTAAACTTCTAGTTCTGTTTCTTCCGTGTATTAGTCTGGCCAAACGTGGTCCTAGATTCTTCACGGATTCAAGAATAGGTCCCTCCTCGTCTGGCCAAACGTGGTCCTAGATTCTTCATGGATTCAAGAATAGGTCCCTCCTCTTATTCAATTGAGGCGGTCAGCAGCGTCTCTAGTTTCAGCGAATGCTCCGCCCGTCCGGTCTCCCTGGTTGCCCGTATCGGTTTCTCACCTATCCCTGCCACCGCAGCCTCTCTGCTCACACATGCTGTGCACTTAGGGGGGAGGAGAGGGGGGTTCCTGGTTCAGTTCACGGCTACTGCTGTCTCCTTCACACTCTCGGTGCTCTCAGAACATGTGCTGTGTGGGGCGGGGGAGGGTCAGCGCTGCTGCCAGAACCTGCTCTGTGCAGACGACGTCTTTTGGGCCGTGCGGGACACTCACACCCTTACCGCCTCCAATGGTTGTCTACCAGACGGCTTCCCTTCTCTTGTCCCCTGCTGCCACAGCTTCTGACCGCTTGTACGCTGCGCGGGAGGGGGTGAGGGCCGCTGCGGTACCTTACGGGCCTCTCACCGGTCATCGTCCACTTACGGCTGTCGTGGCGGGCTGAGTACCCGCGGGCTTCATTGCGCTGGGGAGCACAGTCTGCTGCAGGCGCTACTGGGTTGGGGCGGGCACCCGACTTCCTCCTCTTAATTAGGGTTGCATCGCTTTCTTTACCCCGTCTGCGGCCTCTCACCTTCGGCCGTCGGGCCTGTTCTTCCACGCGGGTGGGCTCTGTGTGGATCTTCACTTTGCATGGTATTCTGTCGCGGCCGATGCGGGTGGGCTCCGCTCGGCTTGCACTTTCTCCCGGGGCACTCCCACGCAGGGGGGTGGCTCACACTGGGCTCATGAGGTGTGGGGTAGGCTTCTGGTCACCTTCTTATCTCGATGCAGGGCCAGGGTTTGACACACGCCCTTCAGGCCTCGCAGCGGCTGGTGCCATTCACGAGGGTGCCCTCGAGGCAGGCAGCTCCCTCCCTCTTTCTCCACAGTTTTTCAGCTGTGGCATGCGTGCCACAGCTTCCGCCTCGTAGCCATTGTTGAGTTTGGGGCTTCGGGCCCACATGCTGGTAAAGAAGGTGACACCGACAGTGTGATACTGGGTTAACTGGCCAGGAGCACGTGGGCTCCGCACCTTTTATTATATCAGCGTCAACTGACCAGTGACGTCTGTGGTGGGTGGGTGGGTGGGTATACAGTGTAACACTTGGCACACTAGAATGCTGACTCCACGTCACTACACCAGGCAAGAGTTGCACTGCCTTCTTCCCATATCTTACACTCGCTTGTGTACCAAGGTATAGTGAGCCTTGAGTGCACCCTGGCTTTGCGCCTCTGGATCGCTTAAAATAGTAAATGCCTTGCCAGTCAACTGGCCTGCCATTTTCTTAAAAGAACTGCCAAAATTTCCGTTCAACTAGATAAAATCGACTACATATACAGTGTAAAAGCCATCTTTCTGGAAGCTGTGTAAGGTTGTCCCAAAAGTCTGCTTTTGAAACACCTAGGGGAATCTCTGTCCGTCCTCGGCCTGTTTACTTGTATACACCATTAAAAAGCTGAAACGGGACTAGTTTTTATTCCTCGTTACAGGGGAGCTGGAAGTTCTAGAGCATGGATCTTCTCTTGGGTAGCTTAGATGGAAGTAGGCTGTTTTGAAGTAAAAGTGTATTTCTAATCAGTATAAGTTACCGCTCTCCCCCCCAACAAATGTAATTCAGCACTGCTGAGAAATGCAGGTGCTCTCCCTTTCAAATGAAAGAAGTGCAGGTACCCAGTACCGGACAGTACCAGCCCATTTAAAACTTAGTTTCTGTATTAAAGCGTTGACTAAATTCGGGGTTAGGCTTGTCTTTTTCTAGTGCAGGCTTTGGGTTGATAACGTTCTTTTCTCAAATATTTAGGAGTTCAAATCTAGTTACAATGGCAGCATCCCCATTCACTGGCCCAGTTCTGCTACTTAACGCGCTATCTGCCAAGGTTGGGAGAAAGTTCTGGTGCTCGTGCCAACACCCTCTACTATCCTTGCTCAGATGACATTGTGATGCCCGTGGATGGTGGTTGTAGAAGTCAACATCTACTTTTGGACAACTGGACTGAAACCACTTGCACTGAACAGACACGTCTTTCGGCTGTTAGTGGGTGAGTTCAAATTTGATCTTAGAAGTTAAGAACCAAGTTTAAAGCAGTGGTGCCCATCATTGCTCCCAAAGTGTGGGGCTTGTATGCATATTTCCAGGATGTCCCTGTAGGCGGATTATGCATACAATGTTTCAAGTTGACAAGAATTTACAAAGGAGAATTTCATACTATCTGGCATGACTGTAGCCATAGGATTCAACTTTGGACAAGCCAAATAAAGCGTGGGCTATAAATTGTACCTGAAATAAATCTATTGTTACACTGGAAAATATTCATACCATGTGATCCTTGATCCCAACCTGGAGCGAGTACTGATACTATGTGTACCTGAAATGATATGCCCCAATAACTCCCTATTTTATCCTTTGAGAAACTTGTGGGAAGGAGATCACGTCACCTAGAGATAGCAAGAGTGTCAATGCCAATCTGTCACTCTGAAAAGTAGTCTAAGTTTGACTATAAAAGGCTAGTTGGGAATCAAATAGTTCTGTTAACATATCCACGTTTATTCCAAACCCTCAGATCTCGCATCTACAGTGTGGATCCCTAGACCTTAACACACCTAAGTTTTTGCAAGTTCATCAAAAAAAAAATTCTCACCCCATTCTGTGGTACGATGAGAAGCTTTGAATGAGTGAAGCACAGCAGAAGTTGATTGACTGGCTTTCTTTAGACTCAAGTTGGGATTTGTATCTGCGTGAGAGGCTAAGCAAATCTTCCCTTGAGGAAACCACCATTGTGTGTACGCTACCAAGAGTAACTGCACTGTATTATCTTTTGGTAGGAGTAGCAGAGGGTGGTTTGTCTGAACACGTTTACAGTAGCACTTCTAGTGTTTTCATGAGTACTGGTTTATCAGTTCTGTCTTGGTTGCCATTGTGGTACAATTTCTTTTATTTTTCCAGTTTCTCCTCTTTGGTGTCTGCCGTGATCTGCTCACTGCAACCTCTGAACGTACCTCTAAGCTCGAGGTCCTACAGGATATTGCCAGTGAACACCCTGGTGAGTGGCTCAGGTGTGGACTGTGGGGGGCGGTTTCTTATGTCATCTGATGACCAGCTTTTTATTACTGGAAGCACCAACATTTCCTCATCTAGTAAAACACATTCTCTGTCCGGCTGCATGAAGTGTGACAGTGTGTAGAAAGATTGGTTACCCTGAAGAAGGTTTGAAATAAAGTCTCTCAACCTGATATCACTAAATTGGCCCTGCTTTAATGCTCAGTCATCCTCAGTTCTCTTTGGCCTCAAATGCACCAGTCGTTCCTACTGATCTGATGTGTGTGCTAGGATGTAGACCGTGAAAACCTATCTAGCGCTTTCATGGTAGTCGAAAAGAGACAATAAAGCATCCTGCATGAGTAGGGGTGGGGTTAATATTTTTCTTGGACCAAGAGGTTGAGAGAATCTCAAGGGTCTCGATTGTGAGGAAGGTGCTGGTACTTGAATAGAGAGCGGGGTCTTCCTCAACTTTGAGACTGAGAAATTAAGGAACAAGCTGAATCTGTTGTGGGAAGTTGATCCATAGCGTGGGTGAGTTACATTAGAAGGCTTTATTACTAGCATGTAATTTCACTTCCTAATATTTTTCGTTTTTTAATTTCTGGATTTGCAAAATGATGTCCTGATTAAATATGTTCTGTTTCACAAAATGAGTTTTTAAGCCCGGTTAGGTGCCGTTCTGGTCGTTAATGCCTTGCAGATGGGTTTTGGTGATAATGCAGGCTTGTAGGTGTTCAGGGGTGGTAGGTAGCCAATGACATTTGTGTTGGATTTAATTATGCGTTTGAGTGTAGCAGTTCATTTGCATTTCGTCAAGGCAGTCTGATGGATGTAGTCCGTTTTTTTATTGCTGAAGCTTTTGCTACGTGGAAGAGAGTGCAGGTGAGATTTTGCAGACATTGAGTGTCTTGTAGCTACTGAGCTGGCTGTAGTAGGGATCAACGGTTACCTGGTCTTATTATTTTGAAGTTATTTGCTGCTTTGTTTAGAGCACTTTTCTAATAAGTTCGGGTTAATTCCACTTCCTGCCTGCGTCTGATTTTGTGTATTGTTCAGGATTGTCAGTATTTGACTAAGTAAATGCTATTCGTAAGATTGATTGATGGGAGATGGATTTTTACTGGGAGATGGATTTTTGATTGTTGTTTATTTTAGTTTATTTTGAGATACACAGTTATTGATATATGTAATGCTGTACCCAATTCTTGGGGTAGTTGGTGATTGTAAAATTATGTTGAAGAGGAAGTGTGTGCTGTTTTATAAATGCACACATCATTAGCACTAATAGATGGATGCAAGCCACCTAGGGCTGATTGCTCTCAATCACCTCCCAACAAACCAACTACGTAAGGCTTTCCAGTGAAGGAAACAGATGCTGTAAGTGTTCCCCTTTTAGAAAACCAGATTTCCAATAATGACATTATTTTGATAACTTTGTCCACATTATGAGCATCTGTTTTGGGTTATTTTACACTGCATGATGTTTTATTGAAGTGTGAGACTGTCTGCTGCAGCAGTTTTTTGTGTTTACCCTGGGGTTGCCCAGCATGGTTCCTGGAGGGCCACATCCATTCCAGTGTGTTAATATTTCCACACATGTACCTCCCTGCCTACAGTGATGCGTACCTGCGCCTCCTCTTCCATAATTGTGAAATGGAGTAGAGGCTCCAGGCGTGGTGGCTCAATCTGCTGGGGGTTAAAGAAGGCCCTACACTTGGTGTCACTCGAGAACAATGCCGGGCAGAAGGGATACTTCAACTAGATGCCAAATAGGAGAGACTGGTTAATCTTTGTGTGTGGAGCAGGGTGTGGGGAGCGGGGGGCAGCTGTTGTCAGGATTTTGGGGGCACCTGTGTATATTCAAGGTGATGTACTGACTGAGACTGACCGAGTGGCATGTTTAGTTGCTGGTTTTAGATAAGGACTCCGCTCTTTTTACTGCCTTCTCTCTAGGGAAAGAGTCATAGTCACATTGGCGTGAGTGGGCAGGAGGTACAGACTTCTGAGGGCACATGTAGATGAGGCCTACGTGTGTCATGTTTTTCAGGCCAGATGCATTGAAGAGGAAAAGATATTGGAAAGAGCTTGTTGACAATGGAAAGGGTGGCTTCAGTGAATCATCCGCTGGTATGAGAGTGGATCGTTATTGGGGGACGCACTCTGTTAGTCTGTTATTTTAATTATTAGGTTGAGCCTGGGCGGTGCATGCGCTGCTATACGAGGCATGCTGTGGAGTATGGCCTTGATGCACTGACCACACTCCCCCCTTATTTGTCATTGGCTTGTGTCATTGTCCTTCATAAATGCTTGATTCTGATTCGTTAATAGGCTTATTAGCCCCTCCTTAATACCTCCTTGTCTTCATTTGCAACCTCCCATGAGGTGTGGCCCTTTCACTTGTTGCAAAGTGTGTCTTATTTAGTCTGTAAGCACTATTTTCTTTAATGCGATCTCCTACTGCCCTGTCAAGGGGCGCTTATACAAAAAAGCATTTGTTTGTCAACTTGACAGAGAAATGCTTTTTTGGTAAATGTGCTCCAAACCGTGCTTTTGCTAAAATAGCGACCTGGGACCTTTCTTTAGACACCGCTCGTCTAAAGAAAGGGGCGTGACCTCTATTAACTTGAAAGTGCAGCATGGGGCGCTTGTAAACAACAAGCATTTGCAAAGCAATAGATTATTGCTTTTTATAAACTTTGACCTACTGGTATTGTAAATGACAAGGCCCTTTATTATTGCAGGTTTTTTTAAGGCACATAAATAAAAGGCATTATCATTTACAATGCCAATTGCTCAAAATCTCGCAATTGTGAGACCTTTTGCATTGCAAATGCTTGTTATTTTTGATTGCAGCGACTCACCTGGTGGTCTGTTGAGGCTCTCTTGGAAGGAACTTTTGATGCCGTGGGCTTGGGGATCTCCCCTGGAGAGAGCAGCAAGGGGAGGGGGCGTATTCCAGTTGTTATTACCGTTTTCTCTTCCTCTTCCCTCCGCTCTTCGTTCTTATCCCACTGTGGGGTACACCTTGCCCCCAAAAATGTTCTTCTGAGTTGTATTGTTTGAAGCACAGGAAACGTAGATTTACTTAATCTGTTGTAGAGTATGCAGCGACTTGGGACTGACACAAGCGGGGCCCTTGTTTGAAGATGTGTTGGTTTTTTGAAGATTATTGATGATGTAACCTCTTTGTTTTGGTGTGCGAAAGAGATTTAAACCTAGGTTTTATAGCATTTTAATCTCTGGTGGTTTAACTGATGGACTGAAAGGAAATTTTTTGAAGGGACTCATTTACTATCCCATTTTAGAGCCCCCTAGGGCTACAAGTAACTGAATTATAAAACCTATTTGCTTTTTTGCTCCACGGCAAATTTACCTAAAGAGTCCTACGCAAAGAATGTTCAAACTGTTCATAAGTCTTCTGTGCTGCACTATATTGCGTGATTAACCGAAGTCTAATTAGAGCACTTCTGCCCTTGATCTTTCCTTGGACAGCTTACTCTACCAGTTTTGTTTAGGTTAAATCTATGACTCCGTATATCCCGTCTTTAAAACACCTGCCTGAGAACTTCTCAGAGATTGTAGGTAGATGCTAAAAGATTGTCAAATCAAAATCTATTTCAGTGTGAAGAGTAGCATTCTTGAGAATGCCGTTACAAGAATCAGTCCTTTTGTAGTTGACCATGGGTGTCTTAACTGATGTGGGAGATAACCACATTTGTGACCTTTTATGGTATTAATATTTCTTTTGTTTGAGTGCATATGTTCCAGTGATCTTGACGTTTCAACAGTATTGGTGGTTCTGTGCTGATGACATTTGCATCCACATCGAAGTTCAGGTATGTTGTCATCCAGGCACATAGTAAAGATTGTAGGTAGGAGAAAAGCATGACTGTGTGGTAGCATGGAACTTTAATTGAAGGTGCAGGTGAGGTATGTGGTTAGATGATGCATGGTGCTGCTTTTGTATGGGATGGTGTGAATTCCTTGCCAAAGAAGTGGCCTCACCTGGTTTCTACAATGTGTGGTGCTTGATCTAGCCTCTGTAAGTGGAATGGCAAAACATTTCCGCATGGCAATAAAACCTGGTCACATTCAAACATTAAAATACAGCTAGGCAGCACACTATTTGTGAGCGTACAGCAGACTGACTCAAAACACTTGCCGCGTGCATGCCGCTCATAGAAGTTTGCTTGTATGACTTATCTTCAAGTAGGGCCTCATGGCCTGTTTGAGGACCCTCACTGAGGATTTGTAACATCTGTGACAACTTTACAAGTAGGATCCTTGAAAGCAATTGTAGGGTCTTGGTTTCAGGTAGCATCTGTTTGTCGGTTGATTTCTGAATGCACATGCAACCCCAGGACCCTGTAGTGGAGTACACCCTGAGTGGAAGCGATGAATACAGTAAGGATCCACCTGATAGTATAGGGAGGCTGAAGGTGGGCAGGTTGGCATGATCTGTGTCACACAGAGAACTTGATGTACCACTGTATTTGGTGGGCAAGCCCTTCACCAGGTTGTTGATACTGTCAGGATGAACACTGCTCGCTTATGTCAGGTCCAAGCTTTTTGAAAAATACTAAGATCAAAGTATTGGTACCTTAGCCTGCATGTTGAAACAAGTAACCACATACAATGCAGCCTAGCCCCAAAAGTACTCCTTGTAGTACAGGCAGTAAGACGTCTTGAGCCTAAAATGCCTTTGTCGACCTACTTGATTAATAACTTTTAACCACCTTAGTTTGTGAGTTTTGTTTATAAGAAATAAGATAGATTAAAAAAAAATTTTTACGTTTTATATAGTGTGAATCAGACCCTGGAAGTGTATCTTAGTGCTTTACAAATGTTACATCAAATAGATTACTTGATACAATAGGTACAAAAATAAGAGTAGATAGTAGAGAAAGCATATGTGATGTCACACATTAGTAGTTAGTCTGGGGGTACTCAAGAGTGTGTTAGCCTTTGGTCCTTAAAATCCGGTGTAAGTCTTGGTGGTGAGCTAAGTCAAGTGTTGGGGCCGAGTGGGGGATTTGTTCATTAAAAACAGTTTGACTTCTTTTTTGAAGGAAGCGCTTGAAGTGTTCCTTCTGATTTCTAGGGTGGGGCATTCCAGATTCTAGGTGCTATTCCGGAGAAAGTACGGTTGTAGGTTTTATTTTCTGAAATTTTTGTGGTTTCAAACACCAGGTGCTGGTGCTTCTTGACGTTCTACCACCGCCTGATAGTTCCAATTCATCAGCTAGATACCTTTGTGTGTTGAAGTGCAAGGCTTTGTGCGTCATGCAGACGATTTTTGGCTGAGTTCTTGTCTTGCCTCATAAGGGAGCCAGTTCAATATATGGCCCAGTTTATTTCATACCTGGCCTAGAGAACGCTTCAATTTTCTCTCTAGCCTCATGTGCTTTGAAAATAAAATCGTAACAAAACATCTATGGATATTTACATATAGTTCTATATAGGAGGGCTTTTCGTGGTGTCTTCATTTATGGGTCTATTCAACCATCATTGACATTTCGCCAGCATGGGGCGGTGGGCCAGCCCACTGGAGCCTCGGCTGTCTTCACTATGACTGACTGGATTTTTTATATGCTTATCCACCTAAAGTTGAGTTATTAAATCTTTGTCCCGGCATGGTTGTTTACATGCACGGACTTTCATTTGGCAATGCTATGCATTCTGGGAGTTGGAGTCTTCATATGCTTTAACTAAACAATTTGGCTAACACATTTGATGCCCATGATTTCTATCGGAAAGGCCTAGAACAGGAAACTTCCTGTCCCCTGTCGCTATTCAGATATGTAGTAAGGCATAAAGACGCATCGGTTCTATCTCTCTGTCTCCGCCCTTTCAATTAGAAAGTTATTCAATTGTTATTCAATGCTACAGAGTATAATGCATTAATGCAAAAAGAGGCTTCGTTAAGGTATTCCCCCTGGGAGGCTGGAGAGTTCTTTAGAAATGCTGGCAGGCTCTTGTGAAGGTCAGTTCCAACCATGACCTTGGAATGAGCCCACGGTACAACTGATGTTTTTGCGACACTAATGTGCACTCTTGCCCTCGGATGCCTGCACTGAGCCTCTCTCGTGAAAGTAAAGGGTGGCATGTTTGCGGTGAATGATTTATTTATCTCTGAGCATTTAAGGACATCGCGTGCGGTCAAGAGGCCACCCTAGTACTTTTTTGCGGACTTTGCATATCAGGTGACTTGCAGCTCCCGTTGTACACATTATCCCTTCCAGGATAAAGAGTCGACTGAAGAAATGATGGGACACACTCGAACAGCTTGTGGACCCTTTCTTAATAAGATCATTGGAGCGTTCAAAATACACCTGACAATGCTTTGTTGCAGCACGTGGGCGTCACCACCTTCAGTGACTGTGGCTTCCCCATGCGTCGCGTGGCTGGTAATCCCCAGGTGGGGCCCTGCACATTCAATGTATTTTTAAAAAAAGAGAAAAGAGAAGTTGCGTTCATCCAACTGACTGGCACTCGTTTACAACACAATTGACGGGGCGAAGAACAGAGTGAGGCCTGCAGTTACACACAGACCTGTGAGGCGGGCACTCTTTGGAGCCCCCCCCCCTGTACCAATGGATGTGTTGCAGGTTGGGCAGTAGTGGAGAGTCCATGGTGTTTCATTGGCCCCATGCATGTCAGTGTCTCGTGCAAGAGCATGCCAGCCTCTGCGTGTCCCCGGATGACTTGTGAAGGGATCATTGGCTTCTTCACAGGAATATCCCGCAGTGGCTCTTTCTAACAGGCATTAAAAATGCAATAGGTCTTGCCTTTGATTAAGTTAAAGCCATTTGCTTTGCTAATGGTATTGTATAGCAAAGCCAATGGTTTTAACTTAATAAAAGGCGAGACCTAGTGCATTTCTAATGCTTTTTTTAAATGGAGTTTTATATAGCATGAACTTGACCCGAATTGGATAACGGGGCGCTTTACATAGCACCACCAGTTGCATTACATGAGGACACATTTGATTTTTGTTAGGCGCAGGCAGATTACGTGCTTTGCTCAGAATCGCAGGCTGTTCAGCGTCATTGCCGAGACTCAAACCCAGTTCCCCAGATTCGAGGTAGACAGCCCTAGCCATTAGGCCAAGTCCTCTCCCCATAGTTTAGGTTTGCTTCTCGCTGCCCGGCTGCCTATTTTTCTCCATACCCATAAGTGTTTCGATGTTCCGTTATTTGCCGGCGCATCCACTAAACTTTAGCTTTTCTCTTTTTTTTTTTTTCTCCCTCCCCGCGCCAGTAACACGCCACTTTTCGATAATGCAACTGGTGCTCATGTAAAGCGCTCTGATACCTTTAGGTCGAGTTTGTTCTATAAAAAAACTACAAAAAAAGTGTATAGTTTTTCCCTGCCCCCAGTTTAGTTTTAAATGCCTATTTGTGCTCTACCCGCTCTTTTCTGTGGGTCGTACAACTCTCCGCCCCCAAAGTTGCTTTTATCTTTTCACCTCACCCTGCTCCTTCCATGCCTCCAGTCAGTTGCATCAGCGGATTTTCAAAAAGTGCGCGTGGTAAATGGAGTTTTTTGTTTTTGCAGTACTGTTATATAATGCGAACTTGGGGTATAGTTGTATTACAGACTGACACTTCCATTCATTCTTAGGCACGGGGAGATAATGTGATTTACAGAGAATCACAAGATGTTTGAGTCTCCCGCCTAGTCTCAAACCTGGTTTGCCTGCTTCAAAGTCGTCCGTCAAGTCAAACCACCAGGAGATATGAAGAATTGGGGAGCTGGAAGAGGGAGCCTCAGACGCACACACTCCTGGGGAAGGGGGGCTCCTTACACAAAACATTGCTTAGATGGACCCTAACAGATTGCTTAAGGTAAAACGTAGGAGGAAAGTTACCCAATATTGCTTTGAGTGAGGTTGTAAGAGGGAAGCCTTTTACACGGTCTACGTGTTGGGAGTATCACATACAATCACTACTTTAAATTGAGAAGTAAAAGGTACCCGTGCTCGCTTCAAGATGACCAAAAGGGCACACGTGTTGTAAAATACCACATGTAAACAGCCTCGCAGGCTAGAAAGAAGAGATCCCCCTCAAGCTGCTTAATAGGCTGATGAAAAGCCCGCTCGCACATGGACTTAAGAGCGAGTATGAAGGGTGTCGCCGCTAAACCACTACCCCCAAAAGAAATTTTAAGTGCAGATCCCCAAGTCAACATCGCATCAAGAGTGTAAAAGATGCATTCAATTTACGGGGGAATCGGAAAAATGGTCCATTGGCACTTCGAGGGGGTAAAGACAGCACCTACCCGCAAGTAGGAACAATGGCGCAATAGAAAACCAACACCGGCAGCCGGGCTCTGGAACCGGCAGAGCAGAGGCGCAGCCTGCGTAGGAGGACCCGGTCATCATGTCGGAGCTGAAGAGGTGAGTGAGGCCTGCCCATTCGAACCTCTATTTCCCAAGGGTCCCAAGCAGTACAGAACCAGCACGGCCGATTGTTAGTGCAACACTTTGCAGGAATGGAGAAAAAAGTGGGTAGCTAATAATTAAAGGAGTGTGTGTACTGCCGCCTGTGAAAGATCCAATCCGTTGGGCGGGACCAAAAGGCGACGGGGTGGCAACAATGAGGGATTGAAATGCCTCCGGTGCAATCATTGCACTGCCTTTGGCATAATTTGGGATGCCAAAAGACTCGCACAAATAAAAAATGCAGGCGGAGCTGAGACACGGCCTCAGAATCCGTATTGATTCCAAGAAGCCCTCTGCATGGCGAGAGCAGCTCATGCACGGCTTTCGCCAGGCAGAGACCTAAAAATGGCGTAGGTCAGTAGGCACAGGGAAGATATTTTGAAACGATCCAATATTGCCATTTTACGCCACTCCAGGGCCTATCCTATGGGCCTGATCTTCATTCCTCTCAGGTTCAAGTGAACTGTGATAGTCCCTGTACCATCGATCGGTTTAGGGGCCCTAAGAAGTAATTGTTTACCTAGGCCGAAACTTTCATATGGTTGTGTTTTCATTATTATAGCCATATATTTTTTAGGAGTGCACTAGATGAATAGCACGATACAGCAGTATTTCCTGTGAATTATAACCAACAAACCGATTGTGCCTGTGCAATGTGACGTCATGGCACCCACATGGATTCGTTGTGTCCTGTACAGGGCAGCAGGGTGTGTCCTGCGTGCGGATCGTGGAGACATAGGAGTATTCACCCCAGTTACCCATTGGGTATATGTATCTGCGGATGCCTCGCTCAGTAATTCCTTTTGTTAAACTTGTGTCCTGGTGCAGAGAAGGCGGTTTTAGTTACTAGCAGCACAGCTGGACACCCTGCCATACCGACCCTTCAGACTCCGCAGGCCACAAGGGGACACAAAGATATACCATGCCGTCACTTCAGAAGCTAGTCAAAAGACCAGCCAAGATAGCATTTTACTTTCCAACCCTTCTCATTTTTGTAACCTAGATCGGTCTACATTTGCAATAATACTACTGATTTCCATTTGTGCAGCACACAGCACAAACGGCATTGTTTATTGGCACTTCGTAAGTGGTGTTATATACTGCCTAGCTGAATGACACTCGTATCAATCTTTCATTCGTCGAATTTTGATAAAATAAGGCCCGCAAGCAATTAAACATATGCCTTTAGGTTACATGTAGATGTTTGCAGTACAGACAGTACTACACTTGGTCTTTTTGCCATGATTGGAAGTTTTAAACCTCATACTCTGTAGCAAGCACACTGATTTGTTAAAATACTTTGATTAATCGTACCTGTGGCCCCAGATTGCACCCACATTTCTCCAGTAGTGCATTACCATCTGAGTTATAGCAATATGTGCTGGATACACCTACAAACGTTTGCAAGTGTCTTACCCCCACTTTTAAAATGCAGTCTGTTTGTGACTAGTTATGTATGCTAAAACAACTTTACGACTTACATGGTTGTCAATTTCTTTGAGGACAATGTTTGAAAAACATCCATATGTACTGTACTGGTAGACCATAGGCTTCTGTCACTAACTTGTCATAAATTGACCCCTTGTGAGTCCTACATTTTACACCCTCCTTTCCTCCCTCCAACAGTTAGTGGGCTCAGGCGGAAAACAGTTTCAATTTCCAGCACAGACTCTGTCAAAATATTTTAAAGGTGGATTCGAAGTTTAAATGTATGTGAATGCCTCACCTAGGCTGGGGTGTGTGCCAAATTATTGTCTGACATAAATATCTTCTCTTAAATTTAAGTTTACAGCAGTATTGCCAACTTGGAATTAGCAGTAGAAAGTCCACAGCCCAATGGATGCCATTATTTTAAATGGTTTAGGACACCACAATTATTTCATACGATAATTCTGAATAATCCTCAGCGGGTCTTTGAGAATAATGTCCTTGTTTGGCCTTATTTTGTTTGCCTGTATTTTTAGCCTTCATTTTTGTGGGTAGTTTCTAATGCATGGGTGCACCATTAGGCGTAGGATCATATCAAGAGGCCACATCATGCTCCGGTTATATTCTATGGTCTGGAACTGTCACTTGCCTCTTGATTGAGGATGGACACTATTTTTGCTTTGGACAGGACATCAAATATTCAAGTAAACCTGTACCATGAACTACATTTACTATAATGCCAAAGGGCGATCTGTACAGGGAGGTGAAGCAGTATGCTACCACCTTTTTTTGTTTGAAAAGTCATCCTTGAGCCATTGAGCTGACAAACTTGTGGAGATGCACCTATGCGCCTGTGAGAGGTACTGAGACCTGAAAGGATTGTGGCAGCCTGCTCGGCAACCACAGATCAAATTTGTTTGTATAATCTACTGATGACGAATGGTATCCAGAAACACGTGTATATAGATTTACAGCACTAACCTGCACCAACTTTGGTGGAATATTCCAGTAAATATTCAAGTAAGCATGTACCAGGAACTTCATTTACCATAATGCTAAGGGGCGAACTGTGCTGGGAGGTGAAGCAGTGTGCTCCCAACCCTGTCTGTAGGACTTCAAATGAGCACTGATATGTCTGCAGTGCACCTCCTTTCTGGTTAGCAGATTTCTTCTGGGCTTATTAGCGTCTCAGTGGTTGTATGAATGTACCTGCTTCCCCATTCCTTCTCCTGAAGATTGAGATAGCGCAATCTATTGAAGCCAGTTACCAAAAAACGTAATATCCTTAGGTTCTAAGTATTCGAAAATGACACGCTGCATCCAGTCTCCCAAAAACTCCTCGATTTCCTTTCACTGATTATCTTAGCTTGAAATCCTCTGCCTGATCTACAAATTCATCTTTGGGAAAAGTTCAAAATAAAAATGCTGCCTCCCTTTACACGTCCTGTCATTCAGACAAACTGCATTTCATATGCCATGAACACACCCCTGTTCATAAAAGGGTTGTGCTTTATCGTTCACTAGTAAAAATTGTGTTTTGGCTAATGAAACGTCTTCGAAAAAAATGTGGAACATGGCTTAGCTGAATCTGGAGTACACCTGTTCCCACCAAGCAATAGAAACACCTAGCTCATCCTTAAAGGTCGTCCAAGTCCACCATTTGTTTCTATTTTAGGTCTTGCGTGACCGCTTCCGTGTCTATTGTCCTATTGGTACCAATTCTTAAACCCTATATAATGAAGGCTTTTGCTCCGTGCAGAATGGTAGTCTCCAGCAATTCATGCTATTGGCTGTTTGGTCTATTGTTTCACTTCCTGTACGGTACTTGCTTTGCATGCTGGACTATTTTACTTCTCGAAGTACACTGGATCACCACACATTACATTCTTTACCTCATTAATGCTTTGTATGCAGCATGCAATCGTTTTTTGCTTTTTTTCTCACTGCAGTAGGCTTAAAAAATATTTTCGTCAAGATTCAAGTCAATTCTTGTTACATTTTAGTGTCCATTTGTCAGATCATCTGATAAGTCTTGCAGCAGTGAATTATGAAGAGGACAGAGAAAATATGGACGTGGAAAATGGTTTACTGCATTCTTCCCTACCAATTCTAGCCCTACTCCACAACAAAGCTGCCATTGCCTCTCATTATAAACCATCACATTGCACCATGGCAGAGGGATTTACTGTATGCACTCGCACCACCACTATGTTGGAATGAGATGCTCAGCTGTGGGCACCACTAGCACCTGCCCCATTCCCCTGCTAACAGGGCGCCCTTTCCAGATTTGTGTGCCTGTATTCCCAAGGACTGGCATATTCACGTGCGCCGTGTGTGCTGCTTTTGTTGAAGTAAGTGGTAAAGCTTTTGAACTTTGTAGTAGAAGGTTGCAGGAGGGTACAACTCGGCTGCAGCTCTTTGAGTGAAGCTGATGCAGCCAGGAAGTGCTGTAAGGTTTCTGCACCAGCTGCACTGAGACCAGGAGTTGCCCTAAGGACCGTGCCGCATGAGGAGACCTTCATAATTCATGCCTTTCACGCACCTTGAACTAGTCCAAAGAGTGACGGAATGGGCTTCCTTGGCAAATCACTCATGACCATTCACTCTTTAACTAGATTCCTCCTCGCCCAGTTCTTTGATCCCATAAAAAAATACATTGTGGCACTCTACCACCCACTGTGAGTGAAAGGCCTTGAAGCTACCCCAGAATCCTTATCTACTGCACCTCTCAACAGGAGTCATTCATCTGGAGGATTTCAACTTCATTCTTAAAAGCAACCCGCAAAATAATCTATTTGAAAAACTTCCTGTAGTCCTCTCTCCTTTTAGTATCCCTCCTCTCGTGCTCTCTGATAGATATATATTATATATATTATATATATATATATATATATATATATATATATATACACACACACACACAGACAGACACAGTTCACTTCCTTTGAAAAACCGGGACGCTCAGACTGCGGTGCACACCAGGGTCAAAGGCACCCTGTCTGTATTGCGTTTCACCACACGCTCAGGTCGAGCGTGAAATGCACTCGAAATCCAGTATAATTCACCATCCAATTATACCATCAACAAAGTTTGTGGGTATTTATTTTATTCCAGCATGGAAACAGTACATGGAACTAAACCCCCAACGCGTTTCAGCGACAACTCGCCTTGGTCACAGGTGAGTAGTGTTAGAAAGTAAAACATTAAATAAAGTTTTCAAAACCTTCTTGTATAAACATAAACAAAGGACAATGTGCACAGAATAAACACAGCGGCCATCTTGGCATGGTAAAGTGATAATCATAATGAGCCAAAACGAAGGACATTACCATCCGAATGTCTGACTCTCGCAATAATAAGGCATAAGCATGCTGTCACAAATTGCATCCTATTTATAGTATTAACAATGTGCCTGTTAGACCACACCATCATAATTCATACATTCACTATCCCAAGTGGGAAGGATACAAATTCAATGCTGCCATGTTAAAAAATGAAGAGTAAATACAAACAATAACAATCAAGGCAACACGGAACATATATCATCTACCAATATAGCAAGGCTGAAACCGAACTGTATGAGCCCTCAATACCCAAGTGGGAGAAGGTCTACACATTTAGAAAATAATATAAGCATAATAGGTCACACGATTTTCAGAGTCAATCGCAATCCAAGAATAAACCAAAGTCATGAAGAAGTGTCCATAAGTCCCAAGTGAGAAATTATAAACATAGCCCCAAGGGGGAATCAACTCTTCTGCCCGGTCATTTTTCACAGTGTTGTGTTACCTATAGAAAAACAAGAACGGCACATCAGGACTGCTGATACCATACTTAAACGACCGCCAACATAGTATATAAAGTGTACAACAAATTAAAAGTGAAGTGATTTAAAAACAGTAGAATCATTGCTAGGAGTTCGAGAGGACAACCAACATATTATATACATACATGCATCAATGTAGGCAAAACATTTGTACAGTTTAATCTCCCAGGTACCATTTCAGTTCTTCCTCAGAATTTAGCCCTCCTGGAATACGTGTGTCTAGGTCAAGAATATATCTACTTTCCAATTGTCGCAGCCTGCGTATTCTGTCACCACCCCTCTTCATGTTGGGAATTCTATCAATCGCAAAGAATTTCAATAAATTGCGATTGCCTTTGTGTTTTTCTTCAAAATGACGGGCGACTGGCGAGCTTTGGTCCCTGTTATCAATCGCCCTCAGGTGCTCAAGAATGCGCTTTTTCGCAGGGAACATGGTGCTCCCTACATACTTTTTGGCACATGGACACACCAACACATATATCACATGATCAGAGAGGCAGTTGAGATGTTGTGTAATAGGTTTTTCTCTGTCTTCTATGGGAAAATAGACTGATTTGACATTGCTGCTGAACTTGCAAGCTTTGCACTTCATTCAAGTGAAAAAGCCCTTTATCTCATTGATCTTCCTAGGTATGATGTTCACCTCATTTCTACTCAGCCTGTCCTTTAGAGAATCAGCCTTCCGATAGGTGATGCTGGGATTGCTGCCTAAAACCTCAGTTAGCGTCTGTTCAGTAAGTAACACCTTCCAGTGTTTTTTGAAGCTTTTCTGTACCTGCCATGAGCTGGCATGGTAAGTAGAGATAAACCTTACAACCTCCTGTTCCTCAGGTTTGTTGATGTTGGGAACCAGTAAGGATTCATGGCTGATATTCCTGGCCTTCACAAATGCTGCCTCAATTACCTGTGGGTTATACCCACGTTCTCTGAAACGTTGTTTCATTATAACTCCTTCTCTTACAAAATCCTCATCTCTACTGCAGTTCCTCCGAGCCCGGAGGAACTCACCAAAGGGGATACTGCGTATGAGTGATTTTGGGTGGCTACTATCAGCGTGAAGCAAGGTGTTGCCTGCCGTAGCTTTACGGTATAGTTTAGTAACAAGTTTGTTCCTCTCAACCTCCAAATCCAGAAACTCCATCACACAGTTACTGATTTTCCCCTCAAAAATGAGGTTGAGATCATTGCAGTTCAGTTCACGGATAAAGTCTTTTGCCTGTATTTCGGGACCATCCCAAATGATGAATAAATCATCAATGTATCGCAGCCAGGTCTTAACATGGCTGCGATACAGTGTGCTGGTCTCAGCCACCTGTTGCTCCCAGTTTGCCATGAATAGATTCGCAAAACTGGGAGCAAAACAAGTTCCCATATATATATATATATATCTATATCTCCTCTCCACGATCCTCGGTCAGGTTATAAAGCTGTCATCGGGCGGTCCGAGTTTAGAAACCGAGAGTCCAAACAATTCTTACAGCAATCTTTTCGTATATCAAAAGATACTCGGACACCTTCCTTCTGTGAAAAACGATTTAATGCGGCAAACAAACAACGAGTTTCAGCGGTTAAGCCTTGATCACGTTCAAGAGCCTAAGTGCACGTAAACAATTTAAATCAAATGCTGTACACAATTATCAACATAAACATAGGACTCTCATTTAGGTGCTGTGTTTGGTGGGATAAACATTTCGGCCATTTTAGAAGGGTAAAATATCGGTGGAAACAAATCATTACATAGGTACAATCATTATCTGCACCAAATCCTGCCTGTGTAATGCACGTAAATTTATATACGGCTGAGGTATAAGTCATTGAGACGTCATTATCTACATTATTATACAGTTTTCGCATGTCCCAACACAAATTATTCCACCGATTATTATGAATGGAAGCAAAATTATCCTATCATGTGACTAGTAACGTCCGCATTTGTTCATTATTGCAAATTCATAATGAATTACTCGAACTATTCTACTTCATTTGTTGTCCTGCCCAAGTGGGCTGTACACATGTAAAAGTTCATTATTCTGCTGATATTACCACGGGTAGTTGTAAATACCCTGTGTCCCATATTTTACTAAACAGCGGACTAACATCATTATGTGAGTATGGTAGTTAGGCCCATGTGGGCTCGATCACATATGTTTAAACAAACGCACATGGTTCACAATAGATATGTGGTATGCATCCTGGAGCTTCTCCTTCATCTGTACGGTTAATGGCCATGATATTCTACTCACTACAGCACCTATAAGAGTAAAAATTAAAATTAATGGTTCTCCTGACTGGGATATTGTTACAAATATAGCTCATACAGTTCACATTAGTGTAGATGCACTGCTAGTTCCTCTGTTACATTCAGACCGTACGGTACAATGCTGTTAAATTCAATGATATACAGAGTTTTCGTAAGGACAATTCTTGGTCACCACCTCTAATGCCAAGGTCTACAGAGTCAATTACCACCATTTGTAATCCATTCGCATCTTGGTAGTGATGTGACCCAAAGTGTCTGGCTATTGGATACAATTTATTGTTATTAACAATAGCTTGGCGGTGTTCAAGAATCCTTTTCTTCGCCTGATGTTTGGTACTCCCCAAGTACCATTTCTTGCAGGGGCAAATCAATAGATATGCACAGTGTGTCGTATTTCACGTCAGATGTTTCCTAATGGTAAACTCCCTGTTACTGTTTGGAATGGCTAGTTTTTTACAGTTAACACTGTTTTTTACAGGCTTTACATCTGTTGCAGCATTTGAACCCAATTTGAGCATGTTCGATGTTTTTGCTGCACTGTGTGACATGATTATGGCTTAGCTCATCTTTCAATGATTTACACTTACGAAAGGTGATTTGGGGATTGCTACCCAGATCAGTTTTCAAATGCTCATCACTCAGAAGAACATGCCAGTGTTTTTTAAGGATTTGCCGTATTTGGTGAGCTTGTCCACAATATGTGGTGATAAATCTCACTGTCTCTTGTGTTTTGGTATCCTTCGTAGGAAAGAGTAGGTAATTCCTTTCAGTTTCGCTCGCCCTTTTGCATGCATCCCTGATAGTTTTTTCACTATAACCACGTTCTCTGAATCTTCCACACATGGTGGATTTCTCTGATTCATACGTAGCCATCGAGCTGCAATTTCTCCTCGCCCGTAGTAATTCCCCATAAGGGATGCTTTCTACTAAGTTCCGTGGGTGCGAACTGTTGGCTCTCAAGATACTATTGCCAGCAGTGCTCTTTCGATGTAGGCTGGTTTCTATATTGTGATTTACAATAAAAACCGAGATGTCCAAAAACTCTGCAGAAGTAGTGCTAATATTTTCACTAAATGTCAAGTTCAGATCATTAGTATTTAGTTTCCCCACAAAGTCCCTCGCTGATTGTTCTGACCCCTTCCAAATGACAAAAATGTCGTCAATATAGCGTAGCCACAGGGCTACTTTGGTGTTAAACTCCTCCATCGATGCGGCCACCTGCTCCTCCCACCAGCCCATGAATAAATTTGCGTAACTGGGGGCGAAGCAGGTGCCCATCGCGGTGCCCTGACTGTCTAAATATGGTCTCATTGAAGACAAAAAAATTGTTGGTTAAACAAAATTCAATCATTTGTATAATCATCTTGGAGTGGTCTAGCAAGGATATAGATCGAGTTTTCAAGAAATGTTTGATTGCATTAATCCCTGGTTGGTGCCTAATGGAGGTATATAAGCTCCCAACGTCTAGGGTAATGAAGACAAAGTCCTCTTCCCAATGTATACCCTGTATACAGGTGAGGAAATGAGTGGTATCTCTGAGATATGATGGCAATGCCACCACATTAGGTCTTATAAAATAATCGATGAATCGTGAAGTATTTTCTAGAAGGGAGCCCATAGAGGAGACCATCGGTCTCCCCGGTGGGTTGGAGTAGTTTTTGTGCAATTTAGGCAGTAAATAGAGGACTGGAATCCGGGGATGAGGGCAATACAGATAATAAAATTCTTCCCACTCAATCCTTTTTCACGCCACTCAACTAACATCTCTCTGTACAGGATATTAGATGCTAGTATGTCAGCCCTATCAGATTCTTGATAACAGGTGGTATCCTGCAGTTTTCGCATACCTTCTTAGATACATTTCTTTACTCAGCACCACAACATTGCCCCCCTTATCAGAGTGTCGTATGACAATGTCACTATCAGCTTTCAAATTCTCAATCGCATTGATCTGGTTCGTGGTAAGGTTCTTATGTTGCACAAAAGTTTTAGTAGTTCTTAATTTGTGCAAATCCAAAAGAACACCCTTTTCAAATATGTCTATTGCTTCGCATTGGACATTCGGAAGGAAGACCGATTTGGGTTTAAATTTACTCCCTGGATTTAAGTCCGTTTCGAAGTTCCAGTTATTCACATCAAATTCAGCCAGCGACTGCTGTGTGTCATTTGTCATAAAATCACAAACACTTAGATCATCAATGTTGAGGTTACTCACAGTGTTCGGTCCATCATCTCTAGTGTCTCTTCTCGGTTTGGTATTAAACCATTTTTTCAACTTTAATTTCCTTGAGAAGAAAAATAAATCCTCTCGGGTGCGTGCAAAGTTCATATTACTTGTGGGGCAGAAGGAGAGGCCTAAGGAGAGTACATAATTTTCATCCGGTGTCAAAATGCGCTTAGAAAGGTTGACTACAGTCATGTTGTTTTTTGGAGTTGTTTTTTGCCCCGTGTTTCCACTTCCATGGGTGCCGCTGTTGCGCTTCTATCTCCTTGTTTTGGCCTTCCTGTTCCTCTCATTCTTCCTCTGCCTCCTCGTCCTCTGCCCCTTTGAGCTCCCTGCTCTTGCCCTTCTGTCCGAGTTTGATTTATCATTTGGAATTGTAACAAAAAATTCTTTTTGATTTTTTTGTGAATCGGGTGTTGTTTCCTGATTAGCCATGGTCAGAGAGATATCAGAGAGATTGTCGTCAGAGACATCACTTTCACTAACTTCCACTGTCGTCACGACTATTTCTGAATTCTTTTTACCCCCTCCTTGATTCTTATTGAACAGATGGTCATATTTTCTGTGGAAGGTGAGGGTGCGTCCTGTTTGATAGTCTTTGAAATCACGTAAACATTTACGCTGTTTTTTTGCAGTGATTTCTGCTTCTAGCTTATCCATTTTAGCAGTGGTTTTTGTCATAAATTCCTCCAGACTTTCTTTGGTCACAAGTTGATTTAGTTGATCCAAAATATTATCAATCTCTATCAGTATTTTGGCTCTGTCTTTAATTGCATATTTTACCAAAATACGCATCATTGTTAGTGAGCATGCTACTGAATTCTCAGACCATTCCTCAAACATCTCGACATCTGGATCTTCATATGTCGGGATCGTATATATTCGTAGGCCTCTTGGAACCCTTTTCACATCAATATACCTCTGGAGGGATTCAGCCTCCCACCATTTGTTCAACTCCTTCTTGTATAGTTTTTCCAATGAACTGAACAGAACCTGTGTTTTAATTTCTTCCGTTATAGTCGAGTTCTTGGCACTCGTGCTTGGATCCACTGTATTCTGAGCAAAGAACAATTTGTCCGCAGTCAGTTTCCTCCGGGACTCTAACGCACTTGCCGCCATAGTGGGTATCTTTGTTATTTCACAGTCTGGAATGCTGGACATAGAGCGGGCCCGCTCACATTACCATCCGGCTCCCTGCCCCTTTAAGCTGGTTACAAACAATCCAAGCACGAAGCGATAAGCCTCCTGGAAACCACGTACCAGCTGAGCTGCCTCAGGTTAGTTGTATACCACAGGACCGTGGCTTACCGGCTCAGTTCGAAATTGCGTCTGCACCGGGCGTTTATTTCTCAATCTTCTCTCACCGGGATTGCTCCGGAGTCTTGCTGTTCAGTCCGCCGTAACTCGCGGCACCTTCAAGATTCTGTATCGTGTGAACACGCTTCTGTTCGTCACTTTGCTTCCCGTGGCAAAAAGGGGGTCAGCTTTAAACTTATAAACTGTTTCCTCTCCACGATCCTTGGTCAGGTTATAAAGCTGTCATCGGGCGGTCCGAGTTTGGAAACCGAGAGTCCAAACAATTCTTACAGCAATCTTTTTGTATATCAAAAGATACTCGGAAACCTTCCTTCTGTGAAAAACGATTTAATGCGGCAAACAAACCACGCGTTTCAGCGGTTAAGCCTTGATCACGTTTAAGAGCCTAAGTGCACGTAAACAATTTAACAATTTAATGTAATATATAGAATCTCGGCTGCTGCCGAGGACGCCATGTCCCCGCCTCAATGAACGGCGGTCCGTGGTAAAGGAGGCGAACCTTATTATAAATTCAACAAACGCTGCAACTCTCTCCAGATCCTGGAAATACAGCCACCACGAACTCCAAATTGGACAAAGCAGTATTTTATTTGCAAAGTATCGTCAAACTCACTCGACTCGTTTCGAGATCTAGTCTCTTGGTCACGAGTGCCGTCAGTGAGATACTTATAGGTTTATATAGACATGTGATTCTTTTTCAAAACAATTGACCGTGAAGACAGACTTCAATTACAACTCATAACGTGAAAGTAACAATGTATCAGCTCAAAAAATCATTCCGATACAATCTTACAGTCCTGTAAATGCAGGTGCACATGACCTAACACAAATTTAAATATAAACATGAGCGCAAGCTAATCATACTTCGCTATAGAATTCAGGATACACCTAGCTGCCGCAACATTGTATCAAGATTGCCAAGCAAAGATGGCACGGGCCACAAGGGAAGTGATTCCCAGATATTCAACATGGCCACTGTGACCCCAAACCACGCGAGACGTCTTGGCCTGCTAGGAAATGAAGGTTGTCTTCTGGGCATTCTGACACCACGATCTAAACAGTGACAAAATTGTGAACCATCAGTGTGCCGGAAAGAGTCTTTAGGGTGCAGCAGTCGGCTACATTAATACACCTGAGGAAAATTGCAGGGACGGAGAGAAAGGTCTGATTGAAGTTGGATGTCTGCTGCTCAAGTGCGCATTTTCCAAACCACGTCCACAATAAGGTTATTGCAACCAATGCTGATGGACACTCTAGTCCATGGTGGTCTTCAGATCTTTCCTGGATGGTAAGATCACTGTTGAGCTGGACAGACACTATCGATAAAGTTCTCTACTTATTTTTGATTTACTTCTAATACACGTTCGTGCTGATGTTTTTAGGCATTTAAGAAAAGTTTACTTGATCTCTTTATACCTCAGGTGCGTTCGAACTAGCTCCTTGATCACAGCAATTTATTTCCGTGGAGCTATTTCAATGCTTCAGCTACAGGTCTGCCTGCTTGTTCCTAGTAACCTGCACTATTGTTTGTTGCAGCAAAAAGTACCTTGTAGCTTTTCGATGTGGATACACTTAAGCTGATATCTGATTTTGATATGACATTTTAAGATACTCCTGTTTTTTATGTGCAACCAGATCTTTTTTTTCCTGTATTGTAAATCCTTTTTAGAGCTTCTATTTTGTTTCCTGGTTGTCTATGATGCCCTTTGATTTGTTGCAAAAACAGTCCTCCTACCTTTTATTAAAAGCCTTTAAGCATGGTGTTCTGTTATGTTCTAGGTCTGGCTGCGATTGGCTAAGGTGCAGGAAGCACATGAAACAAGTAATTCAGTGTTTGCAGTATGCGTGCCTGCCAACACTGCACATGGTGCACTGTGCAGTGGTTAGTCTGTTTGTGTCACATTGCGCCAAGCACATGCTGTAAATCGTGCACTGTTTGTAATCTGGATTGTGCCTGCCTAGGAAGCGCACAATTCAAATAGTACATTGTTTACAGTCTTTACGATCTACACTGCACGATGCAAATTGGGGTCCTAAAAAGAGACGAAAATACAAAGGCAGCAGATCTGTTTTGTTAGTTTTTACTTTAGAAAAAACATGAGGAAAAAAACGTGAAAGGCCGTGCTTGGTAATTGCATTTTTTTATGGAAGCGTCAACATGCATAATGGATATAGGGATGCAGACCTCCGCTTAACAGATGTCGAACTTGACAACCAAAAAAACCTGATGATGTATTTTGTGTGTGTTGGTTTTAGTAACCGTTTCAATGAGTTAGTACCATATTGTACCGACAAAAATGCAGTCCCTCTATCTATGGTTGAGAATGTAACTCCTGCTTGTAATACGTATTGTTTATAGAAAAAAGGGCTAGGAGGCTCCATTGCTTACCATTCGTAGGCACCAATATCACTCTTTTTGCTGACTCCTAATTGGCCAGTGCATGCCAAGCGTCACTTCCTTTCTGTGGAGTATGGACAAATCACAGATTAATTGAGCTGAATTAGTGCCCGTCTCCTGTTCGCACTGTGATAAGGTACTGAAAAAACAAAGGGTAAAGTAATTATATAGTTAAGTGAAATTTTCAATAACAACGGAATGTTTTAATGTCTAAAAGCTACAGAAATTCACCAGCTATAGTTCTCACGTAACTATAACCAGTGCCCTCAGGTAACTATAACTCGCGCCCCTGCCAAGAACAGTTGCCTCGTCAATTATTTCACTAAAAATGTTGCAGTGATATTATCAATGGTGTGATGCATGTGGCCAACCCCGCCAAAGGCAGCCAAATTAACTCTGCATACAGCCTTTGGTGTGCCCTCCGGGTGGTTGGCTCAAGGGCATAGCCCTGGGTATCCGATCCCCCCAGAGCCTGGTGTGGTATTTATGGGGACGGGGCCACACTGCCCCCTCTTCGGCTAATTTCAGCACCGGTGACCCTATCCCCCAGGGCCCAGCGTTATTGTTGGTGGAAGGGGGCAAGTGACCCCCCCGCTCCCCAGGCCATTATTGGTCCTGTGGATCCCATCCCCCAGGGCCCGGCATGATTATGTGGGGGAGGGAGCAAATGCCCCCCTTCCTTGGCCAATTTCCACTCCGGGCACCCCTGAAGCCCAGCATTAATATCTAGGGGAGGGGGATAAGTGGGCCCCCTCCACAGGCCGATATCGGCCCTGGGCCCGGCATTGAAATTAGGGGTAGGGGGAACTCTGCCTTCCTCCCTGGACCGATTTCGGCCCCAGATACCCCATCCCCAGGGTCGGCATAAATATTTGCAGGAGAGGGGGCATGCAGGTCTACTGCCCAGGCCTATTTTGGCCCTATGTACTCCACCCAGGCCCTGCTTTGAAATTAGGGGAAGGGGCATGCAACCCCACTCCCTGTTACAATTGTGGCCCTGGGGACCCCATCCCCTGGGGGCTGGCATTGAAAGCAGGCCCCATCCGCCTGCCGGCATCCAGCAGGAGCTGCCATTGCCCCCTGCAGGCGGGAGCAGCTCCTAATGCTGCTCCCTGCAGGAGGTAGGAAGATGTAGATCTATTTTCCAAACAGATCTGAAGTCAGCTCCCAGTGGGCAGGATCATTTTCAAGGTCCCGCCAGCTGGGAGTCAATTTGGTGTTTGTTCCAGCTTTGCAGGAGATTTGAGAATCCTCCTGCCAAGATGAGCAAACACAGGTTTCTTTGATTAGAAGGAAACCGCTATGTCCCTGGGTTGGGCATCCCTGGACATAGCCTGTGAGCTGGCTCTGGGGGATGGGGTCAGAAAAGGGTCTGCGCTGCCCTTCTTCCCTTAAAACATTCGGCCAGACCCAAGAAAACGGGGTACCTAGGGCAAACCTTGCCTGGGATGGGGGCTGCACAGCATACTTACCCCCTTTGCATATGCACCATAGGATTGGATTGGAACACTGGGGCTGAAATCAACCCGGGGAGGGGCTGCATGCTTATTCCCATGTAACATACGGCCGGATCCTGGGGGATGGGGTCTTTGGGCCAAAATCAGCTAGGGGAGTGGGCTGCAAGTCCCCTTCCCTTAATAAATACTGCCCCAGTGGTTGTTGTCCCTGGGGCAGCAACCCACCAGGGGGACACATGCCTCCCTCACACTTTCAATGCAGCTGGTCCGCAGAAGATCGGTTCCCTGGAGCTGAAAATTGCCTAGGGAAGGTAGGGACACTTATATACCCCCTTGCTCAAAATATAAACATTTGTTTCCCCCCGGGACCTGGCCCACCCTGGCTGCTTAAAAAAACAGAAGCGCAGAAGGCTACACTTGTTTTTCTTTTTATTACCTTTTGCTGTGGATTTGTAGATCCTCCTAAAATTTGCTGCAACATTTTAAAAAATATATTTTTGGCCCCTGGTGCTCCTACCCTGTCCTCTTGTCTTTTTTTCAAGTCCTGAGTCCAAAGATGGCTGCCACCACTTCCTGGTTGAAGTGGCTGCAGTTAATCAGATCTCCGTTTGAGATCTGTCAGGATATGTAGAGCCGCCGTATTCCTTGAGATATACTTTTTTTGAGCATTAAGTGCGCAAAAGCTAGTGAACAGATTTACGCCAAAATTCAACCTGCATTTGCAATGCAATCGGTCTTGCCTTCGGGACCTTATGTGTATTTAGCTACGCAGCACATTAGCCTGGGTGCTGAAACATCTACTGTTGTTTAACATGGAGGGAAAGTAAGCACCAAACTGCGTGACATGCCGGGTATGGGAACACATGGAGAGAATTATTGCCTTTCAGTGGGAAATGGTATTGTCCAAAGGTATGTTTTTAATATAAAATCAGGGCTGCCGGTGGTCATATCACTGAAAATACAATTTTTAAAAAAAATAATATTTTCTACGGGTGCTCGTGAATGACAGTTTCTAGGGACTGGAAACTAGAGAATGCTAAAGTGAATGTGGTAATTTACTGACCTCTGCTGGTCGTTTTCCATCAAGAAAGGTAAATTGAGGCAGTTGCCAGAAAAATTTTAAAAAAGAAAATCCCTCAGCACAAAGCAATTCTGGCATTTTACTGACCTCTACTGGTCGTTTTCTATCAAGACAGTTAAATAGTCAGTTGAACAGAAAAAAAGTCCCTAAGCGGAAGCAGACAAGTCCTAGGGCTGATCTCCAGAGCCCACAAAGTACATACACATATAAGTATATACTAAAGTATATACAAGAGGTATTAAATGCTCAACCTAAAAAGCACTCTTTCTGGAACTAGATCTAGCTTTCTGCCAAATCCATTCAATGGTTTAGGCGGTATCTGTGTCTGGAGTTCCTGTGGGAAAATCAATAGTGAAAATGCATTTTCGGACCCCTCTTGACAGATCATCCCGAAACTTTCCAAATGCAAACTAGGCAGAAAAGAGCATTTTTTGGGTAAATTTAGTGGAAATTCGTTACACGCCAGAGTTATTAGCAACACAAAAAATGCATTTCCTATGGAAAGCCGATCCTAACTATTATTACCCAGTGGCAACCTCTACGGGATATGGATATATATCATATATCATGTAACCCAATACCCTAGTATCTTGGGTGACAAGGGCAGGAGACCAAGCAGTGCCACTCCTAGATCTAGGTCGCCCTCTTCGAGGTAAGTGTCTGGCTGCACCTCTTTGCAGTTGCTCCACTGCAACAGGATGTTCTTTCTTAGAAAAAAAAGAACTTGTTGAGTTAGTTTTCTTTGAGGGAAAATGACCATGCTCTTCTGAGCAGCTTTCCTTGTAGGGCTCAAAAGTATAATTTCAGCTGTGATACAAAGGAAAAGCAATACTAGACATACTGTTTTATTGTGCTATAATTTTATTTTTCTGAACACAATGTGGCCAGTGGAAGATGATATGGAAGACTTTTCTTTGACGAGGTGTGGGCATGTTTGCTTTTAAATCCTATACCTCTACTTTTCCTTGAGATTCTTTTGAATTGCTAAATACATCACTGCATCTTTGTAATTTTTATGTCTAAATCCAGCTTCAAATGTCAATATCACTCTTTACAACCAGGCTCAATAACATGTTCACATATTTCACAGAGAATCTTTTTAACATCTGATGTTCATACTCTTGGCAAGCTGGGTTCCAGAGCTTCTATTCCGCTTTGGTCTTTTTTTTGTATTTTGGAGTTTTAAACTTTCAGAGGGCTTTCTTCTCTGTGTGGCATTCATGCTAAAAAAGGTAGAACCAAGCTCGGGACTTGACTTTTTAGCAACATATTGATCTGGATGTTATTCGTAAAGCAGCCACATGGGTGTCGCCTTACACATATTACAAACCCGCATATTTTGGTTTCTTCTCTAGATCACCACATTGGTAAAGCTGTGTAAGAAAATCTTTGTCCGGGTCTATGGAGTGTTCTGAATTAAACTGCAGGCTTTAAAATATGGGTTTCTGTGTGTGTTAACATTGTCAGCGGAGTCTGGAGGAAGGGGACTGGAAAATAGAAACTACTTCAATTTACATACTAAATACATATGCAAGACCTCTAATCTGACCTGTAAATCCTTCAAAGTAGAATTAATCAGAACATTTCACAGAGATGCAACCATGATAGTATTCACATGAACATATTATTCTTTAGATTTTCATTTATTTTCATTTTCGTGATTTAGAATTGAAAACACATTTTTTGGCATTTTTTAACATAGAACAATAAGACATTTTTGATTCAATACTGAATAAACAATACATTTACAGTGATAAATTTGTTTTGAACCCCACAATAAAAGCTACACAGTGCTGTCAGTCTCTCTATCACTCATTCTACCTCATTCATTCTAATTCCACACATGCTCATACCAGTGACAAGGTACAATAAAAAACAACAAAAGACATCAATAAATCTGAGAATCCCACATGATCATTTGTAGATGAGTTTCCATGTTTTTCCGCTTGGTGAGTTCTATATTATATGTAACTTCTTCCTTTTGGTTCTTATTCCTTCTATATTTCTTTATGCAAGGGTCCCAGATGTTCTAGGGCCTACGTACGTTTCGGTGAACTATTTAATTTGCATCACCTTTATCAGGGCCAAACAAATAATTAGACATACAAATATTAAAAATAAGGGGGTTCTTCACATCTGAAATGAGAAGTATAATATACTGCATATTAGTTTAACAGTATACGTTGTATCCTGTTTCTAAAAGCCAGGTTATGTGCTCCTATTTAGTTGTAAAGTGCTGTATTAGATACTGGGCCCACTTAATGATGCCTGTATCAAGAAAAGAATAAGGATATTACAGTGACCGAAGAGATTAAAGACCTAAAAGGTTCTTAGCTTGTGACCGGGTTTAAGAAATAATAAAGTTGGTGATAATTATAGAACCAAGTGGTTAATATAGAGGTTTAAAAAAAAGTGAATAGGAACAACTAGAAGAAGATCTCACCAATGTGTCTAGGTTGAGAAAGATGCACTCTTGTGTCAATACCACCACCTAGTAGGATCAAATTTGAATGTACCTACTTGTAAAGAAAAGGAACCGCTATTCAAGATGCAGTTTATTGATTTGCTTTCAGATTTTATTTTAAACAGGGAAGAGAATATTCAAAAAGGTTATATTATCGCTACTCCAGTTGTATTCTGATGGAGTTCTTACGAAGTATAAGACGGGAGAATTCTACCTTGTAGCTATTATCAGACACAATCAGTGTCTATTTGCAAAGTTGTAAAGGTCTATTCAAATATAGATGGAGAGCTGGGTAGATTTGTTGTCCCACTTTTCTTTAAAAGACTGAGTCCTGACGGAGAAATAAATATGCCTACTATAAGAGTTGTTATATATACTGGGTACTGTGATGGTTACAATGCTCTGATTGTGAGGGTCATGCCAGGATAGAAGACCTGTCTTACCTTAGAGATCTACACATCAGTTATTGACAAAAATTATCTTTCTTCTTCGAATGGTTGTACGTCTGGAGTCGGCTCTAACTAACTTATGTTATCCTATTTGGAAAAGACCAGAATGGAATATTGGTAAAATTGCCCATAGGTCGCACATATAACTAAATAAGCACATAGCGTATGTCTTTATGTTTCTAATAATTATTGATGAGATACTTTTAATAAATGTAAGCTATTAATGAATAACTAATACATTCAATGAGGTTGTTCGTTAAACCCATGAAAAGGGTGGCTTCCTCATTTTTCAAAATAAGGCTATAGGTTTCATCATAAGACGTGTTAAGCATGCTTAGATAAGATTGTTGCGATTTAAATTGCTACAGTAAACATTACTGAAATGCTAAGTGTGTAAGGAATTACAGGTCAGATTAGAGGTCTTACATATGTATTTAGTACGTAAATTGAAGTAATTCCTATTTTCCAGTCCCCTTCCTCCAGACTCCGCTGACAATGTTAACACACACAGAAACCCACATTGCAGTTTAATTCATAACACTCCATAGACCCGGACAAAGACAATTTTGAAAAAAAGAGTGGAAAATGGTGCATTTTCAAGCAAATTTGAGAAATCAGGATGGTTAGTAAAGCAATTGTGAAAGTGCAGTTATTACATTATTATAGAGATTTCCTATAACATAGGTAGCTGCTTGGTCAGTATAACTACAGAGCTTCATAACAGACTTTAAGATATAATGCATTTCTGAGTACCTCACAGTTGTTTTTTTATTCAACAAACAACTAAACAGGTCGCAAACTAGCACCATTCAACAAATGTTTACTTTTTGTATCTAAACTCAGCACGTCTGTCTTTAAGCGCAGCAAAGTTTTCAATTACTTGAATGTTAAAGTCAGCGATATTTTAAACTAGCTTGCTATCTAAAGAGAGCATTGCCAAAGCATTGAGTCTTTCCGGAAGCATGGTGTTCCTCAGGAATGTCTTAATCCTCTTTAAGATGGAAAAAGATTGTTTTGCCTGTGATGTTGTCATAGGAGTGGTAATGACAAATTTTTATTAAAGCCACTGTCTCTGTAAATGTCTTTTCCATATTAAGTTAATGAATTAAAGACAGCAAAGGCCTGGCATCTTTGGCCTTCAGGTACACAGGCATTGAGTACAGTACAGTCAAGTCCGTTTTCAGGTCCTCTTGGTTGAGCATCGGATAAGCTTCCACAGCCTCATGGAGAGCATGCTGAGGGAAAGATTCATCATACTTTGCAAAGTAATTACTTTACAAAATGCGGCACTCTCCAAATGTTTTGTGAAAGCAAAACGTTCTTGTGCATGGACAATTACAATGTCACATATCTCTTTTGCATTTCGGACCAGAGTGGTGATGTTCTTCCTGTTTGAAAAAGTTGAAACCTCTGGCAGTTGGCTATCTAAATTGTCAACCTCATCTCTCACTTTGCTTATGCTTTCGACAAACTCAGCGGTATACCTTTTCACAGAGACAGTATCTATGTCTCGTCCTTGTAACTGATTGTATAAAACCTCGACAGCGGACATTATCTGTTGAAATAAAAATAGAAAGATCTGAAACTCCATCTTTTAGTGTTCTTTCAAAGCCACAGGCTTCACTGTGAGTTATGAAATCAAAGGTTTCATTGGCTTCTATGGCTTCAAAACATTTCACAAGGTCCTCCCTCTATTGAAATATTAGTTGGACTGTACGTATGCTATAGTTCCAACGAGTTGAGGCTCCCCTTGGAACCCTTTTGTCCACAATCTCCTGAAGTGCTTCCGTTCTTTTTGGGAAACGTGAGCAAATTGCTGCCATGCCTCCTACATCCTGAAAGAAAATTTGTGTCTCAGATCTTTGATACTGCCTGTTGCATAATAAGATTCAGTTGGTGCACATAATGAGCATATGGGTACACATCGCTAATTCTTTTCTGTACTCCACCATGGCTTCCACTTATTACGGACGCACCATTATAGCTTTGTGCAAGAAGTTTTTTTTTTTTTGATACACCTCTAGAAAAATGAAGTTCAGTCGATGCAGTATAGCTGTAGTAATGGTTTCTGCAGTAGAGTCTCTTAAATGAGTGAAACCATAGAACCTCTCCACAACATTATAGCCATTGTCCAGGTACCGAAAGACTAATACGGACTGTGTGGCTATTCAGGCTGATGACACCACTGATGTGGCCACACAAAGTCTGGGTTTTGCAACTCTTGGACAATATGGCTTCCCATAATTTCTAGCATACACTCAAGGAGTTCATTTTGTATTGTTTTAGAGGTGCCCTTAAAGACTGTAGCACTTGCTAAATGTGCTTCCATTTCTTGTCTATTCTTGCTACTAAATCCACAAGGCCTAAGAATATTCCAAGATTTGTGGAACCTTCTGATTCATCATGGCCTTGCAATGCCAGTTCGAAAGCACTACAGAAACTAATGCAATCAAATATTTTGGATAGTATGTGTCTATTCCTATCAACTGTTTCATTGTGTTTCTGTATTGTTTGGCGATCTGCATCGTTTATGTGCTGCTCAATCGGTGTGTCTCCCAACATTCCCAGTCTCGTCACGTTTTCCATATGTTTTCTTGTGTGTGCATGCTTCTTTATTTTTTCAGACAGATGCTTCGTGTCTTTCACTCCTTCTCTTGTCAAAGGAAAGTCACCATTAAACAGCAAGCAGGGGAAGCAAAACAAAACAGTTTGTTTCTTGAAGGGCACCCTGTAAGCCAATCTGCTTTTGTGTACCTGGTGTTTGAGAATGTAAGTTTGTAAGATTTTCCTCTGTCCTGGTTAAGTTGTTGCAGTTGTAGGTCAGGCCGATCAGGTCCTAATCTCTTTATCTGTAGTTTCTCTTCTAGTGGCCATGCATGGAATGACCGTGTAATTAATTGTTCTACCGTATTCGTATTCATCATGCCGATACTGTCCTTACCACTTTGAAAGAAGCCTGTCAATAGTCGAAGTACAACGTATAAGATTTGGTGCAATAATCTCAAATTTCAGTACAAATACATATATCTTGTGCATTACCACAATATATCTCCAACAGCTCCCCTGTGGACAACAGGACTGCTAAAAATACAGCCTTACTGCCTGCTTCCTCTGTGTGCCATAGTGGTTTCTGAAGGCACTGAAACAAACTGTTTGAGGGCCTTGAACAAGGCAAGGAATAGATATAGTATAGTGCCTTTAACAACCGTTATTGCCCAAAGAACAGGGCTAAGGCTCAGTATTAGAAAATTCCATCCACTGAGGGTACAATGTTCAGAATGTGCACCCACCCCAACAACTTTGTAGAGTGACCACAAACATAGCCCTAACTCCAATCTAAAAAAAAAATATCTTCAGTTTCCTTACCTTGTACACGGTTGTTTGCTGGGTCGTAGCCAGAATGTAAGAGCAGCAAAGGAGGTTGGGGCCTCCTGTTCTTTCTCCAAAAAATTAGATAACGGTTCAAGTTGTCCGGTTTAACAGGTGCTAAAAATAATAAAATAATTTATTTTTTAAATATTCGGGTAATCAAAGAAAGACTGGGGTGGGGGGGGTGGTGAACATAACGCTACAATTTTTACCTTGCAGTTTGCATGCATGCAGCTCTTAGGTGACAGTTAATACTAGCTCACTGTTGTATGTTAGGATTCTTACTTACAAACTGCAAGTAACAAAATGATCTCTCTGACGAATGCAGTGATTCGCTGTCCTATTTACATCATGTGCATTTTGTGATCTGCATCAGGTACATGTTCTTTGCAGCATGCACATTCACCTTCTGCGCTACCTTTCCATGAGTCAAAACTTCCATTAGACAAAACTCTGATCTCTCTCTAGGAAGAATATTAATCACTGGCTCGCAGAAGTGTACGAGTGCAGGAGCACAAGGGGTCGAACTGGATCAATTTCATTCAAATGATGACTCTTATGTGGCTCTCTGTCCCCCTCTAACTCCTGCCTTCTCCTGCCAGCAGCAATCCACCTCTGATTGGCTCGAAGTTCAATCAGGGACCTTGCACCGCTCCAGGCCAGGGGCTTTGTCCTTATTGGGCTTATGTGTTGCAGAACTCCGCACCATTCAGATGACTTGTGCAGCAAGCGGCCTGCAGGGTGAAGTTGTGCTGGCCACAATAGTTCAACTGCACAGGAATGCCTGAGGGACATCTGATGGCTATGACGGGAGGGGGTGGAAGACTTTGGGTATATCGGGTAGGGTTGGTTAACTCACAAATGTCAATATACCATATACCAAAGTGTGTGATACGATGCATTCATCCTACGCGTTCCCATATGATTCAGATAGATGCTCAGTAGTATATTGGCTCCATTGCATTCTCGGTGGGCTATCAGTACATGGGTACCCAGTCAGTGGCTTCCACAAACATAATTATTTAATATTACGAGGCCTGCCCAGGTCCACCTCTAAATGGCTCGGTGCACACGCGCATTTCCATGGGCACGGTGCTCGTGTTTTCATTTTATGTGATTGTTTTACATTTAATTAAGCCACCCATCGTATAACGACAGCCCTGCTGACCCCGGCTGACCCAGTCTGACAGTCTGGATGGGATGTGGGGCATGTCTCTGGGGAGCAGCAGCTCCTGGCTGAATAGACTATTCTTCTTTTAACAGATTAGTAGTTACCAAGGTAAAGTGAAGTCCGAACAAGGAAGCGGCGTTGCCTACTAGAGACTCTAACGCCATTCTACCTCTGCAGTACCTATTCATGGATGTACGTCAGTTGGCAAAAAAGCACAGGACGTCACTTCATGGTTCTATAGATGACTTGCGTGTAAAGAGAAGCATTGCTAAAATAAAAGCGACAATGCAGTCATAGTCCACTTGGATACGAAGAGAACCATAAACTTTAATTCTTGAACATGCTGATGAACCCCGTATTTCTGAGGAAGGAGGATTCCTTAACCTTTCACCTTAACCGTTCACCTTAACCTTTCACCTTAACCTATCTCCTCTGCCATAAACCCTACGTCGTACTGACCTGCTGACCATGTATAATAAATACCTCACTGGTATACACCAATTCCACTACTTTATGCTATGTGATTATCATGACATGCGACGTCAAATATATTGTTTACCAAGAAATGAATTGTACCAATCCCCGATAGTCTTTGCATTTGTCCCTGTTTCTTATTTTGTATCAAAGGTTTGTATGTCTGTATTTCGAACGCAGAACAGTTCTCACGATTTTCATGCGTGTCTTGAGCACGACGTTGGGATACCATGCCACCTCACCTGGCAGCGAGCACTTCATTTTCATTGTTATGGTTGTACTTTGTAGGTCTGTTATAAAACCGTGACTCATCTAGCTGGGAGAGGATTCGTGACACAGATGAGTCTGCCCGTTTTGACACTCGTGCCGGTAAACCCGCAGCCATTGTTCTTTGCCGGCGGCAGATGCCACGCTGAAGCCAAATGGCGCAAGAAAACGTTTACATTCCTCGTAATGGATAATGAGACATGAATTCATTTAGGATGATATGTAACACATTTAGCTATTCAAGTTCTTAGCACAGCACCTAAGTGTAGTAGCCTGGGTTCAAATGTGGAAGAAATTTGCATTCACTGACACCTTCTTTTTCTTGCGGCAGAGAGCGAGATCCGAGCAGGGCCGAGTCTGGTGGGGGTAAAATATAAAACCGATTTGGAAGGAGGATGGAAAGATATAAAGGGGTGTTAGATCCTTGATTACAAGTACCTCCTTAATTGCAGACTATGCGTAAACACCGTCTTGCGAAGGGGTGGCAATAACATGTTATTCAGCTTATTTATTTTTTATTTATAAAGTTTTATATAGCGCGAACTTGACACAAGAGGGTATCAGAGCGTTTTACATTTATGATTGTTGCGTTAAAAGAGCATAGTAAGATACAGTACACATAAACAATGTGTAGGAGGGAGGGGAGGAAGGAGAAATAGCGGGGAGACTAGGAGAAACTGTGCCCAATGTCCGGCTGGGTAGGTGACGGTCAAGGGGGAAACGAGGGTAAGTCTCCTCATTAGCTGTCTAGCAGCTCCACCGGGCATCAGCCATGTTGCTCAAGTCTCAGCTTTCAGGAAAACCAGTTTTGAGTTTTTGTCTTGAAGTTTGTATAGCGCTGGCTAGCCTGGAGGTGTCAGAGCGCTTAACCAGAGGATCGTTGCATTACAAGGTTCATCTAGAAAAGGTTCATATAGTGATGGCTAGACCTGGAGGTATCAGAGTGCTATACCAGAGGAGCATTGCGGTACAAGTTACATAAGTTACAATAGCGTAGTAAGGTACTGTAAATAGACAACAAGGTTGAGAATTTGTAGGGAAGGAGGGGAAGAAGGAGCCATAGGAGGGAGACGAGGAGGAACTGTGTCCAATGTCCGGCTGGGTAGGTGACGGTCGAGGGGGACACCAGCGCCAATCTCCTCATTAGCTGTCTAGCAACTCCACCGGGCATCAGCCAAGTTGCTCAGGTCTCAACTTTCAGGAAAAAACTTTTTGAATAGATACATGGGCTACAGTAACAGTCAAGTAGTGGAAGAGCATGTCCCCACTAGAGGATAGAGGTAAAAGAAGGAGGTGGGGTGGAGGGAGTAAAAGCAAACCAGAGAAGGAGCTTGGGCTGCCATTTAGGCCGATGGGTGATGTGTTCAAGGCCAGTTCGGAGTACAGTGGTAGGAAAAACTGTGGCAGCCATCTTGGGTTTAGGCAGGGGATTCTAACCTTGGAGTTAAACAGCCGGTACCCATTTTAGACTTTTGCTTGAGATATTTTCCAGGATTGCAAGTCTCGATAGAGAAAGAGTGTGGAAAACTACTCACGATGCCATTGAAGTGCCGTGATAGAAGATCAGAGTATAGTGGTCACAAGGGCAGGCTTTGGCCAGGAAGGGGCAGTGAAGTGAAAGCTGAAGATTCAGGGAACTCCGGGTGAACAGAGGGGGGGAGCCCCGAACTTAAGAGGTCTGGGTTATCGAACATCCATTCTGCCATTCAGAGGTACTCACTCCAATTGGGTGGCAATCACTGCTTGGCCGCCAAGATTACTTGGTGCACAATTTTTTGATGGTTTCTTGGATGTCGTTATGGCCGTCATGCTGCCTGCCGGCCGCGGTGGTGATATACTGATTATTAGGAAGGAAGAAGTCACACGCTGATTATTAGGAAGGAAGACGTCACACGAAGTATTTAAAATTGGGCTGATTGCGGCTGGGAGAGGCCAGGGTGGGATATGGTACCGAGTCAGACTACAGTACCGGTCTGGGACCGAGAGATATTACACACCGTCCGTGGCGTGAAATGTGGCTTCAGAATCGCAGGAGTGTTTCACACCTTGGAGTCGGGCCCGACTCCAAGGTGTGAAACACTCGTTCGATTCCGAAGCCACATTCACGCCACAGTGTATATCTCTCGGTCTCGGACCGGGGAGACAAGCAGCAGTACAGACAGTCAGACACCATGATGTAGTGCCAATAGGTCGGACTGTATTGCAAATGCAATTTTATGATATTATAAACTTCTCCTTTGAATAATCTGGGTCTGGTGACGGTCGATATTCCTGCGACAGATCCTAAGTGTAGTACTACACTGTCACTTAGGATCCATCTGTCGCGGGAATATCGAACGTCACCGGACCCAGATTATTCAAAGCAAGGCTAGAAGAGTCGCTGCTCTGCCTGTGACTGCCTACGTATGAAGAAACGATGACTATCATGCGCCAGCGCCGCCGCCATGTTCGAAACCATTAAAAACAGAAATGAGACCTGACTGCCTGTACAGTTTACTTAACTTAAAAATAAAATCTAAACTTACGTTATCTGATACTGTTGAGGAAGTGTGTAGAAGTCACACACAGTCTGACTGCAGTCACTAACTCTCTGACTCCTGACTCAACAACACAGAGAGGAGAGATTGAAGATTCTGACACGCCGGGTGGCCCGAGGTCGTGTACTACACTCTCCTCAAGACCTCGACTCTAGTCTCGTGACTGACTACTCGTGTGGGTGGTACTGCGCACCAGGCGCGGTAACGTGCCGCCAGAGCAGAGAAATGGCCAATCACCACAGCATGTCTCGCATAAGCCACAGTGTGATTGGCCATACAAGTGCGTGCACAGGGCAGTGCCACTACCCACACGCTGCACCATCCAGCAGGATGCCTGGCTGTGCAGTGACTGCTCTCTGCCAATCCTGGCACTGCATTAGCAGCGCCACTGCGCCAGGATTGGCTTAGAGCACGGTTACTGCCTGCCCATAATCAGGCCGGGGTCCCTCGCACTCTGAGTCTCAATAGGGGAGGGAGGAGGAAAGGTACTGTACCGTATATGCATGCGTTTGCCAGTACTAAAAATATCTAGCCCAAAAATTGACATGCGCACACTGCAGCTGCACTGTTAATGTTATGTTAATGTTACTGCCATTTGTAAAGCGCACTGTTACCCAACGGGTGTCCTGGCGCTGAAAGATCAAGTGTCCTACCGAGGTATAAGCAGAAGAAAGGGCCGAATTAACTGGACTGGAACAGCCTTCTCTTAAGGGCTTTCATAAACTCCAGATGATTAATTATGTGTCTAAGCAGAAAAGGTAAGTCATTCCATGCCTTAGCTGCTCCGACCATAAAACGTCTACCTCCCCAGTTGGATTTTCTAACCAAGGGTACCTGAACCAGTTTTGCTACGGACGAGCACAGGGTTCTCCTCTGCACATACCATTGGAGGTTCTGTCTAAGATGCAGGGGGCCGAGTCCATAGAGAGATTTGTGGACTATGCACAGAGCTTTGAAGCCAACCCGCTTTTTTACGGGTAACCAGTGCAGTTTCTTTAGCTCCGCTGGTACTGAAGCATATTTAGATGTTTTAGTCCATAATCTGGCTGCCGCGTTCTGTAAAAGCTGAAGCTTTTTCAACAAACCTTCCTGTATGTTTAAGTAAAGACTGTTACAATAGTCCAATTTGGACATGACTAGGGCAGTGACAACGGTTTTCTGACTATCTGTTGGAAGGAGATGGAGAATTGTTTTGCAGGATCCTAAAATAAAGGATGTGGATGAAACCACTGCATTTACCTTCAGACAGAGTTTATTATCGATATAAACTCCCAAGTTCTTTACCTTCCTCACGGGTTGAGGTAGAGGGCCCATTTTGTCCGGCCACCAACTAGGCGACCAGAAATTCGCATTGTTGCCAAACGGCACCACCTCCGTCTTACTCAAATTGAGCTTAAGACAATTTTGATTCATCCAGCAACCTACAGCTGTTAAACAGTCCTGGAACCGGGTGGCCGTATCATGTAACCTGTCTGGGAGCAGTGACACAACGATTTGTGTGTCATCTGCGTAAGATGTTAAATTGAACTCAAAGGATCCAATCAAAGGCGCCAGTTGAGCGACATAAACGTTAAAAAGAGTAGGACTAATAGAAGATCCCTGAGGGACCCTACATGGTAACGAGAAAGGTTTGGATGTTAACCTCCCCAAGGCAACCGCCTGAACCCTATCCGAAAGAAAGGATTTGAGCACCATCCAAGCCGCCCTTTCTACCCCGATCTCTCGCAGCTGTATGTGCTGCGCTGTCAATCACTGCTGCAGCACTGCCCCCACACCTTCTGCGATGTCGGGCTTGTCCCGGTACAGCTATCCGAGTTGCCGCAGACTGCGAGTGTGCTCCGATTAGACTCGAGATTATTATCAAGTCACCCCTCTACTGAAAAAACCTGGCCTAGACACGTCCGATCTGAACAACTTCAGGCCCGTCTCCAACCTCCCACTTCTTTCCAAAATCTTAGAAAAATGTGTACTACAACAACTAGTGCAACACTTGGAGAATATCAACTTTCTTGACTCCCATCAATCTGGCTTCAGGAAAGGCTGCAGCACAGAAACCGCGATCCTCAACATCGACGACATACACAAATCTCTGGACTGAGATCAATGCTGCCTCCTTATTCTGCTCGACCTATCTGCTGCATTCGATACGGTTGACCACAAACTTCTCATCAAAGCTCTGCAAGAAAGGGCGGGGCTTGACGAGAGAGTCCTCAAATGGTTCTCCTCTTTTCTACACAACCGCTCCCAGAGAATATATATATCAACAACTTTGGATCGGACCTGCACCCAATCAACAGGGGAGTTCCTCAAGGGTCAGTGCTCTCCCCTCAACTATTCAACATCTACATGCGTCCCCTCACCACCCTACTTAAAAAAGCCAACATTCCCTTCCATCTGCATGCAGACGATATGCAGATCTACTTGGAAATCTCATCTGCGAAGGACATTCAAAGACTCAACGGCATACTAAAGGAAGTACAATTCTGGTTGACAAGCAATCGCCTAAAACTGAACCCTGACAAAACTGAACTACTCCTCATTTCTAACAAAGCAGAGAACCCCCAAATGGTAGATTGGCTGAAAACACTCAATGGAAACCTCACCCTGGCGGACTCGGTTAAATCACTAGGCATCACGCTAGACCCAAAACTGGACATGACCAAACATAAAAAACTCAGCCAAGAGCGCCTTCAACAGCCTAAGGTTATTGAACAAAATTAAACCTTTCATCCCTCCCAAAGATCTCAAACAAGCCACCCAATGATTGGTGCTGTCAATACTAGACTATGGTAATGCAGCCCTCACAGGAATTTCAAAAGCACATCTTGCCCCCCTCAAAACTACCCTCAGCGCGGCTACCGAAATGGTCACTGGACTCAAGAAATTTGAGCACATCTCACCGGCACTAAGGGAACTCAAATGGCTCCCAGTCGAAATGCAGGCTCATTTCAGAACAGCTTGTCTTACCCACAAAGCCCTACACACCGGCAAACCCGAATACCTGGCGGCCAAACTCAAAAAAGCAGGACAAAACAAGAAGCTCAAACGCCCTTCTACTCATTCCACTGAAAGCTCGTAAGCAAAAAACAGCGGCCAGATCATTTGCAGGAAACGCGCCCAAAATATGGAACTCTATTCCTCCCACATCAGAATTAACCCCTCCTTTACGAACTTCAAAAGCCAGCTCCAACTCTTGTTCCTCGACAGTTCCCTAGTGAACCGATAGGTCTTGTTGGAGCGCTAACTATTGACTCAACTCTCTACCTTGCTTATACGTCAGCTAGCCCATATTCTTTTCTCTGGCATTGCATCTTCTCAGTTTCTGTATTTCGGGATTGTCCTCATCATTGTATTTGTGCTTAACATGTCTGGTAATTGTTGTAAAGCGCTCCAATACCCACCGGTCAGGCCAGCGCTATATAAAACTCCGAAAATAAACAAACAAAAAAATTAATCCTATTCCTGCCTGAATGTTAGCGTGACGGTCGTCCATGGCTAGTGGGGCAATGCCCCAACGTCCCCCAATGGATGCGCCGCCACTGCTGGTGCAACTAAGAGATTATACCGTAAATCGGCTTCTATGAGACTAGTCAAACTGAAAGAAGCTAACTTTTCATTTCTGTTCATGAACTCACTGACTAGAGAAAATGCTTAACATTTACCACACCAGACACGATCGTAAATGCATATATCTGCTAAGGCGCCACTTTCAATACTGGGAGCCAGGGGCCCAGTCGCACTCCGAGGGTAGAGGGGGTGTAGTTATGCCCTGCCAAACACTAAATATTCCCTGGATATTAGTGCACATTGTTTTTACAGCCTGTCTTTCACCTTGTTTAATACAATTTGAAAAATGACATGCATATTCAAAGTGCTGAAAGAGGCTGGGACTTTGTAGCACTTCAAATACATGTCACTAATCTCCACTACATCTACCAGGGTTCCATTTTGTGTCAATGGTGTTACAAACACACAGCTGCAGTGATTACATTAACCAGCTGACCTACTACACTAGGAACAACACCGCCGTCTCAGTGCGCCATAATTCTGATCTGTAACCTTCTCTGTTCGTCCAGTACTGGAAGCCATACAAATCTCTGCGGGGATACACCCCCTACTGATCTGATAGGGGAATGGGGCTCGGTACAGGTCGGAGAAGCCGGTTCACCACCTGCTACTTCAGTTCTGTTTCCAAAACTCTCAGTGCACCTCGGTCCACACATGAGCGCCACCTGCTGTTCCTGAACTGGGTCCTACTCATACCCCTCAGTCTGTTATCTCCCTCTTATAATGCTTTGGTGGTGCTAACACACGTAGGACACTGCTACATATGGCACTGGTAGCTTGTGCTTCTGAGTTGAAAACCCCCCAGCATTTTATAGCATTTAACATGGTGCGAAATGCCACCCTTATGTAATCCGCCCCTTAAATGCAAGTACTGAGACTCAGCAAAGTGTTGTCATTGTCAAAGCTCCCCACTTGCACGTCCGCCCTGTAAGTAGAGCTGTCCGTGCATCTAAATCTTCAGATGTGTCCTGTGAGTACTGGGGCTCAGAAGGGCATTGTCAAATAGGGTGACCAACTGGCATAGGTTCAAATTCAGGACGGTGAGTGTAAAAATTCAGGACAAAGGGCCAAAATTCAGGACAAAAATTCAGGACAAAGGGCCAAAATTCAGGACAAAAATTCAGGACAAAGGGTCAAAATTCAGGACAAAACTTCGGGACAAAAGTTATGTTTTTCGGACACGTCAGAGGAGGTAGCGCAATAGTATATAAGTAAGTAAATAGACAACCACCTAAGTAAAAGTCAGATTTCAGATTCAGATTCAATACGCTTTATTCGATTTGTAACAACAGAATCATAAAAGCATACATTTAAAAATAGCACATTAAAAGAAGTTCCAATACATGTGGACTAAATGCGTTAAAAAGTAGTTTTAAAAATATACAATTCTTAGTAAAACATAAAATTCAAGGAAAGCCATGATGTACTGCAACAGTTCCAAAAATGCGTTCAGTATAGAATTACCAGTGCCATAAACTGTGCCCATTCCGTGTTCCTGCATCAGACGATCGCCTTCAAAAGGGTAGATACAACTACAATAGTATGTACATTGTCCAGACTGGTATGCTCCTCTGCAGGTTCGCAAGCCCGATGATATAAGTAAGGGTTTTAGCAATCTTTCCCTTGGATAACTGTAAAATCTGCAAAAAAGTATGCAATAGATGTTAGACTGGTAAGAAATATTGTCACATGGACAGATTCTTTTATCTCTTGACCAATCATTGCAATGTGGGAAAGTAATTATTGTAAAGAGAGTATCCGTACAAAAACGGGTCAGAAGCATGCAATTGAAGGGGGATAATTCAGTCAGAAGATACTTCTGTACCCCCTCAGTGACTGTGATAAAATGATGTTCCATAACCGTGCTCTTTGACTTTTCTGCCCGCCATCTTTTACTCTCTAGATGCTGTAAGAGCAGTTTTTTCAATGTTATTCTGGACACCTTCGCCATACTGGCTGGATTGGAAAAGTATTCTGGGTGCCCAATGTCTTTCAGAAGCTTTTTAACGTAGCTAAACCATTTCATGTTACCAGCCCCATCTAAGGCCAGAAAGTCCTTTAATACATCTCTGTTCAGGGTGGTCTCTGGGTTTACCCAGACATTGTGCCATAATAACAGTTGAAGATTTTATAATGTCTGAAATGTATTGCAGAGCTAATTCGGTGTGAACAACATATGTTGCGGTACTCTTGGGAGTTGGCAATAAATAGCGAAGAAAACGATTTTCAACGCGTTGGATAGAATCCACCTGCTCAATCCCCCAAAGGCTAGCTCCATATGTACCAGTCGAGATGCATTTGGCCTTTTAAATATGAAGGAGTTCTCGAACTGGTCCCCCCACCCCCAGCTTTTTTGCAAAATTCATCAGACCACTTGTAGCTCTTGAGAACGCAAGGCCCCTAGCAGTTACAGCCGGCTGCCAAGAACCCTTTCTCTCAAAGTTTAAACCAAGATAAAAAAATCTATCAGTGAGCTCCACCTTTCTGCCATCCAAAAAGCTTGAGCAGGGTATCCTTCTATTCTTAGTTCCGCATGACATAGTGAATGTTTTTGAAACATTCACGCGGAGGCCCCTGTTTTTCATAAATTCTGAGAATTTTTCCACTGCCCTTTGCAAGCCAACCCTAGTCTGAGACATAATTGCCGCGTCTTCCGCGTAAAGAAGTATGGGTATAGGTGTCCAATTTACTATAAGGTAGTCGTGGTAGACTTCAGTGAGGTGTTGTCCTACCTTGTTGATATATAGGGTGAAGAGCAGGGGTTCTTAGATGCACCCCTGTCTTACTCTTCTGTGGATCCGGAACATGTCAGAGCACTCGCCCTTCCTGCCAAATCTGACACGTGCACCTGCGCCATTATAATGTTCTTTAACAAACGTGAGAATTTGATTGTCCAGACCAATCTCAGATAGTGTTAACCAGAGCTTCTCATGGTCCACACAATCAAATGTGGATTTTAAGTCCACATAAGTTACAAAAAGATTTCTTATTTTGGCCTGGACATACTTAGCTGTTAGTAACGCCAAATTGAGTCCCTGCTCTATGGTGCCTTTACCAGCTCTAAAACCATATTGTAGGTTTGAAATGACATCTTGCTCTTCCATCCAAACCTGCATTCTATTTAGGGTGATCCTCCCTGCGACCTTCATTAGGCCATCAAGTAGCGAAATTGGTTGGTAGCAGGTGGGATCATTCCGGTCCCCCTTTTTGAAAATCGGAACTACAATAGTTTCCGGCCAAGTGGGGATGAATCCTATGTTTGAAGAGTTGAGCACTTTGGTTAGCATGGGTGCCCAAAGATCGATCTCAGACTTAAATACGTCTATTGGGATGCAATCCGGCCCTGGTGCCTTACCAGACGGGCTTTCCTTGAGTGCCCTTGTGACTTCCTCGTAGCAGAAGTGAATTCTCAGTGGGAAAGAACTCGTTCATTTGTGTTCCACAGGCGCACCAGAATCTTTAGGCATTAATCCTGGGAGCTCTATCTTATTATATAGGCCTTCAAAATGTATAACCCAGGTTTCTGCGGGGATGGCTAGATCTATTTGGGGTCCCTGGTTATTTTGCAAGACCGGGTCATTTACTGCCTTCCAAAAGGCTATGTTGTCCTTCTTTGAGGCTTCGTGAAGAGCAGACAACGCCATCTTTTTTAACTTTTTTTTTTTTTTTTTTTTTCTGCTTATTACAGCGGCCCGGTAGAGGCGCCTGGCTGTCTGGATGTTTTCCCGAGACCTTTCGGAGGAATGTAGTGCTTTCTTTAGAGCAGCAAGCGCCCTGGTGCAATTCCCATAAAACCAGCCCTGGCTCTCCTTTCGGGGGTGGCGAGGCACTCTTGCTAAATGTAAATGTGTTTCGATTTATATAGCGCACTTTAACCCAGGGGTCCCAAGGCGCTTGCTTAGGGAACCCGTCCTGGTATTCCCCTGTGAGATATCCCGGCCGGGTATCCACAAGGTGAAAGCCAGGCATCCCGCCGCGAGGGGCCGTAGTGGAGATTAAGCAAGCTATTGCCCAGAGTCGCAGAGTGTGACCCCGTGAGTCGAGTAGGCACTGGAGCGAGAATTGTCGACTCCGTAGAATTTTTGAGCCCGAGACCCGCCTAGGCGGGGAATCGAACCCTGGTCCACGGCCGATCTCAGCTTCCGGGTCTGCCACCTCTAACCACTGAGCCACGCTTCTCCACCGACCGCTAACAGACTTTTTATTCCAGAGCACATTTTTATGAAGGAATCAACAATAATTTGGTGATCACCTTCATTGGAGAGGCATATTAGGAACTCCTTGTAGGTATTCTCAACAAGCGTTTGGGTGAAATTCATTGGCACCACTTTATCCCATTTAAAGCAAAACCCGTTACTGCTCGCTAGCCTAGGTGTTGCATTATATAGGATGTTATAGGCAGGATCCTTGTGCTTCAGGGTTACAGAAATTTATGTATTTATTTATTTATATTCTTATATAGCGCAGGATTCGACCCCCGAAGGGGTATCTCCGCGCTTGCTCTATTGCTAGAAATGCCCAATCAGGTTTTATAGTCTGTAAAGTAGTTAGGAAATCGAAAATAAATATGTTTTGAGAGACTTCCTAAAAGACTGGAAATTAGTATTTTGTTTCAGAGTGAAAGGGAGTGAGTTCCAGAGAATGGGGCCTTTATAGGAGAGAGCTCGACCTCCCTGCCTAATCCTCTTAATCCTGGGGACCTGAAGTAGTAATTGATTGCTAGAACGCAGGGAACGTCCAGGACAGTAGAGTTTGAGCTTTTCAGTCAGATATTTAGGGCCAGATCAAAGAGACTCTTATGTATTGTGCAACAGATTTTAAACTTAATACGTTGCCGGACAGGCAGCCAGTGAAGTTTGTTCAGAAGGGGACGTGAGGGGGAGCTAGGTAAAGCATTGAAAAACAGTCTAGCCGCGGTGTTCTGGGCCACTCGTAGTCTATTGAGTTGTTCCTCATTGGCCGAGATGAGAAGGCCATTACAGTAGTCCAGCCTGCTGACTATAAGAGTGTGGACAAGTGTCTTTCTGTGGCTGTCTGGCAAGAAAAGAATGGAAACACATGCCTTAGAAGTTCAATGACTCGAAAGTAGGATCCGGTAACCTGACTAACATGTTCTTTAAGCAGTAGTGCCTGATCTAGTCGCACACCAAGATTCTTTACTGTCTGTTTAGGGCTTGGTACTGGCCCTAAGTCCAGAGGCCACCATTCTGGAGACCATAGGAGGAGGGCCTCTCCAAACAGCATAACCTCTGTTTTGCCTACGTTGCATTGGAAGCAATTTGAGGCCATCCAATCTGATACTGCCCTCATACCATCTGTAAAAGATTTTTTTATTGCAGGTGTGAGGGACTGAAAAGGGAACAAAAGCTGGGTGTCGTCAGCGTACGACACCGGGGTGAACCCATATGTTCTCACAATGTCAGCCAAGGGGGCCACATACACGCTAAAAAGTCTAGGGCTTAGACATGAGCCTTGTGGCACTCCCTTGGTGAGCTCCCTTGAGATGGAATGGAGGGAGCCCAATCTGACTCCTTGTGAACGGCCAGTGAGGGAACTCTCCAACCACCTATGCTCACCTCCCTCAGACGACCAAGAAGAATCTCATGTGACACCGTGTCAAAGGCAGCGGATAAATCTAACCGCACCAGAATCATAGAGCCCATTCCATTCAGTGCCATCCTGATGTTATCGGTCACGGAGAGGAGGGCGGATTCGGTGCTGTGATTGGGTCTAAACCCAGATTGAGCATAGTCTAGACCCTCCACTGCCTCAAAGTATTTAGAGAAATATGTGTTCACATGTTTCTCGGTCATCTTGCTAAGGTATGGCAGGAGGAAGATGGGTCGGAGGTTAGAGAGGTTTGTCCATGGAAGTGCCGCGTTCTTTCGAATGGGATTCACCACCGCTTTCTTCCACTCCATAGGCACCTTCCCCTCCCTGAGGGAAAGATTTATGACTGATTGGAACTCGGGTCCAAGCAGAGTACTCAGGGAGGCAACCATTTTGGCAGGCAGGAAATCATATGGGGACCCCGATTTTTATATGACTGATGAGGGAGGAAAAATCAGAATCATTGACTGCTGGAAAGGTCATAAGTGAATTATCACCAAATGTGGATACTTGAGAAGGAATCGGGATATTATTCCTTTGACTAGAGGCCTTCGTGATTTTATCATAGATCATGTCAATTTTGTTCTCAAAAAACAAGGAGATATCATCACAGAGGGACTGAGAAAAGTCATCTGGACTTTCACAGGCTACCGGTTTTACAAAGGCCTGTAGAATTTTATACAATTCCTTGGAAGAATTGCCCGCCTCAGCAAGCTGCTGGGTAAGACAGTTCTTCCTTGCCAGTCTAATGTTTTTAGAATAGTTGGATTGAGCATCTAGATGTGCTTTCTTACTTTCCTCAGTTCGAGTTTTTCTCCAGATTTTCTCGAGCTTTCTACATCCCTGTTTCTAAGTTCTAAGTGATTCTGTATACCACACTTCTTGCTTGGAGGTGGGGTATTGTTTATGTAACTTCATAGGGGCCAGCATGGGATAGTGAATGCTAAGGGCGGTGTCTACAGTGTCCCAGTTTAGTACGGCCCCTGCATATCTGGTTGATAAGAGCGTAAAATCAATAATTGAGTTGCATCCCCTCCCGTTGAAAGTGGATCTAAAAGGTTTAATAGGGGTGCAAAGCTCGTTAACAAATGACAGAATAAAATGGGAGAGCATGGAATTCAAGAGATCCCCTAGTTTCGAATGGGGAAAAATGTGTCGGGCCTCCTCGTTGAGATCCCCCATCCCATGCACCCATCGCTCCTCGGGGACAAAGAGGGCAGTTAAAGTCCCCTATCCATAGCAAGGCCATGTCTCCCGCCATCTGCTCTTCAATTTTTAAAAGGGCTGACGAGATTATTTATAGCGGGCTCAATTAAAGCGGATGGAATATTGTTATACAAATTCACCAGTGTCATGTTTTTAAGCGTCCCCAAGAGGTGACTATTATTTGGTAGAATTTGTCAGTAAAGAACTTAACGTTTGGGGATACAACGGAAGATGAAATATAAGTGCATACCCCCCTTGTGTCTACCACTTTGGCTGGGCATAGCTGGGGTATGAAATGTTTTATAACCCAGAATGTGTAATTCCTTGTTAGCCCAGGTTTCTTGAACGATACAATGCTATGCTTTAGTGCCACTGCTCGCCATATTGGATTGGTGATTTTGTCGGACAGGCTCGCCACGTTCCAGCTTAAAATACTGCTGGAAGGTGGCGCCTCTTTGATAGACACTATTTGTAGCCCTTGTTATGGTACTATCTATAATTCCCTATGATGGCGTCAAACCGGGAGGCATTCGATGCCTCACATTATGAGCTGAGCCTTTGTCTGCAGAGTCGCAGACAGAAGAGGCCCATCAAGAACTTCACCTCGCTGTAGTTCCTAAAGTGTGGGGTGGGGGAAGGTTCACTATGCCCCTGTACATAGGCAATCTGAAAACGTAGAAGTCATGAGTCATGCATGATGCACAGTGCCAGGATGTGAAGTGACTGTGAAATGGTGTTGTTTCCAAGGCTTTAAGTGGTGTAAAAAAACGTGGTGGTCTCTTCAAAGTGTGTGTTCGATGTAATTAAAGGTGTGGTTTAAAACACCCAGGCAAAAAATCTGTGCTCAGCATAGTCTTCCGCCTGACTGGTATTATGTTGTTTGTCATTGCATCCAGATGTATAATACAGCAAGTACCATTACACCAACAAGAAGCCAGGACTATTGGCTTTGTCAATGGGTGTTAGTTGCTTAAAATAAAAAAGCAGTAACCAGGGCTTTGTTAAATATAATTTTGAAAATACCTCACTCTAAAATGATGGGACAGTGAAAGAACGACAAGTCTTCTTTTTAACTTGTTTTTCAGGCTTCTTTAAATAAACAGTTTTTTCACGTTGCAGCATGGGCGTTTTAGCTTTTTTCTAACAGATTGCCATGCTGTACCCTGAGGCAGGAGGAGGCAGCCACATGCTTTAGCACTCCCAGACTGCCACATTGTCAATCTGTAGGTGGCAATTAGCCGGCATACAGAATGACAAAGGGCGGATGGGGCTGCTCTTGTGCTCCAGGAGGAGTGCGAGGCGCCCCCATCAAGAGGGGGGTGTGAGGCATCTCACAGGGGAGTAGTGCTGCCTCCTGTGAGGCCAAAATTACGGACAAAAGGCGTCCGTAATGGGATCCTCACGGACAACGGACGTGAGGTCCCAATTACGGACGGTCCGTGAAATTTACTGACGGTTGGTCACCCTATTGTCAATACGCCACTATCCTCACCTGCACTTACGAGCCGAGGATTTGTCAAATGCAGAAAAGCCAGAAGTAAACCCAGTACGAATCGGCCAGGTGACAGTCCCCCGCCGCTTCTGTCTCACTTCCCCAGAGTGACCAACCGTCCGTAAATTTCACAGACCTTCCGTAATTGGGACCTCGCGTCCCTAGTTCGCAATGATCCCTTTTACGGACGACTTTTGTCTGTAATGTTGAGAATCCTCAAAGCCCTGATGGGGCCACCTTGCACTCCTCTGAGGGCAAGAGCAGCCCTACCCCACCCATTGTCATTCTGTATGCAGGCTGATTGCCACATACAGAATGACACTGGGCCAGTCTGGCTGGTAGAGCATGTGGTGGGCCTCATCCAGCCTCGGGCATCCTGTCCGAAGGAGGAAATGCATGATAACACCCTTGCTGCTATGAGAGAATCTAGTTAATCAAAATAAGGTGGTGCAAGAAGTTTAAAAAAAGGGTTATAGTTCCTTCTCAGTGTCATCATTTTAGAAGTGATGCATTTTCAATATTATATTTAAGGAAGTCATGGTTGCTGCTTTTTTTATGCAACTAACAACCATTGACCAGACCTATATGTTCTGGCTTGTTGTAGGTGTAACATTACTTGCTGTATTATATATCTGAACACAATGATGGAAGCAGCAAAATGCCAGTCGGGCGGCACACTATACTAAGCACAGATTTGTAGTTTAGGTGTTTTAAGCTACGCCCTTAATTACATCAAACGTCCCCTTTGGAGTGCCCCCTCAGTTTTGTCATCCCAGTTAAAGCCCTGGAAACAACACCATGTCACAGTCACCTCAGGGCCTGGCACTGAGCCTCATGTATAACTCATGACTTCCAAGGTTTCAGATTGACTACGCTCATGGGCATCTTGCGCCCCACCCTTTGCTTTAGGAACTACAGCGAGGGGTGAGTTCCTGTTGAGTCTCTTCTGTCTGCAACTCTGCTGACAAAGGCTCAGCTCACAATTAATGGGAAAAGGTGGGTGAGAGAGTAAGTGAAGGGATGGCTGGATGGATTAGTGAGAGGGTGAATGGATGGATGAAAGGGTGAATGGATGGATGAAAGGGTGAATGGATGGATGGATAATGAGAGCGAATGGGTGGATGGATGAGTAAAATGATGGATAGATGAATTGATAAGTGAAAGGGTGAAAGGATGAACAGATGTGTGAAACGGTGGACATAAGGATGAGTGAGTAAAAGGGAGGGTACATGGGGAAAAGGGTTGGATAGATGAGTGAAGGAGTGAAAGGGTGGATGGATGATTGAAAGGATGGATGAATGATAGGGTCAATGGATGGATTCATGAGTGGATGAGTGGATGAGTGGATGAGTAGATGGGTGGGTGGGTGGATGGAAGGAAGGATGGATGGCTAAGTGAAAGGGAGGATGGATGGATGGATATGACTGAATAGGTGAATGGGTGGAAGGATGAGTGACTGGGTGGGTGGATGAGAAAGTGAAAGGATGGGTGAGAAGGTAAATGGCTGGATGGATGAGGGAATGGATGGATGGATGGATGGGTGGAAGAGTGGATGAATGAGTGTATAGATGGATAGGGTGAAAGGGTGGATGGAGAGAGAAAGGGAGGATGGATGTGTGAATGACTGAAAGGGTGAATGTGTGGATGGATGAGTCTCATAACAAACGGGGTAGAAGGGGGACAAAGGGACATACAAATATTTAAAGACCACTCCTGGTTCGAGTCCCCAACTCAATACGTAATACACAAAAAGAACACAGGGGGTCTAAAGCAACACAGTGTGTGGCTCGCTATCCTGAACTCAAATACAAACTTATGAGTTGGTGCCCTAATCACCCTAGATAGCCTGAGAAGCAGAGTGCAAAATCACAATGGGTCTCTGTGCATGAACTCACGTACATACAGTGCCAATTTACTCAATCCCAGTAGCTCGTAAGTGGATAAACCATCAAAATGAACTTCGTGATCAGTCCTATCTGCTGGTTAACCGATATCACGTGGTTGGTCCCTTGATCATCGAGACCATTTAACCACGGGGTTGATTGTGGAGCAGAATCGAGTCCATAGGCACTTATGGACGGTCATACAACGGCTGATCATTGATGGTTGTGAAATTAGTGAACATGCAGTGCAAACGATAAAGTGGTGAATGTAAAATAGAGTGGGGTGTCCTAAAAAAAACTTTATTAGGCAAAGGACAAACCCCCTAATTAAAAAAAACAGAACAGTGCAGGCGACAGTGGAAACAAATATCTTTCGTTAAACCAGGCCAATATGTTTCTGCCTAACGGGGCAAAAAAGTCCCCCGGCTTTCATCAGGGCCTCTACTCTCAATATATTGCTACTGCTTTAAACGTGATATAAATCCTATATAAAACACGATTATCAAAGGTTGGAGCAAATACAACCTGTCAAAAGCTAATCCTCCTGATCAGTGGATGCAAAAGCACATCGAAAAAGATGCAAAAAACAAATAAACATCTACGTAATAAATATACTGTATGTAAATGCAAACATGCACCATTCCCACTCCAAAAACTGTAAAGAATCATGATGGATGGATGAGTGACTGGGTGGAAGGATGAGTAAGTGAAAGGGTGGGTGGATGGGTGAAAGGGTAAATGGATGGATGGATGGGTGGAAGAGTGGATGAATAATGGATGTATGAGTAAAAGGGTGGATGGAGGGATGAATGAGTGAAATGATGGATGGATGGAAGAATACATGATGGATAGGTTTGCAAATGGTTCAATATGTTTGGATCTGGATTAGCTGCATATTATGCTTACCACTTTACATCTCAAAGTGTCTATCCGAGCAGATCTTCCCGACCATTTCTCTCACCAAACATGCCTACTCAGGACCATGAATTGTAAACAAAATATCAGACTGGACAACCCAGTACTGTAACCATATATATAGATTATCTAATGAAATATCACAAAAATACCTGCAATGTTGATCAAAGCTGTGTGCATACTGAAAAAACATGAAGTATGCGATTGTTTCAACCTAATATAAACTTATTTTGACTAGTGCTTAAATGGTTGTCTAGTTACTTACTTGCATAATATTGCGCAATCTCCTCTGATGGGTCTGTAAAACTTATATTTTGTCCAGAAGTTTTGTCCTGAATTTTTGTCCTGAATTTTGACCCTTTGTCCTGAATTTTTACACTCACCATCCTGAATTTGCACCCACGCCAGTTGGTCACCCTAGGTCAAATCTGGTAATCTCGGCCCCCCTGGTTTGCCACAGTGACTAGCAACCATTGCTAATATTAAGGTGTCTTCTGCCAGACAGCACAAGTCTGTCTGTTGGCAAAAATGCCTGGTTTCGGGTTACAGGGGGCTTAGAACCCACTCCTTGCTTATCATTGGTTGGCTTTACTGTCACTCTCATTTGCTTTTATTTGTTAGATTGAGTGAGCTTACCTCCTTCTTCCTGCATTTGTCCCTCACTTGGAGCATGGATAAAGTGCTGTCCTTCCACAGCTTACTTTTCAAGCACTACTTTTCTTCTTTTGCAATAAGCACTCCAAGCTAGTGCATAGGTTTTCTTGCTTACTCCCTTGTGAAGTTGTTTCTGCCTACCCGCCATCATTCTTGTACTTATTGCTTTCTCACATGTGTGCTTCTCCCCCACTGGCTCCACATTGCTCCCTCGCCCAGTACTTCACCTTCCAACCCCTGCCTTCTGGGCTGCTTCCCCCCAACCCAGCCCTCTGTGTTTCTCCCTCCCAACCGCAGCTTTCGTGTTGCTTTTCCCACCAAATCTTTTTATGCTAATTATTTATCTGTTATTTATCTGATCCAAATTGGTAAAAAAAATTCTTCATCCTATTATGGACGCGTTTATTTATGGTACCCAACTACCACACCTGCAAAACGGTGCAAACGCCCATCGTATCGCCTTTATTGTAGCCATTTTGCACATCAACGAGATACTTACTGTACAGCATGGCGACACCCATTAGCAAATGCGAGCCACTGTCGCCATCTAGACGTGTCCTCCACACAGCCTGAAAATAGGACTTTCTAATGGAAACGTGCATATGCGGCCGTTCCACAATAATAATATTTCCGCGTTTTCAGCCTTTTATTTCCTAGGCGCCGCTTCTGGTGCCAATATAGACTGCCACGGGTTCATTTCAGCTAAAAATAAAGAGCGCTGAAGCAGGAGCATGCTGCAACAACCGGGCCAACATGTCTGACCACCTCCAGATCAAAAGAATTCTGTTCCTTGATTATGCAAACAAACCTGCTACAAAGCACTTGACTCATTTGTTTGGAATATATTACACGTTATTTACTAATCGCCTGATCATCAGAATGCATTAGATGCTAGAGCGTGATAAAAATGTTATTACAAAAATGTCTTATGCTGGCAGGTTAAAATAGGCCTTATTAAAATAAAAGCATTGATAAGGCTAGAAGGTCAGGCTTGTAGTTTGAGTCTAATTAAAACATATTTTTAGAACACAGTGGCAGTGGAAAAAAAGATTTGTTTTTGGTATACAGTGCATCTATGGGATAAAAAATGTAGTGATTCAGTGTACATTTGAGATGTAAAATAGTCCCTCTCGTATTGCTGTGCAAACATTATATTGGACTATACATAACACGGCCAATGCCTTGAGGTGAGAGAGATAGTTCTCTGGGAGAATCCAAAACCCATTCTAGTTATCTAAAGATTTCATAACAATACGTCTGGTCGACATCTATGTTGTCAAGCCAGACTGAAAGATCTGTTTGGCAACATTCAACTTTGTCAACTTGTCGTCATCAAGGAATGCGTGTGTCGCTTTAGCCAAAGGCAGCATGGTCTTATTACACTTCAATGTTTCAGTTCTGGCACTTTTCCAAGAACTGCAGTCACCAACTGCTTGAATGAATGAATCACCATTTGAATGTATGTACCACACCCTAAGCAACCAATCTATTTATTTATTTATTTATTTATTTATTTATTTAATTTATATGGCGCGTTATAACCACCGGGGTCTCTAAGCGCTGTTTGTCCAGATTTACGTGGTGAGATGTTATATTCACTAGAAACCACCTGTGCACCTAAACTCTGCTCCATGCTTGTTTAAACAGTACAGTTTTTAGTTTTTTTCTGAAGGATAGTAGGTTACTTTCCTTCCTGAGTTCTGGAGCCAGTTTGTTCCATGAGGCTGGGAGCGTGTTGGAAAACGCACGGCCCCCCACTGTGGTCAATTTGAAGCGGGACTGGGACAAGAGAGTAGCGCCCGACGAACGCTAAGTCCTACCCGGTGTGTAGGGGGATAGTCGGGATTTCAGATATTTTGGTGCTTTGCCATACAGAGCCTTGTGAGCGATACACAATCCTTTAAAAACAATCCTCTGACGAATTGGGAGCCAATGCAGCTCCTGCATCAGGGGAGAGGAATGAGCGGTCCTTGGTTTTTTATAGATCAGCCTCGCTGCATCATTCATAACCCCCTGTAGTTTGTCCAGCAGCCGCTGGGGCAAACCTATGTATAGGGAGTTCCCGTAGTCCAGCCTAGCCAGAATTGTGGCTGAGACCACGTGTCTCAAAGTAGTGAATGAAAGTAAGGCAGAGATCTTTCTTAGTTGTCTAAGAAGGCCTATGCAGGTACCCACTACAGTGGTGACTTGTTTTTCCATGGATAATTTATTGTCCACATATAGGCCTAAACTTTTGACTGCGGATGCTGGTTTCGGTGGTGTACCTAGCTCCATAGGCCAAAATTTCTCACTCCAAGGGTTGCCCGAGATAGAAATGGGCAGCACTTCCGTCTTATCCGGGTTAATTTTCAAGGAGTTCTCTGACATCCAATTGACCGTAGCTTTCAGTATGTCCTGTAGCCTAGTGGATGCTCCCGGGCCATCATCCAGCCGGATGATTATCTGGGTATCATCGGCATAGTTGTACACTAGGCAGTCCATCCTATTCAGGAGAGCAATTAATGGCTGCAGGTAGATATTAAAAAGTAGGGGTGACAGGGCAGAGCCCTGTGGGACCCCGCAGGTGATCGGAGCAGAGGTGGAGAGTAAATCTCCCAGCTGTACTCGTTGTGTCCTACCCTGCAAGAATGATGTAAGCCATGCATGTGCTGTACCCGTGATGCCAAAGGATCTCAACCGCGACAGAAGCTGTTTGTGACACACGGTATCAAACGCCGCGGAGAGATCCAGTAGTATCAGGGCGCTCGGTGTCTTTACATCAGCCCGAGTTCTTAGCTCATCCAGGATAGATAACATGACTAGTTCCGTGCTATGATTAGCACGGAACCCTGCCTGATTGGTCTCCAGCAGGTTGTTACTCTCTAGATGGCCCGAGAGTAGAGCTAACACATGCTGCTCAATCACTTTAGCCAGAAAAGGCAACTGAGAGATGGGCCGAAAATTTTTCAGACATTTCGTGTCCGAACCAGGTTTCTTCAGTAAGGGAATCAGACGGGCCTCTTTAAAAGCTAGAGGGATCTGTCCTGTACGAAGAGAAGTATTCAATAGATGCAGAACCTCTTCCTCGATTCCAGGTATTGCCAACTTGAATACATCAGGGGGGCATGGATCCACCAAGGAACCCGATTTAACTCGGCCTATGATTTTAACTAACTTTGAAATGCATGAACAACTATGTAAGTGGTGTTCCCGTATTTATGGTATTTTTTTTTAACCTTTCCATCTGTATTTACCCATATTCATGTGTGGGTCATTTTATCTGTATTTATCCATATTTATTTTGTGTTTTGCGTATAAATGCAGTTGTAAAACTGTACATTTCCAAATGTATTTAACCGATAGATGCGCACTCTTAATTTGATGTTTGTCGTGTTTTAGCTATGTAATCTGCCAAATATTACATTGCAGTACATCCACTGGTAAATATTAGCAATATACCACAAATGTGTGTTGACACATGCAGTTATTTAAAGAAATGTCATTCTTTTTTTTTTTTTTATTTCCCATGCTGTTTATCCGCTCAGCTATTGGGCTATAATTCATGAAAGACAGCATGAAGAGTCACTTAAAAGAAGTAACATTTTCTTTATTTATCCACTTTTAAAAATAAATGCAGACGGAAAACCCGTTCTCTGTATTTATCTGTAAAACTCAGTAAAAACGGAAAACAGGGAGCCTTTTATGTAAGGCATCCCTCACAACCAACTGCTTTTGAAATGCCAGAGAAGCCTAGTTAATATAGCATCTAATATAGTTTTTATCTACCCTGGCCTAGACTGGAAGATCCAGATCCTTGGAGACAAACCAGAACAAGCACTGGCAAAGCTGATAAGTCTGGCGTTAGCTGACAGCATTTAGGTGCTTTGTCAATTTCTTATGTTTTTAAGTGTGTGGTATTTCTGTTGTGCAAACCTAGTCAGAGGGCAGCGAAGCGCTGCACAGGGTCAACCAGATATAAGCGAAGTAAAGATTTGTGGACTGTTAATGAATTGTGATGTAATTTTCTTTAAAGAAATGTGTCTTCAATTCTTTACCAAAGTGGAGCGTTGGTGGGGTGGTCCTGATGGATGTGGCAATATTTTCCCAGATCCTGGGTACATATATGGAAAATGCTCTGCTGCCTTTTGCCTTTGTTATATGTTATTGTTGGGGGCCAAGAAATAATGCTAACCGTGAAGGAGTTCTACCTTTCTTTTTTTGCCCTGATCACTATGAATAAAATATGGCTAAAAGCAGAAATATTTTTTGGGTCTCAAAAAGCACACATGGACCCGGTAGCACTTTGCACAGGAGGGGACTACCTTGTGTGCTGATGTGCTCCTTGTGAAAGAGTATATAGCCATCACTCACAGTGAAGGGAGCCAATGGCTGAAGTGGGCTGACTCATTGACCTATCCTGTATTCCCTGATGGAGAAGAAAAGTGAGAATGACACCACAACATCCCAATGGATAAGGAGGCCTGGCTGAATGCGCCTAGAAGTCAATATATAATTTTATTAAAATCAAAAAGTGTTGGACTAGGCCTAAAAACAGTGAAGAAATTAGAAATGCCAAGTCCTCACCCGCTGTATAAATACAGAGTGGTCTTGTAATTTCCTAATGATCACAGTGGCATTTTTTTTAAATAAGGCTTCCTGGGAAAGAGCTCTTCCTTCCTATTTTTCACACCGGGCCCTAAGGCATTAACTTACTTGACTAACACAACTCACATAGGTCTGTAGATGGAGATCTTGTTCATTATGTAAGCTGGGATGTTACCACATATGACTCGGTGAACCACTGAAGATGATGTGCGATGGAACAGGCTGGCTATGAAACTCCCACAGCACTGACATCTGTGTATCCTACATGGGGTCTAATCCACTGCCCTTGGAGCCTAATTTTATCTAACCCTCTAACCCTGATGTGTTGGCTATTTGGCGAATACCCGTGTCTAGTGCATTACAATAATCCTGATTTGCTCCCATGATGGCTCGAGTTACAAATAGCCGGGTCCTTTTAGAGCAATATACTGATCCTTACAACCAATTTAACATAGTCGCATGACAAGCTGACCATCACGCTTACCTGAGCCGATGTGGAATAGCTGGTTGTATTATACACCGAGAACAGGATATGATTAATTTTATTAATATAATGCTATGTGTTGAGATGCAAGTATTTGAACCTGCAAATCATGCCCCCCCCCCCTCAATGCGTTTCACTAGTCAAGCAGAATGCTTAAAGTTTTGAGGGAGAGAATAAACCATGGAACACCTCAATCTTACACTTCCAGTGGTGTGGTTTTCACACTTGCCCCTCCGCCTGCCTGCATGGATATATTTCTTTCTTCACATCACTTCTTGCGTCATCCCATCCACGCATTGCATAATCCATAGGTATACTGCCATACCAAACACCCTTACTAAGTGCTTCTTCGACTACAAGTCTATAGAGGCTAAACATATTTTGTTTTGTTATATCCTAATGGTATCAAACCTCCTGGTCCTGTGTGCCGCTCTCCTTCCAATCCAGCCTCGTGGAATTGGACCCTCGACCCCAGCTTCAAGGATGTTGGTTTGTTCCCAGGTGACTGCCACCACTGACATCCCCTGGCCTCACCTCGAATTTTAGCCTCATTATTTTTGCCTCCTGGTCCTGTGCGCTGCTAATCTGCCACTCCTGCCACCCAGCTCGTGGAATCGGCACCTCACCCCCAGCTTCAAGGACCTTGGTTAAGTCCCAGGTGACTGCTTCAACCGACGTCCCCTGACCTCACCTGAAATTTTAGCTTAATTATTTTTATTCTACTCTAAATTGATTCAGTACACTTGAGAAAGGATTTCTTTTAATTGAGTTTATTTGTATTTTGTTTAGCGCACTGGGTGGTACTACTGTTATTTTTCCTGCTGTTACCCGATCCTTGCCCTTCTGCCGCCCTGCTAGACCGTCCCACCTCCAAGCTAGCCCTGCCAACCTTCGAGGACTAAAAATGGAGGTCATGCGCAGTGGGCGCGTCGCCCGAGCACAGAAGGCACGTGAAAGGGAAGCCTGTCCATACTGGAACAGCTCCCAGCAACAGGATCCCTGGACCACCAGCCGATGCACTGCCAAGGAGCACCTGGACACTAAAGCAACAGCTGCTTCACTTCCTCCTTGTGATCAACCAGAGGACCCTTCACCTGCCATCACTGCTGCTTCTCCTGTGAAACAGCCCGTGATAAATCCCACACCACTTCTGCTCAGAAGGCTGTAAACTACCTAGAACCGCTCTAATGCATCCTGATCCACGCCCAATCCCTCTGCAAACATGCCACGGATATGTGGGGCACCATCACCAACCTCTACCCGTCATGGCTTTCATCACTGAAATGTGGTTTAACCCCAACATCTCTACCGACAATCCCAACGACTAGAAAGTGATACACCGTGACAGCACCAACAAACACGGCAGGGGCATCGCCATCCTCTTCAAGGAAACCATCTGCTGCACCACCACCACCAATGATGACCCAATGCCTCTCATGGAACACCTACATTCTGACTACAGACCGACGTGAAGATCACCATAAGAGTCCCCTTCGCTTACTGACTCCAGCGCCCTGACCAGCCTTCTCAACACCATTTCCAATCTCACCGTCTCCCCCTAGCCATCAACCTCCATCACTACGTCATTCTTGACGACCTCTATTTCCATGTAGACCACACAAACTCCTTAACCCTCCCAGAAAACCTGAAAAACATTGCCCTCCCCCAACTGGGCACCAAACCCATGCACAAAGTCAAACACACACAATTCTATTGCTGGAAGTGAATATAGGGTTAAGTACAGCCACATCACATAACTCGCCTGCACTGACCACACCATCATTCACTTCACCTTCTCCGACACCGAGCACACCATCACCAAGCACCACAGCGCCACACAGCGCACCTGGGACAAGATAACCGAGACTCAATGGACACATGCCCTGAGCACCGCACAACCTGAAACTTCAGCGGACCTTGACCAGGCTGTCCAGAACTTCTCTGCTTGGATTGCCAAGTGTGCTGACAGTCACCCCACTGAAACCAGAAAAAGACAACAAAACCTCACAACAAGCCAGCTGATACACCCTAGAGCTCAGGCACCAAGCACAACTGCTACTGACTCGAGAAGCGATGGTGTGTCACCAAGGACCCCTCCAACAGAGCCACCCACAAAGCAGACCTCAGCAACTACCAGCTGTGCATTAAGGAAGCTAAGAGATCAGCCATCACTGCTTGCACTGACTACGCATCCAACCACACACAGGAACTCTTTAAAATAGTAAAGGAATTCTGCCAGCCAACGGCCACAGAAAACACCATCCACGCCTCACAAGATATCTGCGACACCCTCTCAGACCACTTCCACAGCAAGGCTGCCACCATCTACAACAACTTTGACCCCTAACTCACCTCCTTCATCCTAGACCACCTCAACCAACCAGCATACACCAGCCATGTGATCACTATCTGGTCTCTGCTAACCACACAGAGCACCACAGCCATCATGTCGTCCATCTACTCCCTGGCGCTCACAGACCCCTGCCCCCACAATCTCTTCAACCTTGGAACCAGTCCAATCAGCACAGAACTCACCAGCATCCTCAATACCTCCATCTCCACAGCAACTGTCCCAGGCAGGTGCAAACATGTAGAGGTCAGACCCCTCCTAAAGAAACATTCTGCTGACCCCATGACCTCAAAAACTACTGACCGATCTCACTGTTCCCCTACTCAGCCAAATAACTCGAAATAAGTCAACCAACAGCTCACCGATTACCTGGAACAAAACCACTTACTTGACACCTCACAATCTGGATTCGGGGCCAACCACAGCACTGAGACCGCGCTAATTACAACCAAATGTCGCATCAGAAGTCTCCTCAATCACGGAGAAACTGCGGCCCTGATCCTCCTCGACTTTTCAGCGGCGTTCAACAGTCTCCCACCACTCCCTCATTGACTGGCTCTACAGCATCATCATACAGCAACGCACCTTTAAGTGGATCACTTCTTTTCGCACAGGACGCACACAGAGAATCCTACTGCCCCCCTTCACCTCTGCACACAAGGTCATCATATGCGGTATACCCCAGGGATCATCCCACAGCCCCACCTTGTTCACCATCTACATGGCCCCCCCTCACAAACATCGTCCGATTTCACAGACCCAACATAACCTCCTTCACAGACAACACTTCAATTATCCTCTCGCTCACCGACTATCTCGCCAAAACCAACTTTTGCAGCGCCATGACCAATGTAGCCAATTTGTTGAGAGACAACTTCTTCCAAGTCAAGTCCGACAAAACAGAAGTACTAGTCTTCAGGAAAAGCTCCGCCGTATAGGACCATAGCTGCTGACCAGCAGGACTTGGACCAACACCCACATTATTAGACAATGCACGCAACCTCAGCATCATCCTCAACAGCCAACTGACCATGAACCGACATGTCAACGCAGTTGCCTCCTCCTGCTTCCATACCCCTTGGCATGCCCTGTAGAATCTTCAGATGGATATTAATCAACACCAGAAAGACAGTCACGCAGGCCCTCCCCAATTGCCGCTCATGTACAGCATCGCCCTCTATGCGGGAATTTCCACTTAGCACCTCAGAAAATTCCACACCGTACAGAACACCGCAGCCAGACTCCTCCTGGACCTCCCCAAACTGAACCACATCACACCTCACCTCAGAAACTTCCACTAGCTCCCAATCCAGAAGAAATGCCAGTACAAATTTCTAACCCATGCATACAAAGCTCTACACGGTCAAGGACCATCCTACATCAACCATCAACTGAACTTCCACCTGCCCGCAAGACACCTGTGCTGCGCCTCATTCACCCTCGCACACACTCCCCACATCTGCCGCAGCTGGGGCTGTTCATTCTTTTACATTGCCGCCAAGTCCTGGAGAGTCCACCTCCGGACGGCATTCTCCATGGTGGACTTCAGAAAGCTACTCGGGACCTGGATTATCGAAGGAGTCATGGCACCCTCAGCACCCCGATACCCTAGGAGTGATAGCGCTGCGCTTTTACAAATGATTGATTGATATCTGATAACTGACCCTGTTTTTCTTAAAGAAATATGTATATGCAATTTATCCATAGTCCTAATAATACTAATGCATGATTCACTAACCACTTTTGCACTGAGTTTCTGTGTACTTTCTCGTTGATGAGGGTTTGTTATGCCGCTGAGCCTAGTAAAGTTTCACTAAGCGACTAAGTCCCGTAAAGGGTTTAGCTAGTACTCTGTCAACGACGCGTTCCTCTCGACAGTTACCCAGCAAAGTGTTGTCATACCATCCTTACCAGGCAACAACAAATGCGTGTACAAGAAGTGTATCTTTCCTCTAGGAAGGGGGAAGGCACATCAACTATACAAACCTCGAAGCTATGTCCATCCGTCCGCCGCCCAGTAATGTGGGCTGTCCAAAAGGATGGAAGAAAAATTGTACATACCTCCGCAGATCTGAGAAATGCGTAATATAGAATTCTCACTAATAGTCTAATGCATCATTCTTTTTACTTTTTTTTGCATTTGGTAGTGTTATAATCATGATTATTCTAATCCATATTCTCTGTAGCAGGCCAGGGTAGAATCAGACTCAAATAATGCAATGTTTCAAAGTATCAAAATGTTATGCAGCTACTGGCTAAACAGATTAAAACATCCTTAATTGTCTTAGTTAGAGCTGTAGCTAATGGGGGAGGTTTGGACTTACTGCCAGGTGTTTTTGAGAATTTGTCAAATAATGTACTTATTAGAGGCATTTCAGCCAGCCCTTGTTCTTCCTGTCACACAGATTGATTGCAAGACCGCTTACTATGAGCATTGCCCAAGACTAGTCTGCATAACCTGTTGGTCCTGTACTGGTGCACTTCATGCTATCAATCTCTATGGAGGCTTTTCTCATCGGTGTTTGCAGCCGGCCAATCCTTTAAGCCACAGAACTGACTGCACCTTATTCTACGTAAATTCAACCAGAGAAGAAAAGAACTGAACCAATATGACCCTTTGGAACCCCCATCACCTTCAGCGCTTTGAAAGAAACCTAAAGAAAGCAATTAATGAAGGTGTGGCTGAGCGCACTTGATGCAAACGGTTCTGCATGTATCGTAAAGACCACCAACCATGTAGCCCATTATATTCACGCTCCAAGATGGCCGCATTGCTTAGGATCTTTCATATTATTCACTTCCTTTGAGAGGATACTGGGAGGGGATCTCCTTTAGGATTTAATTTTTCACTTTTGCCATTTGCTTATCTACAGAATTCTGCCTCCACCTTTTATCCCTCTAGGGATTAGGGCAATGGCTCTGGAAGAGAGGACCAGCATTAGATTAAAGCTTTTGCAATGTAGCTCAAAGGTCAGGTGCTCCCATGCCAGGGGTCTTCAGGCATGGCCACCGCAGTGGGAGGCAGTATGAAGTCAGAGCTGAGGAGTTTGGATTGTGTGAATCTCCAAGGATGTCTTCATAATCTACAAATAAAGGATTTACCGTGGTGTACAGTTTATTAGAACCCTAGGTAGAACACTGGGAGCCCAACATCATATTAGCAGGTTTTATGCTCGACCAGGACATGTTCTTTGGCTAACAGATTCATGTCTCCATTGCATAAGGTATTGTTACCTCCTAAACCTATACCAGCGCATGACTATCGCCCCTGTGTTTTCTTAGTGTCATTTTTTGTGCCGCATTGGTCCTCCCGTTTTAGCATCGAAACCAAGCTGGCTTACTTGATATATTGCCTTCCTCGCCTGTTACGTTTTGTTTCTACTCCTTTCCCTTGTCCATCTTTCGGACTTTTCTTCCCCTTCTTTCCTCTCTCCTGCCAGGCTCTTAGGTGTTTCCTTATATGGTCATTTGAGTGTTCCCTCACATTACCTTTATGGAACTCTTGACGGGCCAATGTTCCAAGTGACCGTTGGAGGCCGTTTGCGGATGAAGTAAAATCCTGTCATGATTATCTGCACGTAAAGATTAAAACCTTAAATCAGTTTGATGACGGCACTGTAGCTGCAAAGAGTGCTGGAGACATTGAGGGGCGTTCTTTTCCAGATGAGGCAGAGCAGATGTTGTGCATGATGGTGGAAGCCGGGGTGAAGCCGGCCTGGAAAGGGGAGCGAAGGAGCAGCCGGGGCGGCCACTAGTATACCGGCTGTTTCTACTGAGCAGAGGAACACAGTGTGACACTTGGGGGTAAGGGAGTTTGTGGGCAGCTGCTAACCACCCTACTGCCTTAATCTATGAGGTAATATTGGCCGCCAATTTCCACTTTTAGACCCCATTGGATCTTGGGCCCGAGACCTATATTCCCTGATGTGCTGGCAATAACTTTAAATTACATCTGTAAACGCAAAAGGGCAGTCTGTTCCTTTTTAAGTATTTACACCACTCTGCAAGCAGTAAGTAAAGGGGGTATCTATCTTAAGTTTTACACGCAGGTAAGAAAGGTATTGAAGGGTTGAGATGCACTCTAGAGTGGGGTTAAAATAACCAGTTGGCCATCGTGGTTGCATAATGTGCTTTACTATATAGTCGTTCACACCGGTCACAAATACTTTGTAGGCTTTGCATAGCTAATGACTTGTACTGCTCATGCCTGCCTCTTTGTGGGTGCCGCAGCAGTGAAAGCCTTGCATGCTATGTTGGGTATTTCTGGCTACCGAGTGGTGCAATTCACTGGCCTGACTTGCCCTTGCACCCACATCCTGAGGATATTCTAAACTTTCTGTTGCCAAAGCAGCTCAGGGGCCATGTCTAACCTGCTGGCAGAGCCCCAGGAGGAAGCGACTACCACATGGTAACAAGTCGGATGAAGTTCAGTCGAAGTAAGGCAGGAAGAGGGGAAGTTCCGCCACTAATCAGTGGGATGCATTCACCGCAGCCCCGTTTCTCCATCTACTATTGTCTAAACCTGCCTATTCAAGCAGCTACCGTGCGAGGTTATTCCATCTGAGGACATAGGGAGGGTCCGGGAAGTACGTGCTTTTCACCTCATGTATGCTGTAAGTGCTGACGTCACCTTGTGTCCATCAAGGCTCCAAATGATGCATAACACTGCTGCTCATTAAGTTTGAAAGCGCTTTTTGCTTCACGCTCCAAACCCATCACCCACAGTGTGTAACCTGTAATCTTCTACATTAAATTCGAGTTGGCCAAAATATAGACCTGCATTTCCATTTTTTTCATGTATATGTCACAGAGCAGGTGTCCTCATCCTTGGGTTCTCAGACGGAGTGAACTTGTGTAGAGCAATTCCATTTCTTCAGTGGATGCGATGACGTCAAAGTTATGACTTTGACCTTACACAAACACCAAGGCCTACATTGGCTTGGAGATTTTTCCATTCCTTCTTTCTTTTTAGAAGTATGGTCTTGTATTTTTTTTTTTACTCCTGACTTTTATTGTAAAATGTATTTATACACAATGAAACTGAAGCACATTGTTGTAAAGCTCATTTTTTCCACATTAGGCACGCCAGGGCAAGGCTGTCCTTTCAGAGGTTGAACATGTGTTGGAGATACACAATAAAGGAGCTATTGTGCCACTCTTTTACCAGCTGTAACATGGATATTCTTTTCCTTTACAGCATGAGATCTACGGCTTGGCAAAAAAGAGCAACCTCACCGAGCTGCAGGTGGAAAGGTGGTTCAGGAGGAGGCGGAACCAGGACCGGCCCAGTGTACTCAAGAAATTCCAGGAGTCCTGGTGAGTGAGGCTGCCCCAGTGCTGGTTGTCTGAAGTACAAAGATGTTCTACACAGTAGAGAAAGCCTACATGTGACACACAAGCTCTAATAATTGGGGATCTGTGGAATCACGGTGTAGTGTATTTGGTATTTAAACTGAACACGCTGTTTTAGAACTTACAATGTACTCACTTCGAGGGTGCAGTGAGTCGGTAGCTTGGAGAGCATGGGTACTCGCAAACATTTGCCCAGGGGCCGCAAAGTATGGGCTGTGGTGTGACCGACCGCTGCACTGATGCCTGCTCGGTGGTGGTACTGGGTCATGGATTGTGTAAGGATGTTAAGCGGGCAACCATTTATTTGCAGGTAATAAATATTTGCCTGTTTATTTTTTTTTATTTAATTCTGAAGATTAGTGCTCAGCAACTAGACAGCAGCTCGTGCATCTGTCCATCAAGGGCACCACATGTAAAGGTCAAGAGGGCCACAAACGGCCCACAGGCTGTACTTGGAGTAACACTGTTGTAGAGGTAACACTGTTGTAGAGCCTACATTGTCTGCTGTTAATAAACCCTGAAAAACTCAAAAGGTTTGCTTTTCTCCATATAAATACCATTTGCTTTACATAATCAGTCACCCAGACAGACTGTTAGCATTGCCCTGTCTGCACACTGTGTGTGCTCCGTTCAGACAGGCATAGGCAGCCTGTGCACTGTACTGTCTTGTACTTTGAGTGAACATACACAATGAAAATGTTGTACTGTATCTTTTTTAGGTCTCGCCTGTCGATGCGCATGCGCATCGAGCAAGCGAGACTATGGGGGCTTATCCACTCTTTATCCAACTTGCAAGGAATCGTGGCGATTCCTTGCAGTGCCCGTGACTTTTAAGCTCAATGCGCATGCGCATTGAGCTTAAAAGCGCGTGCACATCAGTTCCCTCAGCCGCACTCCAGGCCCCTGCTGCTTTCACACCCCCTCCCCGCTCCGCCCCCTCCCCTGCCCGCCGTCTGTTCGAGACAAGACGAGAATTGAATTCCCTCTCAATAGGTAGGATATTTTACATTATACACCACTACCTTTAAACAAATGTGACAGAAAGGTAAAATAAAGTCCCGTTCCAATTAGGAAAAACATTAGCTGTGTGCAGCCAAAAATCAGTGTTGGCAGGACTTAGGTCACATACTTAAATCTTAGGCTGAACATGTCATCAAGACTCTGTTTTCCCAGTTATGGGCTTTTTTTTACCAGTAATAACGTTCAGATGTATTAGTGCAACCGGCTTACTAGTATCAAATCCCAAGAGTGGAAAAAGTGTTCGGGTGACAAGGAGTCACAAAGGAGCTACTCTGCTAGAAAACGCTGCGAGTCGTGTCACGAAGCTTGAACGGGGATATTTTTGGAGGGGCATCTATTGAGATCAGCTTTTACATCGGCATGTTTATATTAGCATAAGCTCGGATACCTTCCAATTTAACTTCCCCTACAAAAAATGCTCCTCCTACCTGATGCGGTGTATGAGGGGGGTCAACGAAACAATGGATTACTTCCGGTACACGTTCTAAAACTTCCGCCCGAAGCGAAACAAAGGAGGAATCACCAAGGTAGACATAAAGAACGGATTACAATCTTCTCGGTGTCCAGTTCGGAATTAGCTAATTTGGATATCTAACCAGTAGCCGTCCTTTTAGAATGTTGTTAGTTTTTCGTCGTATTTTTACAGCAGGTCATGCTTGTTTATTGCTGGTAAAACTGTCGAATACGCACGTGCAAGTCTGACTGTCCGCCCTCCAACATTTATCGGGATTTCACTTGCGCGAGTAACTGTAAGTTCCCTATCTTCATAGTGTTAGTCGGCATGTGATTGAAGTACCGAATTATTGTGAGGATGGTCAACAATAGGAGATGTACGTAGGACTTTTCAAACCCACCCTCACTCACCCTCACCCTCACTCACCCTCAACCCCTCACCCTCACTCACCATCAACCCCTCACCCTCACTCACCATCAACCCCTCACCCTCACTCACCCTCAACCCCTCACCCTCACTCACCCTCACCCTCACCCACCCTCACCCACCCTCACCCACCCTCACCCTCACCCACCCTCACCCTCACCCACCCTCACCCACCCTCACTCACCCTCACCCACCCTCACCCACCCTCACTCACCCTCACCCACCCTCACTCACCCTCACCCACCCTCACCCACCCTCACTCACCCTCACTCACCCTCACTCACCCTCACTCACCCTCACTCACCCTCACTCACCCTCACTCACCCTCACTCACCCTCACTCACCCTCACTCACCCTCACTCACCCTCACTCACCCTCACTCACCCTCACTCACCCTCACTCACCCTCACTCCCCCTCACTCCCCCTCACTCCCCCTCACCCACCCTCACCCACCCTCACCCACCCTCACCCACCCTCACCCACCCTCACCCACCCTCACCCACCCTCACCCACCCTCACTCACCCACCCTCACCCACCCTCAACCTCTCACCCTCACTCACCCTCAACCCCTCACCCTCACTCACCCTCAACCCCTCACCCTCACTCACCCTCAACCCCTCACTCACCCTCAACCCCTCACTCACCCTCACCCAGCGCAACCACAGCATCTTCACTAAATATATTTAATAAACTTTAAGCTATTGGCAATATAAAATAAAATCCATTTTATTTACGTATTAATTATTATTTGTTTTTTAAAGCCATTGATTTTTTTTATATCGATACATATAAGTCACATATAAGTCCCGTTAATACAAAACATGTTGCTTTACAAATGCTAGAGGTGTCACATTTACAAAAATTATAACTATTGGCTTTGTAAAGAAGAAAGCTATTAATTTAGCTATTTAGAAAAAACACATAAATAAAAAACAAAAAAATAAATAACACCTATAGCTCAAACTTTACTACTGCGAGACCTATTGCATTTCCAATGCTTGTTTTTAAAGTGAAGAGTTGAGGGTGTGGCTAAGATGGTGGATGAGTAGGAAGCAGTTTCCTATGCTCTGCTTCGGCTTGCGCTGATCGGCTTGATCTCGGACCAATCCACTAAACCCTGTGGCTGCATTTCAGGTTGGCAGGTGCCCCACCCTCTCAGTTACTGGTAGAATTGCCCCAGGAGAGGCAGTTTCATATGAGCTTTGGAGCTGGGAGGGAACGTGTGGCTCCCTAAGATGGAAGCCCTCATAGCAGAGACATAAGAGTGGGTCGCCACAGTGGCAGAACCTTGCTACAGGCACACTGTATACCGAGCATTGCTATGATAACTGGTGCACCCAAGGCCCAGCTTCTGAGATACTGGCGTTGCGGCTGGGGAGTAGCGAGTGGGGGCAGAGTGCACAGAATGGACAGCCTGAGGTTGAGCAGGGCGATCCAAGTGGAGGCCCTGTGGATCGACAAAGTCTCCAAGCACAAGAAGAGAGTGAAATACACAGAGTGTAAAGCCGTATTCAGAAACTACAAGAGGCCTCCTGTTTGACAGACTAGTGCACTGTTGGCTGGAGACACTCCCCATGGCGAATAGTGGTGTCCTGAGGCCCCTGGTTCCTGTGGATAGAGGCAGGACAGGTTTTAGGCCAAGGCTCTATCAAGAGTAGCCCCTGGTACCTCCAAGTTGGACCTGATAAGAAGTTAACGGATTCAGGCGTCTGGTCCCGCTGAGTGCAAGAGCAAAATCAAAGTGGGAGCAATCAGTCAAGGACTTGCAATTAAAACCCCACAACTAAAAACGGGCATTGCGAAAGCTGCCGCCAACATCCTGACCACTAGAGATGAGGAAAAGGTAGCGGAGCAGGAGGGGACAGTCACAAATATCAGACTTAGTCCTTGGTTCTTAGTGTTTAAGATCTTACTGAACGAGCCAGACCAAGAATATTCTGTTGGATAGAAACCACAGAACCACCAGGCCCTCCTCGGGAGCAACCCATCTGCCAGACATTCCAACATGAGTGCATTTCTGCATAAAGGGAGGAGATCATGATAGCCGCCGGGCATAAATAAGAGTTCTCCTGAGATGGGAAGCCATTCTTTTCTTTCAAAGAGTGTACCCCATAACGCCACAAAAAAGAAGGCAGATCCTCCCTGTGTTAGACTTCCTTAGAATTCAACAGATCGAGTACAAATGGGGCCACCCATTCCGTCTCGTTTTTGAATGGCAAGAAAATGCAGATTGCATCCCTAAAACAAACCAAATGATTCCCCGGCAGGTTTTTGCAGCAGGCCCCAATAAAACAGACGGGATGGCTAATCACCTTAGCAAGGACTTGCAGGGTGAAATGATCAGGTAGTGGGGTAGAGAAATAGTAGGATGTTCGTCATAGTCTGGCAAGGTCATCACCTTGACACTATGGTTTGACTATATGCTCTTAAAGTAACCACATAGTCCGGTCTCCAAAAAGCTCTGGAGGAGACCCTCCATGAGGCTCAAGGAGACTTTATGATTGGAGGAGACCTAAATGTAGTGATGGATACGACATGACACAGGTCAATCCAAACACAAGTAGGCCAAATGAGTGCTTTTCCACCGGACACACTCTCCTGTCTAAAGCAATTGGGCATCTCTGTTACATCGGAAGGGCAACATTCCACCACCAATGACTCCACCCATTCCTCTGCTGAACATGAAACCTAGGCTTGTATCGATCACTTTCCTGGTAAGAGTGGCTCCCGAACAAGGCTACAGCTAGTGGACACGTCTCATTCTGATCACGCCCCAATATGATGACTGTGCAGTCCCCAAGAGACCTTTATCCTTCTAAAGGACCGAGACTGAGGAATGCTGGATTGTATTGCATATCGATGGTGAATGACATTGTTGTCATCAAGGATGTTGGCAATATATTTATCAAAGTAAAGGTAGTTTGTAGAAACTGTCTCGCAAACAGCGAGATACAATCGAGAATAGATAAGTGGTGTAACTTGGAGGCTCAACTGGTAGAGCTTGAGAATGTGCATAAGAAAACACATTCCCAGAAAATATGGGGAAAAGTGGTGGCTGCGAGGGCCCAACTGAAAGCATCGGACATGGGTGAAGCAGAATACATACTCCTGAAGACCAAACAACGGTATTTCGTTGGCAGCAGTGGAGCGGCAAATCGTTAGCCTGCAAACTAAGAGCAAAACAGGTTCATCATAGAATTACATGTGCAAAATAAGGAAGGGATACTTCAGCATTCTGAACAGGAGAAAGCGGAATCATTCCGGTGGTTCTACAAGGATCTCTCCTCTCAGGAGGAGATCTCCGCCTCTGAGATGGAGAAGTGTCTGCAAAACACGTGAATCTCAAGGCTTGCGTCTGAGCCAGCCCTCCCCCTTGAAGAACCTATACATGTTGCTGAAGCCATCTCCGCTATAAGCAGCTCAGAACAAAGCCCCCGGGACAGACTACTTCACATCTGTTTTTATAAAAGTTTTGATACCTCTGATGCCGAGTTTTAAACACCCGCAGTTGGAGTTGAACAGATCAAGACAATCATTCACCACCTCACTTGGCGGAGTGTGCTGTCGTCCGCTTCCTGATGCTCCGTCTTGCCTGTGTGGTACTTATGGCAGGACCTGATTTTAGTGTTACACCGAAGTGTTGTCTACCTGAACTACTGTCACATTAAACAAGAAGTCCTCTTTAGCATCCCTTCTGATGCTTCCTCTTCCCTGGTGGCATCACCTTCTCACAGGAGACGGACAACCAAAGACTGGCTATGTTCGAGCGATTCTTTGGGAAGGACATGTACCTTCACACTACCTGTATTTGCTGGGTTGCACTTTTGGGTTTGCAACTTGTCCCTGATTGCAAGAGCAGGAGTCTCTTAATGCGATATGTACTGCTTTGCTTTCATGAGAAACCGTACCTAGCTTCCAAGGTGGACTGTTGTGAATCAAAATGTATGACGAAACTCTTGCCATACCAGATCCCCAGTTTCAAGCTCAGCTTTGATCTTGGTCATCTTGAACCTTGTTTACAGTAAAAGAAAGTACACAGAATAACCCCTCCTGTTTGGCGTGTACCACACTGCGCCTATTCCGCCATGAGTGGAAGAGTTCAGGTCCCTGCGGTGACAATTGGGCACCTTGCATAAGCAACACATTCAGACCCCACAGTCTCGCCAACATCTGGAATCTGTTTATTTTACAATGTTTGATGTTACACGAAAACAGTTTCATTTCTTTACTGAGGATGAAACTAATGATCTTTCTTCTGATTCCCTAAGCGCTGTGGATCTACCACCAATCATGCGCACCCCACGACTCTGCGCACCCCTGCAGCCCTTAACTCTCCTGCCTGACGCTGGCACTGCTAATTCCCGATGAGTACTTCAGTCCTCAGGAACACACATTCTGTCAATCTGTAGATCGGCGCCATGGTATTCTATGGCTCAGTTGTGGAACCGCGTATGGAGATGGCTATAGGCCCACCTTCTAAGTAAATACATTACTGTTCCAGTAAGTCACTGTAACAACTTCAAGTTCGACCAAATCTCGTTCTTCGGGACTCCTACTTTCCCACTTTGGTTTTCGTCCCTCATCATGTCTGAGGTACCTTAAATTTGTCTGGATGCCAAGATGATGTAATGTAAATACCATAACAAATGGTGTTCAGTACCTCCCTCCATATGCTTTATGGATATCAAATGTATGTTTCTACTTAGAGGAACGAGACGAACGCCATGTTCCTTCCAAACATCCTGAAACAATAAGATGGCGGTTTTTTTATTCCGAGTATTGTGATTTGTAGGTCACAGCTTCAGTACATAATACAAACAGGTATACCCAAATGACCCTCCTATACCTGGGCATAAAACATCTACAGGATGTACAAAGGAAAAAAGTATGGAGGGATCAATCACTCATTTATTTTCGTTCAAGGCACCATTAATATCCCTGACGTTTTCAATATTTTGAGTTCAAAAATATTAATTTTGTTAGATACACATTATTTGTCTGGACTCTGGTACAAAAATTAATTCTACATGAAATAGACATCAAACATAATATATATAAGACATCAACAAAGACATAAAAGTCAAACACAAATTATTATTGCAACAACTGGACATGTACATAATATTTACAACATATACAATACCTTCATAATTACACATACTAATGTACACTCCTCAATCTGAGTGATGCATTCCGAGGTAGTCCTCTTCGCGCAAGAGGTATCACACCTCTCTCTTTCACTTATGTGCGCCTATAATCTAAAACCAGATAAAAAATAATTGGACTCTTCATATATCTGTCAACACAGTCACGTTTCAGCCCACAATTTCTCTAGGCTTCCTCAGGACAAGGGTACACAATCTGGAGTCTTATCCTAGCTATCAAGGTCAAAGCAAATACTTTTTATCGGGGGTACGCACTCCCTTCATACCGCGGTTCCATGCTACAAATGGAAACCTTCAATTTATATTTTATGCAGCTTTTATGAACATTTGTTGCCCTCCGGTCACTGGCCGTTCCTTCACTTCTCTCCTTGCCGTAAGGGTCCACCATCAAACAGTACGATTTTCACTGGTCGCGCCACACCGATGTAGTGCACAGCTTCAGTTCATGGCGGACACTATTTAGCCTTTCTTTCTTTATATACTTTAGACAATAATCACACTATGGTGCTGAGTGTCACTCGTGGCGGAGGGGCCGCACTCCTGGCAGGAGGGCGCACTCGTGACTGGGGGAACCGCACTCGTGGCGGGGGGTGCACTCATGGCAGGACCTCCGCAATGAGTAACTGCAGAGCAGAGTCCCCGCCACAAGTGTGGGCTCCCGCAACGACTGTGTGGCCTCCACAATGAGTGCAGAGCAGCTGCGGCCTGTGAAGGTAAGAGCGGTGGGGCCGGGTTGGGGGGGTATTCGACAGACCACCACAAGGGAAAATTAAATAATTACTTTTCCCTCCTCGTCGTCTGTTGAAATCCCCCCTGCCCCACCAAGGCCACCCCTCCTTCGTCACCGCTCTTACCTTCACGAGCTGCGGCTTGTGTGGAGGCCCTTTGTGAATCGGGCCCTTAATATGTTAGTGCTGAGCTACCATACAGTACCATAGGATAATCTGTTATTTACTACAGTGAATGGTGATAGGCCTAAAAATTACAGGTGAGCGAAGAGTAAAGGAAATGGGGAATATCCTACATTCTGAGAGCCAATGTACTGTGGTCTGTACTCGACCCTCAGGGCAGCCGGTCTCTCTATAGTGCCTGTAATGCAGTCTGGTTGAAAGTCGAGCTCTTCATTTCCCCCTCCCCAGTATGAATCCAGACTGCCAGCATCAGTGATGGAAGAGCTCTGCGCTCCATTGCCGCTAGCCTCTCCGCATCCATCAGTTGCGGCTGGAAAGTGATAATATAAAGTGACTAAGTGCATCTTTTTTGAATAATGTATGCTGTAATTGGAACCTATAAAGCGATGTTCAATCGTTGCAATAAAGTGGCCAGTCGCGTAGCAGAGATTGATGATGGTGAGTGTGGTCCGCCCTGCAGTTTGGCAGTCTTCTCTTTTTTGCTTCCCATAGGCTCTGTTCATGGGACTCAAGACGTGCCGTTGGAGGCGAGGCATATTTACTTATGTCTACAGCCACTCAACTGTTTCTATGTATGTATGTATGTAGGTATGTATGTATATATTGTGAAGCTAGCCAAAAGGTAGCAGAGCACTGTACAGGGTCAAAGGCAAAGAATAGTCAACGTCTGATTGGAGGAGAAGCTGGTATCTAAAGGTCAAGTGGACTCTTACTGCTTCGGGATGTTGTGCTCTCTAGAGAGGCATGTCTTCCATTCTTTTGCTCTTTGCTAAGCTGGAGCGGGGTGGGTGGCAGTCCTGATGGATGGAGAGATGTTGTTGGTAGTCCTGGGTGCATACATGGAGAAGGCCAGGGGTGCCTTGTGCTTTTCTATTTTTCAATCTGTCTCCAGTCTAACAGTGTTCATGATCCAGGTGTACCGGGTGTCACCAGAGATGGAAAACTTGTCAGCCTGGCGATACGGATGCTTTTTCAGATGGCTTACTTATTAAAACAAACACTCCTTTAATTAATAGCTAATTAAAATAAATACACATTTAAATACACTTGCACGATTTTCATTACCACGTTCTGTAACTGTATTATTATTAAAGGTAATCTCCAGATGTTTAATTTTTATTTGCAAATAACTCATGTCTCTGCCTGTGAGACGTTAAAAGGGTGTTTTCTTCAAAGCTGCAGATTGGAGGACCAGGAAGATTCAGGATGCTGGGTGCTTTTGGACGATTTGTTCATTTATCTATGAAAATTCTTTAACCCTATGTGACCTTAGCCCATCCCAGGCGATTAGGTGGATCCCGGGAAAACAAGGCAGTCTCTTCACTCGAGAACTTTGGGTGAATGGTGTGATTGATCATTTGATGATGGCCACATCTGGGCAGGGTCACGTTGTAGTCTGGGATTTGTGCAGGGCGCGCCATGAGACAGGTCAGTTTTATGATGGCCATGAGATATAAATATGGACTTCGTAGCTGCTAGCTTGTGAAGCAGGGCAGTAGATAAGAGGTGATGACCAGGTGCGTTTAGGGCAAGTAGTAGGTCTTCGTCAGTTCTAGCAAGGTTGGGGTCCATGGTCCAGTGAAGTAGTGTGGCTCACTGGTTAGAGGCGGCAGACCCGAGAGCAGAGGACGGCCCGGGACCAGGGTTCGATACCCGGCGCGGCAGGTTTCTGGACCAGGGTCAGCGGACTCGATAATTCTCTCGCCTCGGTGCCCACTCTGATCAGCGATCACACTCGGCAACTCTGGGCATTAGCTTGCCTCATCTTCACTAACTGCCCCACCAGACCGCTGGGGATGCCTGGTCTCACCCTGGAGATACCCATTAAGGGACCATCTCTCAGGGAAGCCAGAAAGGGTTTCGCAGCGGTCGAAGCGCCTTGGGACCCTCCGGGTAAGTAGTGCGCTATATAAATGCCTATACATTACATGGTCCAGAGAGATTTACTGTCTGGTCTGGAAGGTGAGACTGGAAGACAGAAAGCCCCAGTTGGCATAGAGGAGATGCAGGATGGGAGGCTGCAGTAATTGTTTGCGGGTGTGTGTAAGATCATGCAGTCGGTGTATGGGAAGTGATGGGATGATAGGGCGGTATGGGACAGTGGATGATATAGAGATCAGGGTAAAAGAGAAGTAGTAGTAGAGTAGAATCCTATGGGGAACACCATGCCCAGAGGAGATTCAGGCCTGCGAGGGTGAGGGTGAGGTTGGGGATAATAATTGTAAAACTGTTCATGGGTCGAGCGGAAGGTAGTGTGGTCTTTATCCGAGCTAGAGAGGGAGGGTTTTCTCTGCAACATCCTCTTCCTTCCATTGCGCAAGAATGGAACGATAATAACTAAAACTGCTCAGGACAATAAACACACAAATTTGGAGTGGCTATCTTGACTAGAAAACAATATATTTGATTAGCTGGTGAGGAAGAGTCGCCCTAAGGTAAGGAGAAAGCAAAGGTCTATACACTTCACAGGTAGCACCGAAATATGTTTTTTAAAAAAAAAGTAATCCTTTTTATTGGTTACAATAAACAGTACAGATTTCTACAGGTACTGTAGACCTAGAGTCACAGTAACCATTGATGTGGAACACATGGGTTGATTCAATAAATAACACCTCTCTTGGCTAGATTTCTCCTGCATGTTAAGGTTCTGGTTCGTCTGGGGAGAATTGCGACGGTAATCTGGGCGATACACATATATCCCCCCCGGTATACATTCCATTTACCAAATATTTGCATCCACTTTCTCTCGGGTACCCCCTAGATACATATACTGTTTTCTCCCTGAACATGTACCAGTCCATGTTGTTTTTCCAGTCCATCACTCTCGGAACATCTTGTGGCCCCCATTTCCTTGCTATGTTTCTCTAAGCGACCATGTGACCTAGCGTCACCCATGTTCTCTCTTTGCTACCCAAATTGATTGGTTCCCATATGTTTAGCAAACTACGTTTGGCCCTTTGTATTATTCTCTCTCCCAGTACCTCCCCCATGCACAGGACGACATCACTCCAGTACCTACTAGTGAATGGGTATTCCCATATAATATGGAAGAATGTGCCCTCCCGGCCACCCTGTCTTATGCAACTGGTCTTCTCTATATCCCATCTTGGTCAGAGCTGGCCCATGATGTATATTCTGTGCAATATTTTCAACTGCACCAATTTTAATGTAGAGGATATTGCTACCTTCTTTGGCGAGGGCAGTGCTTCCTGCCAGTCCTCCTCCTCCAGCCCCAACAAGTCCCTCTCCCATTTTTCACGGAGTTGCGTGTGGAAGAGCATCAGGTTAATGATCAGTTTTGAGTAAGTCCGGGAAATTGCTTTTCTTGGCATACTCATCCAGAAGCTTATCCTCGAGAGGCAAGGCCTCAGGGGGGTCTTTCCCATCGAGATCGAGGTCTGCAAGGCATGTCGTACCTGTAGATACCCGAACCTCTCCGTTTCCGCCAGTCATGATCCTGCTGAAGAGTCTCAAAGGGTTTTACCTCCCCCTTTCCCAAAGGGGTGGCCAGTGTTTTGGTCTTTGCCCATCCCATACTCCTGTGTACCGTATGCCACACCTGAACAAGAGCCACCTATCCATAGTATATCCCGGATCATTCTGCGGTGAGTATACGCAATAGTTAATGGCAGCTAGTTATGCCGCCGGGTAGTACTTTTTAATATTCCGTAGCCCGATTCCCCCATCATACCAGCCTTTTACTAGTTTGGGGAAATACATTCTTGGTGGACTATTTCCCCAGAGCAACGTTCTCTGTGCACTTTCCACCATTCTGAAGTATGACGCAGAGACGGAGTCGGGTGAATTCTGAAGGATGTTCAAGAAGCAAGGCAACATCTTGAAGAGCGATGTTCTGTCTAGTAGCGACGGTGGAAGAGACTTCCACAAAATATGGGGTTTGAAATGATGATGGTACTGGTAAATGGAGTTTGGAAGAGCAAGTCAACTGGAGAATTTACTAGCCTGAACATTTTAAGTAAGTCTTAGTTACTTCCCGTCATGGAGTCCTCCAACATTTTAGCAGGGAGACAGGATGATGGGTCTGGATAGGCAGATTCCTAGGGCACTATTTCAGATCAAGCTCTGATGACAATTTAAAATATGGATACTCTGCTCAAAGTGATTTTTCTCCCAGGTGTAAGGAGTGTGGACAGTTAATGAGGGATACAAGGCTAGAAGTTAGTTTGTAAGGACTGAGGAGAAGCAATGTTCATAGTATAGTGAAGGGCAGGTTTTTTTTTTGCTGCATTTGGTCACTGGAAATAACTCCGCTTTCAGCTATAACATTGAACACTGTATGGACTAAGGACATTTCAGAATGTAACCCCTTTCGGGAGGTAAATGTGGAAGCTACATATTTCCATTGTTCGATCAAGGTAAGTAGCGGATATTAATGACAGATTTAGCAGTGAAAAAAGGTACATGGAAGAAGTTTATTACTCTGATTAGGTGACTACTTCAAATGGTGACTTTAAGAAAGATGGAGCGGGTTTAGGTGGGTATAGGGCCAAAGTTTAGAAAAGACGGAGGAAAAGAAGGTGGGTACGGCTTTAAAAAGAGGTGTTCAAACTTATCTTTAAACGCAGACTGGTCTTCGGGTGGACATGTAAGCAACCATAATATTCAGGAAAGGTGTCCGCAGATGTCATGAGGGCTTAGAGTGAGTATCGCAAGATAAGGGAGGTATACGAAGAATGTAGCATACATTCACACGAGTACACTTGGGAGCCTTTTGGAGACCTTCGCTACTGAAATGATGTTCAGTTTGGTTTATTCAATTGCTAATGGCCCCTTTTGATTATGTAAAGTCGACTACTGGCAGCATACCTTGTCCTGATGGAGAGTGGTAGAAGTCCCTGAATTCAGTGTTGGCCGTGCTAGCTGCTGCATTTACAGTCCTGGGCAGAGGATTGGAAATGACGCATCCGGCATTGAGATAAGAACTGCAACGACTGCGTGATGGGGCATAAATTAGTCTACTCAGGCATCGGAGTGGTTAAGTCCAGGGGTACTCCTCCATTTGTTGTTGTAAACTATATGGGGGACCAGGAGTTCCCACCTCACATAGTTGTGGAAACACCCTTACTCTTTCTTTTGATTTATAATAGTTCTGGCAACAAAACCTAGTGTCGAAGTGAAAATATGCTTAGGTGGAAGGGCTTTAAGGAAGTCTGAGTTGTTTGCTACCCAATAGCAAAGAGATATGGTCCACAACAAAGCAAAAATGTTCTCCGCCTTAGATTGATCTAACACTTACCACAAGGTATTCCTATATATGCACAGTTTAGGGATGTAACCTCATTTGTGACAACAGACTGAGCCTGTAGGTTCATATGAATGCCATTTCGATTGACATCTGTCTCAGCAGGTTTTCAACCTGTGATGGAAAAGTTGTTTGAGAGGAATCTGTTTGTCAACTTCCTAGATGACATCTTGGTATTGGGAACAGATTTGCAGGATCATAGTTATAATATGTGTATTGAATAAATGTAGGTGTTCAGGGATAACAGTCAGTGCAGAGAAGTGCAAGTTTACGTTCAAGGAGTAGGAGCACATGTTACGCACAATTCAGGAAATTGTGTGAAGTTCAAGCGAAGGTCGGTAAAGGCTACTGATGCACCAAGCCTTATGAATAAAGTACAACTGCAAGGGTTAACAGCAAAGTAGCCACAAGATTCAAGACCTATATTTACAACAAGAAAAACCAAACCTTAATTCATACAAAAACAGTGCATGTTAGACTTATTTACACATCAATTTGACATTTGTTCTTTTTGGTATGAAAATATTTATCTTTATTCATTTATCTTTGTTTTATAATTTCATCACATATATATTTTTATTTATATATATATATATATATATATATATATATATATATATATATATAATTTTTTTTTTGATAATTCCTTTTTACATATAAATATCACAACACCTAGATTATTTTTTACATTCATACACAAACCAATATTATATACAATTAAAAACCTAAAGGAGGGGTTAATAAGTAGTTTAAATGCTGGCGGTCGATGTAAGGAGAGGAAAAAAGCGACGCCTGTTTTCGGCGTTAAAGCCTTCTTCAGGTAAACCAGTCTCAACTTTTTTCTATTATTTTCTTAGGACCAGAAATACTGGGCTGAGGCCACGATATAGTACGACCTTCAATATAGCAAGCTCATGAAGAAATTAAGGAGTGATTCCAATCTCATAATAAATAAAGCGGACAAAGGAGGCAACACTGTCATCTGGCCTCGAGATCAATATACGGCTGAAGCGGAACGACATCTTAGCAATGTATCCTGCTACAGGAAAAGCAACTTTATAGACATTTTACGCCTCAAGGATAAAGTGCATAAAGATCTGAATGAATGGAGGCGTGAAGGTCTATTAAGTAAACAGGAGCTTGCTTTTCTGAAAAATGAGTTCCCCATAACCCCTTTCTTTTATTTAATACCGAAGATACACAAGCAAACAACTCCAGTGCCTGGCCGTCCTATTATCTCGGGCCAGGGCAGCTTGTTAGAGTCAGTCTCTCGTTACGTAGACCATTTTCTCCATGAATTTGTGGAATCATTACCTTCGTACATCAAGGACACTGGACATTTTTTATCTAAAATTAATGATGTGTTATGGGACAATGAATTGGTACTAATAGCGCTAGATATACTCGCTCTATACTAGCATAGCACACCATGATGGGCTGAATGCTGTTAAATATTTTTTGAGCAAGCGTGACATTGCCTTTAGCCAACACAGTAACATGCTGCTAAAAATGTTAGAGCTCTGCTTAAATAACAATTACTTCCTTTACAACAAAGAGGTATATCAGCAGCTAAGAGGTGTGGCCATGGGGGCATGTTTTTCCCCCACATATGCATGTCTTCATGTAGGGTGGTGGGAGGAACATGTCCTCAGGGGGTCACTAGAGGCCAAATTCCAAAACAGAATATCTCATTTTTGGCGCTTTATTGATGATATTTGTATGGTGTGGAGGGGGTCTGTGGATTCAGCTACTGAATTTGTTAGAGCGATTAACAAGAACCAGCTCAACCTCAAGTTCACATCTCAAATCAGTAAGGATAAAATTCAATTTCTGGACGTTGAAATCTATGTCCAGAACGGGAAACTCCAGACCAGACTCCATAGAAAGCCCACAGCAGGTAATTCTATTTTGCACGCGGGTAGTGCGCACCCAGGTCACCTCGTGAAAAGCATCCCGTATGGGGAATTCCTGCGTATTCGCAGGATATGTAGCTCAGAGGATGACTTGAGAAAGTGCCAAGCGGAAGCATTTAACAGATTTGTAGCTAGGGGCTATCAGACCACGGCCCTCAGGGAGGCAATGAATAAAGCTAATGAGCTCAACCGAGCAGAATATCTACAATCAACTACAGCTATCAGAACTAGACAGGAAGTAGCATCTGAGGTCCCTGAGAGGATGGGCTTGATCACCACTTATAATAGTGAGGAGAAAAAGTTGAGAGGCATCCTCAGAAAACATTGGCCCCTGTTGAAGACTGACATCACTATAGCACCCTTATTACCTGATGAGCCACTATTAACTTTCAGAAGGGCACCCTCGATGCGGGATGCCTTGGTAAGATCTAGCCCAGAGGTCATCCCTAAAAAGGAGGGTCTATTTGAAAAGTCAGGTTTCTATAGGTGCATATCTTGCAGGGCCTGTAAATTTGGAGTTTCCACCAAGGAGTACTACACTGCATTTGATTTGGCTCCCACCACCATCAGGGGGCATTTCACTTGCCGGTCCGAGTTTGTAGTTTATGTGCTCCAATGTACTTGTGGGCTCAAGTACGTTGGTAGCACTAAACTACAGGCCTTTAATCGAATACTCCAGTATCTCAGGGCCATAGTCAATGCAGATGATAAATATCCTGTGGCTCGTCATTTCGGCCTAGTCCATCAGAAAAATGTTAATCACCTTAGCTACTTCATAATTGATGGAGTTCCCAAAAGCATCAGAGGGGGAAATAGGGAGAAATCCCTCAGACAGTTGGAAAGTAAGTACATCTTACTGTTAGATACAAGGATTCCAAATGGACTGAATACGGGAGAGGACCTTCACTGCTTTTTATAATATCTGGGTAAAACAATTGGCTTGCCGACCATATTCCAAGCAGCATTTAGTCCCCCCTATTTTTCAAATCGCCAGCTAGGTTAATATGCGGGGAGTAACACGTATTTATACTGTGTATTTCGAAGCTGAGGTGATTTCTCTGTCCATTTCATTCACTGAATATAACATCATCATCTGCGTTTGTTATCGCTATCTGAGAGACTTGTCCCCTACCATATGATAATTTCCTTTTTTTTTTGTGCACATAATCATTTTTTTGCACATCATTGATTGAAATTTGGATGTTAATATACGATTCAAATTCGAAATTTGTGTGTACCATCTAAATAGGAAATTCCAGTTTAATATGTTACGGTATCCCTGTGGATGATATAATTATGGCACTATGTCCTAATGTGATCCCTTATGATTGAGATTGATCATATAATATGTTGTATATAATTGTGGGGTACCAATTTGCTGAGCACTTAAGTCACATTTAATATTGAGGATCTGGGTGCTCTTCTATTCTAACCCCCGTACATGTAAACCTCCTAATAGGGTATAACATGGTGGGGCATGAGCATTCCTTTTTATATTTTCTGACCAGTTTGTTATTTGTATAAATAATCAAGTCACATATGAATCACATTTTTGATCAATTATCTGAATCTCAGGTTGGTTCAGATTGCACCTTGATTTTGTCTTCCTTTTTTTATTACACTAGGTGGTCACGTTAGGGGTCTTTCTTGCCAATCGGCATTGTTATGAGAGCGGGTTTAGTTATAAATTAACACGATTGTGCATTATCATCGGACATTCATACAGTCGGAATGTTGAATCTGTTCTGTGTTTGTAAATATTAGGAAACAGTAATAATGAAGGATTTACCTGTATATGATGTACATTAATGATTTTATAATCATACTGTAAATTGACACATTGTACATAGTTTGTACAGATGAATATTGAGATCAATTTCCAGACTGTAAATAATCAGTAGTATTCATTGTCATTATTGGTCTGTTTTCACTCTTGGATGATGTGCATCTAGTGTTTTCTTAGTTTCTATCATTTTCCCGCCCTACATGTTGATTGGTAACCCTTTATAAGCATTATTATTGGTTTTGTTCGTCATGTGATCAAGGTCACCGTGTAGTGACCGAAACGCGTCATGCTGGCGAATTCGTGTGAATAAACCATTTGAATCTCACCCTTGCGCTGTGGAGTGGTCTGTACCTGGTGTATCCGTTGTGGCAGATTGGATCTTGGTCCTGGTTTGAGGCAGCGGAACAGGACTGTGAATTGTATAAGTATATATATATATATATATATATATATATATATATATATATATATATATATAATATATATAATTTATTTTTTTTGATAATTCCTTTTTACATATAAATATCACAACACCTAGATTATTTTTTACATTCATACACAAACCAATATTATATACAATTAAAAACCTAAAGGAGGGGTTAATAAGTAGTTTAAATGCTGGCGGTCGATGTAAGGAGAGGAAAAAAGCGACGCATGTTTCGGCGTTAAAGCCTTCTTCAGGTAAACCAGTCTCAACTTTTTTCTATTATTTTCTTAGGACCAGAAATACTGGGCTGAGGCCACGATATAGTACGACCTTCTCCGCAGTGGCTAGCAGGGGCGGCCTTAGGCATGTGCAAGCTGTGCACCTGCACAGGGCCGCCAAACCCCAGGGGCCCCCACGCCAATATATATACTTAATATAATAATCCTCTGAGGATGGATACATATTTGCGTGACGGCCCCTGGCAGGGATTCGGCGGCCTTCCAAACACCCTGCCCCCCTCCTCCCCCTTCACTGGCCTCCGCGCCTCTATTCCTCCGGGGCCCCCCTACCTACGCTTCCTGCCCAGTACAACTGCATTTACTTTTAGGCGTGGCGAGGTACAGTGACAAGTAGATTGATCACTTCTCAGACTGAACCAAGGAAATAAAGGTATTAATCAAAAATGCCAAATACAACTGATCAGAGAAGTATGAAAAGGCTTTTCAAGAGGTAAAATGGTCTGTCGTCAATGCAATGGCTTAAAGCCATTAAAATCCAATATAATTGTAACTGGTGCTTTTGGGTTAAGTGCTGTCTTAATCCTGAGAAGGAAGGTTGTTGACGAAGTGATTATGCTTGCATCATATACATTTAAGAGTGCTGAAAGTACTTCCATGATGATAGAGAAGCAAGTATGTTGGTGAAGAGCTGCGCATTTCAAGGCATTTATTTGGGGAACCAGTTTTGATGTCTGAACAGATTACAAGTGACTTGTGGATAAACAAAAGGAGCAGGGAAGGCTACTTGTGGTGTCCTGAACCTTCATGTCACCCACAACCTCCATGTTCTGGAATGTGGGGAAGGTTGCCAGGCAGTCGGATTAGAACTCCAGGTTTTGTCAGTTAGCCTCAGCCAGTGATTGGATGGGGTCTCTGTATCTCTGTGTCTCAAATAAACCCCTTTTACTTCTGAACTACGTCCCTACAGTGTCTCATGAGGAGATCTACTTCCACACTAATCCACAAAGTCAAATGTCTATATTATTTGCAGGAGCTCACCTTTCTCCAGAATCGTCAGGCAGTTGCACTGTCAATGCAGACTATTTATGAAAGGTACCAATAGATGACGAGATATATTCTTAAGAGGCTGAGGATGTGGTTCGAGATGTGCCTGGAAAATGGTCCTCTACAAAGATTTGGTAAAGTTGTGGCATCTAAATGGCTTAGAGACAGGTGAATGGAGTTGTTGACTGAGTAGCATGGAGGATTGACGGCCATGAAAAGGAAATCAAGATCAGACATTTAGTGGCTGGGTGTGGACTGAGGAATTGAAAGATTAGTGAGGAATTGCATACCACGTACCATGGGTGACCAGAAGCATGTCATACGTAGAATACCAGTTGTTCAATTTGTGGACTATTTGTAGATGGTAATTTGTCTGGAAACTATTTACTTGTTGTGAAGGATGGTTATTCTAAGTGACCAGAGGTCATCCCAATGGGCCACAATGTACTTCAGAAGTTATGGGGGAATTTTTAAAACTGAGTGAGCAAAACCTAACAATTCAGCATTATACCATCCTTAGGAGAATAGTTTTGTTGGATGCTTCAACCGTCTGCTGGGTGATTGTTTGCAGCTGGTGGTTAAAAAGGTCTGAAGTGGCAAGATTAAGTGTGGAACTATGAATCACCCCATGCTCTACAATACTTGTCTCTCCATTCTTTTTAGCATGCAAGGGTGTATCCTACTGAAAGGTTTGTAAATCTTAGATGGGGAAAGTGGTATAAGCTCTAGGAAAGAGTTGAAGATGCACCTCCTTAAAGAACACTACATCACAATGCACTAGCAGTCCACAAACTAGCTACCTCTCCTATCACGTGTTGACTTTATGCCTTTCTTTGACCATCTAGAGGGCTCCCCTGTAATTTGACTAGGTTAGCTCTATGGAAAATTCACATACATCTACACATGTTGAGATGCATACATACGTAAGGATGCACATGGCATTGAATGTTAAATATATTGTTCAGCGCACGAACCAAGGAAATGTGAACGTGAACAGACCAAAACTACTGATTGAGCTTTAATCAAGTATGGAGTGAAATCAATGGAAGGGTATAACTATGTGTTCCAAAGAGGCCACTGAAGGCTTATGATAACATAGTGGTGGCTATAGGGGGAGAGATGTGGAAAGTCCTATGAAGCCCAATATAAATGAAGCAGATAGGTGACCGAGTGAGAAATGAGGAAAAGGGGATTGAACGTTGTGTGCTTAAAATGTAAAAGCTAAAGGGTAAAGAGGCAGCATCTAAAATTTGAAGATTGTGTTAAAATAATCGTTGGTTGGATTGTGTTTTTACTAACGCATGTACAATGGTTTAGTGTATTTTCTCATGCAGCAGTATGTTGTTTATCATTTTGGGGACGGGAGATGTGTTCTCTTCTATCAATGATGCTAAATAGAAAACCCTGGAATGTGAACTGTTTCCCATCTGGAATATTCTCAATTGCACTCATTGGTGGACAGATTTCTAGTATTCTCTGTTGCTGCCTATTTGGGGGAAGCTAGAGTTTGTTGTAATTGGTGTTCCTGCATGTTGACTTATTGTGCAGCAAGTGTGGTCGTGAAGAGGGTCTGACCATGGTGCAAGAAAGGGTTGAGGGCTGCTGTGTCCAGGAGAGTGGTACTTTGGAGACAGACTGGGACTTAGGAAATGTATTGCTCTACTCTGTTTGATGCGAGTCTGGTATAGCAATGACTGTGAGCTCTGAGCTGCCACATTAAAATGATCTTTCACTCAACTTGGAATTTTATAGAGGATTGACGTTTTCTCACAGCACCATTATTTGACACAATGTGACCGCAAGTGTCAGAGTACAGAAAGACTTTCAAAGTGTTTTTGAACTCCGCATGGAGTGTGTCCGGGATTAAATAAGAGACAAAAGACATCCATGAGGTTCTGTGAGTGCATTATTCTTAGAAAATGCCATCCAAACTCTTACCACCCAAAACGTGTGACTGCAGAGCATATGCATACGTACTGTGTGGCCTATAGGATAAAGTTGTCTCCCTGGGTTTATAAAAGGCAGAGAGAAACATTTACTGGTGAAAGTAATGTTTTATTTTTATTTCATATAAAACACCTTTATTCGTTTCACACTTTTTATGACAAACCCTTGCAAGCTTTGGGTAAAATCAAGTTTACTGCAGCAACATCACTCCGACAGCCAGGTTGTCCTTACCAGTCCGCTACCTGTCAGTCCGTAGTAAGGTCCACTATTTGCCCCAGAACCTATTATGTTTTCTGGGGCAGCCTCTTGCTTCACGGACGGACTCCTCAAATTTCGCCCAACAGCCCATGGCTGCACAACATTTCACAACTGTCAGGGGAATCTGGGAAGTTCCAGCGGCATGCAATTGCAATGTCTTGTTTTGCAAACAGAGCACCCAGACCCACCAAATTACAGTCGCCTTGGCCCCCCTCCCAATGTCCTCTAATAGTTCCTACTGTGCAATTTGTGATGTGAGTGTAATTTGTGTTCCCAGTACATGTGATGAAGTTGTAAAAATGGTCAACCAATAGTGCACGATGTTTGCACATGACAATATTACGTGGAAGAAGTCCCCTTCAGCTTCGTGGCATTCGAAACATATAGGGAATGATAATTTCGGTGCTCTCCACAGCCTCAGCAGCGACATGTATGCAGTGGGGTAATATTTAAGCTGTATGACGCAAAGACGGGGGTATTGGGTCAGAGTGCGTGGTGGCATTTTGTTGACCCTCCAATCACTCATCTAAGGGGGCCAGCATTCCCTCCCACTTCTCTTTTAGTGTCAGAAAGAGGTCCGGTTCCTTAAGCATTTGTAAATATGTAAAATGTCTCCTATCCACAGTGGACCCATTAGGATCGTCACCTCCATCGAACTAAACTCTGGTACCTCTCCTACAGCGTCCTCGTGTGAGTGTAAGGTGAGATGTAGCTGCCGGAACCAGAAAAGCTGGGCATTGGGAAGCTGAAACTCTATCTGCAGTCCTCAAAGGACTTCATGTTAGACCCCTCCCACACATCTCCTAGTGAAGAGATGCCTAAATGATCCCAGCCTCGGAAGCACTTCAACTCCACCAATTATTCAAGACCCCGGCCCTCCACAGGTGGGGGTGTCCAGAGGGAGTTTGCGTTGGCACTCAGTCCAACGTTGGCCCGTCCACCAAGCGAAAAGCACTGTCTTGGTCATAGCTGGTAGTGTGATCGGGATCAGCGTTCCATACAGCATATCTATAATGTTGTTGCATCCCATTGAGGTAGTCTGTAATCAGAAGGCAGGTTCAGCCCAACCCCTGTGCAACCAGTCATTTAGAACAAGTAGCTGTAAGGCACAGTAGTGTCAACATAGGTCAGCCATGCCCAGCTCCAGTCATAAGTGAATTGCATACATTTAAAAAATGTGAATAGGGGGTTGGCTCCGCCATAGAAATGCTTGAATTTTAGTTTCCAGTGTGTGGAACTAGTTTTGTAGAATCCGTAGCGGGAAATTCCGGAACGCGAAGGGGAATCACAGTAGTATCATCATCTTAAACAGAGCTGCTCTCCCCAGGATATTAATAAGAAGTTTCACCAATCTTGTGAGGTCACGGATCATCTGGGAGAACCACGGTTTAGGGTTGAGGCTCCATGTTAGGCCATGGAGGAGAGAAATATGTATTGCAAGGTATTGGAAGCTAAGTTTACGGTTTGGAAGTCTATCCTGCCAGTCTGAATGTAATTTTTTTTAACCAATGTCTTACACCAGAAGGAGCAAAAAGGACCAATTTTTAAAGTGCCCAGTTCTGTGGATCTCATACTCTTGTTGCGTGGTCCAGCTAAGGGAGGGAGATCTCATAGTCTGAAGATGAGAGCCCCAAGCAAGTGATGTGGTAACAGCTGGAGTGGCTATTTTCTCTGTGTCACGTTGGGTTATTTGTTGGGAACGTTTGCCTCCTAGCCATTGTCTTGCCACTCTGTCCATGCAAGAGTAAGCCCTACGGTGCATTGAGCCCCACGTGGGTTAGAAATGGCGGCTGATGCCCTGCTTAGGCAGTGAGCAGTTCTGTGCAGCCACTGACTCAATTTCTTCCTTCCATGCTCAAGGAGTGTTGCACTGACCAATGAACCAGTGGAACTGTAAATAATACAGACTGCTGGAAAGGCGCAGCGCGTCTGGGCTTCCAGTCCATTAAAGTCTCCTTCGTGTGTATGTAGTGTTGGAAACCTCTCAGTCGGCCTCCTCCTCCTCCTCACCCACTTTACCTTAATTCCTCTCCTACTCTGGCAGTCGAGCATTTCAGATCCATTGCCATTCCTGTGTTGTCAGGGGCCTGACTGGGCACATGCTGACTGCTGATTTTGTGTGGATGGTGCCAGCTGGCATCTGTTCTCTTCCACATGGAGCTCGTCTCAGACATTCTTCTCGCTGCGCCATCTCCAGTTGCCAATACACAGTGGTGCAGCCCCAGCAGCGTAGGAATGTAAACATACATGACAAACATCCTTTTATGTCCTCGTGGCATGACTCACAGGGTGGATATGCGCTCTGGGCTGTGTTGCCGTCTGTAAAAGTGCTTTGTTTTATTATTTCTTAACTCACTTCATTGGTTTAGCCTTTCGCTGAAAAGAAAAAGTCCCGTTCTCTTCACACAATCCTGCATATTACCAACAATTCCAGACAATTGTAAGCTTCTGTTGCTTTGCAAATATAGACCTTTGAATGTTTAAGTTTAATTCAAGAACTATTCTACTAAGACATATATAACGATTTATAGATATCAGTTTTAGTTACCCAACCTTATTATGTGTAAAGGTGAAAGAATGGGGGCAAAATGGGGTAAGGAACATAAAGGGGGGACACTCTCTCTTAATTTAGATCTATTCAGAATCGAACAGTCCGTACACATAAAGTATTATTGTAAAAATGAGGAGTTACATATTTATGGCCTTCAATACACACAAATGTTTCCTTAGTGGAGTGTATCTGCCTACTAGCCAAGCATCAATCATGTGATGATATTGACCACTGCTTGTTTTCAAATCAGTCTTCTCTGGTCAAAGTCGCTTTTTCGATCCAAGTTGGCCGGCTGTAATATATTCCCCAGCCAGAGCATTCTTGGCTGTCTGCCTGCACACCTTATTAGAAAAGTACTTTTTAATTTGATGTCTGACCTAAAGACCGATTTAGCTGTCTAGACAGCCTTGTGTTTTCCAAAACATTCATAATAAAAGTACATCCACATACATTTCTAAATATGCCGATGCTTTATGGACATCAATTGTCATCCATTGAACTGTTTGTGTCGTTCATGTATTGCTCCTGCCCAGCTCAGCTTGGGGTCGTAGGCAGCCCACTTCAGCCTTTAGCTCTTCACACTGGGGTGATTTCATTTTATTAGTGCACATGTTCCTAAAAAGTGGTACTGCGGTGCCACAACTAGTGAGCCAATCTGTCGCTTTACTTCTGCTTTCATTTTGTTTTATTTTGTGGTGGGTCCTTTGGTACATCACGTTTAGGCTGAGGTCTTTTTATTTTTTGTTACGTTTAAGCGTTTAATGCCTTTTGCAAAAAAATGTAAGCTTGCAAAGGCCAGACCTGTTGGCTTTGCCTAATCTTTCTGCAATTGACAGAACACCCGTGGTAAAATTACGAAGTAACCGCTCCATGCAAACAAAATGGAGATGTGGGGTAATCCGAAACCCCTGCAGTAGCCTGACCATGTTCTCAATCCATAAAAATCTACTTTCACTGCAGCATGCTTAGACACCCAAGAATGAATAAATCTAACTCGAAAGTCCAAGTGAGTGAGCACAAGGATTCTGTCCAGGTAGCCAGGGCTCAATGCTCTCTCCCCTCTCTTGACCAAATAGTGTCCCTTTGGGCAAGTCACTTCGCTGTGCCACAGTTGCCTTACCTGCCACATTTCGGGTCAACTAAAATCGGATGTGTTGCAGTACTTAATACTAGAAAAAAATAAGTGGGCTTTCATATGCCGCAAACAACTGGACTCAAAAGACCCAACTATATTTCCAGCTTTTCTTCTAGAAGAGGGATCTGTGACAAAGCTGCTGCCCTCCAGGGTCAGGCATGCATGCTCTTAACTCCTGCAAAAACCTCTGGACAATGGGCACATGGGACAGGAGGTTGGCTAATGCTGCAAGCATTATGCCATCCTTGCTCGGCCTAATGAGCTCTCGAGGGACTGCACCTTCCCCGGGGCTCGATTCTTAGTGATAATCTGTTGTTTTCCCTAGCACGGCCGTCTCAGTATTTATCGGTGACACCTTTTGCAAATTCTTTCCCTGCCACCCTTATACGCATTGAACTCACGCCATGCACTCGGTGTGGGAAGCCTTGAAGCGTGTCCCCCGGCCTGTGCCATGGATTAGTCGTGTTGTGTCACTCACAAGACAGCAGTGCTGTGTGGAGCCGGGACTGGTATCCTGGAGGCCTGTGCTGGAATAGAAAAGAAAATACTTCGGGATTCCCTCCATTGGGTGATGTGGTGTGAAAAGGGAAAGAGGGTGGCGTCAATGGGGGCAGAGCTTGACAGTCTGACCGTGTGTTTGTGTGTGTGTAAATATATATATATACTAGCGGCCCGTCCCGACGTTGTTCGGGTAAAAAAAGGCTAGGCCGCAATGGTTTTAGTATCATTGTACATTCGTCTCACATGATAAGAGACACATTTTGAAGCAGTGTCCCCAAAAGTCAGTTTTTCCAAACAGAGCATATTGAATCCCTTTCAAGGGAAACTGTTAGAGGCAGTTCAAAGGTAGAATGTGCTCTTTTCCCAGCTGTTAGCAAAGTGGCAGCTGTTCCAGATGAAGCAACAGCTAGAGCCAAATTCCCAGAAGATCGAACTTTGGCAAGTATGAGGTTGATTAGGTAAGTCTTTCCTGTGCCACCGGGGGCGTCTATGAACAATAGTTTGCCTTGCTTCTTTTCAACACTATCAACTATGGTGTTGTAGGCGAGTTGTTGATCGGGAACTAAGTTAGGCAAGTGTTGAGCAAGGTAGTTATTTAGCTCTGGAATATTGTGTGCGGTAGCGATATTGTGGTATCCAGTTAGGTTAGTTCGGACCGCTGGCGGCAGGCTGAAATCTTGTAAGGACTTCTCGCTTAATAGGTACAGTGAGTCTTCAATATCTATAAGTTCTTGGTTTATGATTTCATTTTTGATAGCAGCCCGTGCCGACGTTGTCCGGGTATGAATTGTTGCCGGCCAGTAGTATATTGTTTTGTAGGATTTCGTTTTGATAGCATTTCTTATCTGTGACAGGCCTGTGAAACGCTCCGATTCACAGTGCACTGCTGATGCACTTAAGAGTGCGCGTTCAGTAGTGTGTGAACTCGAGTTTCCCTACTTTATATTTCCTTGCAATATTATATAGCGCAAACTCGACAACATGGCATGAGCACAATTTACATTACAGAAGAACACATTCATTTGTGGTAGGGACGGGGAGACAAAGCGATTTGCCTGGAATCACAGGATGTTGAGCTGATGCCGAGATTAGAGCGTAGCTCCCCAGCTCTAAAGTTCGCAATTCTAGAACTTGTGGCGGGAGGTGTGTCTAAAAGTGTATGTTGGTGCTGACCATCAATGAGAGAGACCTGTGCATTTTTCAAATGGGTGGTGAAAAAAATATGAGTATGTTGCTGGAGATGTGGGCCGCCGTGCCACCAATGTACTTACCGGGGGAGGGTAAACACCGATTATTCTGCAACTTTCTTTCCGCATACCATCACTCCGCATAATTTCATTACGAAAGTACCATGACTCCGCAATGCCATTATAACGCATGGCATTACATTTTATATGCTTTTACTACGCATACATTTACAACAAAATTCGTTGTAAATGCATGAATGGTAAAAGCATGTTTTTTTAAATGTTTGGATATGGTAAGTATGGGTATAGGGGTATATGTTTTGGGGTACTGAGGTATATGTCATGGGGTGTTTGGCTATTTTAAGGGTTCAGATATAGTTTTGGGTTATGGGGTACAGGGGTAGTTTTAGGTTTTAGGGATAGGTATGGGTTTTGGGGTACAGGGGTATTTTTAGGGTTCAGGGCTAGGTTTGGGGTTTGGGGTACAGAGGTATTTTAAGGTTCAGGGGTAGGTTTGGGCTTTGGGGTACAGGGGTATTTTTAGGGTTCAGGGCTAGGTTTGGGTTTTGGGGTATATGGGTATTTTTTGGGTTCAGGGCTAGGTTTGGGTTTTGGGGTACAGGGCTAGGTTTGTGTTTTGGGGTACAGGGGTATTTTAGGGTTCAGGGGTAGGTTTGGGTTTTGGGGTACAGTGGTATTTTTAGGGTTCAGGGCTAGGTTTGGGTTTTGGGGTACAGTGGTATTTTTAGGGTTCAGGGCTAGGTTTGGGTTTTGGGGTACAATGGTATTTTTAGGGTTCAGGGCTAGGTTTGGGTTTGGGGGTACAGGGGTAGGTTTGTGTTTTGGGGTACAGGGGTATTTTAGGGTTCAGGGGTAGGTTTGGGTTTTGGGGTACAGGGGTATTTTAGGGTTCAGGGGTAGGTTTGGGTTTTGGGGTACAGTGGTATTTTTAGGGTTCAGGGCTAGGTTTGGGGGTACAGGGGTATTTTTAGGGTTCAGGGGTAGGTTTGGGTTTTGGGGTACAGGGGCATTTTAAGGGTTCAGGGCTAGGTTTGGGTTTTGGGGTACAGGGGTATTTTTAGTGTTCAGGGCTAGGTTTGGGGTACAGCGGTGGGTTTGGGTTTTGAGGTACAGGGGTATTTATAGGGTTCACGGCTAGGTTTGGGTTTTGGGGTATAGGGGTATTTTTAGGGTTCAGGGCTAGGTTTGGGTTTTGGGGTATAGGGGTATTTTTAGGGTTTAGGGCTAGGTTTGGGTTTTGGGGTACAGGGGTATTTTTAGGGTTCAGTGGTAGGTTTGGGTTTTGGGGTACAGGGGTATTTTTAGGGTTCAGGGCTAGGTTTGAGTTTTGGGGTACTGAGGTATTTTAGGGTTCAGGGGTAGGTTTGGGTTTTGGGGTATAGTGGTATTTTTAGGGTTCAGGGCTAGGTTTGGGTTTTGAGGTACAAGGGTATTTATAGGGTTCAGGGCTAGGTTTGGGTTTTGGGGTATAGGGGTATTTCTAGGGTTTAGGGATAGGTTTGTGTTTTGGGGTACAGGGTATATTTATAGGGTTAAGATGTGTTAGTGTTGGGGTATTTTAAGGAGTAAGGGTGGGTTATGATCATGGGGTGCAGGGGTATTTAAAGGGAGCAGGGTGGGATTAGCACACAATATGAAGCATGGCCACACGCCCCCAGTGTTTGTCACGCCCCCAGCACACGCCCACAGCACAACGCAGACACGCCCACAAGGGACTACTTTGCTGGCACGGTTCTTTTACCTTTTAAATGTATATGGTGGGCGTCTGTATAGCCTATGTCCTTCTGCTGCAACTGCCCTTTCCAACGCTGTATTGGGTGTTGTGATTGGTGCTGTGGTTCCTGAGATTACCCGCCTCAAAGGTTTGGGCTCTCTCTTTATATTATTAGTATGGATGTATATGTATATATATATATATATATGTATATATGTATATGTGTGTGCGTGTATGTTCTTCTCTCAAAACAAACCTCCTGATAAGGAAGAGGCTCGGACACCCAGGGTTTCTTGCAAGAAGTTTATTAGGCAAGTAGAAAAACGACACGTTTCGCCATTACGGCTTGGTCACGATGTAACGCTTTAATGGCGAAATGCGTTGTTTTTCTACTTTCCTAATAAACTCCTTGCAAGAAACCCTGGGTGTCCGAGCCACTTCCTTATCAGGAGGTTTGTTTGGAGAGAAGAACACATATATATTTACACACACGTGTGTGTATATGAATTTTAAAAAAAAAAAACAATTCTGAAGGGAAATTGGCAATAAGGACATATGTGACAGCAAATCTGTTCTAGTTTTCTAAATTGGACACAGAGGCTGCATTTTTAAATATCTTACAGCAGTGGTTCCCAAACTTTTGACTCCTGAGGACCCCTATTGAGTCACTATTGGAAGCCAAGGACCCCCAAATACTTTGTACGATTTTAAATTTCAAACATTACAACAGTAGTTTGAAAAAAGTAAACACACACTTGTGCACACCAAACAAATACTCGAATCACTAAAGAAGGGGAGACCCGAGCATATTCGCCGCCACCGCCGAGAGTCAGCAACACTTACCAGAGCCCGGGAGAGTGTCAGAGGACGCTGCCCACATCGCCGCCACCGCCGCCAAGAGTCAGAACACACCAGACTCCGCGCCGCCGCTCCGGGAGACTGCAAATCCCGGCAGGCACCGCGGCGGCGCGTCTGAGTGACGCGGCAGCGCCCTGAGAGCGCCAACGACCACAGCATAAAGGACGAGCACCCCGGCAGAGCGGGGGAGACCCGAGCATATTCGCCGCCACCGCCGAGAGTCAGCAACACTTACCAGAGCCCGGGAGAGTGTCAGAGGACGCTGCCCACATCGCCGCCACCGCCGCCAAGAGTCAGAACACACCAGACTCTGCGCCGCCGCTCCGGGAGACTGCAAATCCCGGCAGGCACCGCGGCGGCGCGTCGGAGTGACGCGGCAGCGCCCTGAGAGCGCCAACGACCACAGCATAAAGGACGAGCACCCCCGCGTCGCGGGACGCCCGGGGCGAAGCCCGGGCAAAGGGCGGGCCCTCTACGGCCCTCATCGGCACGAAGTGGCAGGGGCAGGGCCAGGAACCCTGTCAGAAGCAGAAGAGGCAATCTACGGACCAAGTAAGACTGATTTGCTGTTAACTTCCCCTCGTTTACCCTTAGCTGCTTAGGCTTTGCACCATACTAGCTATAATGTCGAAAAAGAACCAAGTACTACAAGCTAATAACATGAAGAACTATCTGGTACAGACTGTGGAAAAAATCAACTCACAAAGGAGAGAATCATTGGGTCTTAGTCAGTCACCTGACTTACGTTGCTTATCCCCCTCCTTAACCCCATCACCTGAGGATATAGTCTCTTTACAGACTTTCCCTGATGCTAGCCTCATGTGTCCCACAACACTGGAATCCGGACCTGTGACCAGTAATGTACCATCCGGATCTGGTTCCGAGGTTCTCTTAGTGGACCTCGGGAATCAAGCGGACAGTGATGTGGACCAGGAAATTCTTGCATCTCCCACTGATGATGACACCTCAATCACTGAACTTCCCTCTCGTTCGGATTCCGGGAAAAAGAAAAACCCGCCTAGGCGGGGTGGACTAAGATCTGGGACTAGGAGGAAGAGGGTAAATACCCCAAAAGCTCCTCCCAAGGAGACTCGAGGGGGACGGGCAAAGCCTACTAATAGTTTTGACGAGGACTTATTTGATAGACTCACTGAGTTAATTGATTCGAAAATTAAAACCATTGTTAAGCCTCTGCTCTCTAAAATTGATAAACTTCAATCCGAGATTAAAAAGTTGGGAGGGCAGATGAACAAACTAACTGAGGGAGTTGACTGTGTTATGACAGCTGTGGTAAATATGGGTATCAGCAGAAGGCAGGATGATGACCAAGAGAGGGGGAATCCAGTGGTAGCACCAAGTAATCCACCACCCCAGCTTCCTGACCAACCCATTAGCGGTTCTGGTACTAGCAGAGGGGAGGGCTCTTTAACGGTTGAGATACCCCCTGCTCAAGATCAACCAACTGACCCACTTCAATTTATAGTTGAAGCCTCCCCTGTCGTTCTAGTTCTGGCTAACGTTCCACCATTAGAAGCTGGCACTGAGGAATCCTCATCCTCCCTGTCTAATAAAGCCCTACAGTGGCTTACAACGAATATGAGATTAGCTCCAGGGGGTGGGCTGCAGTTGGCCCAGGAAATTAAAACAGCCAAAAGGGTCTCATGGCTGGGCAATCGCCCTAAAAAATTCAAGGGGGATTGTGTAGCAGTAAGTTTTACTCACACAGGGGTGTTACCCAACATCCTAACCAACTTACTCCCACCACAACGCAGGAGGGGCTCTGTTGTACCGTTGACACTTAAATTCTTTTACGGTGAACAACAGAATGTCACATACCCTAAAACACCAGCCTTTGCTTGGGATTCTAACCCTGATATACATCATAGATGGGGTTTTGAACACACTCGTAACACTGTGAATTATTCAATACCCCAAGGGTTTCAGAATCCTTTTGCTCAACCCTTCTTACTGTCCAACCGCTTTGCACCCCTTTCATCTTTAGACCATAATGATTGACTGCAGTCAGAACACCTTGTAAAGTCTAGGGCTAATGTGCCTGTCTTTAGTATTCTTACCTGGAATATTGCCGGCATTAAGTCAAAGGCAGATAATGCAACCTGGTTAAACTTTATATCTAAGTATGACATTATCGCCTTTCAGGAAACTTGGGACACTAACAACACCTTTTCTCTTGATGGCTTTAGCTACTTTAGTATTCCTGCCGTGGCTAGCTCAGCAGGAAGGGCTAAGGGGGGCCTGATTAGCCTGTTTAAACTTGACATTAAGGGCTGCCTCAAGTTACTAGTCTCAGGTTCAGAACATTGCCTTATTGTTGAATTGTCTCGTGCTGAGTCTCCTAATATTTTGTTTATTAATTTTTATAACTCCAATGCTGCCGATTGCACGTCATATAGTCTCGGTAGATTGGATGATTTCCTGTCAGTCTATAGTGAGGATGTTAATGTATTCGAAATCATCTTTTTAGGGGATTTTAACATACATCCTTGTTTACTATCATGTGTTTGTGATGACGTAGACTCCCCCCCCGAACAGTGCAATGGTTCATCTGGCGCACAACAAGCAGGGGGATTGTCTAGAGAATTTTCTTGCGAGATGGAACCTATATGAATCAAGTTGTGGGGAGGGGGAGGTTAGGGCCCCTACTTTTAAGGGCTCAGACAATGGCTCTATCATTGATTACATTTTTATCTCTGCATGTTTTTTATCTAATGTTTTTATGTACAGAACTGTGATATCTGCTTTTAGTGACCACAACCCAGTTTCTCTCGACCTAGGAGAGGGTGAATTATTAGGACGCATCCATGGTTCGACTTTTATAGATGGACCACTTAAAGTTATTGACCAAAGACGTAGGCTTAAATGGGATAGTATAACCCCAGAACCTTTTATTCAGGAAGTTTTGTTAGAGGCTGAGGAAGAGGTTGGGGTTTGCCTATCGAGTGATGCCAAGGATGGGGATGTCATTCTCGCATTTACCAACATATGCTGTAAGATAAACGCTAGGCTCTCTGTGATCAGCAAGACCAAGACAAAACCTCCTAAAAGATGGTTTGATCATAGTTGTTCCCTAGCACATTCTGTGCTGCTTAACGCTCTTAAATCCGACCCAAAGGATCGCGACCTTATTAGGACTAGCAGGGCCTTTTACAAAAAAGCCATTGCAGCCAGAAAGAAAGAGCTTAAAGATGAAGCTTGGGCGCAACTTACAGACCCAGCCATAATAAAAAATAGTGGGGAGTTCTGGAGAATTGTTAATCAACCCCTTCTTACAGGCGATGATAACTCCCCCCTGGAAACAAATATCCCAGATCAGGACTGGATCCAACACTTTAGAGACATATACTCAGGCCAGTTTTTAGCCGAGAACAGTGCTTATGAAGAGTCAACTACTATATTGGGTAACCACTTGCACTTTGAAGTTGAGGAAATTTTAGTCGCCATTAATCGCACTTTGATAAAAAAGGCACCGGGACCGGATGGTGTTCCGGCTGATGCCTTTAAATGCTTCCCCAACTTCTGGTCAAGACTGCTTTGCAGGGTTTTTAACGCCTTAAATCGTGATAATATTCCTGAGTCTTGGAAAACCTCAACTATTATCCCGGTTTTTAAAAAAGGCAATAGGCAGGACCCTGCATGCTATAGGCCCATTTCATTGATAGACTCCTCTGTTAAGATTCTAGGGAGAGTGCTATTAGCGAAACTGAATGAATGGGCCACTGAGAATAACATCTTGAGCAACGTGCAATATGGGTTTAGACCCAAGAGAAGCACCCTGGACCAGTGCCTCAATCTTCACCTACTGATTGAAAAATACACCAGAGCCAAGGATGGGTCCATGTACCTAGGGTTCATGGACCTCTCCTCCGCATTTGATATGGTCAATAGATCCAAGCTCTGGGGTAAACTGGTCGAGATGGGTCTGGACAGATCAATAGTCAACTTACTGTCCGACCTCCATTCTGGCCTGTCTGCTAAAGTTAGAGTCTCCACTGATGGAAGATGTACTGAAGTGTTTGCTTCTGAAAGGGGAGTCCGTCAGGGATGCATCTTGGCACCTTTATTGTTCACGTTGTATGTGAATGCCTTAGAGCCCGCCCTAAGTAAAGTTAGAAGCGACATTCCACGTGCAGGGGAACAGGGTATACCAGTTCTACTGTACGCGGATGACGCGGTGCTACTGGCTCGAACAGGAGTGGGGCTACAACGGCTGTTGGATGCTTTCGAATCCTTCATGGGTTCTTTAGACCTGAAAATTAATGCAAAAAAATCCCAGGTCATGTTTATGGGGCGGGCCTCAAGGAAAACCCCCATAAAACTTTTTTCTGTGGAAGGGAAAAACTTGCTCAGGTTACTTCTTTCCCCTACCTGGGGATCACCTTTGACGAGAAAGGTAGCTGGGGCCCTCATGTAAAAAGTAGAGTAGCTACACTGGCCAGAACTTCCGCTGCCCTTCATGGCTTTTCAAAAAGACTGGGGGGCAGGCCTTTTGAAGCTATTAGCAAAATATACAAAGCTAAATGTATCTCTGTAGCTTCATACGGGAGCTCCCTTTGGGGGTATAAAAGAGTTGATCCCATTCAGACCGCGGAAAACAGATTCTTTAGATCAGTTTTGGGCGTCCCGCAGTCAACCCCATCTTATACTGTCCACCAGGAGTTAGGAGAAGGCTTCATTAGCGATCTGGTTAGAATAGCCCCATTAATCGCATGGCTCAAGTTGTGGCTCAATCCTGAAATTCCCCTTAACCATTCCATAATAAGGGACTGTCTGACCCTAGACAATGTACACAGGATTGGATGGTTAAAGTACATCAAGGACAGTTTTTGTAGGCTGGGGAGGCCTGAATTATACACAGCCACTGACTCCATAACATCCAATGACGTTGTCCTCACCAAGGCTGCTATGAAGGAGCTTCTTTCCCTGGAGAGGGAGGAAGTCGAGCTAAAGAAACCCTGTGTTAGGGCCAGCCTCCTGTTGGCTATACCTAGTGGTCCTGACAACTATCTCAATGTGGTGACTAATCCTTATCATAGGTTCATTTTAACCCGTTTTAGACTTAACCTGATTCATTTTAACTTGGGTTTTTATTCCGAGTGGAGTACCCCTGAAAAGGCCCCGCCCTGTCCTTGTGATCTTTTTTCAGATCAGAGCACAATGCACTTTATAATGTTCTGTAGCTATTATAATGATGCCCGGAGGTTGTTTCTCGTTCCTATACTTAAGGAAGCGGGATTTATTCTGGTCCGACCTGCCCTTATTTACCTACAAATGTTGCAAACCCCCAGGATCATGTTTTTTGTGGCGAATTTCCTGGTAAGAGCAATAAGAAGCAGGAATACCAGACTTAAGAGTACAGATTCGTTTATTAATTAGTCTGGCTGTTGGCAACCTCAGGTTAACGGATATTAGATCACAGTGTGTCAGGGCTTGTAGTTACCTTAGTAGAATATTCATGCGGGGATCATCCCTTGGAATATTGCACTTTATTATGCACTTTAGTATTAATGCACTTTATTACTACGTAACCACAAAGTTGTAACAATTTGTAACATGGTACATTGATTTTTATCTGAAATGTTCTTTTTAAATGTTTTAACTGTTTTTAACCGTTTTTACTCATGCCATTTGTTGTCTGTTTTTATGCCATTGTCTTTGTATGATATTAAGTTATCGCAATAAAGAACTTTGACTGACTGACACTAAAGATTTTAATATTTTATATAGAAAGAATTCGCAAAATCGAAATCTTTTAATGGGATGGTTAGTGCTGCATCTCGGCAACTAACTTTTCAATATTTGGTTCCATTTCGCAGTATGAGGCTCCTGCCAGGGCCAAACTGGAAACCCAAAGCCGCCCTGGCAAATGTTGTCAGACCAGTCCCAGTAATAAGTGCAGTGAGTGAGCCTGGCCAATGCAAAGCAAACTTTGGGGGCTCTCCCACCAGGGAAATTTGGGAAAAAAATGGTGCATTCTGCAACACATTTGTCATTATATATTGAATTTTCTTTTAAAGCATAGTAAATGATGACCTTACTATGCACCAATACAACAATCCTTTTGGGGCTCTTTTGTGAATCCCTCACTATCACTCTCCAACAGTCCCTCTGTTCTCTCAAAAGCCCCTCTGTCACATGTATTTCATTTGTTTTATAGCATCTCTCAATCAAGTGTAGGGTGTCAGAGCACTTTACATCAGATACATACAGAGACAATGAATCGTACGTGTGTTAATCGGTGTATAGAAAATGTTATGTTATATAAGCCAAAGGGGACTTTGAGGTGTAGAATTCACATGTCATTCATTCTGGTGAGCATTTTTTTAGAGTGATTGGTCTGGAGAAGCACAACATCTTGACACAGAATGTAACATAGGGGTTAGCTTTGACTTTAATTATAACAGTTTAATTCTACTCAAACAAACCTTTTTGGCATTATGAGGATTATGAAAGACTGGGGAAAAAAAGATAGCATACTAACTTGTACCACGCAGTTTGCATGCAGCTGTTTGATGGCAGGTCATAGCTTCAGGTGCTAGATTATGATTGTAACTCATAAACTGCACAATAACAAAAGAATCTCTGTGACAAAAGCAGTAACCCACTGAGCCATGCACATAAACTACTGTTTTTTTTTAATGCATGGTACACCTTCTTTGCAGCAGGCATATTGATCCTCTGTGCTACCTTAGATGAGTCAAACCTGCTACTGAACAAAACACGCATCCTTCTCCAGCAAGTACATTAATCACTAGATGTTATCTTGACACTTTTATAGTTGCCTGAAAACTACAGATTATTCAAGGAACTTTGCAGTGCTTTTAAAACTGTTGCTTGCGGACCGCCTGGGAATGCGTCACGGACCCCTGGGGGTCCGCGGACCACAGTTTGGGAAACACTGTCTTACAGGGTTAAGACCCTAGGGGGCAGAGATATTTGTGTGCCTAACAGTTTTGATGGGAATATAATAGTGGTAAAATAACTCTAGTTTTTAGCAGCAGTCCCGGGAGATTTCTATGGTTATCCAGTCACAATTTTGACTCCTAAAGTAGCATAGTGGATTAATGTGCCTGCTGCAAAGTAAAGCACATTATGCAACATTGTGATCACAGGTTTGTATTTTATGTAGCTAGGGAAGTGAGTTACTGCTTTTGACATTTAGATCATGTTGTTTCTCCCAGTTCATAAGTTGCAATCCTTCTGAGATAGATCAGTGATCAATTTACTGGCACCAAGGAGCTGTATGCAAACTGTAACTTATTTTTAGATCCTTACTTTGTATCTGTTCTAATATTTTGAAAAAGGGTTCCTTTGGAAAATAATAAAATCTGGTTAGTACAGACAACTGCATTGGATTTTATATCTAGAGTTTGCTTCTCCCAACCATTTACACTTCGCATCTAACGTCTAAAAGTATGGGCGATATGTAATTTCTACCCCCTATACAACTCACTGTCTTTTGTAACATTTCCTGTAAATTTTTGTACACACTTGTATTATTTATTGTGCCACTATGATGTAATGCGCTTTGACATTCTGCAAAGGGATGAGTAGTGCTATGAAAGAATTAATAAAAAAAAATAGGTGCTTTTAAATCATTTATGTAATTACTCATATGCTGCTAAATCTTGCATTCTTACGCTGAATGCACATCTTACTTAGGTGATTGAAATATTTTTTTTTTTTTTAGTTCAGTAATTTTTTATTGAAAATAAGACATATATATATACAAGGTACAGAGTAAAACAACATGGGGGATTAAACGGATTCCAATTCATAGTTTTTTAGGTCGAACCTGGGCAGCGCATGCGCTGCGAGCAGTGCTTTAAATGGGAAAAAAATACTTCAGGTGCTCATTTAAATAGGGCGTGGGCGTGGCCAAAGGCAAGACGGGACATACTTATTGACTTCTATACTAGTTGCATCACATACCAAAACACATGAGAAATCTTTTTTATGAACAAAATAGGTTAAATCGTTACACAAAACAAAAGACTAACGCAGTGATATTTTAACATTTCCATGTTTTGGAATATTTGTAGCTTGAATACTGTTATTTGCTGTTACTTGTCCCAATACAGTATATTCTCGAGCATGCAGACACACACAGAAAGAAAAAAGCAGATGTGCACACACAACATTCCACACATTTCCTTTAATATTCCCCCAAGAGTGTCTCAATGTCCTCCCTCATTTCTCTAATGGGTAGTGTATGCAGAGATCTGCCAATACATCCCCTGGATAGGCACTCCGTAGTAGATCAATGAAATTGATTCAAAAATGTTTTCCACTTTCAATGCTTTTATTTAGCAAAAGTAAGTTCAATTGAATATTAGTTGCATATCAATTGGCGACATATATTCCATATGGGTTATTCTATGAACAATCATCTCCAATGCATTTCGGGCGGGGGCCCTTGATCACGGAGCGCTGTGGAGGAAGGCGAAAGGGACTAAAGTAAGTGGGGGTGCGGTCATAATGCTGGTCTTACTGGTGAACTATCAGTGGTGGTGCTGTGACATGGACTTCATATGAATGCGTAAGTGCTCGTGGTGCTAAGTGAGGGTAGGGGTTGTGAGAGGACGTTAACGCATGTGATTAATAGGACCGCGTAGGGCGGACAGCGTGCTAATAGGCGTGCAATAGCAGGAGCTCGGACTTACTTCATAGTAATGGGAGGTAAAGCATACCGTCCATATGCTTGCTGGTAGCGATGCGCGGGGTGCGCGGAGTGTGCGTTGGTAAATAAGACTAAGGCGTGTGACGTGGGGTGAAGTGGTGGAAACAGACAACGGATCAAAACTTGAAAGGTGAAACGGATGAACGAAAAAAGTGCGTTCATCCGTTTCACCTTTCAAGTTTTGATCCGTTGTCTGTTTCCACCACTTCACCCCACGTCACACGCCTTAGTCTTATTTACCAACGCACACTCGCCGGCACCCCGCGCATCGCTACCAGCAAGCATATGGACGGTATGCTTTACCTCCCATTACTATGAAGTAAGTCCGAGCTCCCGCTATTGCACGCCTATTAGCACGCTGTCCGCCCTACGCGGTCCTATTAATCACATGCGTTAACGTCCTCTCACAACCCCTACCCTCACTTAGCACCACGAGCACCTACGCATTCATATGAAGTCCATGTCACAGCACCACCACTAATAGTTCACCAGTAAGACCAGCATTATGACCGCACCCCCACTTACTTTAGTCCCTTTCGCCTTCCTCCACAGAGCTCCGTGATCAAGGGCCCCCGCCCGAAATGCATTGGAGATGATTGTTCATAGAATAACCCATATGGAATATATGTCGCCAATTGATATGCAACTAATATCCAATTGAACTTACTTTTGCTAAATAAAAGCATTGAAAGTGGAAAACATTTTTGAATCAATTTCATTGATCTACTACGGAGTGCCTATCCAGGGGATGTATTGGCAGATCTCTGCATACACTACCCATTTGATGATTTAATGGTGTTTGGACGGATAACACCACCCTGACTGCGCACCCAGAACTTCTTGTCGCAACGACCAACACATACATTTAGCTTACGCTGTGCACCGCCTATTTTCTATTTTTGAACTCCCTCATTTCTCTCACACAAACACACACACGTAAACAGACACAGATGAACAGACACACACACACACAAAAATCAGGTGGGATTAAAAGCCATTTGAACCTCCTTACCTCCCATGGCTTTCTCAATTGCACTGTCACCGGGCTGCCCGATTCCTTTCAACACAGTGTGATGGTGAACACCCAGGCTATCATTCACATGAGCCCCCACTGAACAGTTCAGCGGGGGTCTGGCACACAGCTACAGAAGTGTTTTGACTGTCATAGACAGATTACCAGCTCTAGCAGCCAATGCGCCTATCCTTTGATGGTTACCGGTACTCTCCTCAGCAGAAGAGAAGTGCCGGTACTCGGAATGATAAAAAATATTTAACTTGTTACAAACGGAGAGCTCTTCACGGGCCATGGGAGACGGAAGAGAGCAACTCAGCAATGCCTTCAAACATTTGGAATGCAATAGGTCTCGCATTTGCGAGAGTTTAAGCAATTGGCATTGTAAATTACAATGCCTTTTATTTGTTTTAAAAACCTAAACATAAATAAAAGGCCTTGTCATTTACAATGCCAATAGCTCAAACTTGCATAAATGTGAGACCTATTGCATTGCAGATGCTTGTCTAATGTGGTTATGAAGTGATAAGCCATGTACCTTTGTTTCCCTCTGTTGCATTAGCATCTACGTAAAAGACTCCAGATAGCTCCCAGCTAGGGTGATATATGAGCAAAAGAAGGGCTGATGGCCATTCAAATCAGGCTTTTTTTTAACCTGGCTGGAAGTAAAAAATAAGAAAGCCTGGAGGTTGCTGCTCTGAATGGATTGGAATGCAGATTTGGGCACTGTTGAATAATGCCCCATGTCAGTTAATGATACAGGACAGGTTCGGCATGTTCCTCTGCCCTGGGTGGGCAGGGTCCCAGTCCTGGATCAGAAATAGCTGCTGGAGCCGGGATCCGGTGGGATCCACTTACCTTTCAGCACTGCCGTTGGCCTTTGCTGGCGCAGGCCTGCAATCCAGCTGTTGCATCATGGCAGGACAGGTCTATTGTAAGGTAGGGGTAAATGTTCAGCACCTGTGTGTGGCAAAGGTCATCCCAGACGGCAATAACCTGCACAAATGAGGATGGGACTGAAAGGCAAAATACCAGATTGATTATGGCTTATTAAATGTCTTTTCTATGTAGAACTTCATCATTTGACTATATTGTATTGTATTGTAATTGCATTTATATAGCGCTTACTACCCCTGACGAGGCGTCGAAGCACTTTTTCGGCGGGTAGCACGCTACTCCGGGACCCACAGAGGATTAGTTTGAAATTAGTATAGTGAAACATGCAAGTACATTTTAAGTGGTGGATAGGTTAGTCAGTTATTTGGATTTGGAATGATAGCAGAAGGATAGAGTAGGACAAAGGTTAGTATTCATTTACGCTCGCTTGTTGACGCATGCTATTCAGGGAGCCTATAAAGGATTAGTGGTGAATTATTATGGTGAAATATGAGGTAATTTCAGTGGCGGATATTAGTCTGTTACTTGGAGTGAGAAGGATAGCGGAGGGATAAAAGGGGAAGAAATATTTGTATTCATATAGCACTTGTTACCCCTGATGGGTGTTGAAGCGCTTTTTTGGCGAGTAGCACGCCACTCCGGAACCCATAAAGGATTCCTGTTGAAAATTAGTATAGTATAAATATGAAGTAATTTGAGTAGTAGATATGTTATAATGCTAGAATAACGCCAGAGCATGATGCTAACAAAAATAACTTGCTTTGCATGGGGCTTGCTAACAGTTTCATTATTAAATTCTGCACAGAACAGGTTTACTAGTACTCCCATTGAATGGTTCTCCGTTTATTGTTTTCCTAAGAAGGAAAGGCTGACTTGGTACTGCCTGGATTCGGGCCTGGCTTGCAAAGCACAGACGGTTCCCAGCAGGGAGCATTTAACTAATTGCTCCACCTTGCCTAGCAGCTATTTAAACTTGTCTTTAGAGAATAAAGTCAGAAGGATTGATGAAGCTAAAAAGCAGTTTCCCTGTAGCATTCACTGTCCTAGAGGGATTAGAGCCCCTTAAGGCCTTGCTGGGTGCACCCCAATCATTCTCCTCCATCTTGTCAGTTGCAGCCTCCCTGTGCCCCAGATTGCAGTGAGCAGAATCCAGGAAGTGGTAAGGAGGCAGACTAGTGCTGTCTCTTCCCCAAAACAAAAGTAAAAAAAAAAACGATTTTCCCTTTCTGTGATTTCTGTCTTTGCCTGTGGTTGTTACAGTTTAAAAATTGTAGTTTTAACCTGCCTGTGATTGGATATTTTATCACCTGTTTTGTGTTTTAAAATTGTGTTTTTTCCTGCCCGTGATTGCTTCCATTTAATGTGTTGAATTGTGGGGTTTGCTGTCCAAACTCTGTAGTTTTCCCTCTCATTGCTGATGACTTTCAGTTTTCCCTCCAAATCTCTCCTTTGCTCTGTGTTAAGACCTGTATGTTAAAACCGTGCACCCCCAGCCACCAATTTGTGTTCACAAGCCATGGAAACCAGCCCCCTGCCTCCACCCCCCATAACCCCCCCCCTTTCCCCAGCAAAACAGGTATATTCTACATCAGAGGGTGCTTCTGTGAGCTGTTTAAACTGTGTTTACTAGGGACTGTGCACTTCTTTTTTTGGCCAGTAGAGGGAGTAAAGTTTTATTCAAACAGGATTGTTAGATTTCTAGTTAGTGAGGCCTTTACCTGCAGAAGTCCAAAGTGTGGATTGAGTCTGTCTGTCTAGGAGATTCTGAACAGGAAACACAGCCTCCAACTCCCTGGCCAGCAAACCTTGTCTGAGGTCGCTGGGACCTTATATGGTCTGATGTTTGGTACATGTGTACACTGATTGGTGGCTGTACCTGATGTTTCTATTGGATTAGGGTTAGTGTCCTCATTGGTTGGGTATTTGAGTGTTCTGATTAGTTTCTGGGTCTGTGATTCAATCAATATAGGGTTGGAACTAGGGCTAGGGCTACTGGTAGTGCTAGGGCCTCTATTGTACATAGAGATTAGGATTTTTGAACTGATTGGGTGCTTGGACTAGGGCTAAGATTGGCTATAAGGTCCTGGTCTCCTATTGGTTCTAGATTTTTAGGGCTAGTGTGATTAGATAGTGTTAGGGCTAGGGTTCCCATTGGCTGACCTGATTACTAGGGCTTTAAAAGGCCAGGCTTAGGGCTTCTCAGCTAAGGGGGTCTCAGCTAAGGGCAGAGAGGACAAGGGCAGTTGCCTGTTTGAGCCTGTTCGAGACTGACCAGGGCCAGAAATGCTGCCCAATATACATACCTCCATTATGCATCTATATACTGTCAATGTACTTATGGATCTATATATTTATCACTTTCTTCTAATTTAGAATTTCCAATGCACTTCACTATTTCTCAGCCTATACTTTGCTCAATATATCCTCTACATCCACTCTCATTTTCCCCAAACCCCATACCACCACTATAATCCCCAAAATAACCCTTTCTAGATTCTCTCCTATTCTACCCCTCCTTGCATCATCTTGCACCTTTTTTTTTTTTACTGTACTGATCCCCCAAAACAAACCTTTCTAAACTCTTCCCTCTTTTCTACCCTTCCCCAACCCATCTCAATCCAAATAACTGACTAACATAGCACCACTAAAATTACTTTCATGTTTCACCATACTAATTCAAAACAAATCCTGATGGGTTCCAGAGTAGTGTGCTACTTGCGCTTCAAAACCCCATCAGGGGTAGCAAGCGCTATATAAATACAAACCTCTTTCCCTTCACTATCCTACCACCTACCCTTCTCTACCAAAATAACTTAATAACATATCCACTACTCAAATTTACTTAATATTTTACTATACTAATTTTCAACACTAATCCTTTGAGTTCCATAGTGGCATGCTACTCGCCAGAAAAGCGCTTCAACATCCATCAGGGGTAACAAGTGCTATATGAATGCAAACCTTTCTTCCCCTTTTTATACCTCCGCTATCTTTCTCACTCCAAATAACTGACTAATATCCACCACTGATATTACTTTCATATTTCACCATATTAATTCACCACTAATCCTGTATGGGCTTCCTGAATAGCATGTTTCAACACCCCATCAGGGGTAACAAGCGATATATAAATACAAACCTTTTTTTCCCTCTATCCTTCTGCTATCATTCCAAATCCAAATAACTGACTAACCTATCCACCACTTAAAATGTACTTGCATGTTTCACTATACTAATTTATCACTAATCCTCTATGGGTCCCGGAGTAGCGTGCTACCCGCCAAAAAAGCTCTTCGACGCCTCGTCAGGGGAAAGTAAGTATTTTTCTTTGCACAATTAATTAAAATCATTGCAATTCATGCAAAACAGTTAAAAACACTGTCCATATTATGCTTTTTTTTAAAGGTATTAATGGGAGCAAGGTGGTTCATAGCTGGTTGGGCAAAGGTTCCTAGTGATCGTCTTCTGTTAACAGGAAATTAATCTCCGTCATGAATTTTACAAAGCGGGCGGCCATCTGAGCTGAGTCACCCCTCATACACTCCTAGAGCTTCTTGGCATGTCCGGATGTTCAGGGTCCGCCAAATTGGACGCAACAACAAGGTTCGTAAAGGAAGTAAGGTTCTGCAGATGCACAGGATGTGGATTAAGTTCTCTTCCCCGCTCTTACAGAAACGGCACTGTGTGGACTCATCTTCCTTGAATCTCCGGTCCTACTTATACGCCCTCATCGGGATTAGGCCAATACGTAATCTCATTAGATGATGTTTCACTTGTGGTTTCATGGATGACAACAAATAGTTTGGTGGAATTTTATGGCCATATAGTTTTGAGGCCCAAGTGCCATGGGAGAGATTATTCACGGTTAGAGCATCATGTTTGAGTGACAAGATCTTTGCTTGTTTGGTCAAGATTTTTGTGATTGGCCCTATAGGCAGCAAGCTCGTCCATATGTCTTGAGCCTCTAGTGCATCCAGGCAAAATGTTAAACATTGGTTCCAGGGAGTGCTAGGGTTGTTTAATAGAGACCATATGCAGCTCTTTAGTGTGAGATCACGGGCCTTTTTGGTTTTTAAACAATAGGCAATAATTCTTGCTTTCATTACCCAATGTTGGGATGACAAAGAGAACTCCATGCGGATTTGGGCATGAGAGGTCGAGTTGGGTAGATGGAACACGCTGCGAAAGCACATTGACTGGGCTCTGTCAAGCCAGGTGATGCATTTTGTCTTTAAAGGTTATGATGCCAAAGGTTATTGTCGGCAAAAATTTGGCGCCCATCACCCTAACTAGTGGTTAAAAGTCTGGAGAGTGAAGGGCTTTCTTGGTTATTACAAAAGCCCCCTCTAAGCTGCGAGCCACTCCCTGCATAGCAGTGATGTGCTGCGCTGGTCTCCCTTTGTGATCTATCCAAATTCCCAGATACTTGTATGCGGTCACTATCTCTATTGGCTTCCCTTCAATTTACCAGGAGAGCTTTCCTGCTCGTGAGCACAAAACTATCATTGACTTAGTTTTGGTGATGTTGATCTCCAAAGCGTTTGTTTTGCAATACTGGGACAAAGAATCTCAAAGTCTTTGAAGTCCCACCTGGGTTTGATCGAGGAGGATCGTGTCGTCCGCATATTGCATTGATTTGAATTTTGGTAGATTCAATTTGTGGTGGAAATGCTCGGGAGAGGGCCAGGCACTCGGGCAGGTCTGCTAAATATAGAACGAAAAGTCAAGGAGCTTATCCCTGCTTTAAGCCTCTGTTAGTCATGATTTTATTGGTGGTTGACCATCTCGAGGAAACTCTTATTTTACCCAGGTGTCGGTATATAGGGCTATGAGAGCTTTCAGAAGGGGCTGCGGGATGCCCCATTCTGGTAACTTTTCCCAAAGTTTGGGGCGAACTACACTGTCAAAGGCTTTTGGGAAATCAATGAAACCCAGATATAACGATTTTCCTTTGGTCGCGAGTGTGCTTTCAATCATGTGAACTAGACAGATCAAATTATCTTCAATGTGGCAGCCCTTTTGGAATCTGGTTTGTGTGAAAGGTAGTCATTTACGATCTTCCACCCAGGTTGGCAGTTCTTGGAGTAGAACACTTGCATATGCCTTCCCTTACACGTCAAGAAGGGCTATCATCCGATAATTGTTGGGTACAGCCTGCAAGCCTTTTTTGTGGAAGGCAGACGAGAAGCGATCCTCACCAAGAATCCGGAATGAAGCCACCCATTCTGGTTACCTCAAATAAAGTGGCCAGCAGAGTGGCCCACTTATGTGTGGATACTTTGTATATCTGTGTTGGTATGCCATGTGGGCCTGGTGCTCCTCCTGGGCGCATTTTATGTATTATAAGTGCAATTTGGTTTGAGGTTATCTTACTGGTGGGTTCCGCTTCAAGATTGGAATTAGTGTGATTGAAACTAAGGAGGATTGGCCATTTGGGACATGCTGGTTCTACATAGAGTGCTTCAATGTGGGCCTCCCATTCAGCAGGAGAGATATTAGTCACTGTGGGGGGTTGGGAAGAACTAACACCTTTGTTTACCCAACTAAAGAATCGTCTTTGATCCTTTGATTTTATAATTTCATTGGCTTTTGCCCAGTGACGTCTTCTTTCATCCTCTGAGAAATGAACCTTGCTTTCCTATATTCCTTTCGAGTGATCGATATTTGATCTCATAGGTATTTGTAATCTGTGTCATTATAGGCATGCCTGCGCAGTAAGTTATTTAATTTGCGCTTTATGCTCGTAAGTTGCTTATGTTCAGAGAGACGAGATGTTATTGGGGTGCAATTCTTTGGACTTTCGATTATCTTTGGCTGTTTCCCAAGACAATGCAGTCAGGGGTAGTAAGCGCTATATAAATAAAATTGCAATACAATACAACCTGTGCCATGTTTTACCACTAGGGCCAGAGAGCCTCCGGTCCTATTGCAGTCCGCTTGAATAATCGCACAACTGCAGCCCAGTCCAGTTTCCCAAGTTCATGTGTGATGTGCTGCCGCACTACAGGTTTTTTTCGTTGACTTCTGGGACTTGTAGTCTTGTTTATTCCATTATAAAACGATTACATGTCCTAGATTCCAAAGAAAAAAAACAATGGACTGGAGAAGCACATTCGCATGGACCTGGGAAACTCTGCAGCAGTGCCACTCTCTTTGTTGTCCTCACTCTCCAGGGGTAGATGGGATGAAATTCAGGTGGATTCTGAGGAGCTTGTGTTTGAAGCAGTCCTAAACTGGGTGAATCTCTCAAAGAAGGCACTCCTTCATTATAAGTGCATAAGACTTGTCACTCCCAGATATATCTCTGGTGCCATTGATGTGGAGGTGTTCGACTCGCACTTCTCAGAATCAGAATTCCATCCCAAGTGATAAAGTGCTCTTGCAAATTCACATAACATTACATCAGAGGTTACCTGCAGTAGGTCAGCTCCCGTATGTCATTTTTGAACTATCATGCATCCTCTGTGCGTTATCATTCAGGTGAACTTGTTGCAACACTGGCAATTGTTTTGGCTGCTGATATTTGAGATCCGGCAAGAAGTATGGACACACATTACCTTCTTCCCTTTGACTGAGTAGAAGATGGCCCATTGCTGAGTTTGTTATAAAGTGTAACACTCCTCAACTTTTGACAGTTAATTAGGATATAGAAGGAAATAAATGATTGAAGTCCTGTTGTAAGAGCCAGTCCAAATGCTATTGATATCAAGGATTGTCTCGTAGATCCCAGTTCTCTGGGGCAGAGTTCTGATATGAAGTTACAAACTCTTATATCTGTTGCACACTTGGCTCTCAGTATATAAATAAATAACCAAATAGAAAACGGCTGCTTAGTAACATTACATTTTCAAACATTAGCTCTTGGCCAACTGTCCTTTGCTGCCACAAACAAAGCAGTTGAGGAAGTGACATACCACACTGTTTGATCCTCTCAATGACATATGGCCTCACAGGAAGCTACCCAATACAACCTTTTGCTATGTGCCTAGGTTTCTTTGTAAACAACCTGAAAACTTCCAGCTGCAGTTAACAAAGCAATCCGCAGTTTTTTCATGCAGGAGTCTTACATGCATCCACTTATTGACCATGGAACAAACTCCATTTTGAACACTTAGAAACACAACTAAAATCCAATCCAGATCTAGGTGCAATATATTCTGTTAAAAGTAAGCTTTTGATATCCTAATAACACGAAGGACAACAAAACAAGACAAGAGAAAACCGGCAGCTTGGAGAAATACAGAGCTAAAAGAGAAAAAAACACAAATTAGAAAGCTGCAGTGCACCTGCCTCAAAACAAACACCAATCAAGACAAGCATCACCTACAGAAACTGAAAGATTATACAAGTCAGAAATCAAAAAGTATACTATTCCGCCGGATTTAAAATTTGCTTAATGTGCAAATAACGAATTTTATAAAATTGTCACTGAATTTCGTAAACCACATTGCCTAGAAGGAACTCATCCCATTGCTAAAGAATTCAGACAAACTTGCAAATCATTACATCCATACAGCACACAAGTTGTACTCCTATTTAAAACAAAAGAAAAGCACCAGCACTGACCCTTTTCCCAAAAAACTCGACTCTGCATTCCTTCCAACATATATCACACAATGAATTTATGAATCTGGTCAAAGCAAGCAGGCCTGCCGGCAGCCCTTCTGGCCCATGTCCATCACAAACCTTCCTTAACTTAGTGAATATTTCCAGAATACCTAAAAAGCTCATACATAGGCCCATTACTAAAGAAAACAAATCCTGGACCTGCTTAACCCCAACAACCACGAACTAATTACAAATGGACCTTTCCTGGGCAAACTGATAGAAAGAGCAGCATTCACCCAGATGTACAATTCATTGAAGATAATTGCATACTTTCAGACTTACAAACAGGATTCAGTCCAGGAAGAGGCCCAGAGTCTGCCTTAATTGCCTTCTGGCATGACCTTAAGAACACAGTTGACCACAACGGGGTTGCTGCACTCATTCTCTTGGACCTCTCGGCTGCCTTTGACACAGTTGACCAAGACACTCTAATGCAAAGACTCAACAAAGCCGGCATAGAGGGGACTACTCTTGACTAGATCACATCCTACCTCCAAAACTGAACAAATGTCGTCCATACCCCCTCCCCCCTTTCTCATCCAAATCATACTTCACAAAAGCATGGGTCCCTCAAGGTTCTATCTCACCCATGCTTTTCAACATCTACATGACGTCATTAACGCACTGATCAATTAATTTCACCTCACTTCTTATAACTATGCAGATGAAACTGGAAAGCCCCAGAGACATTGGAAACTCAGATTTTCATTTGCCGCAGCACTGTTGATCATCGTATGTAATGGAGCCCTCTCAAATGAAATGCTTCCCAAATGGAAATACTCACATGTGGCGTTGGAAGAATTATGACCCACTCGCCGCCTGGCCTGATTATCTGGGAAGCCAGCCTAAAGTGTCAATGAACACTCTGGGATGCATCTTCTCCTGCCTGGTATTTCCACACAAGGTCCAGGCTACTATCTCTTATGTACTGTCTAAACTCAATTATGCCAACAGCCTCTGCCACAGATCATCTTTAACAATTATGAAAAGACTACAACAGATTCAGAACTCTGCTGCCAGACTACTCTTACATGTAAAGCCACAAGCCCAAGTCTCCCTTGCCTTGAGGGCCCTACATTGGTGGTTGGTTGCCAGAAGATCAGCATTCAAGCTGCTCTGTATCACCCACAAAGCGATACATGGAATAGGGCCGCTCTTCATCAGGAATAAAATCTCCAAATACATTCAACAATGGAAACTCTGCTCTAGATTGGCACCTTGCGTCAAAATCCTACCATACACGAAAAAACCATAGGTGGCACATCCTTCTCTGTTCAAGCAGCCAAACCGTGGAACTCCTTACCGCCAAACTTAAGATCTACGGATAACTATCTTATCTTCAGAAGACTACTCAAAAGTTGGCTCTTCCCCACATAACCACCATACTCAAAGATATATGTTTATTGCCTTTTTCTTTTCTATTATATGTATGTATCTAGATATGTATATTTCTTTGTATAAATTGTATAATATTTATGTTTATAAATGTATATCATCATTCAATCTTTATTTCGGCCATTGGCCATCAAAGATATACAGTAAAACATGTATAGTCACTATAAAATCAACATACATAATCAATCACAATATAAAACCTTGAGATTACATACTAATAAAACTACGTTAAAAAACTGTAATCCTTAAAATTAAGAGGGAGCCTGCATCTTCAGAATACGGGTGCGAGTGTGCCAGACATTGGTGAGGAATTTTGCTAATACAAATACAGTTAAACTAGAGGCATCAGTTTTTAAAATTCTATACATTGAGAGGTACTCCCTACAACCCAGATTTCTGATCAATGGTAGGAGCCAGTATTTCCTCGCTGCCTTGTAAGCTGGGCAAAACAGGACCACGTGTAAATCGCTTTCCTCCGCAGCAGCGCAAGCCGGGCACTGCTTGGTGGAGGGAGGTGATGACCAGGAGCTGGTAAAGGATCGTAGAGGCAGTGTGCCGTATCTCCATTGGAGAAAGAGCTTCCTGGCCAGCGCGGGGGAGATGGCATCTAAAACCCTCTCCTGCCTGTACGAGTCCTTGCTTTGCAGAAAAACAGAAGTTAGTGACCCTTCACACTGACTGTCTAGGGCCGTGGCTAATTTATGTTCATAATAAGCGATAGCCAGAGCTCTCCTTGAAATGTTTAATGAGGCATTAGCAGGGTTAGACCAAAGGTCGGGGAGCCCCAGTGCCATACAGGAGTTTTGGATGTATTTTATCCAGGGGATCAATAGCGCTTTCAGGTGGGTCAATAGCTCCATTAGTTCCGCCCTATAGGCAAGAAGTTCGTTTCTACTCCACAGCCTTCGCCAGAAGGCTATGGGTCTCAAGCCTAGTTCGTCAGCTATGGGACGCAAACCCAGATCTAGCCTCAGGGGGAGGAGCGGGATTCTGGGCGGAAGTGCGACTATCTGTCTGATGAATTTATTCTCTGTTAAGGACAGACTACGACACAATGTGTGTCCCCACAATTCCGCCCCATACATAGTAGCACCCCTGGCTTGCGCCTTGTAGAGCTGGATAAGCGGCCCCAGTGGTCGGTATGTGGAACCATTTAACATCCGCGCGATACTCCCTGTGGTCTGTATCAATTTTAGATTGGCCCTGCTCTGGTGTGGTCCCCAAGACATAGTTTCGTTGAGAGTTACGCCAAGGTAATCAAAGGTGGAAACTCTCTCGAGCCGCGAGGCTCCCAATAGCGGATTTGGCCGCAATTTATGACTTGGGTTCAGAACCATAAACTTAGTTTTAGCCGCATTAATTTCTAGGCCTCTATCAGTGCAAAAGGCCACGAATGAATCAAGGATCCTCTGTATCCCCATTGGGGTTTTGGACAGCAGCAGGGTGTCGTCTGCAAACATAATTGCAGGCACCCTACTGCCTATATATATATATATATATATATATATATATATATATATTTGTGTTAGGTCTGATTAACAAATGTACATACTACCCATGGTTATACTATTCTGTGTTTAACTTGTATGTAGGTCACTACATAAATAAGTACATTTTTATCATACCTATTTATCTACAATTGCTTCACTACTGAGTTATTAAAAGGAAAAAAACTATAAAAACAAATACTTTCGCTCAAAGTACCGCAACACTTGAAAGTTTGAGTTTATTAAATACAACCTAAATGTACATATATTACCTTCCTTCTCCATGTGCCTTATGTGTACCCATGTATTTTTTTTATATTTATTACTTTACTCCTAATTCAGCATCTCCATTGCACTGCCCTTTATTTCATCCTATTCCTTTTTCAATATATCCTCTACATATATACCTTCTATGTATTTATGTATCTTTATATGTATTACTTTACTCCTAATTCAGCTTCTCCAAAGCACTACCCTATACCTCTCTCAATACATCCTCTAACTCCACTCTGATTCATCCCAAACCTCATTCTACTACTCTCTCCAATGTAATACCCTATTCCTCATCCTATGCCTCTCTCAAAATATCCTCTACCTCCAATCTGACTCATCCCAAGCCCCAATATGATCCCCAAAATAACCCTTTATAGATTCTTCCCTCCTCCACTACTCCTTGCATCATCTCAAATCTTTTACTATTCAAATCTCCCAAACAAACCTTTCTAAACCCTTCCCTCATGTATCCCTCCTAGACTCATCCGATACCTCATCTTTCTTTATAATCCACTGCTAGAAACTCCTCACCCTCCATCTCTCCTTTGCTCATCCCAAACCTCCTCCTACTGCTGTGATCTCCAAATATACACTTTCTAGACCCTTCCATCTTCTATCCCTCCACTGTCCTCTTCTGCACCTCTAAACTCTGATATCTCTAGAACTGCATGTTCTTTATTTCATAGATACATAATCCAGCCTGTTCCAGAATCAGGGGAAATATTGCCCTGTCAATAGGTCACACCCTAAGAACACAGGTCCATGCTCAGCTGACTGTAGGCTCTTGTAGTTTCTCTTGTGTCTTCAGGGACACGCAAAATTAGGTGTACATGTTGAAGTGCCCTTGTGTATTGATTTACGTGGGGAAAACAGAATGCAATGTAAAGATACATTTGAATGAACACAAAAGCAGCATTCTTTTAGGAAACTTTAAATCAATGGTAGGGCTGCATTTAGAAGCTTTCAAACACGTCAGTCAGTTGAAATACCAAGTTCTTAGAGAACGTCAGCCCTATGGCTGGAAAAGACATGAGGAACTCTGTCACAGAAGGAAGTACAATGGATGGAAAATCTGGACCGTTAACAGCCAAGAGGCTTAAAGGACAGAATGGAAGATTCTTTTTTTGTTGTTGTAATATGGAGACTCTGTTTAGAGCTTTATGAATATATTGGGTTAACCAAATCATTTGATGACATAGATGTGAATTATATCAATGTATTTTCAGTTCCTTGTACATAAAAGACTTTCGAAAACAGTAGAATCAATAAAAAGAACACTGCCATTTGAGGTTGCACTAGCACTGGCCTGTCTTTACACCATCCTCCATCTTGCCTCAACGTCACAGTAGATCACATAACTGTTGTTGATTCTGGTTGTAAATAAAACTAGTCTAGTTTCACTTGAGTAAGCAGAAAGTGTTCTTAGAGAAATGTCCTTGTTGTACTTAATCAAGGACGGCTCTTACTGTCCCAGGCTTATGTTGAACAATGTATCAGCTTAACTGTACGCCTAAGGCTGTTAGAATGGTTGAAGTGCAATGTACCACTATGCTAACAAAATCCTCAAATGTGTTCTGTAGTAAAATAATTCTTCTAGGATATTTCCTATTGGTCCAACACCGAGAATCCTGTATTCCCCGAGACTATATGAACATCTTTTTCTAAAGCCATGTATGTGTGGATTTTGCTAGCAAGAAGTACCCCTTATTTCCCATCTTGGAAGGCAAATCTATGCTAGATTTCATTTAGAGCTGTACTGAGTTCTTTATACTGCTAACTTATATGCTTTGCTTCTAAATTGCTTGTGGCACATTTTCTGTATTCTGCCAATTAATTCTTATGCAAATCATTGAAACCAGAGTCTTTGTCTGTCATTCTTATGAGAATGTTCCATCTTCATTGTATGAGTCCTCCTAATCAAAAGAGAGTTCTAGTTGGGGAGCACCAAAGTATGTATCAGGACTACACTGCTCCCGCTCCTAGATGTTGGCATGCCCCATGAGTTGGCCAGTATTTTTTAGCATAAGGCTTGATGACAGCAGCACCCTTTATCCACAGACCGCTCCAATGCAGAGCAGGTGTGTATATAAGTAAGATGGTTCTCACTTGGAGATATGAAATTGAGCATCTGTTTAGAAGGCCGCTCAGGAACAATACACTTGGAGTCATTTAATAGCCTTACACCTCTGCGTGCTCACATAAATAGCACAAAAAGGCCTTGAGGAATAGATTTAGCAAGAAAAACTCTCACCCTCACGAGGGAGCCCAACGTCATAGCACACACTGTTTAAAACATTTACAGGTCCTTAATACTAGATGCCTTTAATCACACGATGCTGCTAGAATGGAACTTTCCTGCACACCTTCGAGTGCATCGCCATGGTGACAGTACTGTGAACAATTTCCTACAAGTCACCAGGGTACAAGTCTTAAAAAAAAAAAGAAGTGGGGGAACTAACCAAGTTAGGCAGTAAGAAAGTGACATCATGGTGTATGACATCGCACGTGGCATCACAGTAAGTGACGTCACAACCAATGACCTCACAAGAAGTGACATTACAAGGTCACATCAGATCTTAAAACCTTTGACATATGTTGAGCAGCTTTATCACAACTATATTTGAGTGCAATATGAAATTTGCCAAGTGAGATTTTGTGTTGTGGTTGTGCCAAAAAAAAAAACTCAACCCTGACACAAAATCTGGGACTCGAATTATACATTTATTTATTTAAACTCGGCTGCTAAGATATTGGCAGCAAGAAGAAATGTGGCAGTATATCTCTTCATCCTAATTGGTTGCAAAGTCTGCATTTTACAATATCTTCTGGGGTTAATGCACCTGCTGCAGAGATTTTTGAGTGCCCAGTAGATTTCGGGGAATAATAGTAAGATAACTCTAGAGCTTGACGCATTTGCTGTAGAGATCTGTATTTTGTCTAGCCTGAGTTTTGATTCAAAGTAGGATAGGGGGTTAATGTATCTCCTGCAAACCACATTATGTAACATGCAGATGACAGATTTTTATTTTACATAGCTGGGTAAGTGGGTTATTGCTTTTAACCCCTTCCCTGCGGGGCATATTCCCCCCGCTGTGCTGGGGGAGAGGGGGCGCGCGCAGCGCCCCGGTGCTCATGACTAGCTCAGCTCGTCATGAGCCACGGTGGTTGTGTGCTCATGACGAGCTGAGCTCGTCATGACCACACCCGTTTCTTTAGAACGCTCGCACAGCAGAGGAATTTGCCCAATTTGCGAGGGTTCTAACGGTCATGACGAGCTCAGCTCGTCATGAGCACCGTGGCTCATGACGAGCTCAGCTCGTCATGAGCATGGAAGGTGTTAACACAAAGATCTTTTGTTACTTGCAGTTCATATGTTGTAATCCTTCCAGTATATCACAGTGAGCAATGAAGTGCATGTGACTCCTACACTTTGTAACCATGTCTTGGGTAACGCATTGTGGACATTGATTTGCACACACAATTTTTTGTCCATATATATTTTTTGTACGACGTACAGCACGCAGACACCCAGCATCGGGATGAGTACAACGATCAAATAAATTAAACAAAACTGTGGTATTTAAATTGTTATTTGTGTAACACATTTGACATTGGGATGAAGGGGCATAAGCCCCTTCCTCCTTCCCCTACATCCCCACTCCCCCCACCAAGGAACCAGTCGGAATGATGCGGACTCGGCTAATAGTGTCTGACCAACGCAAGCTTAACCGCGCATATGCCTTAACCGCGCATATGCCTTAACCGCGCATATGTGTGGTGTTAGCAATGTTCGGTCTAGTTGCCGAGCAATTGGGTGGAAGAAGGACAATTTGGAGAGGATGTGGTGAGGTAAGTGGGGTTTGGGCCGAGTCTTGAGAGTAGGTCGTTTTTTGGGGTGGGGCTTGGTTTTAGGACTCCGGAAGGGGTTGGGTAGCTTGTAGGGTAGGGAGCAGTTCTAGAACTCGGTGGGTCGGCTGGGAGTCGGAGTAGTTTTTAGGGTGATGGGTCGTTTTTAGGGCTAAGGGTGAGGTGGGGTAAAAGGGACAGTTGTAGGCCTCAGGGCAGTAAGGGCTGGGTCGGGGTCGGGGTAGTTCAAGTATGTAGGGGACATTTTTAGGGCTCAGGGTGGGCATGGGGTGGGGTAGTTTTTGGGGTGTGGATTTAATTTTAAGGGCGTGGATTTAATTTTTACCCTACACCTACAGAGACAGCGGCAAATGGTCCTGAGATTTCCACTTATTTGTTATTCTTTGTAGGGTGAGTGCCAGAAGTTATCAAGCCGATTGATCCTGGTTCCACGGTTCAGAGGGACATTATCCTAAGGAGTGAAGAATGCAAGTCACTGATTTATTGCATCCCAGATAGAATATTGCTAGCATTTTCTCAGTAACATTTCACCAGAAATTCTGGCTGCTATATTGTACTATCGTGTGTTCTATGCTGGCACCAGGTCGTGGCATCTCCAGCACTCCTCATTATCCTGTCCTCAAGCTCAGAGTTTGTCTGGAGACCATAGTGCTTAAGAAGGAAGAACACCGTCTTGGAGAATGAGGTGAACTGTTAGCATCTAGCTGCTCGTTTCTGTATTTTCTGGTGTAGGTGGACCGGTATCTGAGGTTTACCGTCCATGCTTTGATTGCATTGCAGTCTACAGTCTCTTTGGGATTTGGCTTTTTATCATACCCTGGATCCATCACCTCTCTGCCGAAACCTACCAAGCACCGCAAAGGGCAGGCAGAGCAAACCTGTGATCTGCGGTGTTCGCAGCCACCCACCAGAGCCTGCGTAGCATGGGTCATGGACATGCTCACCTCCATCCCAAATGTTATACTTTGCATTTGCCTCCCAGGCTAGTTTTTGAATGTGTCGATATCGAGGGCTAGGAACCACCAGGTCTGGGTGCTAATATTTGGGTCTCTATTTTGTTGTTTTGATGACAAAGTGCCATTCGACCCCTCACTTGTGTGCCCTGGCACCCAATAGAGATTGTCTTGCTATTTGTTTTCAAAACTCGTTTTGAGATCCCTGAGCCACACTTTAGCCTTGTAATGGATGCCAGAGAAAAAGTGATTTACTCTTTTCTGCCAGTCAGAGTCTGTAGGCACTGTTTGAACCACGGGCAATTGGATTGGACTTTTCATTCAGATTTAATTTCTCAAACCGGTCCCAGAACAAAACTATCAATTTAGTGCTGTTAATATTTCGAAAACAACTACTCAGATTTACATCAAACTACAGAGGATTCCAGGTTGGCCGAGCACTGCTGTTCTGCTATGTTTACTGGAAATCCGTGCAGTAGCTTTTCATGAGGCAAACATTATTAAAGGATTGTGATATGTAAATACACCTTTTGAGATTATTACTTAACCAGTCTGCAAGAAACTTGGCAAAGCAACTAAAGTGACCAAAACAATGTTACTTTTTATGATTTTTTTTTTGGGGGGGGGGGGGGGGAATGCCATCAAAAAGACGTATCCTATTCAAATGCTATTTAATTAAAACTGCCCAGTAGCTAGGGCCGACTCTGCAGGCCCTTGTGCCTGCCCCCCTGCTACAGATCTCCTGTCCAGCTTGCCCGCAGTCTGATACCAGCTGCCCTCTGCTTGTGCCTCCTCTGCCCGTTTCTTGCCCTGTTTTGGCTGTTCTGCCCTCTGTTTTGCCTGCTCGTTTTCTGCTCTCTGTTTTGCCTGTTCTGCTCGTTTCTTCCCTCTGTATCCTCAACACCTGGCTTTTCGATGGAGACCTCGTAGCCCAGCGCCCAGATACACCCCAGGGGTGACAGTGGCGAGCACTGTAAATGCTGTTTGATTGATTGCAGATTGTGTGTGTGGTTTTGTGTGTATGCTCCCATGTGCTGCTGTTTCACTACAAGAACGAAGGAAATGCATTTGGGCAAATAAGTGCAAGTAAAGAATAGAAGAGATGTTCAGATGCAGGGCGAAAGAGGGAATGGAGATTAAAAAAATGACGAGGCAAAGGAAGACATTTTAATAAACTGTGACTGAGTAAAGGATAAAAGAAAAGCTAAACAGAAATGGAAAATATAGAAATGAATACATCGAAGCCAAAGATAGAAGAGAATAAGGAAGCTAAGATACTTGAGAGCATCGAAAGACTAGAAGAGATAAAAAGAAGGAAATAATAAAGAAAAGTCAGGTTTAAGAAAAGAAAGGAGGTAGAAAGCTAGAGAAGTAAAGCGAAGACATACAAAGTAAAAGAAGAAAAGTAAAGGACGAGAGAGAAAAGAAGAAAAACTGGTTAACAATGAAAAGTTAAGTGAATGGAAGGAAGGACAACTAAAGAAAGAAAAGAACTAAAAAGACAGGATTGAAGATAGAGTGCAAGACAAAATAAGGAAAGTTAAGAGACAGAATGAAAAATCAAAAGTTGACAAAAGAACCAAGAGAGAAAAGCAAGCAAAATGTGTAGAATAAAAGGTAAATAGTGAAAATATGGAATAGGAGTACATAAAATAGACCAGAGGAAAGACGAAGGTGGGAAAAGAAAAATATAAAAGGAGAAAGAAGTGAAAAGGGAACAAAGGAAGGAAATCAGACAATGGCCATGACAAAGAATGGGAAATGGATTTGAAAGTTAGGAGGACATTTCAGGAAGACAAGATAGAAGAATGGACGGTAGGACAGTACAAAAAGGAAGTAGGAAAAGAGTGATAGGAAGGCGAATAGAGAAAGAAACACATCTTGACGTAAACGTGACTCGCCCTAGACATCCCCGCATCTTCCCCGGCAGTTGTCCACCAGGGGATCAGCCTGATGTCACAAAAAGTACCTTAAGGCCCCTGTGCACGCGCTCCGGGCCGGATGTGTTGTACCAAAGCAATTATTTAAGTTCTGTCGTGTCCCTCATAAAACCAAATAATAACCATGTGCCCGTTTCCTTTGCAGTTGGCGGTTCGTGTTTTATCTCTGTGCCCTTATCGGCGGGGTCGCAGTCCTCTACGATGTAAGTTGCTTATCTATCTTTTTGTTTTTAGAACTCTGCGTTCTGTCGCTGGTCGGGGTGAATGCGCAGCCCATCTGTCTCCACCGGGTGGTGTTCTGGGGGCGGGGGGACGCACCGCTGCAGGTTGAGTGGGTCACTCATGTATGCTCTCCTGTGCTGCCATGGACACGCAATAACGCGGTCAGATAAGGGGCTGGGTCAGATTCTAGGGCGGGACGGGGTTCATATTACTCACACAGGCCACTTTTGAATGTGCAAAAATAATGTTATGGTCAGAAATTATGGACCAGTACGGGACCAGCACATAATCTCTTTTGGTAGGTCTGGGCTGTATATAATCAGTGTTGGAATTAGAAAAAAAATTAGCCCTAGAACCCTTGGGGTCACGCGTGGCAACAAGGACACACGTGTCAGTAAATCTGTTCTCGTTTAGTTATTCGGTCGCAAAGAGGCTGCATCTTAAAATATCTTCTAGTGTTAGGAGACCTGCTCCAGCAGCCTGAGGGGATTGTAGCTGTAAGAGAACGCTGTTGGTTAACTCTGCTCCCGGAGGGTTCGGAGTTTCGTGTAATCGCAGTTTTGACTCATAAAGTGAGTGCTTAGAGGGTTAATGTGCTTGCTGCAAAGTACATCCTCTACGATGCAAATCACAGATTTCTATTTTATGTTGATGGGTAACCGGGCTACTGCTTTTGCATCTAAGAAATCTGTTGCTTCCAGCTCATAAGGTGCAATCCTTCTAATATAGCACAGTGATCTATTGACTAGCATCAGGGAGCTCCATGCGAATGGAAGTCGTGGGTTTACATCCTAATTTTTTTTTTTAATTTGTTGTTTTAAGACTGCAAATAAGGGTTGCTTTGGGAAGTAATACATTCTTGTTAGAACAGACAGTCACTATCACTGTTACATTTGATATCTTTGTGTTTCTCCTGAACATTCATTCACTCTTAACATCTAATGTCCACAAGTACGGACAATATGTTATTCCTACACTTAAGCACCCTCACTGTCTTTTATAACATTTCTTGTACATTAACTTACATACTGATTTGTGTTTCTGTCTGGGATGTAAAGCATTCTGACACTATACACTGGATTGAGTATTACTGTAAAAGAATTAAATACAAAATATTAGTATGTGACATTTGAATGATTATTTCTGTAATTAATTATCCATAAGATAAATCGATCATTCTTAAAGTGTAGACACATCTCTCAGATAGGGAGACTGAATAAAGTTTAAAGCCTGCCTTCAGTAGTTTCTTTTAAGTACTTGTGGAGTAGTAACCTGCTTTGTGCGTTTGGTTCCTTCCATTGCACTGGCATCTAGGCAATAGGCTCCAGATACCTCACAGCCAGGGTGATACTTGGACAAAAGAAGTGCTGATGGGCCTTTAAATCAGGCCTTTGTTTTGGGCCTGACTGGAAGTGAAAACAAGAATGCTCTCGCCCAGTCTGTAGGTTGCTGATTGGAAGAGAATGAAACAAGCATTTACAATGCAATGGTCTCGGCATTATTAAAGGTAGAGCTGTTGGCATTGCGCATGACATTTTTTTTTTTTACATCTTAAATAAATGGCATTGTCATTTACATTGCCAATAGCTTAATCGTTAAATAAATGGCATTGTCATTTACAATGCCAATAGGATAATCGCTCGCAAATGCATGACCTATTGCATTTACACCCACACAGAGCCACACACACATAGCCACCCACACACATACAGAGCCACCCACACACAGAGCCCCCCACACACACAGAGCCCCCCCACACACACACAGAGCCCCCCCACACACACACAGTGCCCCCCACACACAGAGCCCCCCCACACACACAGCCCCCCACACACAGCTCCCTACACACACACATACAGAGCCCCCCCCACACACAGCCCCCCCCACACACAGAGCCCCCACACACAGATCCCCCCACACACACACACAGAGCCCCCTCCCACACACACACACACACAGAGCCCCACACACAGAGCCCCACACACAGAGCCCCACACACACACACAGAGCCCCACACACACACAGAACCCCCCCACACACAGAGCCCCCCCCACACACACAGAGCCCCCCCACACACACAGAGCCCCCCCCACACACAGAGCCCCCCCCACACACAGAGCCCCCCCCACACACAGAGCCCCCCCACACAGACCCCCCACACACAGACCCCCCCACACACACACCCCCCCCACACACACCCCCCCCCACACACAGACCCCCCCCCACACACAGACCCCCCCCCACACACAGACCCCCCCCCACACACAGACCCCCCCACACACAGACCCCCCCCCACACACAGAGCCACACACACAGAGCCACACACACACAGCCACACACACAGAGCCACACACACACACACTTCATCATTCTTATCAAACAGGTCCCAGACCGTAGCACTAGGACCATATCTTTCCAGCGAAAAGCCAATTACATCTGGAGTGCCTCAGGGGTCCATATTGAGCCCCCTATTTTTTAATATATACATGGCACCCCTCTTAGCTGTGATAGAGTCACATGGGATCCTGGTCACGTCCTACGCTGACGACACGCAATTGGTCGTCACCATTGACAAACAGCGTACGGACGCAGAGCTCCGCTTTAAAAACTGCCTCTCCGATGTCTTTGAATGGCTAAACACTAATCATCTTAGATGCAATAGCGCAAAGACAGAGATCATCCCAATAGGCAAGAATCCTTCTTTTTCCCCTAAAGATTGGTGGCCCACAGGATCCGAGGCTCCTCCCAGTGCAGTTACATCAGCCAGAAATCTGGGCGTACAATTTGACTCTTCCCTTACTTTTGACGACCACGTCAAGATCACTGCCGGTCGATGCTTTGGACTAATAAAATCTCTGAGGAAATTCTTTGATTTCCTCCCAATTGCAGCCAGAAAGTCAGTCGCGGTAGCCCTTTTACTTTCCCGACTTGACTACTGCAACGGCCTTATGGCTGGGGTGAAAAAATCTACCCTCAGGAAGTTGCAGAGTTTACAACATGCTGCAGCTCGACTGGTTCTACAACTCCCCAGAAGGTCATCTGCATCTGCAGCCTTGAACTCACTTCATTGGATGCCACTGCACAAAAGAATCTTTTTCAAACTGCTTCTCACAGTCCATAAAACCATGCAAAATACAGGACCCCGTTACTTTGTAAACCGCTTCAAGCGCTACAATCCTTCGCGCTGCCTGAGATCTTCTGGGACTAACCTTGTTCAAATCCCCAGATTTAAATATAAGACCAGAGGAGGAAAATCTTTTAATGTTTTGGCAGCTAAAGCCTGGAACACCTTACCCATCGACCTTAGAGCCATTAACAATGAGAACAACTTCAGGAAACTTCTCAAGACATGGGTCTACAAACTATCAGACTCCTCTGTCCTGGCTGCCATTTAGCTCTATCTTTTATTCACCACTTTTTCTCAGTTATTCCTCCGTAACTCGCCCAGCGCCATGATGCTCCCTTGGGAGCGAACGCTCGCGCTTTACAAATACCCACAAATATCAAAATATCAAATATCAAATATCACGGAGCCCCCCCACACACAGCCCCACACACATACAGAGCCCCACACACACAGAGCCACACACACAGCCCCCCCCACACACACAGCCCCCCCCACACACACAGCCCCCCCCACACACACACAGCCCCACACACACACACAGAGCCCCCTCACACACACACACAGAGCCACACACACAACCCCCCCCCACACACACAGAGCCCCCCCACACACACAGAGCCCCCCCACACACACAGAGCCCCCCACACACAGAGCCCCCCCACACACACAGAGCCCCACACACACACAGACCCCCCCACACACAGACCCCCCCACACACAGACCCCCCCACACAGACCCCCCCAACACAGACCCCCCCCACACACAGACCCCCCCCACACACACAGCCCCCTACACACACAGCCCCCTACACACACACAGAGCCCCCTACACACACACACACAGCCCCCCACACACACACACAGAGCCCCCCCGCACACACAGAGCCCCCCCGCACACACAGAGCCCCCCACACACACACAGAGCCCCCCCCCACACACACACACAGAGCCCCCCACACACACACAGAGCCCCACACACACAGCCCCCTACACACACACACACACAGAGCCCCACACACACACAGAGCCCCCCACACACACACAGCCCCACACACACAGCCCCCCCCACACACACACCAAGAGCCCCCCCCCACAGACACACACCAAGAGCCACACACACACCCAGAGCCACACACACAGCCACACACACACACAGCCACACACACACCCAGAGCCACACACACACCCAGAGCCACACACACACACCCAGAGCCACATACAAACACAGGAGAACAAGGACAGCGAAGGGGCAGGGGAGCAAGCACAGCCAGGGGGCAGGGGAGCAAGCACAGCCAGGGGGCAGGGGAGCAAGCACAGCCAGGGGGCAGGGGAGCAAGCACAGCCTGGGGAGCGGGGGGAGCAAAGACAGCCAGGGGAGCAAGCACAGCGAGGGGGCAGGGAAGCAAGCACAGCCAGGTGGCAGGGAAGCAAGCACAGCCAGGGGGCAAGGGAACTAGGGGGCAGGGGAGCAAGCACAGCCAGGGGCAGGGGAGCAAGCACAGCCAGGGCGCAGGGGAGCAAGCACAGCGAGGGAAAACAAATCCGTGTGGAAAAACATCTAAACACTGCCATGAAAGTCAAATTGTGAAAAATGCCCAAATAATATGTAATAAACAATAAAGACATGACAAAAATAAATCGATGAGTAAAACACAAATTTGTAGCAAGAACGAATGATTTAGTTTCAGACCAGATTGGAACTTTTCATACAATGATATGCCAAGTGCAACAAAGATGTCCGAGCCGAGTCCAGCCAACACCACTCAGTTCCTAGGCAGGCGCCGTAATGCTCCCTTTTCCACCCAGAACCTTGCCAGTGAATTGTAGCAGGGCTGTGCATCCACCGCTGCCCTCCTTCAAGGGCTAAGGGAGTGGAAGGCGGTGCGGCTGAAATGTTGGAGAGCAGTGGCGTTCAGCTTTTCCCCCCTTTTCCAGGGAAATAGGGTCCCCCAGGACAGGTCCTTCTTGAGCCGGGCTCTGAGTCTGAGATTTCCAGGGGGAAACAAATTCTGCTTGGGGAGGGGGGCCTACTCACTATCTCTCCCTCTAAAAAATGTAAATGATTTTTGAAGCGCAGACTCCTGGTGGCTTGGCCTTTCCCTGGGAGAAACATAAAGAATCTGGATGGAGCACTATGTGCTTTGTTCTCCACCTTGGTCCCTCGGGGACCAGGTTTGCAGCACTGATTTATCTAGACTCGCAGGGCGGCCTTTTTTCCTGGTTGCCAGCAATACCCACCAGGGGCGTTTTCATCAGGCCTTCTGGGATCTAAAGAGCACATCCTGTGGGGAGCTTGATTTTCAAGCTATCCTCTATATGATCTATCCTCTACCTGACTCATGGTGTTTTTTCTGCTTCGGTGATGTCTTCCATAAGCCGTCCAAAGTTAGCAAGCGAATACCCTCCTTGCTGCACCACCCGGGTCTCGCAGCCTCCTGGCGTCTTGAAGGGGATTTGTTTATCAGTGGAGTCAAGCCACTTCTCAGAAGGCTTATGGGAACCATCCATTCCCCCAACTGTTCCTAAGGAACACCATTGTCCAAATCCTAGTGTCAAGTTAGAGTTAAAGTCTTTCAGTCCATCCCTTCAGGGGCACCAAGAGGCTTCTGTTTCCAGCTGGGCATTTTTTGCCATCTTTGCTCCTCTATCTTAAAATGTCTATCAGCAGATACAGATCATCTCCCTGCTCCTTCCTTTCCTAAGAACTGGATCAAGCACTGTTAAGTTCTCTATTGTGTAGAGTGGCCTTTGATCCTCATTCTGGCCAGCTGAGTAATTAACTTGGCCCATTGGAGAAGGGAGAGAGGGGAGGGAGGGTAGACAAATGTCTGGAATCTGATTATGGCTGAGCCAGGGAAATAAGAACATTTAAAGTGCCATAAGGAGCACATTTATCACAAAAGTGATAATGGATCCGCACTCTGTTTACACGATTACCTCACTGGAACTTTCAGACCTAAATGGGGCAAAACTGTATTTTGGTGCCAATTTCACCTCGAATGTGTAATTCAGTTTATTTATAAAAAGTACTAAGAAGAGGAACCGTTACACTCCTGGGTGGATGAATCGGGTAAATCTTCTTCCAAAAGTTCAAAAAAGGTGATAGAGATTATCACCTCCTGTTCTTAGAGGTGCAAGGGTAACAACTGTGGAAGATGCCCTTCCCCGGGAAGGGTTGGAATCTGAAGCACTCCTAAGGCGATACAGATCGCTTTTCATGAAATTCAAAGAAACTGGTATTATTTTTCAAGAAATCCGAGGTTTATTCCTGAATTTATTTCTTCATATTTGCAGAAACGTGATCATTCCATCAGCATTTATATAATCCAAAGATGCTTGATGATCTTGACACATGTGAAAGCTTTTTAGCAGGTCATCGCATTGAAAATATGTCCCCGATGCATTTCGAGCCACTGCTCTTCCTCAGGGGGAATTTTCTGTGAAGTGAGAAGAAGGGGGAATATGTATCTGAATCCAAGCAACAGCAGAATGCACAATATGGCAGATAGTGGATTGAAGTGCGGAAAGAAAATAATCCATAACTGTGGAAAAAAATTAGGAGAACCCATGCACTCGTGACTTAGTGAGTGACTCTGAAGGAAAAATTAGTAGCGTGTCGTGAAATAAGAGCGTGAAAATCTGACTTCAAGATGGAAAAAATACACCAGTAAACGCCGAGACATACGAACGTGAAAATCTGAAAAAATGCTAATTCAGTTAAACGCTGCCTGCCGTACAAGCAACGTACGTGGAGGGCAAGCAGTGCCGGTCCATAAGATAGCTTAAGACCGATTGAAAAGTGGGTAAGCGTAGTGCTCAATAAACATGCAATACTCTTCTCTGTGCGGTTACAAGAGTGGATACTTGAGCATCTAAAGGCTCTCTACATACTTGTGAGCTTTTAGACCAGTGATTTCAGAAAACCATGCCGGTATTTGAAAACGCCGCCTGGAGTATGGCCAACGGTGTGGTGACTGCAGGAAATAATACCCAATGAACCCGGATGTGCAACCCCTTAATCAACAAAGCTAGAAAAGAGACTATGCGGGCTGCGCTGTCCAAGGCGAAAAATAAATGCTACGAGTGAATAACATCTACGAGGATAACGTAAAGATATAAAAAAAATATATAGCAAGCACAAACACATGAAGTCATTATCAACAATTACAACATTATTGAACATGCACAATTAGAGGGTATGGAAAACGGACCCAAGGATGGGCAAGGAAAAATAATGAATAATAGTGGAGGAAAATAGGATGAGAAGTGGAAGTGATAAATGGAGTCAAGGAGTGAAAAAAAAAAACGAGCACAAGTGGAGCTGGGGGAGGAGGCGAACTGCGCAGGCTGGGAGAAAGTAAGGGGAGAGAGAACAGCCGGCAGGCAGGAAACAAAATGGCGGCCGCAACTCAGAAGAATTTTCGGATTCGGGGACGTGGCTTAAAAGTGGAAAGAACACCACGAACACGCCCCCGAATCCGAAAAAGACGGAGCTTATTTGGAGGAACGGCTCTCTCCTCCAATGGCTGGTCTCCGTTTAGGAAGCCAGCCAATGGAGGAGAGACAGAGCAGAGAGGCGGGATAAAGCAGTCACTCTAAGGATCAATAATTCTCCGGACTTCCGGTCTTGGCCTCCGGCCAAGCCTACGGTCCCTCGACCTAAAAAGCTTTTGGGTGCTGCTAAATTATGTCCTGGTGTCGGAAAAAATAACACCAGGACAAATTCAGTGTGTTGCCTGGTTGGCATGATCCCAGATCCGGTACAGAAATAGCAGCCCGAACCTGCACCCAGAAGGATTCCTTTTCTTTCCAGCCATGACTATAATCACTCCTCAATAAACCGATACTTCTCCTTGGCACACATCATGTCATGTCAGTCGTGGGTGTCCCAGGGCAGTTGCACATGGTCAAGCCCCCGCTGGAGTCTTCCACAAAGCTATTATTGTGTTTGGCCCCTTCGAGTCAGTCCTTGAAGAGAGGGCAGCTAGTGAATGAGCCTGATTTAGGCTTGCAGGGCAGAGTGCCAGTGTGTGGGCGGGAAGGGGTGGAAGCCTGTGTACTGCTTGAAGGGCAGCACTGCAGTGGCTGGCTGTGTTGCATCAGCCGTTCCCTAGGAACACCGGCTGAAAACGTACAGTAGCCCAGTGTGTGATCCACTCAGCGCTCCAACCATCTGTAGTTCCCATTTTAATGTTCTCCGTGTAGCTGTAAACTGAGGATAATGTTCCTTTTATCCATCCGGTAGCAGCATGAGGTTCTGGATGTGGAAGAAACGTGCCCTGGAACTTTCAGTGAATACAATGGGCTTCACCAGATGTTTCTAAGGGAGTGAGTTAGAGTTTGTCTTGATAGGAGAACCGCTGTGAAAGGGAAGTTCTTTTCTCCTGTCTAACTTGTGTTCCCTCTGCCTCATGTGATGCAGGGAATGCGCTGATTCTCCACCAGTGGAACCACTGCCGGCAGTCAGTCCAAGGTAGCCACCTATCTACCACTGGGGCTTTGCCTTTCATGCATCAGGAGATGTACCCTACATGTCATGTCTGGAAAAGGAAAAGAAACAATGTTGCCAAACCCCAGGTCCACTCCCACCCTCACCACGCGTAGAGAGGAAACTCCCAGTCTATAAGGGCGCTGACTTTGTGAGAGTTAGTTTGTGGAAAACAGAAAAAATGGGCAGAAAAATAGGTGTACGATTCGATTCAGCCACCAGTGCGTAGAAATACCCACAAGACAGACAGGGACCGGTTATTATGACAGGTGGTAATTTCCCACAGGGGTGGTTCGGGACTGAAATAAAGGCCTCTTCTGGTCTATGGCGCGTCCGCCAAGCACAAGATCTGCCTTTGGTATTTAAAAATGGGTTACTGGAATTTAAGAACACATCAGTGTTATTGCTGCAACTCCCTTTGTGACTGATTGTATTTTTGAAAACACTGCCTGTTAACTTCTTCAATCCTCTGATTGAGATTTGTCTGCACGGTTAGTCAGTCTGAGTATTTGATAAAGCACAACGTTCGGCAATGCAGTTTTCCTTACTCTACACCATAAGGCTTGTTGGTAGGGTGGGTTGTTCATTGAAGAGAACGTTTTTATAGCCTGAATCGGGTGATGCAGGATTGCTTGTGAAGATCTACACGTAGTGCATTCCAGGCCCCTTGCTGCAGCTACAGAGAAAGTTCTCTCTCCATAAGTAGTGGTACTTGTCTTTGGAATTTGAGGTAGGGATAGGCAATCTGCTCTCAGATTCTTGAATTAACTGTGCCATCAGAATTGTTGGCCATGACATCCGGTAATTGAAAGTTTAATTGCTTTGTGCACTATGGTCATGGCATTAGAATAACTCTGGCATACACTGGAAGCCAATAAAGTGGTGTCTTGCTCCTTTTAGAGTCCACATTTTTTACTACACAAGAAAGCAAATAGCCACATTCTGGACTATTTGAAAATGAGCTAGGTGTTTCTTTGGGGCATCAAACATTATTGCATTGTCCTAGTCGAGCCTCAAATAAATAAAAGTATTAACTTTGGGTACTTTGAGACTGTGTCCTAAAAGTGAGAGTATCTTACCCAGAGTTTTAAAGTGGGAAAAACAAAATGTAGAAATGTTGGTGACTTGAGTCGCCACGTCAAGATAAGAATTAATCTAGATCCCCAGCGTGCAAATAGATTTTGTAGGCACAGTAGGAGGTCCCAAGCTGGCAGGTCAATGGAGATCAACCAGTCTGATTTTAGGTGAGGTTAGCAGAAGTACCAGATTTAAATTGAGATAGTTTGTAGACCTCCACCAGTGGTTATCTTCCAGACTGTCTGACATTAGGGAAGTGGTTTCTGGGTTAGGTCCCTGACTGGGAGACACAACAAAAGTGCCAGAGGGAGAAATCCGTGTTGAAAAGGAGAGGGGAAAGATTAGAATCCTGCAGACCACACATTATTAGAAGTAAAGAAAAAAGGTGGTATTGACATTATCTGCTGTCGGCTAGTAATGATTCCAACCATAAACTACCGAGGCCTTTAATGCCTAAGTCGGACAATCTTGTCAGCAGTATGGCATGATCTAGGGTGTGTCGATTGCCACAGAGAGGTCCAGAAGCAATAAGGCTCTTTGGCCTCAAGCGTCCATCATCATCTGCAGGTCGACCAAAAATGAGACTGCCAGTTCTGTACTTCCTCCTGGGCCAAACCAGGAGGAAGTAGAATCAAATAGTGTGTTAGATTTCCACGTGGTCGTGCAGTTGAAGAACACTGTTCTATCTAAACATTTTCAACAGAAAAGGAAGGAGGGGAAAGGGCCAGTTGTTGCTAGGATCCACATGGTCCATTGAAGGTTTTTTCAGTATAGTTCTAACAAATTCTCCTTTTTAGCAGAAATGTATTTGACCCGCAGAAGTAAAAAAGGAAAAAATAGTTCCAATTTCAGAGCCTGATGTCGATGCAAATGGCTGAAAATATTTGGCGGGCAAATGTCTACTGGTGAACCTCATGGACAGCTCTGCTGGATCAAAGCAGTAAGGCCTCATTTAGAAATAGATACATACGTTTGCACCATGGACCTAGTTTCCTCTTCAAAATCCTACAATGCAAGATCTCACCCTCAATGTCTTTCATGACTTTAGACATTTTAACATTAAAAACTGATGTCCAAATCGAGGGGAAGCTGAAGGAATCTCCAGGTTACATACAATGGCACATCCAACAAAAGTACAGCTTTTTTGCACTTTATTTTACTACGGGCTTCTTTCACTAATGTCTTTCATCATTGCATTTTAGCTGAGGTTCGTAGGATTTAGCCAGTGCATTTCAGCTGCTTGAAGTTATAATCTTCTCTTAGAGAATTTATCTGTAAACCATGGCTTAATTTTCCTGCAAATGGATTTGTCAAATATTCTTAAATGCAGGTGTTCGTTCAATTTCTCATGTCAGTATGATGTAGATTAACAAGCAGGTCACAAGGACTGACATTTTCTTGTTGTATTATGTGGAAGAGTATTTGGTTTACCATGTATTTTCTGGCAGTTAATGAAGAAACAGTATGCTTGTTGAAGATTTGTTTGAGGAAGTTGCAGTAGAATAACACAACAGAATGACAAAATGATCATGCCCGCTCATGGAGATCAGAGTTTAAAGTTGGATTGCTTTCCAATGTAAAATGAGGGGGCGTGGCTTTGCGCTGCACCAAGATAGCAGTGTTTTAATCTAGCTCCTCTGGTCATAGCAAATATCCTCCGGATAATCCCCCTCTGCCACTTGCTTTTCAGCGGCATCAGGATATGAGATCCTGTACTCAGTGGTTGTGGCCAGAACCCGCCTCCATGGCTAACTGTCAGTGGCATAGCTATGGGGGTGGCAGGAGTAGTGTCTGTCGACTACCACCATTCTCCTGGCCCCAAAAACAAGTAGGCCGTTCGGGCTGCCACCCCCCTCCTGGAACAAGAAGCCTGTCTGCGTGTCCCACCCCTGCTTTTACCTACATCCGGGTGAGAAACTTAGGGACCGCCCCGGATGAAGCTTACCCATGCAGTGCCTGCGCCGCTACCCGTGACTCCAGGCTCCAGAGGTGCGGTGCTGTTGTATGCCCTAAATCATTGAGGCTGCACGGTGTCGAACGGGGTCGGTAGCCCTGGACGGCTCAGTATGGACAGTAGTGCCGGTCAGCAGCCAGGTGGACCAGCCGCCTAGTTGCGACCAATCTGCACATTTCCTAGGCCCGATGAGGAGGGCCTGCACGCATATAACAGCACTGTACACCTGTCAGAAATAACATTGGCACAGGGAAGTGCCCTGCCTACTCTCCACACTCTCCTGCTGTCCAGTAAGTGCTGTGAATTCTGCATATACCTTTTTTTGCTGACCACTACGCTCCTCAAAAACACAATCCACAGCACCGATTTCTGGGCTTGCCAGTGAGGAGCCAGTGGTCTGACATGCTGCATGCCTGCTGCCTTGTCTTTCCTTCTGCCAGAGCTACGCAGTGCCCAGGATGATGAGGAATGCAGTCACTGTCAATTACGTGTGCATACATATTACTCTTTTTTTATGCCTATCCTGCTAGAACATTGCTGTCGCCCACTTCTGCTGTGTGTAGTAGTGGCTTGTTCACTTTTTACCCTACACAATGGGCAAAACGGACGCTAAGCAGCAGCGCCTGACCTTTGAAGCTCAGAGACAGACAAGGCAGCCCACGCCATCTGACGAATGGTAGCAGGACAATGGGGGAAACATGAGAAGTGATTCTTCCCCAACCAATGGCATTAAAGCTCTTTTGCTGTATATGAGAATGAGCCTCAGTGTCATTGATCACAAGCTAGATTCACTCTCTAGGTGTATGGATGATATGAAAGATCGTATGAATAAGCAGCACACTAGACAGTCTGACGCTGAGCAGCGCATATCTGATTCCAAAGACGTGCACACACAGCAGGCTAAAACTCAGCTAAAGTTGGAGCTATGCAAAGTGTAATTAAAGAATGAGGACTTGGAAGTAAGGGCAAGGCGAAATAACATTTGCATCCTTGGTATTCCTGAATCTACTCCTACGGGGTGCACAGAAGATTACATAGAGAAGCTACTTTTTACCCTGTTCGGCGCTGATCACTTCTCCCAGTCTTTTGTGATTGAGCAGACATATCGATAATTGGCCTCTTGACCTGTCCCAGGTGCCTCGCCTAGACCCATCATTGTTAAATTACTTCCAAAAGTGAAATGATTGAATTGAGTAGATTCTCTACAGTGTAGGTGGGCACTATGAAGCTGAGCCTTAGGTCGAACATTTCCAGGGAGTCTTTGGGATGGGCTGTCACGTCACCTCCCACACAAAGAGTGGCCTTACCGTGAAAGGTATTTGATTTCTGAAAAAAAGTAAATGTTCTTTGAAAGCTCAGTGTCTAAGCTATTTATCTTCAGCACCAACACGATTTTGAATTTGGACAATGATCTGTTTTACTCCTCTTCCATGGGAGATTTGTTTCTGAGCCTTTCATGCCTGTCTTTACTCTTTCTTTAGTTAAGTCCAGTATCTGCAGGCAATCTTTCAACCGTAGCATGCACCTTTGTCTTTTAGGGGAACCTCAATGCTTTTGTGTGCCCAATGAGCAGTTCTTAATGCCCTGGTGTGCCTCTTCTTTTAATATACGTTACTTTTCTCTAATTCACATTAAAGAACTGTAAACCTTCATTGTCCTTGTGGGCCTGGGCCATGATACCTTTGAGTAGAAGTAATTAAATGGTTATTTAATCTTTACCCCACTGTCATAATACTCAATAAGTTTTTACCATCTTTCAACAAACCCTAAATCAACTAGCAACAAGCTGAAGATCATCTTCACACAATGCTGTTTGTTCTCCAACTGTAATTGCAGCCATATTATTGAGCTATAGATTTTATAAACTGCTGTAAAGTGACTCCCTTTGTTAACCACGGCCAGTGTGTATTCTGAACTAGTTCCCTCGACTTATCCTTCCCATGTTATTTTTAACTTACTCATAGGGGCTTTCAGCTAGCCCACTCCAGTCTTTGATTTGTTGTCGTGTCATTCATACTATTCTTCCAGCTACTACAGTATGTGGCAATAGGTCAGCCTCTTCAGAAAATGGCTAACTTCAGTGTGAGTGATGGCATTGTATTCTGTCACAAGGCGTACACTTGCACTCAAAGTAGTTTCCTTTTGTGATAGGGACAATGGCAGCATGTACTTTTGGGATCAAAAAACATTTTTGCTTTTCACCATTTCTTTCATATTGTCAAAGGCCTAGCAGATCCCCCCCCCCCCCAGCTGTAAAGTTTTACAAAAGCAACAACAAAACAAGCACTGACAAAGACAAAAGACAGGCAATCAACACCAGGCCTATTGGGTTTGCTAAAGCTTCTTTAATTAACCACTCAAAACTACACAGTTGAATACCTGGTCTAGACTTGTGTGATGTGAGGGCAAGGGGCGGACAAGGTGTCCTACTATTACCACACTAGGATATAATTTGAAGAAGCGTAACCTTTGTGGTGAACCACAGTGTTCCAGTGGCCTCAAGTATTAGTATGTGAGTACTTCAGGGTGCCCCATGTGTTTACAATGCATAACCCTAACTTTGAGCATTCACCTGGCTGGGTGCTGTAAGTATGTCTGGAATTGCTGAATATCATAGAAGTTCCTTCACCCCACAAAGCATCACAGACTTGCAGACCACGTTCACACTTTTTTTTAGCAGTAGAGATTTAGTGAATGGAGCACAATCCTCCCTTTGCATGGTACTAATCAAGAAGACTTTGTTCTTTGGCATAATTGGGCCCAACCAGACAGTCTGGACATGGTCAAGGGTTAAACAAACACTTGTTCATAGGCGCATGACACTCTCATGCAACACAAGTAGTGACATCGCCTAAGGGGTGCAGGGTTTGGATGTTACCTGAACTCCCCAACTTAAGTCCCTCACCAGGCTTCGTAAGCCACCTTGTAGGTTCCATGTTAAAATATAGATATTAAAAAGATCGATGAAAATAACGATGTGAAAATATCGATGTAAAAAATATCTACTTCCTATACATAAACAGGTAAGTACAATAATATCGACACAAAAACATCGATGTAAAAAATATCGACTTTAAAAAATACATATTTAAAATAAATTAAATATTAATAGTATTAACAAAATAAATGTAATTTAATATATATTTTTACTAATTATAACGAATAAACGTAATTAATATAAACACAAACAAAATGTGTACATATACAAATATTTACTTAAATACATTTTATTAACTGTTATCCTTATTTAATTTATAAACTTTTTAAATGATATAAAAATAAAATATACACATATATATTTAAAATTATATAAAATATTCTATATTTATTTACCAAATTAAACTATTAAAAAAAACATGCATTTAATAACCAAATAAACACAATATTAGTGGAAACGTTGGATAGCGAGGGGGTGAAAATTACTATTCCCACTCCAGTGACTGCAACAGTAGGGAAAGAACTGGATAGGGAGGGGTAAAAATTACTATTCCCACTCCAGTGAGTGCAACAGTAGGGAAAGCGCTGGATAGCATAGGGGTAAAAATTACTATTCCCACTCAAGTGAGTGCAACAGTAAGGGAAGGACTGGATAGCGGAGGGGTAAAAATTACTCTTCCCACTCCAGTGACTGCAACAGTAGGGAAAGCGTCGGATAGCGTAGGGGTAAAAATTACTATTCCCACTCCAGTGAGTGCAACAGTAGGGAAAGCACTGGATAGCATAGGGGTACAAATTACTATTCCTACTCCAATGAGTGCACCAGTAGGGAAACAATAAAAATCAAAAACATCAACTTTTTTATTAAATATAATTTCCAATATTAACATAATTAATATATACAATTCAATATATTAACAAAGATAATAGCCAATTATTAATTACACATTAACATTATATTATCCACAGCACACACCTACAATTAATTACACAATTACAATTATTAATTACTAATCAATTAATAGAAATTAATTGCTAAATATTTAATAAAGCAATAACATTACTTACCACCCTTCACACCATTTACACATATAAACACCACAACACGCACCTAAAATTAATTACACAATTACAATTAATGACTCATTAATAGAAATGAATGTATAAATATTTAATAATTAAGCAATAAAAAAATAATTACTTACCACCCTTCACACCATTTACACATATAAACACCACAACACACACCTCAAATTAATTACACAATTACAAATAAGAATTACTAATTAATTCAGAGAAATTAGTTTATAAAAATGTAATAATCAATAAAAAATGTATTACCACCCTTCACACCATTTACACATATGAACACCACAACACACACTTACAATTAATTACACAATTAACATAATTAATTATTAATTGATTCATTAACAACTAATTAACTCTTATTAATTAATCAATGAACAGGTAAATTATTCTATAAATCTTATGCAATTAAATTACTTCCCTATAAACCCACAACACCCTCCGGAACTAAAAATGCAAAATTCTAATTTAAAAAAATATTAACTACCGTAAATTAAAATTAAAATCTACAAAATTCAATTACTTCCCATCCTATGCCCCTATAAACCCACAACCCACTGCAGAACTAAAAACACAAAATGTAACTTAAAATAAATTAACTACTAACATTTTAAAACATATAATTAAATGACAAACAATTCTCATTAAAACCACAAAAATACATAGCATTATTAGTAATTCGATATTTTTTTCAATTATATTTTTGTAAACGATATTGAATACATCGATATTTTTTAAATAAATATTAATTACCAGTCAGTCGATGTTCTTGTCCACAATATTTCTGTTGTCGATATTTCTTCTCCCCGTCGATATTCCTGCTCTGCACCCACCTTGTCATCTAGTCCCTGAGGCATCCCTTTTTCTAGGTACACTGTTCAGCCGGAGGAATGAGTAAAAATCTCCTAGGTAGACAATCACAAATATGGGTACCATACAGAGGGACAACCCTCACGTAGTTCCTCTCCCAGTGGCACCAGTTCTAGTAACTGGGTCTATAATGACTGTCTCTGTGGAATTTAGGGCGGTGCTTGGTCTGTCCCCAGGAGATGGACAATTACTCACCATGACAAAAGGTGGGAATGACCTGATGACTGCCCACAGTGTTCGTGGACCTAAAGGTGCTATGCATCTCTGAGTCACTATTCCCCTCCTGGGATCCTCAGCACTGTATCTCTGGGCTTTTTCTGGGCAACTGCAATCTTCAAAATGATGAAAGAAAAAAAGCTGCTCCAAAGAATCACCCACCGCCTTAGCATAGTACCCACCAGCCAGGTGCTGGAACTGCAGCTCGGGACCAGTCCTGAGGATGCATCCTGCTCTTTTGTTCATATTTTCACCATGGTTCCTATTGTTTATAACACACTTTTGGCTATCCTCCACATTAATCCTAGTGCTCCCTTACATTTGTTACTTTCTGTTCCCTAGCTTGGCGTGTCCAAACTATCAGTGAAGTGCATTGAAGTGAATAATCTTAACATATAGTGCTATGATACAGCATTGAGATTTAAATTCTATTCTGTACAAACTAGTGTCTGTTTTCATGATGGGGGAATAGGACAGAATATGTCCCCATCACAGCTTTGGCCACCAGACGGAGGAATAATGCTCAGCATATGAATCTAAAAGATCCTCAAACCTCAAAACTATTGGTACAGGTAAGGAAATAGTTCCTTCCATGCCCTCTGCCCTTTCCTTCAGCATGGGCACCATCAGTCTTTTAGTAGGAGTATGTCAATCAGATATATGATTTGTGTTGAAACAATTGCTCACAGCATTAAAGACTATTAACAAATAAAATATGTTTAAGTAGCACGTTTCCAGTTTTGCATTGTGCTGTATTGACCTGGTCATTTAGTAGTTTTGGGCACACTTGATTTGATACTGGAGTATGTCAGGCAAAAGCAGAGAATGAATTCATCGTATTTCAATATCACTGATAAGATCTTGTCTTTCTTAGAAACCCTGGTTTTATGAAATATGGCTGGTGTGGGAGAACTACCCAAAGCAGGTGAGCATTTTCTCCATGGATCAGACTTCTGCTTGTCTTGTGACTTCAACCAAACCATGGGCAGAGTTTGGTTTTATCGGGATTGTATCTTTGTTGCCAACGTGCGATTGTCCGTTGTGAGTGTTGTTGCCCTACGACTAGTTTCTGGAGCCCAGACTAGTGTGCTTAATTTGTACCTACGAAAAATATTAGTGTGTGTAGGTGCAGTACATGGACAATTGTTGAATGCAAGGGGGCAGTGAAAGCCAACAACTTTGCAAAGGTGATGCAAGGGTGATGCTTTCTACAACACAAAAGGGCTATGCTGTGGGTTGGTCTATTACCAAATGGAGATGAAATACAGATAGGCAGGTTGGGGCTTTGCAGGGTCTGCCTATAGCTTCTGGGCAGTGGCGGCCATAGGCATGACACAAGGGTTGTCTGAAGAGTTGTATCTCCACCCCTCCCCAATTAAAGTAATGCCCCATTAGTTCTAATGGGCCAGCCATTATACTGTGAATAACCCTGCTCCTGAATTACCAGTCGCGTCAAAGGGCTCTATTGCATGACCAAGAATCCCTTCACCTAGGACATTCAGCCAGTGGGCATGTCCTGAGCAAGGAATCCTCAGGCAGTATCACCATGGGCTCAAAGTGTTGTGTGACATTAGTAATTTCCAGTTTCACAAAGTGCACGGGGGAAAGAGGGGAGGCGGGGTCAACCATGACTTGCGGTTCTGCTGATTTCATAAATCACCAGGTGGGAGCCCAAGTGGTTTGTAAATCTCATTAGAAGCACATACTCATTATATATGCCAATTACACATATCTTATACTACATATTTTATGTTTGCAATAAACACTGTTTTTCTTTTGGTTAAACAATCCATAATTTATGTAAATGGTGTCATACCTTTAATCAGCTGCAAGCCCAAAACCGGTCCCAGGATGCTTGTTTCCTGTCCAGGGAGGACCTGGCCTGGCAGTTCGGGCTGGACTGTTCCTTTGGGCGCAGGGTCAAGACTGATTTGTATAAGGCTGGGTCCAAACTGGAATCACATGGTGAGCAAAAAAACGATGGATTTATGCCCAGATCTCTGTACTGGGGTGAATGTATGACATTGGTCTGCATTCTGTCTAACAATGGCTCTTTTTACCTTTGATCAGAGGCATGGTGTAGTTCCCTGGGGGTAAAGGTTTTGTATCCGTAGCTATTTGTGCATTAAAAATAGCCAAACAAGATCTGGGTGTCTGTATATGCTTCTTTAAGCTATGTACATAGAGCATCTTTGCTTTATACAGCTTGTAATGTAATGTAAATTGGCATTTATACCGCGCAGCTGTCACTCCATGGAGCATTTTGGCGCCTATACTGATCAGAAAGATCTAGATGCTGATCAGATTACTTTCACTAGTCTTTACTAGTCACTAGCTTTGTGTGCATTTAAGAGGATTACCTGACAGTTCAGGATAAACACCGATTGATGGGCATTATTTGATAACAACTTTCGTAGATATGACGTGACGGAGAAAACCGAATCTGAATGTGTGTAAATGGAGAAACGTGGACAGGTAGAAAATTAAGTGGACATCTACGTGTGTTACTATATGATTATAACACTATAGAGTGATATTTTTATGTTATGCTTCTGATGATGATGTATCGAAACATGATTAACACTACCCCTTCTCCTTTGCCTAGTCTTACCTGCCGTCCCAGTACTGGTACTACGTGCTGGAGCTGAGCTTTTACTGGTCCCTGCTCTTCAGCGTGGCTTCTGATGTCCGGAGAAAGGCAAGTATCCATCCTCGCCTGACCTGAACTAAGTCTGTAGACTTTCCTCCAAACCATAACCAGACCGTTTGTTCCACCGCCTTTGTGGCTATTTATTTCAGACATTGTCAGCAGAGTATATAAGAGATGCAATTTAAATGCAAGAAATGTAATGCTTGTAACCCTATGCAGCTGCAGTGCAGGTGCAAAGGTCTCAAGTTGTCCCTGGTCGTGCAGGAGTAGCTCACCCAGCCGTGTTATTTATTTTTATACTTAATGGAATGAATAAAACCAGAACTGGATCAGTGACGAGGCCTGACATGGAAGGGCAGGCAATCACTTCACATGTTCAGGATGAGCAGTGTACCATGGAGATCTCTGTAGTCTTCTCATGGTGCCAGGTATGACAATGCCACAACGGCACTTGAAAGCTGTCTTGACTTGAGGAATCGAGGGCCTGTGCTGGCAATGCACAGACGACATCTGTGACCCAGTAGCTGGATAGTGGCCTCAATGTATCACACAGGTGTTCACTTGCAAGACTGATAGATCTCCTTGGGCGCTGAAATTGATTGGCATTACACATCCTTGGCATTGGTTATGGATTGAGATACTGGGATTCTGGCCGATCACAAACCTGTTGCCCATATCACATTTATCTGCAGTGTGAAGCTACTGACCGCCTCTCCCCATGTTTCTTTTGACCAACCTTGCCACAGTTTACCACATTTCCCTACCTGTTTCGTCGCATGAGATGCTGGGTAAAGTTGTAGATGCCAACAGGTCTCCGTCATTACTCTGGGATGGACAGTGGCAGAGTAAATGGATGGGCCCTGCCCTTCATCCCCCTCCCTGCTCCCTGCCTGAAGTTGAACGGCAACAAGACGGAGGTGCCTGTGGTGGGAAGGGCCCCGACTGTGTGGTCATCGGCATGGTGGCCCCAGAACTTGGGAGTGACACTTACGCCCTGTGTACAGGCAAAGAATTTGGGAGTTTGGTTGGATCCCAGCCTTTCCTTCAACTATCAAACCAGGCGGGTGGCAGGTGCCTGTTTTGGGATTTTGAAGGTCCTGCACTAACCTTGGACCTACTGCCTGTGGCGGCTAGGAAGATCCTGGTCCATGCCTTGGTGACGTCGCGCCTGGACTATGGTAACATCCTTTACCTAGGCGCGACAACCAAGTGTATGCTCAGTCTGCAGGGAGTGCAGAATGCGGCAGCCCGCCTTATCCTGTTGCGCCCGAGAAGGTCATCTGCTTGGGCAGCTCAGGCGGCATTACACTGGCTCCCGATAAAAGAAAGAGTCACCTTCAAGGCACTTTGTGTCTGTCATCGGATCCTGCAGGGAAAGGTCCCTTCGTATCTGTCGGATTTCCTGACCCCCTATGTCCCCACACGTCAGCTGAGGCCAGGTAGGGTAGGCTTGGTGTGTGTACCTGCTATCAAGAAAGCCAGGATGGGAGGTCGGTCTTTCCGCCTACTGGCTGCCAAGCAATGGAATGCTCTCCCGATGGAGCTCCGGATGGAGGCACAGGAGAGATGCTAAGGGAAAATTAAAAACGTTTCTCTATCCCCAAGTATAGTAGGGTGAGGGTAGTGGGTATCTGAATCCTGGCTAACTCCACCGCAGCGCGGGAACACACAGGTATAAGTGTAACCATTGCGCTTTATAAATGGACCTATTATTTATTATTAGGTAAAACTAAATACTTGAAAAGCGTATACTGCAATATTGCAGGCTGCTGCACGTTGTCCTCGCATGCCTGATTCCAAAGACAGTGCCACTTTGAATGTGATTTTGTTAACCAAAGACAAGCGTTTAGGAGACCTATAATGCAGAGAGGCTTGTTTTACCATGTTTGGGTATCGTGATTACTAACCTTCAAAGATGTCAATTTTGCGGTGAATAAGTAAAACAGAACAGATCTGCATAAGTTGCAGCAAAGTCTTGCTAAAGGTTTGCGTCACTTTGCGAGTGGGATCGTGTACTTCCACGTTTTCTATCATATCTATGGGGTTACAGTCTCCCCGTGTAAAGTGCTGCAGTCTCAAGAGGATGGGCTGGCTGAAGTCCACCATAACGTCGAAAGACCAAATGAACAGCCACTATACAGATGCTATGATTCCAAGAAAAAGGCTCCAACTGAAGGCGGTGCCACTTTCTGTGTGATTCTGGTCAGCTAGAACCGGGCATCTCTTTGAGATGAGCCTGGGTGTGTAATTCCACCCATGGAAAGATTTGCATGGGCGCTATGTACACGCAGCCCGCACTTTCCCTGAAGAGGACTGGATCAGGATGTTGGCTTGGTGTGTTACAGACACCACGTTTCAGTTAGCCAAATTCTGCTTGCAAACTACCCTGGAACCTCCTGGATTAGAATGAAAACCCTGGGACAGGTGTAACTTATTTGCCTACTCTGATCTCTCGCCTTGACTGCTTCTGCGTTAATCTGTCTAGTTTTGTAGAGAATCATCTATTTACTTTTGAGTACAAGCCCCCTGGTTTTATTAGAGCAACTACTGCAAAAAAAACATAATACAGCTATAAAATGTCCAAGCAAAATGTGGGTGTGGCCTACACAGTATTTAGGGGATTTCTAAAACCATCATTAAGTTCCTGTTTTTAGTCTGCTTGCTGAATGCCTTTTGTAGGCTTATCGGAAAACATACGGCGGGCTTACAGCCCACCCACTGCTTAACATTGGTTGGCTTTATTTTCATTTGCCTTCATATTACATGGCTTTCTTGTGTTTGTCTCTCCCCTGGACATTCTCTCTACCATCCTTTAAATTTGCTTACATGTATCCTTCCACTTCTTGTAGGAAACTACTTTCTTCTTTTTGGTTAAGTACTCCATGGGAGTATGTGTTTTCCATCAGCCTCCCTTGTATGCTTCTCCCCTGCCTAATACCCACCTCCAACCTGCCTTGTCTACTGTTCACTCTCATGTACGTCTTACCCAACAACCCCGCCGCCCCTTCTGTGTTCTCCCTCGTTTCCTTCTTCTTCAACCCACCTTGATGCTTTTATCCTCGTGTGCTGCTTTTCCTTTTTCTCGCACCCACATAGCATATTGAAAATGTATTTCTTTTATTTACAGATCCAAATAGCATTCACCATCTCGTATCAGTGAGGAAAAAAATAGTGACTAAATAATTCAGTAGGCTCATGCATGTGTAGTGATGCATGCATGCACATACGTCTTCATACATGTGTGCACCTCGGTAATGACTCAACTGAGTCAGTGTGCCATTTCCCTTTCGTGTGCCTTTAATCAAGTCAGTTAGTAAAGTGAGACCCATTGGCTTTGGCATTCCTTGTTGTTCTTTTCACTGAAACTGTTTTCTCATTAAATGTATTCTCTTGCTACACACTTTATAAAAATAGGAGGTATTAAAACAATGGCCCAAACTTAGTGCACCTATACTAATGTGCAAGGCGGAAAAATTAAAAACGTTTAAAATATATATTTTTGTAAATTTTTCCTTTTCACAATAAACAAAAATGTTACTTCCCCATACATCTTTTGTGAACTTGGGAATATAGGTTTTAGCTTGCCACACTAGATCTCATATATGCTACTTTGAGGTTCGGTGCTTGTGGTGGATTGCATGAATCCCCGTGGTCAACCTATAGGGCCCTCGATTCCCCCCTCGACAATTAGTGGTTCCTACAGATCCAAAATAAAAATTCTGCCGCAGCCTTGTCACGGGGTAACAATGCATCAGTAACTTGATGCTGTAAAGTCATAACTTATCACTTTGTTTACGAAGACTCCAAAAGAGAAGTTGATTAGTCGTAAGGTTGAGTTTACTTCCTGACCACACTTCTCCAACCCAGAATTACCTCCAACTGATTCTGGCCCAATCCTACTGTTTTTCAAAAGACCAGGTTAATCGATATTCTGCATTTTGACCCAAAGTTTGGGGAATATCAAACTTCCCACATGAAAGCAAATGGCATGAAAAGTACATTACTTCCATGTTCTCTATTCGAACAGGAAGTTTGAGGAACGGGGAACATTTTCATGAAAAAGAATTTCAGCGAATGTGTAGTGTTGGCCTCTCAGAGGTATTTACTTTTGTAAAAGAAATATTTCTGTTAGCTCTTCACATAAATAGTCTACACAGACTCAGCTCTGTTGAAGGACTGAGTTGAACCCTCTCATGTCCTGGAGGAAAACCTGTGTCATCATTTACAATTCATACTGGGTATTCTGAACCTCTCAGAAGTTAAATAAACAAACGCTCAGAAATTCGAAATCCTCAGTCTTTGGGGGTTTCACTGCCTTCGCAGAATGATCCTGTGAAAATAAATCAAAATATCTTTCTTCTCAGCATTTCTGTCCATCTCCTAGATTTGTTTGGGTCACTGAGCAGTTTCAGAAAGGTTTGTTGTTAAAATTGCTCTTCTTCAGGCTGGATACTGTGCTATGGCACTAATGATAATAGTGTACTGCATTCCTCTGTAACTAACGTGCTACCTTTACCAGACTGACGTATGCCTGTTTGATGCACCCTGAGTGATGGAAAGGCTAAAATGGACTCAACAAGATAAAACACGGATATGTCTCTCTTGAGAGTTGTCAACTTACTCTAAGTTCCTTTTGGAGCATTCGCTTTTTATGCAATAGTGCTCTGATTGAGGATTTCCGGTTTGCAAAGGACTTTTGGCTAATAAGCCAGAATGGGATAAAGGTGCTTTGCATGGAAATCAGAGGAGGTGACAAGCGTTTGCTCTGCAGCAGATTTCATTACATCAGTCCAGTAGAAACGTATTTATAGACCATGTATTTAATCCCATGTGCCCATTCCCATATTGAAGGGGCTTTATCAGATCTCCAATGGCTGACAATAACACATTTTGCAATTAATTAACCCATTGCCACCAGACGTCTGGTAGTTTGGAGGCCTCCCCGCTCCTCTATCAAGCCCTGAAGGGCCATCTTTGGGTCAGCTGCCACCTGTCTACCCACAATCTTGGAAAGAATCAAGTCTATGCGCTTCCAATATTGCTGTATGACTGGGCATGGGAATAGTAGAAGGTACCCGGCGCAGCCCTACATTTACGGAATCTTGGATAGAGGCCCTTCTTGTTATTGCATGGTTTGATTGGGCTTTAATACACCCCCTGCAGGTATTTCAACTGAATGAATCTAAGCTGCATTGATATTGGCAGGACTTGATAAGTGATCTCTGCTTCAACTCAATCTGCATCATCCAAAGTACCTTCATATTGCACCTGTCCACACAGTGCTAGTAAGAGATCAGGCGTGTTGGCGAAGAGTGTACGATAGATCCTCAATATACCCAAATTCGAGAGCTGATTATGTGATCTGAGCCTCTAAGGGATTATAGTGTGGAAGGCAAGTTAGCTCCCACCGATGCACTCCAGGGAATGATGGCACTGGAGGTACACATAAAATTGTGAATTATGCATACTGTGTGTTTCTAAAAGGTAAGAGCTTGTATTTTAAATGTTTGTTTTTATTGTTTACCTTTTGCTCCAAATGATGCATAACTGTGTTAGTGGCAGAACGGATTCTTCTGTGGGATTCCTTATGGATTCTTGCTATTGAGATGTTTAGTACGTAGTAAGCCATCTTGCTTTAAGATTTTTAGTAGAAAGGATATTTGATTTGAAAACTAAGCACGTGTTGACTGAATCAACATTTGTAGCCAGACCACTACTTTTACTCGACTTACTTCTAGAAGGCCATCAACTACAGCTACTGTTACACCGAGCATCATCACTTCCCAAATTAGCTAAGAATGTATTAGAATGCTAAAATGGCAAAGCCAGACTAACGGTGAGTTTGCTGATGGCCACATTTCAAAGTTGAAGTAGGAGGAAAAGAAGTCCTGATTGGGAAAATGATTGGAATTGTTAATTGAATATCCGTAGCATGTGTTGGCTGCAGATACACATACTATGCATACTCCTGGCATCGAGTGTTGGGCCTGTACTGTGCAAGTTGTTTTTCCTTGAGCAAGTTTTATGATCGACGTTGTGCGTCATCTCCTCCAAGTATTACACATGTTCAACGGCTCCTTAGTAAGTTTTTTTCCGCCATCGTACTTGTAAGGACTGCTTCACAGCTCTTGTAGATTTGATGCCTATGCGGCCTGCTGTGAAGACAAATAAACCAGAGATTCTCTGAACGAGATCCAATTGATCCGAGATGTTGGTAACCGAGTCTGTGACGAGCGGCACACACACACACCAGTCGACAATGCCATCTCCGGGTAATGGAGACGAAAAGAGACCTTTTCCGACTGTGCCCTTGATACGTGGCCAAGTATGCACACTCCAACACTCATGAGGTGTGTAATCTGTACTTATCACCAGAGCAGGGCCGGACTGGCCTTAGCGGGCACCAGGCAACCCCCCCCAACCCCCCCCGATCCCCCCCCACCCCGTGCGCCCCACAGGTGGGGACCGGTTTTGGGCCCCTGGGAGCCGTTTTTGTTACAGGACCGTTTTTGCAGCATAATCGGGCCTGTACCATAATCGGCTGAAAAACGGCCCGGGGGGGGGGGGGGGGGGGGGGGGCGAGGCGAGCACTTCGCCAGGGTGGGTTGTGGTTCCCAGTCCGGCCCTGCACCAGAGCACAAAGCTACAGACCTGCCATGGAGCTAGCAGCCGAGGTGGAGTTCTCACATTATAGCGCGGAAGAAATCAAGGCCAGTGGACCAACAGGAGGTGGGGTAGTCATCGCCAGCCCCCGCTATGTTGCCTCCAAATCGTCCTATGGTGATAACCATGCTCCGGTACATGTCGGGGACCACATCTCCATCACTGATTACAGTGTCTGGACCAAAGCGATGACATGTACTGGGAGTACTGTTGATCCACCACTTGCAAAGACCATATTGCACACACCTCCCCCCCCCCCCCCCCCCCCCCCCACTACACCACATCCCTCAGGCTCTGGTCGACTCCGCATGCATGCCTTTGAGCTGAGAGTGGACAAGAACCTCAATCTCATTCGGACGAGAAGGCCACATCACGGGGACGGCTCCAGCAACACATCGGCACCGAAGCATAAGTCTGCATCAACAAGCACATCAACACCAAAAGCTACTTAACAGACTTTAACCCCACATAAAGTATTGGATCCAAAAAACACTCTGGAGTGAGCATCTCGGAATTGAAACAACCCTTGGCTCCGATGACAGACAAATACCATGGCCACACTTCAGGAGAGAAGAGCCATACATCTGGGGTTACAAAGCCACGCACGGTTTCTGAGGACACTCCTCCAGCTCCAATGAGACAAAAGACACAATCTCATATGCCAACTGAGGAACAGAGCATAGTATTTGAGGGCCTGCAACAATTAATACAGAAAAAAATTAAAGAGACTGCCAAAACACAGGCGCAAGAGCAAGATCTGCCACTACCTTTACCAAAGAAGGTCGCACAAGAGCACATGGCCACAAGCCCAATTACTTTTAGCCGACCTGGATCCCCACAAACACAACCACCCTCTCTACATGAAGAGGAAGAAGGGTAGATCCCAGACACCAATTCATAAGGTGTCAGAAGACACCCAACAGAACACAGACCCGTTGAATGACTGCAACATGGCGCGTCCGGACCCAGAAATGAGCCCACCAGTACCATCAAAAGCATCACCACCGGATTACACATATCATAGTTTGTCAGAGAGTGGCAGAGTACCACAAGCTCCTAATGCACACCCCTGAGGAGCAAACAGATGTTTTAGTAGACACTTTCACACACTGAGCGCACTCTACAATACCTGCCCATGATAGGATCCGTACTGAATGTATCCAAAGAACTCGTAAAAGAGCCAGTCAAATCCAGAGGCTTAACACCTCTCATTGAGCGGAAATGCCTACTGTCACCAACTGACCCTATAAACATCAGAGGTCACCCCCCCCCCCCCTTTACCCCCGGACTCCTTAGTCGTCACAACTGCCAGGAAAAGGGCTGCAGCACTGGCGAAGAACCTCCTGCAGATAAAGCAAGAGGATAGATGCTGCAGGCAAAAGGGTGGTGACTGGTCATGCCAACCATTGGAAGATTGTCAACTTGGTTGGGCTACTTTCCCGCTATATCGAGCAACCTGGGATTAGATGTAGGAACTGATGCAACATCTCCAAGATAAATATAAAAAGCAAGAAGAAGACTTGGTGAAGTGAATTAGGGTAGGCAAATATCTAATGCTGCAATCAAATATTCACTAGATGGGGCATACACAGCTGTGAGGGGTGTTAATACCTCTATCATGCTACGTATACCTGCAAGGTTACGCATTTTGGGCTTCAACCCAGAAGTGCAGCAACACATTATGGACGTCTCCTTTGATGGGGAAAACCTCTATGGCCATGCTGTCGATATGCAGTTTTCTACAATCAAAACAGACACTGATACAGCTAAATTAGTGGGTGCCTTACAAGGAACACATTAAAAGCCACAGCCCCTTCGACATCACGAAAGTAGAGGAGACACAAAGCCTTCTACCTTTTGACAGCGCAGCATATCAATACCTGCAACAACAGGGCCACTAGCAAAACCATGGCTACTATAGAGGCGGATACAAAAACAGAGGCAGAGGTACACCCAAGGGGGCCTCTACACCTAAACAGTGACTTTCCCACATTTCCCCATCACAAAACACAAGTCGGGGAAAGGCTGCAACAATTCCACCAGTTGTGGCAAGACATAACATCAGACCAATGGGAACGACGAATAACCGGGCAGGGAAATTGCCTAGAGCTAACTCAACAGCCATCCAGTATCACACCAAAAAGACTCGTACTAAATCCACAGCATTTACATCTGCTGAAGGAAAAAGTAAAGGCATTATAACCCTTTCGATGCTGATGACGAGCTCAGCTCGTCATCACCCACGGGTGTCGTGTGCTGATGACGAGCTGAGCTCGTCATGGTGGCAGCAAAATTGCAAAATCCAGCACAGGGGGGGAAAATGGCCAGCAGTCATGTGGATAACTACAAGGGGCTACAGAACCTGTTCCATGGAAACATCTCAACAAGGGAGTCTGCTCTTTATTTCCTCATACCAAAAAAAGGACGGCTCGCCATGAACACTTCCATATGGTGACATTGCAGGACGTAATACCACTACCACAAGAGGGCGAATTCATGACTGAGTTAGATCTGAAAGAATCATACTTCCACATCTCAATCCACCCAGCACATCACAAGTACATATGGCTTGTGGTAAGTGGAAGTCGCTATCAATTCAAAGTGCTACCATTTGGGGTGACAACAGCCTCAAGGGTGTTCACAAAATGCTAACTGTAGTAACAGCAAATTGCGAAGAGAAAACACACATGTTTTTCCATATCTCGACGATTGGCTCATCAAGAGATCAACCAAAGCCTAATGTCTCAAAAACACTCAAAGCACAATAAACCTTTAACACAGTTTGGGCTTCACAATCAATGCTACAAAATCCAATCTCCAACCACTCCAAAAACAACCCTATCTTGAAGCAATACTAAATTTTGTATCGGCGACGGAATACCCTAATCCACAAAGGGTTCGCAGTCTCCAACACCAACTGGAGCTTTTTTTCTACATCACCTACCAGTCAACACAGTGATGCGCCTTCTATGGATGTCTTTATGGATAGCAATAGTACCTCATGCAAGACTACAAATGAGACCCCTCTAAGAGTGCTTAGCATCCCAATGGTCACAAAGGGAAGCAATATGGATGATCGAATGTTCGTTTTAGCCAAACTATAACAGGCACTACAATGCTGGAACACCTCCAACATACTGAAAGGAAGAGCCTTCAAGGACCCAATACTGCAAGTCACAAACATAGCTGATGCATCACTCATGTGTTTGGGTGCTCATATGAAAGACCTTGTGGTTCAGGGGCACTGGACCACACAATAACAGACATCACACATCAACATGTTGGAACTATTCGCCATTTACATGACTCTCAAAAGCATTCCTGCCAAAAATATAATGGGAAAAAATGTCTCTCTACTAGTAGACAATAAGACAACAATGTATTACATTAAGAAACAGGGAAGGACCCATTCCATTCAACTGGCACACACCATATGGAAATGGGCAAACAGTCACAAAGTCAACCTCCTAGCAAAATTCATACCAGCATAGAACAGTTCCATCATAGGCCTGCTAAGCAGGACACAGCAACAAGTTCACTCAATTGCTACAACAATACTTCCAATGGTGGGGAACCCCAACAATAGATCTCTCGCCACCGCTGAAAACTCACAATGCCAAAGGTTCGCATCAATACACCCACACCCTCAAACTAAGGGGAATGCACTATGGATGAACTGGTAAGGGATATTTGCTTACGTTTTTCCGCGTCTCCCACCCATTCTGTACTTGTCGGGAAACGTTGACTGACTTCATTAACCTTGATAGTACTTCACGAGAAGCTACCCAATTATCCAAACCTCCTCAGTCACAGCACTGGCAGGGGGAGACAACCAAACACTGAACAGCTCAATCTTGCAATCTGGTTCCTGAAGTCCTAGAGTTTAGATACTTAAACCGATCTCCAGGATGCATGTCAAATGTAAGAGGCCTGAAGACCGACCACAAGAGCATGCCATGCTGCTAAATGGAAACGGTTTGTTCACTATCGTGCATCACAAAATATTAATACATCCTCTCCAACTAGTAAATTACTTATTACATTTACAAACCGCATAGTTAGCATACACCTCAATACGCCTTCATTTGATCAGCCATTATAGCGTATCGACAAAACAGAACGCATCAGTCCCTTTTCCATATTCCTGTGATCAAAACCCTTATGGAAGGATTAAAAAGATTCATTCCATCTTGTACACCACCTGTACGACAATGAACTAAAACACTGGGTTACCAAAACTCAGAGGACCAGCATCTGAACCACTACATGACTGTCCAATACAATTCTTAATGTGGAAGGTGGCTTTCCTGGTAGCAATAAAATCCCTTCGAAGGGTCAGCGAAATACATGGGCTCACTATTGAAGAACCATGTTTTCAAGTGCTCCGAGGTAAAGTGCGTTTATGCACAAACCCAAAGTTCTTATCCAAAGTTAAATCACCTTTCTACTTAAATCAAACTTTGGAGTTACCAGTTTTCTTCCCAAAACCAGAAAATGTAGCAGAACATGCCTAACATACAGTTGATGTTAGACGTGCACTTCTTTATTATTTAGAACACACCAAACCATTCAGAAAAACACAACAACTGTTTATACCTTTTTCAAATCCACATAATGGTGATACTATCCATAATCGAGAATAGCACGATGGATAATCAAATGTATACAAATTTGCTATGCCAAAGCTAAAAGAGCATTAACAACCATGCCAAGGGCTCCTTCAACAAGAAAAAAAGGAGCCACAATGGCTTTTCTAAGAAATATTCCTCTCATTCACAATATGGATAAACCCACACACTTTTACAAAACACTATTGTGTGGATGTACAAGCCATACAACAAGCTCTAGTTGAACAAACGGTCCTTCGAACATTATTTCAAACAAATGCACCATCTCATGCCTAAAGCACCAGAGGGAGGGGCACAGCATTACAGTCTATGCATAGCATGTGTATCTGCAGCCAACACATGATACAAATGGAGTTTGTTACTTACCCTGTAAGCATCTATTCATAGAGTGTAATGCTGCTGGTTCACATGCACCCTCACATCTCTCTGGCAGGTATTAGATGGTGACAAATATACACACCATCAACCCCATGTTCAACAGCAAAGCTAACATAACAGACTATATCCCCAGTCCCTATATGGCAAGTAAAAAAAAAAACATCTAACAAAGGAGCCATTGACTATGCACAATACATCGAGGGAGAGGAGAGTCAACACACAATGCCAACCTTCCTCAGGGAAAAACGACTTGCAGCGTCCGAGCCCAAAACTAGATTGCAGGAATATGCAAAGCATATGAATCTACAGCACCTCACGCTATGAATAGATACTTACAAGGTAAATAACCTACACTTTATATAGCGCTTACTACAGTTGATGAGGTGTTGTAGCGCTCTTTGGCAAAATATAAATTGTTATTGAGAGTGGTGGACTTGTGCAGCTGTTAGTTGGAATTGCATAAAGGAGGGAAAAGTTTGGAGAGGGTTATTTGGGATTCGATAGTCATGGGATGAGTCGAGAGAGTGGATGTAGGGGGATAGTCTGAGGTTTAGGATCAGTCACAGAGTAGTGGTTTGAGGAGAGTAGTAAAGTAGAGGAAAAATATAAACTGTTGAGTGGTGGATATGTGTACCTGTTAGTTGGATGATTAGGGTAAAGGAGTGATAAGAGGGAAGGGTCTGGAAAGGGTTATTTGGAAGCCTGGAATACTATGAGAAGTTTGGAATGAGTCAGAGAGTGGAGGTAGATGGTTTGTCACTGTCAAAATAGTACTGGCCACCACGAAAATGTACACTTTTAAAAACATTGGTTGAATTTCCTTATACTTTCTGGTGCTTAAAAGTTGCCTTCTGTGGCAGAAAATAGTTGCAATAACAAATGCCATTTGAACGTTGGAGAAATATGCCCTTCTCCCTGCTCTTCAGAAGAGTGTGTATGTAAATTTAAACCACAGCTTGTTCTGTATGTTACAAAGCAGCGTTTTCTCTCATTTAATTTTAGACTTGTGTGATTTCCACAAAAGTCCATTATATTTTGAAAAATAACTTCAAGGCAAAGTGTTCGACAAACATGCATTTCAAACAAATGTTTTCAACATATTACCAGCCATAAGTTTCAAATTATTTACGTGTTGTTTTTGTTTCCATTCTGGATTCAGGATTTTAAAGTGCAAGTAATCCATCACTGTGCCACCATTTTCCTACTCAACTTCTCGTGGTGCGTCAATTACGTACGCGTAGGCACGATGACTCTGCTGGTTCATGACATTTCTGATTTCCTGATGGAGGTACTGTGCTCTCAGCCACTTTTCGTTCTTGTCTTCTAAACTGTTTTCAAATGTTTAGTTTTGGGACATTCAGAAAGGTTCCATGGGAATGCATTCCGCCCGTTGTTTACCTTTGGCTTTGTAACTCACATTTTTTGGTTTCCTATTTGCTGGCTATATATGCCTTGGGCCGGGATGTCCAGGTTCAGTTCACACCTCCCAATGAGCAAAGCCTTTTCACACTACCTCTCCTTGTATTCTTCCATGAGTGCTTCGTTCTATAAATAGGCCTATAAATCTTGTTCTGATCTTGTCACGTTTACTGCCCTTTCAGTGACAAAGGTCAATTGACAGGCTTTGTCTTCGGAGGCAGCTTGGTGTTTACTTTTCTTTCTCAGACTTCAAAGTGAGAGAATTTAAGTGACAATCGTTTGGATAGTGCGGGTAGAGGAAAGGTTATTTTTCCTAGCACACAGCATTTAAATAAACTATGAAAGAATATCAGACTATATCAGAATTAGCAAAGCACAAATACAGCACATGTTCAGTTAATTGTGACGTGTGTTGGAAACAAATACTTTAATGTGATCAAAACAAATCAATGCTCTAGATGATGCCATTTCCACACATTATCATTTGGGTGCTGTATAATTTTATTAGTAAAACTGGATGTCTGTGAAAATGTAATGGTCATTTCAATTGAAAATATGTTGCCTACAATGGCAGTGTTACCACACCATGCATACTGCACACTACACCACTCCACTCTGCACCACTTCATGCCACTACACTACTCTGCACCACTCCACTTTACACAACGCCTTTGTGTCACTGCATTCTACTCCACTATGCTCCACTATGTGCCTCTCTACTCTGTGCCAATGCACTCTACCCGACTCAGCTCTACACCATTCCAATCTAGGCCACTCCACTCTACTCTGTACAACTCTACTCAACACCACACCACTCCACTTTACAACTCTGCATGATTGCACTCTATGCCAATGCACTCTACTCTGTACAACTCCACTGTACGCCCCTGCACACTATGCCAATACACTGTATTCCACTCTAATTTACTCTGCACAACTGCACTCCATGCCAGGGCACTCTACACCCTTTTATACCATTACTCTTTGTCCATGCACTCTACCCTGCACCACAGCAGTCTACGCCACTTCACTCCACCCTGGACCACTCCACTCTATTCTGAAACAATCTACTCTGCGCTACTGCACTCTATTCCACTGCAATCCACTCTGCACCATTGTAGTCTATGCCACTGCTGTCTACATCACTCTACGCCACTGTACTGTACATCACTGAACTCTACGACACTCTACTCTTCAACACTGCACTCTGCCACTGAACTCTACACTACTGCATTATATGCCACTGCACTCTGTACCACCACTCCACTCTGAACTCTACGCCATTAGCTCTTGCATAGACGAGACTTATTGGCTCTTCCAATACTTGTTTATCATGATCCTGATCCACACAAGAGAAATTAAGTGTATGGTAGTGAGTTTTTTAGTATAGACCCTGCAAACATAATTGCCTAAATTGTTTCTGAGAACTTAGGGCTAGATGTACGAAGAATAGTAATAGCGATTACCAAATAGCGTTTTTTACTAATAGATATTTGGCAATCGCTGTTACTAATGTACAAAGGTGTTATTTCGTCCATATTTCTAAAATAGTGATTCGTAGTGGGTCGGAAATTGACCTACCTCATGAATGGTAATGAGGTAGGTAACAATTTGTCAACCACTACGATTTGCTACCGTCACAAGGATGGTGGCCTGCTGAGGTCAGCAGACTATCATGTCTGTGATTGCTCTTTTAAATAAAGCATTTTTTTAAACAAAGCCCATTTTCCTTAAAGGAAAACTGGCTTTGTTTAAAAAGAAAAAAATGAAACATTTAAGTTTGATTTTTTTTCTATTCTCAAAGGGAAAGGGGTCCGAAAGGTACACTTTCCCACTTGCGAATAGGTTACAACGAACCTTGAGTTGGCATTAAAGTGTGAAGGTTTCGCCACTGCATTTCGGTCACAAAACATTTCATACATACCAATGCTAATTGGTGTGTGGAAGGGACGCCCTAAACACACCTCCTCCTAATGCCAATTCACAAACCCAAATTGCGATTCAGTAACAGGTTACCGAATTACAATTGTGCCTTAGTACAACCGAAAAGGCATATTTGCGTTTGTAAATGACCTGATTCTGCAAATCTGGTCGTTTGCCAACGTAAACATGTTTCCTACAACTATCCCTTCGTGTGGATTTGTTGCTGGTGAAAGGCGCCAGACTGTGAACACATGGCGAAGGTGTTGTGTGACCACAAGTTGTACTTTCAGCCAGCCCTGAAATTTTAGACAGCACCACTTTGTATTCCTTGGTTTGCAGTTGCATGCTAGTAATATAAATATGGGCCTGTAAATGTCGGGTACTAAGTTTTGTTGGTTAAAACCTGTGGCGGAAAGTGTTGGCATGACATGGGACCTGCTGGTAGCTATGTAGTGTGAGGTTCTGTAAGCAGTTAACCCGGGCCCCGTGTTCCCTAGAGTTTGTGAACCATGGCTATTAATGCAGCACACAATATGATCTCAGCATGGCATTGCATCCCCTTTCACCCAGAGTGGACCCAGAGTGTGTGGCAGGGGCGGCCTTAGGCATGTGCAAGTTGTGCACCTGCACAGGGCCGCCACGCCAATATATATCCTTAATATAATAATCCTCTGAGAATGGATACATATTTGTGTGGCGGCCCCTGGCAGGGATTTGGGGGCCTCCGGCTCTGTTCCACTTCCAAACACCCTGACCCCCATTCTCCCCCTCCCCATCACCCCTTCCCCCCTCTTCAGGGCCCCGCCTGAACCCCCTCTTCCGGGGCCCCCTACCTACGCTGCCTGCCCAGGGCCGCCATGAACCTGTGTGTGGCATGACGGGGCGTGGGCAGGCCGGCCTCCAAGAGTTTGCTTGCTGTGTCCTTCTCAAGAGGACAGGGAGGTGCCGCACCCCTCCTGCCAGGTTCTGCTGGGCGCCCAGCCAGGGCAGCTGGCACACCAAGAGCAGTGCCGGAAATGCAGCGAAGGAAGGGAAGGGTGGCAGATAAAGCCCCGTGTGATGTGCAAATGTGCTCGGCCCTGGAGTGACTCACTTCCACGCTGGGCACCTGCCAGGCGTTCAGGGCACAGCTAGTCAGTGGCTCTCTTGTGAGCTTTTTTCGTTTTCTTAAAGCAGCCCTGCTGGCAGTCGTCCTTTCTAACTAAGTTTGCACAAGGATTGATTTTTATCAAGAGATAAATAACCAAATGCAATTAATCAGTGCTTCGTTAGCTACACAGCATAAGACTCCTTACATTTTAGGGAGAAGGAGTCTGTGCAAAGCATGTGGCCTACAACCGAGCGCGCTACAAACCGACATGTTACTTCCGGGTAAGAGACGACTTGCTGCTTGAGTACTTTAGGTACACACCGACCCCCCTCCCCCCCCGTCTCCCTGGGTAGGCGCTTCCAGTAGGATGTTTCAACTAGTAAACACATAACATCACTATTACAATGCACCAGAGCACATATACTGGCCTGCCCCTCCATTGCCCACATGCCTCAAGCCTCTTGCCTTCTGGAGGTTAAAAAACCAGCTAAGGTGTAGTCTTTGCCCTGGTGGATTGTGGGTTTTGGGGAGGGATCACGAAGTCGCCTCGAAATGTAAATCTCCACTTCGAACTTAAACAACTTGCAAAATTCGCACCCAACACTGGATGGCAGGAGTGGGCACAGTGTGTGAATCTATTGCACTTCAAGCTGAAACCGATTGTGACAGGCACGTAACCGTTCCTTCTTCAAAGGCCCACTGGTTAGCCTTTTCTTGAAAGCAGCCATATAAGTCATTCCTAAATACACGGGGCCAAGCTGGTTAGAGAGGAAGAGATGGATCCCTGAGAGCATGTTACCTGCACAGGGAAATGTTGGTTCCGAGTTGTCCCTTCTACACCGTTCATGCAGACCAGTCGCTGCCTGTATAATGGATAAGTATTTTGATGCAGTTTAGTTTTCAGTTTTAGAAATCTGATGTTTCACCTCAAATTACCTAAAGTTTACTATTACTAATCATTTTGCCTCCCGAAAGCCTTACCCGGCCACAGGCTGGGGGCACGGCACGATTAGTGGATGAATAATATTTTGGGGAAGAGTTGGATGGAATAGGAATAGGAAGAGCATGGTTTTATGTTCTATTAAAAACCTCGAAGTGTTTCAAAAGGAAAAGAAAAAAAGGTGGCGGGGTGAGGTTTCCTATTGCTTTTAAACTTCATGAGTCAGAGCCAACGCCTTGCTGTCTCCACTGAGTTTTAAAATAAACCGATGATGCATCGTCTAATATGGACAATTGTTATCTTACGGCATTGCTGCTTTTTTTCTTGAATATTGAATGCATCATTCTGCAGGCATGTGTAAAGTGTTTGTTTTTTGTGTTCTGCGCAGGCTGCTAAGATGTGCAGTTATGCTGGCTGGAAGGCCTCCTGCAATGTCTTATTCGTCATCTTCGCTGTCATGTTCATCATCACGCGACTTATCATTTTCCCTGGCTGGTGAGTGGACGCAAGCTTTTTATGACATTAAAGTAACCCTCCTTGCTCTTCGGAGATTGAATGTATTTATGAGAATGGAAAAGCTCTGGTTGTGATTTTAATTACTGATCCAGTCCAGACTGGGTTAAATAACCTAAAAAGCACTTAAGTCTTCCTCATATGTTCTACCCTTGATCACATAGGCCCTCATTACGAGTGCCTGGGGAATGGGCTATTATTTCCCCACCAGTGGAATTACTGATAGAAGGGGTATTGGTAATTCCATAGCCATGTGACATCTGACTCATTACAAGTTTGACCAAGAGGGTCCACTAACAAATGAGGAATTACTGATTCCCCATTAAATCCTCATATTGGCCGGAACTTTCACCTGTATTTTCAGCAGCCAAAAAAGTAGGTCTCCATACAGATGGGGTGGCTAACTTACGTTACCAGCCTCCTCAGAATTAAGTGGCCACTTATAATAAGGGCTTTAGCATTCCACGATTTTACTTCTCTGTGAAAAGCAGACCCCTCCCCCCCAGCTTAGGGGCCACATTGGGAACCTGCCTACATATTTTTTTGTAAATGCTTTGATTGACATTTTAAGATTAGTAGTTATCTGAGATTTTCAAAACATTTTCCACTCCATTTTCTTTGTCCTATAGGATTATCTACGCCACAGTGGTGTACCCGCTGTACATCTGCCCTACGTTCTTCCTGTATTACTTATTCAATACGATCATGTTCACCCTGCAGACGCTGCACATCTACTGGAGTTACCTAATCTTCAAAATGGTTAAGAAAGTGCTTACTGGAAACGTAAGTATATACTACATGCACTCCATCCTGCCCCTGAGCAGATAAAAAAAGCTCTTAGTAGCAGGTGCAGGGTGTGGTCACCACTGCCATCCTGTGGTACTGATGCTGTCAAGAAATGGGCCAGCTGTGGTGCTGACAATGTCCTACTAACGGAGGGATGATGTTAAAATCTGAAGGATTTATGTGCACGTACAACTATGTTTTTAGGTCTGGTGTTAGCCAAGACCTTTTGATTTGACAATAATTGCATACATGCACCTGTAGGGGCTTTCAGTCATTCCACATCTTCCATTGGTCTGTTGTGCTATTCACATTTTCTTCCACCTATTACAGCATGGGACAGTGCATCAGCCCAGCAGTGGCGGCTGCCACAAACAAAAAGTGGTGAGGCCAGGGGAAGGTGCACTGAGGGGAGTTTGGGAGGGGGAGTGCAGATGGGAAGCGCGGGTGAGTTAAATAATTAAAAAGAAAGGAAAACATACCTGCAACTGCCTGTCGCCTTTGTTCTTCCTTGTCCCAATAGACACTGGGACTACATCACAGACTCCCTGGGCCAATCCCCGCACTGCTCTCGTGTTCTACTCCGACTATGAGAGCAGGACGAGGGTTAGCCTGAGCAGGCTGAAAAGACTCGCCCCTCAGGACAGGGAGTCTGTGCTGTTTCTCTAGCCCGGCTGTTGAGTTCAGCGGGGTTAGAGAAATCTATGTGCGCATGTGCCTGAGACGGTCGGCCAAAACACATGCACACTTAGAAGTGCACAAGCTGTCCTCATCTCCCCCTCACTTGCCCCGGCTCCTCCCTACTGCATGCTGGCTCAGCCAGCAGCAGAAAAATAAAACCATGAAAGAGTATTTTAAAATTTTCAGGTGCTGGCTTTGAGCCAGTAGAGCGACACGCCTCCACCATTGCGGAGTAGCCGCCCCTGCCGCCCAGTACAGCCATTGGCTACCTTCACTGTGAGTAGCAGCATGCTGCTCATTCACAAGGAGCACATTAGCACACAAGGGAATAAATGCTGTGGCAATTTTTGTGGATGTCTATTATTTTAAGAACCATAAGAACAAACATTTTGTTTGCTACCAGCTTGTTTATAAATACATATATGTTCACGAAGCACTTGCAGCTCCTGCAACAGAAAAGTGTTACAAAAACCATGATGAAACAAAATGATTTTTGACAAAGCAAAAAGGCTAACAGCCAATGTAAAACTTTTGGCTTTGCCAGTGCTTGCTTGTTCTGGTTTTATAGTGAGCTTGTCTTCAAGAAATGGTAGGTGCAGAGAATTTTCTGTCTTTTCGAAAGAGCCTTCAGAATGTGTAGTTTTGCTTTGCACTTGGAGATGTAACTGGAGAAATAGCTTAGCAGTTCCTGGCACAGTTTCTAAAAAATATTGCACTGCTGGGAACCGTACCAAGACCAAGGGCCTTGTTTGGACTTTGTCACGTTTGTGATGCAATATCCCATCTGCCAGACGTCCCTCTGCCATGCTACAAGTGTCTTAAAGCCAAGACGGAGCCACTGGAATGATGCACTTTTGTGACTGCTGCCTTTTCTGCATAATTGTGGGTTTAATACATTTGCTGCATAATCTATCATCTGCATAATCCGCAGATTTTAACAAATTCGTTTCCAGCTCAGATGGATCAAAAGTTACTAAAAGCACAGGAAGATGTGTAAGGTGTTTAGCTAAAGTTGACTGGTCCCCCATTCTGTTGTGTATTTGGGTGTAATAATGAGGTTAAAGTTTTGTTCTGTTTAACTTTGTAGAAATGACAAAATAATGGAGTAATGCGATCACAATATGTGACACATTACGCTGCATAATTGGACTTTTTGAGGCATGTGTGTCTGTAGATAGACATTCTTATCATAATCATGCCTTCTAGAGTTGGGCTCAGATGTGTGCAAGTTGCTTTTCTTGATTTAAAGTCTTAAGAGTCACAAGGTACTGTGACTCCTCCTTTTGCTGTAACGCACATTGTAACAGTCTCCATTGTTAGATTGTTTTCCACCGCCATCGGTATATGCCTTCTTCCTGTCGGTATTGCTTTCGATCTGGTTGCATTCAAAGACATCAACTTTGTATGGGTGACTCGCATTGACTGCACCCCTTGTAGGCCTTTGCCCTTCAGGGTGCTACTTTCTTCCTTAAGCGTTTCACCCACATCTTGTCCACTCGATGATGGAACGGTCGCCTTTACGATTTTGTCCTCGGTGTCATGCAAAATTTCCTCGCACTGACCTTCACCAGGTGTGTAATCTGTGCCTCGCCCCCGAGCATGTCCAAGAAGAGACTTTGTGACCATCGGGCTCAATGTCTTGAGATGACTCGGAGCATGGATGAAACACCAGACCTCTTTAGACCAGAGGACCTCGAGAAAGAACTACACGCACAAGCATTGGGTGCAAATGAAGAGACCTTCTCCCACCACGATAGCTCTTGCTCCTAGATCGAGGTGCAAGAGCTCACTCCAGCTCAACCAACGAGTTGTGAGTACTATGCCCCCACCACCTCGTCATCGACCCCAGCAGGCCACCACAAAGGGTCCACTGCCCATTCCAGAGAGACCTAAAGCCATTGCCTGGCCATCACACCCTTTGAGCCATGGTCGGCACCGGGCGTCTGTTTCAGATACCACCAGTCCTAGCTCGGTGCCAAATAAATCATGAAAGTTACATGCTTCAGACCAGACTACTTCTGCCTTGGTGTCGAGTTGACCTTTGAAGCTGAAAACTTTGGCATTGAAATACCACCCGATATCAGCACTGCAGCTAGCTGCTTTGGAGCTTATAATGTCTGGCCCAAAACCCTTTGCGTTGAAGCCGAAAATCTTTACACCCGCCAAAGCAGTACATGGGTTGGGGACTGTGGAACCCGTGCTTCAGAGGATATAGGAGGAAATTGACTCTAGACAAAAGCACATTTTGCTCCACCCTGATACTGGATGGATAATTGCAAGACCCCCACACACTAGTGCCTAACCCTCCAAGACAGTTTTGTTTCGAGAAGGCTTGGATGTTCCAACTCCACCCAAACACAGAAGATGGACAAGACCACAAGAAACCCTGTGCACATCATCCCACCATCTACACTGGCTCCACACCATACACCTTCGCCATCCGCTTCACTGGCTGCTCCTGCACCATATTCCGTGGAAGGGTCATTACATTCTAACATAGGGTGGAGAAGAGAGGGACACATGATAACCCCTGGGGCACGGTATGCAATCTTTAGCACGCATTTTTTACAATGCACTACCATTACCACGCATCTTTTACAACGCATGCCAATAGCGCTTTGGGGCGATCTGACATAGGGAATGGATAGTGAATAGGTTAATTTACTATCCAATAACCTTCCCTAGTGTCCACGGGGACTGGTGTTGGAATAGTAAATTAAACTATTCACTATCCAGCACCCAAAGCACTATGCGTTGTAAAGGTATTGCGTTGTAAAAAATGCGTGGTAATGGTATGCGTGGTAAAAGTGTGCGTGCTAACATCATACATCCCTGGGGCACATATGACACCGAAGCACCATGGTGAATAAAAAATATAAAGCGTCAGCTAAAGACCCCATATATATCAAAGGTCAACTTCCTCCAGACTCTTTGATTGTGGCAACTGCAAGTAAAAGATCCAATTGACAAACCTCAGGTGAGCCTTCTCCACTAGTTAACAAGAGTAAAAAGATTGACGCAGCTGTAGAGAGAGTGGCTGCCCAATCCAACAATCACTGGCAGATCACAAATTCTATTGGCCTCCTCTCTAGATACAGTAAGGCTCACTGGGATGAGATAGATGGAGGAGATACTCCAATACCTCCCAGATGAACATTTAAAACCAGCATATCAAACTGCCTCTGAGGGAACATTAATATCTAATACCATGATTCGCTGTGCCCTCACAGTGGCAAGACTAACGGCCAGTTCCCAACTCTGACAACTGCATCCTCTCTGTAGCTCCTTTGGCTAGAAGGACCTGCATTCCTGTTGCAAGATTGAAAGATGGTCCTCTGTCAGCCATCCTGATGGTGGTGGAAGATGCTGTGGGATGAATATGAAGGAGAGCATAACCCAGAGGAACACTTTTCAGGACCTACTCACTGCCGCTCTTCTGGTCAGACCATTGTTTGATTACCTTCAGCTTAATTTCCCCCCACACCCAACTCAGCCATCCTCTTTCCGGGACCATAGCAGAATATGGTGCAAAGTCACCTGTTCCACCCTGGCCTCTGCCCTCGCCGGCTCCCTGCCATGGGTAAGTGAGGATCTGGATCTTGATGTTACTGGCTTCAACGACTGGCTCTCCTCTGCACTTGATAAGGTTGCCCCTATCCAACCCTTAGTCTCATCCAGACTAAAAACATCCGCCAGTGGTTTACTCCCACGCAGTGCTCCGTAAAAAGTCAGTGCAAAAAACAAACTGCAGCGAAACTGGAGATTCACTTATAATAATGAGGCAAAAGCTACCTACAGAGCCACTATCAACAACTTTCATTGAAAAAAACGCGCTATGAAAGACTACTATGTTAAGAAGATAAACTCTGCCAGCAACTCTTCCAAATACCTCTTTTACAATTGTAAAAGTGTTCACTAAACCTGCCACACTGTCTAGTAGGATTCCCCCTACGCAGGAACTCTGCGATGGCCTCTCAGACTTTTTCTATGATAAAATTGTGGATATTTATTCCACTTTCGACCCCACCCAGCAACATCCGGAACAAACCACAGAGGTTTATAATGTCCACTCACTCACTTCCTTCGCCCCAACCCCCCTAGAATTTGCTCTTCAAAAAAGGCTCACCTGTAAATCTGGTTCTCCGAAGGACCTCTGCCTGGCTTCTCTTTTTAGCTCAATTGCCCCTCTCATCATTTCCCCCCATTCCCCCCCCCCCCGCCCGAATACCCTATGGAACACCTCTCTACAGTCTGGAATCTTTCCCTCTGCCTGGAAACAGGCCATGCTAATACCTATTCTAAAAAAACCTGATGCTGACATCTCTGTTTTTAAAAAATATCGCCCCCAACTCCCTCCTACCTAAACAGGCTAAGGTTCTCAAAAATAGTCCAAGAGCAACTTGCCACCTATCTTGAAGCCGGCCACCTTCTTCATGACTCTCAAACTGGTTTCAGATCCAGCTTTAGCACGGAGACTGCACTGTTGGAGGTGTCGGAATAAATCTGTGAATGCATGGACATAGGCGATGCGGCAATGCTAGTGCTCCTCGACTTTTCCGCGGCATTCGATACGGACTTCCTTTCATTTCTGTTTCTCTCCTTTTAGTCAGTCTCACATATGAGCAATGCCTTATGCGTGACCTACCGGGTACTGTTGGAGCCTGGTTAGTCTACAGAATTGGGTGAGTCCCCATCTATGTACCTCTGCTGCAGCACTGAAGTGCCACAAGGGCTATAGTTGACATTAGCTCACTGAAGGCACTCACTACGTGTAACTGTTTTAATTGTTTTTAGAGTCCTCCGTGCAACTGCGTTACTTGTTCACCACTATTGATATGTCAGGGTCGCCAAAAGTCTATACCTGTTGTTGTGTACCATATCAGCCTGAAATATGTTACATTTTGTCTCCGCATACAGGTAGATCCAGGTCTTAACAGGTCTACTAACAAGCAGATAATTGGTTGATGTGAGGATAATTCCATGTCACCATATTTTTAAGTGTAGATAGTCTCATCTCTCTGGTCCTGATGAATCGCAGGTAGAATATACTTGGAGCGAGAAACATGTTGACCTTCACTGATCAATAAGGACACTCTAACCCGACACATTAAACTTGGACGAGAGCCTCATTGCTTGTTTTTACTTCGGGTAGGAGACACCCAGAATAAAGTTTGGCTTTCTTGGTACTCTGATCCCTATTGTATCCACCTCCCCAAAATGTTACATCTACACAGTTCTTGCCCCTCACCCCCACTTCACCATACGGCCATTGGAAAAAGATCTCCGATAAAGTGCCCCTACTAGAGGGAGCCCATTGGGTATTGCACCATCGACCCAACGAGGAGCAGCCCAGATGATGAAGCAGGACTCCTGAAAGGGTGTGTTGAGGGCATTACAATCCAATACATGGATTCCCAACTCGAACCCCTGTTGGGGTTGAGTTGGTTCCGGTCTCCCTGACTTACACTTCGCCACTGATGAACAGCATGACCTTCATCTTTGAATCTATTTGATATGGTCGCCCATGACATCTTGGTTGAGAGACTACTCTGCCTCGCTATCCAGCGCTCCCCCTTATCCTGGATCAGATTATTCTTAACTAACCGCACTCAACAGGTTTTCCTGCAGCCTTTTGTTTCCGGGGAGAAACCTCTGAATTGCGGCATCCCTCAGGGCTCCGCACTTAGCCAGCGGGGGTATGTAAACGTTAAATAGTAAAGGGCTAAGGTAGTTGAATCTTGTGGAGTCCGAGTGATCTCCTACGACTACGCTGACTGCACCCAATTAGTATTCTCACTCAGGGACCATTCTGAAGCTACCTTCTCCAATTTCAGATGCTGCTTGCTCAACATCTCTTCCTGGATGGCGCTTAACACCCTCCAGCTTAATTCAGATAAAACTGAGGTACTATTCTTCAATCAACCTAGCCCTCCCCCTCCTTCCCTCTGGTGGCCATCAGAAATGAACCCTCCGGAAACCTGTGACCTCGGCAGGAACCTAGGTGTCCGGTTCAACAACGAACTTTCATGTAAAAATCAAATTGACCAAGTTTCTGCAGCCTGTTTCGGAAAACTCCACATGATCTGAAAAATGTCCCCCTAGCTCCGTAGGGACTCTCGCCGGACCGTTGTTCACGCACTTATCACCTCCCATCTAGACTACGCAAATAATCTGTATGCAGGGTCTCCTTGAGTACCTGATCAGACGGTCCAGAATGCAGCGGCTAGGCTGATATACAATATTCCTGATCGCCACTCGATCTCCCCTTACCTGAAGAAGCTCAACTGGCTTCCAGTGGCCAAAGGCATCCAATTTAAATCATGGTTCTGGTTTTTAGATCGCTACGGAGTTTGCGCCCGGCTTACCTGAAAGCTCGGCTCATACTTGCCCAGTCCAGCCGCGCTCTTAGATCCAACCACCTGCGCCTCCTTGTCAAATCCCCCCTCCCCCCCCCCGCTTTTGCCATGCTAGAATGTGTGCCGTGACCTTAAGACTTGGCTCTTCTCCAGCGCCTAAAACCACTGAGTTTAACCCCATCCTTTGCCTGTCCAAGTGCCGGACACCCCCATTGGGGATAGCTGCGCGCTATATAAGCTCCTAAATAAATAAATAAATACTTGTTCAAAATGGTTGCTTGCCACATTTGAAGGACATGGTAGATTCTGCCTCCTACAGGGTGGCTGTGTGTCTGGAAGGACAAACTAAAAAGGTCAACTGTTTGCAGGTGCTTGGGACGGAACTGTTCACTGCCCCACTTCGTGCTGTCTGTGAGTACCTCACCACAAAAAGGCTGTAGGGTCTGCTAGGCTGGCTGCATGGTTGGGGGCTGGCAGCACTTAAAGCACCTACAATGGCCACAGAGGTAGTGAAAGTGCTGGCAAAAATGGAGTGTTGGAGCAGATAGAACCAAGTAGCACACTGTGGCCCTGCTGTCGAGGGCTGAGTCCCCATTCTTGGCAAAGAGCCTGTCCATTAGGGAAGATTGGGCATCTCCAGAGAAGCCTCTTGTCTCTAGAGTGTGACACTGGTACCAATTGCCCAGTCAAGGCAATCTGAAGTATCTAACTCGCAGCAAATTGTGAATTTTGACACATGGCTGCCATCCTGAATGACTTGATAATGGGTAGAAAAAAACAACCAACAATGTATTAACCCTCAGTGCTCATCAATATTCTCTCAAAACAAATCCACTTATTTTCTTATCTGCTTACATTCCTCCATTCACACTTATCACACTGCAAGCCATATTTTTTGTAAAAAAGTATCTCCTCCTTTATTACATATGTTCCTTTTATATTCATATATCCATAGAATACCATTTAAAACATATATGCACACACACGCACGCACACACACACACATACAACATCACAGGGATTGTTTCCTATAAGTAAAACCAGTATTTATAACCAATTTCTTCTATCAAAATCTATTATAGTCACGTATTGAACAGCAGATGATTTCCTTTGTACTTCTGGCTATTATCAATTGTATTTATCATAACGGGTAGGGCACAAGTCCTCCGGTATTGCAGGTAGCACTTGAGCAACGGCATCACGAAGATCATGTGTATATCAGCCCAATAAATATCTGGCATTGACAGACCTTAATGCCAGACTGGTGGAGGAAAACCTGCATTTCTGAAAATGTTTGAGGCGCTTGGACTCTCAGGGGGTGGTAAAGAAGGGGTTTGGGTTGGCCCTTCTTTTGGCAGCTGCACCACTAAGCTTTCTGGGATCAAGTGCTGTGTGACGAAAGCCAGGTCATGTAGCGCGGGGCTACAGTGTCTTGCTATCTGTCTATTTACCAGCAGTCTGAAACTTGACTTTGCTCATGTTTTAAGAGGTGTGTTTGTGAGAACCTCATTAAAAGGCAACAGGTCCTCATGTATTCTTGAGCCCTAAAGGTGCACCAGAGGGAATCAATAGAATGAAAAACTGATGCAGGATACCTCTGCAGAACGCTAGAATTTGCAGCGGTTCTGCCAAAGGACCAAGAAACTCCCAGGCGCCCTGCAATGAGATTCGGAATCTGCTCCGATGGAGTTTAGGGGTGAAACCCAAGTGGCCCGTTTAGGCCATTGAGAATGGTGGAAAGGGGTTATGACTTAGTTCATGACTTCGACCATGACAAAGCTCTTCCGCAGGAGAAACTTTTCCCTTTAAGTTTGACCAGTCTTGACGTGGAGTCAAGACTGAAGAGCATGAGGGGTAGCTCTGTATCCACACCTGGTGGCGCAGAATGTAAGAAATTAATGTCATTGTCCTTAGGTGGTGCTTATATGCATCTCTGCACATCAATTCTGGAGCGGATCAATGTAGGCACAGAGCCACACGACACCACCTACCTGTGCACAGTGATGCTACTTGAAGATTTTCAGATTCAATCTGGTTCCTAGTGAATTTTCAAAAGGTGAGGAACCTATGGTTAAAAGTATCAATCAAAAAGTCCTGGTATTCAATCCTCTGAGTTGCCAGTCAGTCCCCACAAGAAGCTTCAGGTGAAGCCAGACCTCACTCAGCATTGGGGCCTGCTCTGGCTCCCAGGTAGCTGAACCTCGCAATCTGGTAGCTAAGCACCTAATGTTCAGCTATGTAAAAACTATCAGAAGAGTGTATTCTTATCCTGTGAGAGGCTCGAAAGCCCACTAATTGCACCTCCTATACAATGGAGTGCTTTCCTACACTTACATATATGCTTGCATTTAAGGGCAGTTGCAGCATATTTACAAAATGGTCAACACTTGTCGCTTTTCAAGCTCCCAGGCATTAAGCCTTTCACGGAGGGTCTTAAGATGTAATAACTCCAAGCACACCCCATGCACCTCTATGAAACTTGAATGTGGTCGTCACATGACTCATGGGCCCTCCCTTTGAGCCCCTACACTCATGTAACCTACGGTTCCTCTCTTGGAATGTGACCTTTCTAATTCAGTCACCTCCCTCAGCTTCATGAGTGCGCTCTAGGCTGGTAAAGTACAAGAACCATTCAAGATAGAGTATTTCTTCCTCATACTAACCTCACATTTCTGCCTAAAGTTGCTTCATATTTTCACTTGAACTATCTTTTTCCTTCAACCTGAGTCTTTAGCGGAAAGGGCCCTTCAGAATGTGAATGCAAAGATGTTGCTCATATATTATATTGATATAACTAAGCCTTTTAGGAAGCCCAATCAACCGTCTGTAGTCTTCGCCAAACCCCAAAGGGGTCAAGCCATCTCTAAATCCAGCATTGCAAGATGAATAGTGAAGTGCATCTAGACTTGCAATTCTAATTTCCTGTATCCCCTAGGGTCCACTCTACATGCAAGAAAAAGGCCGTTCTCACCTTTTTTTGTGGGGAAGGGGGATAATATCCCTTTAACGAATATTTGCAAGGCTTCTACGTGGTCAGTGCCACGGACCATCATAAGTATTATTGTGTAGATATTCGAGCACGTCAACAGGCTTTAGTTGACCAAGCTGTCCTAAGGACCCTCTTTCAGACATCTGCAATCTGCTCACTAGACACTGCTCCAGAGAGGAACTGCTGTACAGTCTACTTGGAGCACGTGTTTCTTCTATAGCCACATGTTACCCTGTAACCATCTGTTTGAAGCATGCAGTGCTGCAGATTCACTTGCTCCCACTCCCCTCCACAAAAACCAAGTATGGCCTTTTCACTCCCTTCATTATGCACCAAACACTCAGTCTCCGACACTGCTCCCCACTTATACTACTTTAAGCGGAAATCAATTTGAGGTGTGTTGGTGCATTGTGGATGAAGGGTGGAGTCACAAAAGGTGTTGATTCAAACTTCATTGAAGAAAAATAAAATCAAGACAAAACACGAGATGGCAGGAGTATGCAGAACATGTGAGTCAACAGCACTACATGTCATGAACACTATAAATATTTTAAAAGGTATTTTGTGCATTTAAGGGAGATTTAGGGCCTAAATGAGTCTGCTGATGTCACCTAAATAAAACCCAGAACTCCTTTGAGTGGCCTGATAAACTACAACCAAGTGCCATGTTTCCCAAAACAGTAATGTCCGCCAAATCCTCACTATTCGTTCTGGAATTCAGGCTTCAATTAAGCTTGTCCCTAAACAAGTTAGACAGAAATGCCATATAGTAACTGAGCCTCAAATCTGGCCTAAACCCTGCCATCTAAACCTCTTGCCTCCTGAATTCTAGATGGTCGCTATGCAACAGGGTATATTTTGAAAATTGTGAATTCAAGTGCACGGTTCTAAAGAAAATCCTGATAGGGTTGTAAGGACTCATGGTGCTTTGAATCACATGATCTCCATGGATGATGGCATTGGCAGAATCTGTTTGCCAATTTTTTGTGGCAAGCCGCAGTCCCTAAAACACAAGCTACTTCAATGGGAGAACCAAGAAAGGTTCGCCTCGTAAAGCAAGTGATTGTAGCTGCTCGATGCACGTTTGAACCATTCAGGGTACAGCGAAGAGCTGCTGGCATGGAGGGCATTGCGAGCCGTTGTGCCTTGTTCTCATGAAAAGCCCACTGTATTCATCCAGAAGCTGGTATTTTTAATAACAGCTTAAATTATTAAAACAGTACCTTGCCCATTCCACTTCCAACCTCAGAAAGGTTTAGCTTTACAGTCTTTAATTTTACTGAAGGTCGTACTATTGTTGGTCATTTGAGGACGATTCTATAAAAACTTGGAAAGAAAAGTCTGTTATTGAGCCAAGAATACAACTCTACTAATGAAGAAGAATCCGGATAAAAAGGAAAAAGAAGTGTAGGCATCCAAAGCCTACTTAAAGTAGCCAGTCGGATAAGTTCATTTCCAGCAGAGCCATGATCTCTTTTGTTTTGCTTTCCTTTTCTTGGCTTGGCAATGGGCCCTCTATCATGAAATACACCACAGAATGTAATAGTAGCACAGCACACAAGTCTGTAAGTAGGGGAGGTTTGCCGAATGGTCAACTTCATCGCAGATGCGATACATTTATTCTAACATTCTGCCTCCAAACCTGTGTGCGCACCGCCCACTATTATGTGTTTTTAAGTCACTGGCTGGCGGTTCTTTGGTGTTTCCACTGCACTGCCTATGGAGTAGGCACTGCAGTGGGAACGTTGGAGACCGTACCAGCATAGCATCATGGACTGGTGCAGTCCATGCCGTGCAGGTACTGGGGTGCATGCACATGGGGGCACAACATGTGCTCCCCTGCATGCACCCCATGGCCCAGAGGCAACTGGGGACCATGTAGGGCCCTCGTGGTTAACTGGCCTCCATTATTTTCATAGAGGAGGTTCCGTCATGCAATGCGTGGCAGGGAGAAAAAGTGTAATAAGCAAAGTGGAATCCTGGAGCCCTCTTATGATACTGGATACTGCTCTCTCGGGGTCAGCTTTTCATCTATTGATTCCTTAGCTGGGTGGTCCTATGCTTCTAATATAGGGCATACAGCTGAAGCCTCCTCTGCTGAAGTCCCAGTGATGGGACCTCAGGTCATTCTGGTGGTGAGGATCTTAGTGAACCTTTAATCTGTGCCACTCTGGCAGTGTGACCATGCTCATCTCGCGTAAGGTGTCCACTTCAACAAATGAAGTGAACTTAACTTAATTCAACTGTAGTCGCCAGGTAGCAAACTGTGAAGACTTAACAGACTGTGTCTTTTCAGATACAAATGATACTAGCTTCCATACAAAATATTCAATATTAATAGACCATATACTGGATTCGAATAGCTTACGTTAAAATCGCTTTCTACAAATAGTTAAATGGTCAAACAGACAAATGATATTAAACCGATCTAAACACAAATCCTATTTTTGATAAATTTGTTTAAACAGCCTACGACAACCCTTGATTTCAGATATCAATTTGTCATAAGCATTAGTTTGAAAGGATGACTACATAGGCAGAAATTTCCAAAGGTTCTAACTCTCACAAAGCGATGTCAAATATGCGTCTTTCCTGCAACAGTGAGGTGTGCTTTTTTGTACATCGGGTTGGATGTCATTGGAATAGAGAGCTTTCCTGTGCTACATAGGAGGGGCAATATCGTTTTGTGTTCCTGGTATTGGAGCTAGTGGATACAGGAACCCATAGTGCCATGGACTCCAAAATGAACAGGGCACAACCGCTCTTATTACTGGAAAAAGCGCCACCAATTCCCACATGTTCAAAGCCAAGGTTCTCGTATCCAGCTGCAATAAGTGTTTTCATTCAACATACTCGTGCTACTTCTCTCCATATTTGGGCCTCTTGGTTTCTCCATGAGCCATGACTCCCCCAGGCAGACACATCTATGTACCACTGCCTTTTGTTATCTCCTGCCAAAAGGCCGAGCAAGCACATTCAAGAGAACTTAAAGAGCAGTTGTGTTCAGTAGTCTACATTTCAAACGCATCCATTCCTGTTTATTGATGGTTACTAGAGAATGGTATGTGACCACTTTTCTATATTCATTTCTATAACCGAAATAGAAGTTATACTAGAAAAACTTTTCAGATGCCTTTGGGTTGGAGTCAAGTCCTACAGTAGTGTCAATGAATGCTTATATATGTTAACACTGCACTTAGCCTCTTCCACACATCTTCTCCGCACTGCCCCTTGTTCTCCACCTTTGTAGAGGAATAACTTATTTGATGCAAACACCCTAGTCATAGACGATATAGACTGTAGAATTGGGAAATTTAGTGCAGACACCCAAGGACAAAGGGTAGCAAGCTGCAAGTCCTTGACCCACTTGCACTCAGACGCTGGCCGCATCACACTTTCCCACTTCGATCACAACCACTAACTCCGCATCTGCATTCAGAAGAAGCAATCGTTCTGCTGGTTTCGTATCCCAGAGCTTCTCATCAAAACCTTGAGAACCTGCACCCCGGACTATTGCCAGTGAGCTCATTACCTGCTGTCCAGGATCTGAACCTGTCGCCTTGCCCTATGGTCTCTGCACAATACGCTGTACAACAGGCTCCCCGTCATGAGACTCTGTAGCTGCATCAGCTCCCAAGCAGCGCGCAGAGTAGAGCAGTATCCTGGTCTCTGTAACCAACCACAAGCTGCAAAGAAGCACCTACTGCCCTGGCATCTGACACAAGTGCCAATGACTCTGTAATGACTGTCCACCTGCGGTCCAGCAGCACCTGTCCTTCTTGGAATGTGGCAGCGGCACACACTGGACACTTGTCAAAAGCCCTGGAAGTCCAGCACTCCTCGTGAGTTCACTGTACCCCATGGGCAACAGTAGAACCCAACCTCTACCCATCGCCTCTGAATGGCAAGCTAGACTTGCTGAGAAGTGCATACACTTGATTTCAAGGAATCCTGTACTGCTTCAGTCTAACATATACCTTTCTATAAATGCACAGCGCCGCCATGTGTGCCACACCTTCAGCAAGTCTTGGCTTGCTGAAGGTTTTGCTGAAGTGCCACTGCATTTTGCATGCAGGGATTTGAGCCCATACTTAAAATATTTAAAGGTTCTAGTACAAGTGCCTAAATTCTAAGTGCTGGTGTCGAAAAAGCATACATTGGGTGAAGCTATCACATAGCATGAGGCCATCTGAAACCTATGCATGTTCTGTGCAAGGGAATTTTTTACAGCGGTTGACCATGCTGTACCTGCAGTATTGGCGGAAACCTCCCCATATGCTTCCTATGACGTGCTGGTTCTGTGTGAAGGGAGAGTGTATAGTAACTCTGACTACTCTTCTCCCCACGTGGCACTCAACTGGCAGCGATCGCCAATCCTGGTCTATAGGTGAAAGGTACGACCAGGGAACTGATAAATTAATTTCCCCCTCAGAAGCTGTAACTCATGCACACAGAGAATGTGTGTTGTGTAGTAATCCTCATGGCAGCAGCTAATTTCGTCTTCTCAGAAGGATCACTGAAGCAGTGATGTGCACAACACACTTGAGATCAATGCAGCAGTCCCAAGGGGTAGGTTAATTACCGAAATCCTTTTTGTCAGCATGCCCTTGTGGAATGGAGTGATAATCCTTAGAGTGGCTATTCTGTGCCTTTCAAGATCACTGCAAAGAGGAGGTGCACATAGCTGCCAAGAGACCCTAATGCCATGTGCAACCCGCTCAGCCAGTTCTAGCTTTTATTCAATTGCACTTTTCATACTGCAATGGTTTGAGATTATACTAACAATGTTAAAAAATAAATAAACCGTCACCCTCCAGAATGCAGTATGCTGTCAAAATGGCAGGTTGATGGGGTCCCAAGTCATATCCAGCTACCGATCTATTTGTGAGCATAGAAAGAAAATAAAGAAAGAACCTCAATTGTGAATGTGGCCAACTGGAAAGTGAATAGAAAATGCATTTTCCTTTGAGAAAATGTAAGCTAAAAATAATGATAGCAATCAGCTCTTCTTTATGACCCTCTATGATTTAAAGGAGTGATGCGTGTCTTCCCTTCTGCTTCAACCAGAGCTCCAAGTTTATCTCAATTTCTTTTATTTCCCCTTCACCCTCTTCTTTACTTCATTTGCTTGCACAAAGGCAGAGAAAGTAGTTTAATGAAATTAAATTTTCCAAAGAAAAAATAATTAAAGGCAGCATTTCATGGTGAAATTTAAAGCAATTGAATTATAAATACAGGAATGACATTAGGATGGAAAGCTTCAAAAGCTTGTTTGCACCAACATTGTGTCCTTGCACCATCTAATGCTCCACCACCAAACCCAGTCTGTGCTGGAAATTAAAACAGCTGATTTCAATCAATCTAGCTCGAAACAATAGCTTCTGAAAAATGCTAATGCCAGAGGGTCTCAAAAATAGCTTGTAGGCTGCGTGTGGCACCCTGGCCATACAATGAACATTAGTGGTCTGTCTGAACCAGTGGTTCCTAACGTTTTGACTTCTGTGAACCCCCCCAGTTAATCATTACTGGCACCCAAGGACCCCACTGAATCAATAATGGATCCAGGGACCCCACTGAATCATTATTGGAATTTAGAGACCCCCACTGAGTCAATACTAGAAACCAGCAACCCAGGCCTAAGCATGTTCGATGATTTGCAAAACACAGAAAATACAGACACAAGCATTCATTAAACAAATACGCAAATTATGAAATGTTTTATTTAATTCATAAATATAAAAAAATACGTCATTAAACTGGGAAGGTTGGAACTTTTTAAAATTCAGTTGAGGCCACTCATCGTCCATACTATCTATAGTCTGTTGAATGCACATGCACTGCTCCCACACAGAATTCTGAAGATTAAAAAACTTACTTTTTAGCTTCCAATTTCAAATTGCTTCACATTTACAAAACGTTGTAACGTTCAGTTTTATATTTTACTTATGCACACTTTATCAACCTGTTAATATGTATTCTAAGCAGTCATGGATCCCCGAGTGGTCTTCGCTGGCCCTGGTCGACCCCTGATCATAGGCTAAGAACCATTGGTCTACACCATAGTTACAGGTACCCCAATGCAAACTGAATGAAAAATTGTGCAGCTGCCTCACCAGCATTGAAAAACGGTGGGCTTCAATCTGAATTGCAAATCTGTGTCCATCACTCACCTTCTTTGCAAATCATGTACATCTCTAGCCGGAAGTGTGAAACAGGAGAGTAATATGGGACATTAACTTCCACATGAATTTGCAAGTAAGCGCACTTGCAAAAACCTTTTAATCAAATTCTCAAGAAAGACTCTTGTTTATCACCAGCCAATACCACTTTTTTTTAGTTAAAGTTTTATTTTATACATTTGAGAGAAAAAGCATACAATCAGACGAGGTTCCATATGACATGTCAATACTACTTTAAGTAGCGAAGACCTGTTCTGCACAAGACTTGACTCCCTGTGACACCTTGTACCATGGACTACCATCATTCCAAATCAAAATGCGACACGGAGATGTAAAAAAAAAAAAAAAAAGAAGAATCAGTAGAAGCACTCGTGCATCTATTATATTTTGCCTCCTTTGTGGTTCAGCATTACTGCCTGTGCCCTCTGTGTTCTCACTTTGCCCCGGTCACAATGAACACTTCTTCAGTTCATTGCACCACAACTTATTGTCTGGGACAGCGTGTGTCAAAAAAGAGAGCTTCAACCTTGAGTTTAGGTGATGTTTACAGCACAATGTGGTCCTGATGCCGCCTCACAATCTGTTAAGTTTTTAGAGTGGGTGTACAAGAGAGATGCACCTTCTATAGTTAAAAAAACATTTTATATGACTGTTACTTTTGTGAATGTTCGCTCAATGTTTTCTGACATAAGTTCTCATCTAATTTACTGGACAGCCAAGATTCCATCAACCTCCACTTCACAAAATGAAATAACTGTGACAAAAAAGTGACTTGGATTAACGAAAATTCGAAACCAAAAATCTAAATGCAAAAAATGATTCAAATTCAGAAAATGTTCCCATGCTCCCTTGCTTGAGTGACTAAGATCCTATTATCTTGTATTAGCTGTGTCAGTGAAATGCAAAAACCGTACAACTCTGTCCGTGTACTATCGAGTACCTGCTGACTTGGCGACCTCATAGTTCGAAGTCTAGCGTTTCCCATGATCTCCGTATCAGGTGTGCCGTGTGTGGGCAGCAGGCTTCTCCAACTCTGTGGCCTGGCTCCTTGCCCAGACCGCGTGCAGTGTTGAGCTCGCGGAGTGCTGCAGTGGACACAGTTGTGTTTCACTGGCCACCTTGGATCCTAAATGCACAATGTGAGGAACAGCCCTGCATTTACCTCCCTTCTTTGGCTAGTCCCATGTTCTGGCTAGGAAGAGGCTTGAGAAGTAAGGGTGGCTGAACCTCAGCATGAAGCCCCCGTCAAAGTCACCTAAGGGACCTGGCACGCAGACTCTATCTCATGGGCAATGGAAAGCACAATCACTTTCTGCAGAATAATGGACAAAGCATGTGAGGAACCAGAGCTCGTAAACTTGCTGAAGATGTGCTGCATCTTGTCTTGTCTTCATGACACAGAAGGAAAATAACAAGTCTCCTGGATGCATGGGTGAGTAATTCTAGTGACAGTCCTTGCCTATAGCCCACAAGACAAACTTAATGTTTTCTTGGCGCTTAGTAGCCGACATTAATTACCACTCGACTCAGTAGTGTTCTTCGTTTTGCCATCCTCAATACATTGAAAGATTGAATTAGCACTTCAAGATCCCTCACTTATGCATGTTTGTGCATTGTGTACCTGACCACCTGAGCTATCTTGTTAGCAGTGTAACTGGTGATCTGCTCAGGATTCAAAGCTGTGGCCTGCAAATGGCCCACAGTGACTGGGACAGCCACCTTCTCCGCAAGCTAGTATTCCACCCCGAAACTTGAGTGCGCACATCTCTGCAGCAGGTCCTTCAATGCACTGAAGTTTGTTGTTCTTGTTAATTAGACTGTCCTTATGAACGGTCGGCAGCTAACCATCCTATTGTGGAAAGCTAAACTAGACTAAAAAGTCACACATTCAGATTTGTTTATGGCCAACGCAGCTTTTCAACCTTTTAAGGCGGATTGCTGATAACAGGATCACTACTCATTAGGCTAATAACACTAGTTTTGCTTAAAAGGAAGACTATAGAAAACATGTAAGCATGTAAAAAGTATATGGATGCTAGAAAGAAGCTTTCTCTATTTTCCCTGGGTAAGGCTTATGATCTAAATTTGAAAGGTGGTAATTAGGAAATAAATGTTTGCAATCAAAATGCCTTTGAGCTGCTTAGATTTGACATGCAGTATGTCCAATATATTATTGATAATGGCCCAGGACACGGGTGCTACATCATTTCCTAAATATCTTGCTATGTATTTGTGCCACTCAGTCATCGGATTTCGGTCCTCCTACGTTATGTTGATAGTCGCCACTTACAAAAGGTTACTAGTTAAGTTTCTTAGGCTTTAGCCCCCAGAGAGCCCCACCACGCTTTTCTTTCCTCTTGAAGCAGTGGACAGAAGACACTGAATTTCATGAACCAGGGGTCAGAGGTGGGGCCCTAAATCAGACGTACATAGAGCCAACATGGCTAAGTAGAGGACTTCGTTCTAGCAAGATGCAGCGTGTACAACACGGCTAATATAGCAACAAAAAAACACAAACGATGCAAACCCAGTTCAGAAGAAACAATTCAGCTTTAAAAACGATAAAAAATTTACTGAAATTAAAAAATAAAATTGTTCCCAGGAAGTTAATAAAAATTCAAGTAACCAGGAGAATAAATCTCTGATCTAAATTAGACATGTCCTGACCTGAAGCCCAGAGCTAGTATTATCAGATTACTTGCACGACATGGAAAGGTATTCAAATAGGTTTTGCATTTATTTCTGCAGAGTAGGTTTAGCGGTCTTTTCCACTCTGTCTTGGTGAATTGTGTTTGTTCAAATCAGACCGATTTGCTTCAGCTTTCTTAGTTTTTCTCTGCCCTGTTTTCTTCTAGCACCCCAGACATCATCTCCACCCATCTCTTATTCCAAAGAAGGTTATTTTTAGTTCTCTGTTTTTCTATATGAAAATGAAAGAATAGAACTCTAGCAAGTATGTTTGTGTTTCATCTGATGAAGGCTCTCTGTCCTTAATCCTCATGATAGATGACATTTCATATAAAAAGCTGCTTTTGAAACTAAAACATCAGCGATTTCTAAGTGACCTCTTTGCTATTATGCTCGAAGCAGGTGGCAGGTGTGTAGATGAAATCTTAACCGGTACTGGAGGGCCCTATGTTATGCACTTCTGTGTTGGAAGTAGCTCGCAATCCCTGGATGGAGCTGTGGAGATACTGCCAGAAATCCCTGATTCTTCCAGTGTCCCCACACCTATTTCCGGGAACTCCTAATGAAGTCCTAAAGTCGATCTGAACAACTTTCTTGAGACATTATTAACTGCTTTACTAAAGACGTGGGAGAGTTTTGCAGCATTTACTACGTGCTGTAGGAGCCCTGTATTCTTGAGTGCTAGTCAAAATCTAAGAAAAGTCTGTTTGGTGATGTTGAATCAGAGTGTTATTACTCAAAGTAGTCTGTTTGCTAAGCCTTTGGCATATAACTTCCAGTCAATAATGTTTAGCGAAAATGGGTGATAATTTGCTGCCTCGAGTACATCCTTAGCCTCAGGAGTGGCTCCTCCACATGTGCGTCGGAGCATCGCCCCACTGCTTTCTCACACTTCGAGAAAGCAGTAGGCGGGAATGCCTAGTTGGGGGCGGGTGGGCGGGTTGGGGAGGAGTGGCTAACCCAATGTTATGGGCACTGACTGTTTGGTCGGCCCCAGGGCCGACCAAACCAGTCATGATCATTCTCCGTTTTCTCCATGTAGGCAGCATGCATACGTGTACGGATGGCGTCATAGCCAATCACAACGCTGCCATTGCAGCATTGTGATTGGCTTAGGGTAGGAGAGGTAGGCCGCTTGCTTCTGCTTCCTGTGAGCAGAAAGGGAGCAGAAGACAGGACGTGGGAGTCTGGGACTAGAGGCGATGGTAATTTTTTTATTTTATTTATTAAATGAACGCCACGCAACTCCACCCCCCTGACTCTCACCCCTCCCCCCCTGACTCTCACCCCTCCCCCCCTGACTCTCACCCCTCCCCCCCTGACTCTCACCCCTCCCCCCATGACTCTCACCCCTCCCCCCTGAGTCAGCCCCCCGACTCCCCCCCCACCGACTCCCCCCCTGACTCCCTCCCCAATCTGACTTCCCCCCCCCCCCAATCTGACTCCCCCCCCCAATCTGACTCCCCCCCCCCTCTGACTCCTCCCCCCCTCTGACTCCTCCCCCCTTCTGACTCCACCCCCCTTCTGACTCCACCCCCCTCTGACTCTCCCCCCCCCTGACTCTCCCCCCCTCTGACTTCCCCCCCCTCTGACTTCACCCCCCCTCTGACTTCCCCCCCCTCTGACTTCACCCCCCCTCTGACTTCCCCCCCCTCTGACTTCCCCCCCCTCTGACTTCCCCCCCTCTGACTTCCCCCCCCTCTGACTTCCCCCCTCTGACTTCCCCCCCTCTGACTTCCCCCCCTCTGACTTCCCCCCCTCTGACTTCCCCCCCCTCTGACTTCCCCCCCCTCTGACTTCCCCCCCCTCTGACTTCCCCCCCCTCTGACTTCCCCCCCCTCTGACTTCCCCCCTCTGCCTTCCCCCCTCTCTGACTTCCCCCTCTCTGACTTCCCCCTCTCTGACTTCCCCCTCTCTGACTTCCCCCTCTCTGACTTCCCCCTCTCTGACTTCCCCCTCTCTGACTTCCCCCTCTCTGACTTCCCCCTCTCTGACTTCCCCCTCTCTGACTTCCCCCTCTCTGACTTCCCCCCCCTCTGACTTCCCCCCCTCTGACTCCCCCCCCCCCCCTGACTTCCCCCCCTCTGACTCCCCCCCCCCCTCTGACTCCCCCCCCCTCTGACTTCCCCCCCCTCTGACTTCCCCCCCCTCTGACTTCCCCCCCCTCTGACTTCCCCCCCTCTGACTTCCCCCCCTCTGACTTCCCCCCCTCTGACTTCCCCCCCTCTGACTTCCCCCCTCTGACTTCCCCCCTCTGACTTCCCCCCTCTGACTTCCCCCCCTCTGACTTTCCCCCCCCCTCTGACTTCCCCCCCCCTCTGACTTCCCCCCTCTGACTTCCCCCCTGTGACTCCCCCCCCCCCCTCTGACTTCCCCCCCCCTCTGACTTCCCCCCCCCTCTGACTTCCCCCCCCCCTCTGACTTCCCCCCCCTCTGACTTCCCCCCCCCTCTGACTTCCCCCCCCCTCTCTGACTCCCCCCCTCTGACTCCCCCCCCTAACTCCCCCCTCTCTGACTCCCCCCCCTCTCTGACTCCCCCCCCTCTCTGACTCCCCCCCCCTCTCTGACTTCCCCCCCTCTCTGACTTCCCCCCCCTCTGACTTCCCCCCCCTCTGACTTCCCCCCCTCTGACTTCCCCCCCCCTCTGACTTCCCCCCCCCTCTGACTTCCCCCCCCTCTGACTTCCCCCCCCTCTGACTTCCCCCCCCTCTGACTTCCCCCCTCTGCCTTCCCCCCTCTGCCTTCCCCCCCTCTGACTTCCCCCCCCTCTGACTTCCCCCCCCTCTGACTTCCCCCCTCTGACTTCCCCCCCTCTGACTTCCCCCCCTCTGACTTCCCCCCCCCTCTGACTTCCCCCCCCTCTGACTTCCCCCCCCTCTGACTTCCCCCCCCCTCTGACTTCCCCCCCTCTGACTTCCCCCCCTCTGACTTCCCCCCCTCTGACTTCCCCCCACTGACTTCCCCCCTGTGACTCCCCCCCCCCTCTGACTTCCCCCCCCCTCTGCCTTCCCCCCCTCTGCCTTCCCCCCTCTGCCTTCCCCCCTCTCTGACTTCCCCCTCTCTGACTTCCCCCTCTCTGACTTCCCCCTCTCTGACTTCCCCCTCTCTGACTTCCCCCCCTCTGACTTCCCCCCCTCTGACTCCCCCCCCCTCTGACTTCCCCCCCTCTGACTTCCCCCCCTCTGACTTCCCCCCCTCTGACTTCCCCCCCTCTGACTTCCCCCCCTCTGACTTCCCCCCCCTCTGACTTCCCCCCTCTGACTTCCCCCCTCTGACTTCCCCCCTCTGACTTCCCCCCTCTGACTTCCCCCCCCCCTCTGACTTCCCCCCCCTGACTTCCCCCCTCTGACTTCCCCCCTGTGACTCCCCCCCCCCCCTCTGACTTCCCCCCCCCCTCTGACTTCCCCCCCCCTCTCTGACTCCCCCCCCTCTGACTCCCCCCCCTAACTCCCCCCCTCTCTGACTCCCCCCCCCTCTCTGACTCCCCCCCCCTCTCTGACTCCCCCCCCTCTCTGACTCCCCCCCCCTCTCTGACTCCCCCCCCCCTCTGACTTCCCCCCCCTCTGACTTCCCCCCCTCTGACTTCCCCCCCTCTGACTTCCCCCCCTCTGCCTTCCCCCCTCTGACTTCCCCCCCTCTGACTTCCCCCCCTCTGACTTCCCCCCCCCTCTGACTTCCCCCCCCTCTGACTTCCCCCCCCTCTGACTTCCCCCCCCTCTGACTTCCCCCCCCTCTGACTTCCCCCCCCTCTGACTTCCCCCCCCCTCTGACTTCCCCCCCTCTGACTTCCCCCCCTCTGACTTCCCCCCACTGACTTCCCCCCTGTGACTCCCCCCCCCCCCCTCTGACTTCCCCCCCTCTGACTTCCCCCCCTCTGACTTCCCCCCCCTCTGACTTCCCCCCCCTCTGACTTCCCCCCCCTCTGACTTCCCCCCCCATCTGACTCTCTCTCTACCCCCTTGACTCTCTCTCTCTCTCTCCACCCCCTTGACTCTCTCTCTCTCTCTCCACCCCCTTGACTCTCTCTCTCTCTCCACCCCCTTGACTCTCTCTCTCTCTCCACCCCCTTGACTCTCTCTCTCTCTCCACCCCCTTGACTCTCTCTCTCTCTCTCCACCCCCTTGACTCTCTCTCTCTCTCCACCCCCTTGACTCTCTCTCTCTCTCCACCCCCTTGACTCTCTCTCCACACCCTTGACTCTGTCTCTCCACCCCCTTGACTCTGTCTCTCCACCCCCTTGACTCTCTCTCCACCCCCTTGACTCTCTCTCTCCACCCCCTTGACACTCTCTCTCCACCCCCTTGACTCTCTCTCTCCACCCCCTTGACTCTCTCTCTCCACCCCCTTGACTCTCTCTCTCCACCCCCTTGACTCTCTCTCTCCACCCCCTTGACTCTCTCTCTCTCCACCCCCTTGACTCTCTCTCCACCCCCTTGACCCACCCCCTGAGTCTCTCCCCCCGACGACTCCCCCCCCCCCCCTTCTGACTCCCCCCTCTGACTCCCCCCCCCCCCCCCCCTCTGACTCCCCCCCTCCCCTCTGACTCAATTTTTGCAAATCATATGCATATGGCCAAGTCTGAACTGGGGTGGCTGAGTGAGCTAAAGAATGGTGATGGATTAAACCCAGATCAGTTGACTGGGGGTGAGTGTTTGATGTGCTCAAACGCTCCGTCCATCATCCCCTTTTGTATCACTTTGTTGGCCCTAAATTGGCAGGGTATGCTCAGACGTGAGTCCCTTGCTCTCTTGGCCACTAGATTCAAGATAGCCTGGTTGATGAGGATTATGAATCTGAAAACGGTCCCAGGATGCTTGTTTCCGTCCCGGGAAGACATGGCTTGGCAGTTCGGGCTGGACTGTTCCCATGAGGCACGGGGTCTGACTGATTTGCATATGGCCAAGTCTGAACTGGGGTGACTGAGTGAGCTAAAGAATGGTGATGGATTAAACCCAGATCAGTTGACTGGGGGTGAGTGTTTGATTTGCTCAAACGCTCCGTCCATCATCCCCTTTTGTATCGCCTTGTTCGCTCTAAGTTGGCAGGGTATGCTCAGACGTGAGTCCCTTGCTCACTTGGCCACTGGATTCAAGATAGCCTGGCTGATAAGGATTATGAATCCGAAACCGGTCTCAGGATGCTTGTTTCTGGTCCAGGGAAGACCTGGCTTGGCAGTTCGGGCTGGACTGTTCCCATGAGGCACAGGGTCAGACTGATTTGCATATTGCCATGTCTGAACTGGGGTGGCTGAGTGAGCTAAAGAATGGTGATGAATTAAACCCAGATCAGTTGACTGGGGTGAGTGTTTGATTTGCTCAAACGCTCGTCCATCATCCCCTTTTGTATTGTAGCAGGGTTTCCGTTCTCCCACAGAACTGTGCATAGAGATCTAGAACCTCAGTGAGTTAGGATGATCCAAAAACTCATCTCAGTGTCAGAAATCTCGTTACCTAGCTAGCTACAGTGTCTCATGGATCATTATGGAATGATCCATGTATTAGACAAACCAGAACATGATCTTTAGAATACCTCAGGAGTCGTGGAACACATGAACACTCTTTCGTTATATAATCATTTCAAACCAAAACTGAGAGTCAAAGAACACAAGTGCAAGTTTGAAATATTTATTATTCAATGCAAAGTTCTCAAACGCAGTATCTTGTATAATACCAAAATGCAGATTATAAAAATCAGAGTCAGCAGCATAGTCACTAATCCATAGTAAGCAAAAGGTGCTAGCATGTTATAATGCAATTTCTATAGAAATCTATATCACCTATATTTCGCGCACCCTATCTAGCATATTATTTTATATCTAAGAAGGTCTCATTCGGGCTTTAGCAGGGCGGCCCCATACCTCTCAATGTCAGTAGGAGCAGTTCACATCAACCGCTACCAGCTCTCTTCATGCGCAGCACCAAGTGTGTTCTTTCATTCCGTGTAACTCTATCTTAAACCCGCGTAGAGCCCAAAATGTTGGCATCAACATTATTTGTGTTATGTCTAATGTGGTGCGAGGATCAAGCCTCCTAGCAACCTTGTGTTAGGTTAATCTTAGAGTGTGCAGCTCTCAGTGTGCAGACAGTTGTACCAAGTGTACCAGGCAAAGCTGATAGCATAGGAATAACATATTATTCTCAAATAAAGCAACTCGCCGCTTCTAGGGTGAAAGCTACAACAACAAGTTCGTGTCGTGTGCAAAACTGAAGCCGAAGGCAAAACGGCTGTTTAAACATGTAATACACTCATGCTAACTTAACGCAATATATGTAATGAAGTATCCATATGACACCCCCCCATTGGTCCGAGCACCGCCAATCATAAGGGAAAAGGCAATAATAAATCAGACACAAAAATTGAAAGCAAAATTCAATAATCTTGAGCTAAAATAAGCTAAAAATATGTATGAAATGAATATGTATGAATGAATATGTATGAATGCCTACAGTGGCCTCAATTCTTTAAAAAAAAAACCACAAAACCCTTGAATCAAAAGTTATCCGCCAGGTCTCAAAATTACGAAATGTAGGACCAGGTCTCATCCTTTCAAATGTTTGTAAGAGAAAAACCAAGGCACTTATCCGATATCCAAAGTCATGTGCCACCTATACGTTATCTCCAGCGACATCACGTGAGTGAACTCTCCATCAGCTGAACATAGTTCATCTCTCCAATTCAGCGAGGGGAAAGTCATATTTCACCACAAAGCATTCCTCCCAGGCATCTCACGATTGGAAAGTATATGCAAAGAAAGTTGCAACAGCCTCCAGTATGAAATCACTGCCATCATCCGAAAATAGTTCAGCCATCCAATTTAGCAATGGGAAAGAACATACGTGCTCCTCAAGCATCGGATCCTCCTGCAACGTCAGAGGACAACTCGGTGGGTTCACCAGATCGCTGTGTGTCAGAAAGGCATTCGCCGCTGCAGAGATCTCCCATTGGCCCAGAACTCCATTTATCGCTGCCAAGGCCATAACTCTCTCGCCAGAACAGATCAGCTCGTGAGCCACAACGGGACGCATTAGCTGATCAAAATCGACGTCAGGAGCAGTCCTCAAGCATAGGCATAAATCAATGGCCCAATCGAACTCGCAGTTCAGGCAGTGAAACACAGGTTGGACACACGTGAAGTCGGTGAACCGAAATGACAATCTATAGGCCGTGCTTAATGCTGCAAGCGGCAATGTTCCATAGTAATTGAGCATCCGATTACGGCACAGTGTCAGGAGGCGTTGAACGGCGTCTTGCGCAGGATGGGCATCCATGTTTTATGAAGAAAAACACCAACAGGAAGCCTGCTGCTACAGCCAGCAATACAGGTATTCCACCAAACAAACTCCCAAAAATAGTGTGGAAAAACGTGGGAATGAGACCAAAAACTTTTTCAAACGTAGTCACGAGGCCACTGCTTACTAATTTAAAAAAATGTGCCAGCCCAGTCGTTGAAGAAGCATTAAAAATCTGGTGTACCAGCTCGCAGAAATGAAATGGCAAATCAGTGTTTAAAAGCGCCTGCACCTCTGTGCGGGTGTTAGCTATGTGAAGGACATAAGTTTCCCGGGCCGAACTCAGGGTCACTTGTTTTTGAGACAAAAGAGCCCTTATTCTGCTTAAACCATTGAATTTCGCTTCCAAGGTTGGGATCCGTGGCCAGATGGAGACATCTGAAGAGCCATGCGTGGGTGGGTATAGGACGTTCTTGCAGCACACTACACGCTCTGATACAGTAACTATATAAGCCACACCAATTAATAAACCACAACATAATTCGTTGTTTAAAAGCAAATAACTACCATTAGCTAATAAAGTAAATGTGGGAACTACTGCTGGAACTGGCGTGCCTTTTAAAACACATGCTAAATTTGGGCGGTCCTGATTACAAGAACCGTGTAACTGAATGTGTCTGCATATTAATGAATGGTCAGGTGACTGTGTGCATTCCTCACCATTAAGATTCACTTCTTTTCCATCTTTCAGACATCTGTATGTGTATGGTAATGACCATGCCTCATGTAGGAATGCATTGCCTAGTGGCTCATATCGTCCTATAGCAATATACCGCATACAGTTAGTAAATTTATATAAAGGAAATGGTAATGTAATTAAACCATGAATAAGCCACGTGGCAGTGGTGGTTTCAGCAACAGAGAAAGGTAAGGATTCTAGCTTCTCAATATGTAACATAGAAAACGATGCATCACGCATTGAAAGCATGCGCTGTTTATCAGTAAGATTAAAAGGGGCAAAAAGTGATGAAACGTTCAATGAGGTCCAGGGAACTCGACCAGCCTTAATTGTCTGTAGAGTCCAGGCAAACTGCATTACAGAACGTAATTGATTTTGACCATGGTATAACGTGGACACTTCATCATGTACAATATCAACAACAGAAGAAACAATATTATCCAATGTGTAAATTCTGGAAGAAAGCGTGTTAATACTATTATCGACCACTGCAAGCACTTTTTCCAAATTGGCTTGATCAATAGCCCTCAGGCGTTTAGCTGCTTCGACTCTTGAAAATTTCCAAATTTCATTGTAAATAGCATAAATAAAGCGTTTAGATCTACCCATAGTCGGGCCTTTTATAAAATCATTTAACTCTATGTTCTCATTCAACTGGGACAGATGCAGTTTAACTGCAGCTAAAGTGGAATGTTGTAACCAGTTCTGACACAATTTGCCTACTGAATAAGTTGTAACAGTGTGATCTTGGTCAAACCTGGGATCTGGCCTGACGCGTGTAAAACCCTCAGACAAACCCAAAAAACGACTTTGGCAAGAATCAGAGCTTCTTTGCCATAAAAGCCACCCATCCGGATCAAAACTGGAAATATTAAAGGAGGAATTCTGCAAAAGTGCTTGTATCTCACTTATGGACAATGTAGTGAAATTACTCCAACCTGAATATTCTTCCAAATCAGGGATAGTAGGGGTATTTAATTTTTTAGATGTAGCCAATCCAAAACATGTTGTTTGGGAAATAGTCGAATTTAAAAACAACATGTGATTCGGGATGAGACATGCACGATGCAAAGCCTCAGTGCCTTGTACCTGCCAATCTTTGGTACCCCAAACCGATTTAAGGTCAATAGCATCCTTCCATAACTCATAGCCATCCACAGATAACCTTTCTAGAAAGGACTTTGAATACAATAATTTTGTGTCAGTTAGTCTAACTTTTGGCATGAATTTCTGTTTCACTTTAAAATAAAACGACTCAGGATTAGATTGATTAAAATCTGAAAAGTAAGAGTATTTTCCCAGAAACGTATTTGAGCTCCCCTGTAAAGGAGTAGGGCAATGTTCCCACTGAGTGTAATTCACAGGAACCCGCCTGGAACTTGTCTTGTGCAAGAAATGATTTCCATAATGTTGGTAACAAAACAAATCACCATAATTGACAGAATCTAAATACAAATCCTCATCATCAAAGGCCGCATAATATTTCAAATCAGAGAACAATGCTTCTACGGCCTGAAGATCCCAATCATCCGAACGAATATTTTGCTTAATCACATCTCCCATGTTTACTCTAAGCACATTAGGAACATTAATAACTTCTGTGGGGCCATGTATCTGAAACCTAACCGCATCCCACACAATCCCATCAAGGACAGGCCAAGCAGTAATTTGTACTGAATGTAAGTCTCTCTTTAGTCGGTGTGCTGAATGTGAGGAGGAGTGAGGGGCCAATGTTCCATTAAGGTACCGAATTCCTGTTCTTTCTTTCACATAATGGCCATCAATCAGGCGGAAAAAATAAAACACAAAACCAATTGACATAAAAAGGTAAAATGAAAATAGTATCAGCCAAATGTACGTCCAAGGTGGAACTAAAAAATGTTTTTTAAACAACGTGGCATATTTTGCAATAGTCGATGGTTTCTTTGAAAGTTCCGAATCAGAGTTAAAAGAGAATCTGGACTGGTTAGCCAAACGAGCATGTAAATCGGACATAGATAAATCAGCAGGATCTGCATAGGTCACCTCATCAATGTTAGTAACAGGAATAGTATTTAATAAAGGACTTGATATGGCAGGCATCTCGAGGGACACCTCCTGATCTGCACCAGATGTAATAGCCAGCACAGAGTGCCTCACCATGGAAGGACAGGATACAGCCGGTGTCATGCTATGAAGAATCGGCCACCCTGTGTGTCTTGACATTGTCAATAGAAATAAATCTGTTTTCTTTACGACCTGGAAGTGGTGGTAAAATGACTGTTCTTGTGCCCTTCACTCCAAGGACCCGAACTGGCGCTCGATATGAGGGACCAAACTCCTTTTTGTTTTCGATCTTCTCTCGAACCAGTTCTCCAACTTGGGGTAGCCAGCCAACTACCGGGATCTGCAACGCATCATCCGACGTGGAGGGCAAGTGTTCCTTTGCAAGACTGTCTCTGGTCTTTTGTAGATCCTGTAAAACATTGCAATGTTCATCTACGTCAAAGGCCGCGGCCTGGGCCTCGCAGTCTGCACCATCAAGGTCAGGGACGTACATCTTGATACCAAAGAGCATTTCGTATGGGGTCCGCCCACCCAGAGACCTTCTAGGGAGATTATTAAGCGAACGCTGCACGCCATAGAGGTGGGTCAGCCAGTTTCTACCAGTGCCTATAACTCGGGCTGTCAAAGATTGCTTTAAGTCGCGGTTCATTCTTTCTACCACAGAATTGCCCTCAGGCCTGTAGGGGCTTGAAAACTTCACCTGTACTCCCAACGAAACCATAGCATCCTTATACGCCTTAGAGGCGAAAGCCGGACCCTGGTCCGAATGGAAAGCACCACAAGCAAAGATTCCCACAAAGACACGCAAATCCTTAATGACAGTCCGTGAATCAGCGCTGCGATGCGGCCATAACCACACAAAGCGTGTGCATGAGTCGACTGCTACTAAGATGTATTTATACGCAGTATCAGAAGAGAAAGGACCGCAGTGATCTAAATAAACACATCCAAGTGGTTTATTAGAGATGTACAACTGTGTCTGAGGCGGACGCGCAGCAGTAGAAGGCTTAATCTGCTGACAAATGTCACACATAAGGACATAATCGCGCGTCTGTTTGTACAGTCCCCACCACCAGAATCTCTGTTGTAGCTGAGATACAGTGGCTGAGACGCCCGCATGCGCAGACGCCACACCTTCATGAGCCGCTGTAATCAGAGAAGCTCTGCGATCCGAGTTGGGAACTAGACGCTCTCCAACTTCAGGAATTTTCACATAAGGAACCTTATCGGGACTTAAGTGGTATGTGTATTTCGAAGGGAACCCCGCAGGATATTTACCTCCCTTCGCTGTGGCAGCAACAGCCGCCAAGATGTCATCATCTATTTTGCTTTTGGACCTCGTGACTGCTGCAACTAAGTATTTTGATACCGCTGACTTCGCTGCTTCATCAGCAAGCAAGTTGCCAACAGCGTGGACTCCCACGCGCTGATGGCCGAGAGTATGAATCACAAACACGAGCGGTAGCTTTTCTTTAAGTTCCGCTACTCGGACCCAGATCATTTTATGTTTTATTGTGCTACCTTTGGAATCTCGAAAATCATTCTGAATCCAAAAGAACAAGTTCTCATTGTAAGACTGGACACAGTAGTAAGAATCACTTACGATTAAAGTCGTCACACTAGGATCTGCGTACTCCAATGCAAGCATTAGAGCACGTAGCTCTGCTAATTGTGCAGTGCAGTCCCCAAGTGTCTGCGTGTGCACGACACTGGACTCGAACTCATCGTTCACCATTGCACCGACCACAATGGCGCATGCGGAAACGTAGGCATGTTTAGAGCCATGCGCAACCTGCGCCGAACCATCCGTGTAAATGATACAGTGGAAATCCTCCAACGGCCGCATTGCTAAAGGAGCAGGATGAACAAATTCATACTGTAAATACTCCTGCGACCGTAAAGCGGCGTCAAAAATAAACGTGACATCTTGAGACGTCAAGGAAGTAGCCCACTGAATCCACCGAGGGTGCAAAGCTTTAGAATTTGGTACACTGGCTTTCGTGACCGCCTCCAAGGCAGGACACGGGGTAACAACCAACATGCGCTTTCCCTGCGACAGGGCACGTTCTTTAAGAATTGCCATCTGTACAGCCGTTAACACTTTCTCCACAGTGGAAAAACGCAGTTCAGCCGAAGTGTACAAGTGTGACTTGTAAGCAATAGGTACAGTATCCCCCTCATTAAAAGTCAGGTACGTGAAACCTACCGTCCCAGGGATAATTCTTATCACCAGGTTGGTCCGGTTATCACGGGTCTGTAAGTAGTCAGAAGTGAGCAAATCAGCCTGCAAAGACTGCAGAATAGCTGAATGCTCTGGCAGCCAGCATGATTTGGAAAAAGATGGTTGTACCAAGGCATATAAAGGCTTGATACGCTGGGCATATTCCGGAATGTATGTCCTCCCGAAATTTAAAAAACCCAGTAAAGACTGTAATTTTTTCAGAGTTGTCGGAGAGCGCAACTGCGCGCACTTCTCCAGGAAGTGAGGAGCCAATCCCTTTCCTTCATGGTTAAGTTCATAACCTAGAAACAACACTGTGTACTCCGCAATGTGTGACTTCGCAAAGTTAAACTTGTAACCCATGTCTGCAAAGTTACAAATTATGCTGTTTACTCGACACAGATGCACCCAAAGCTCGTCGTCTGTGAGATAAATGTCATCCACATACGAACATGCAACTGGATCGAAACTCTCCAAAAGAGAGACTATGCGGGCGGAAAACACTCCAGGACTATTTTTATATCCCATTGGGAGTCGTTTAAACATTTTTTGTACACCGCCGCACGTAAAACTGGTCCATTGGGAACTTAGACCATCTAATCTATGTGCATAAAAACCATTGGAAATGTCAAGCGTGGTTTTGAACCGTTTACGCTCAAGACTATTCACTAGGGCAGAGCCGTGAGTATTCTGTACTGCACAGTTACGGCAATGCGAGTTCAAATGCCGGTAATCCAAAACCAGACGATACGAGCCGTCTGGCTTGTTAACAGTAAAAAGGGGATTATTCATTGGTGACACACATGTTTCAATTACACCTTGATATTCCAATTGTTCAAGGATAGCCGCGACTGAAGCCTTAGCTTCACGCCGTATGGGATACTGGGGTTGTGGCTGAGGCTGTGACCGTAAAGGAATCTCATGGCTAGGGGACAATTTATCCCAGCCACACTGATTTCGGTACACAGCCGGCGCAAGCGCCAGAGCCCACTCTTCTGCAAAATGCAGCGCTTCCACTCTCGGTACAGTGTGCGCGAAACTGGGGAGGATTACCTCCTCCCCTCGCGGAGCTGCGAGAACAAAAGGTGGGGGCCAGTCAGCCTCCGAAAGCAAAATGTCATACGTATCCGAAAGATTCTCCCAAAATACCCCTTTTACAGTTCGCTGCATGTCACCTTCAATTAACAGGACAATTTCAAAAAGTCTTTCAGGGGGAGCAACATGCGTATCAGCTGTTTCAATCACAATAAAAGTCTCAGTCGCTGTCACCTTCAACAGTGGACGGAGGGCCTCTCTCACTATGGTAATCTCCGCCGCGCTGTCCAGCAAGGTCAGAGCCCACGTCAGATTCCGAAGCCGCGTTCTCACTATCTGGGGCATATCGATGCGCCGTTAAGGCAGCGACTTTCTTCTTGGCAAACTGCGGTCTCTTAGGCGTAGAGTCGTCCCGCCGGTCCCCTTCACTTCGTGTGCGGGGCTGGCCACGTCCTTGCTGACCACCCCTGCCCCTGCCGCCCCCTCCACCACCGGTTGACGGAGCCGATGAGTCCTGAAAGGAACGAGGAGAGCGTTGGTCAGATGCCTGATACCTCTCAGGTGATTTAATCGTAGCGCGGTCGCGCAATTCATAAACACGCTCTGACTGCGCAGGCTGTGAAGGCGCCGGACTCGAGACCTTTGTCTGTTGTTGTTGTTGCTTACCCTGATTTTGCTTTTTAGGCCAATTTTGTTTCTTGGACCTGGGCTGTCCACCTGTATCCGAAGACTGCCCCTGGGGTTGCTTCTTTTCTTTTTCAAGAAAAACCTTTGCACCCTTAGAATTGCGGCCAACCATTTTATAAGCCGCCACAATTATTCTTGCCAGCTGACGGGGTTTCTCGGCATCGGGAATTAACGCCAGACCATTGGCCACTTGAAAGTTCACCGCATCCCCTTTTACATTGGCAAGGATAATACCGCAAACTGTCTCAAATGAACCGTTCAGGCGCATACCCAACTCAACCGCCGACTCAGGTCCGTGATCATCCTGAACACGTTTGAGGATTGCAGACAGGTTCGACACTGAAGGTGTGCCAAAGCACCTCGAGTAAACCGCTGCAAATGTCTTACCCCATGTCTCACAGTCAGCAAGTTCCGGGGCTATTTCCTTCGGTAAACTAAGCGTAAGAATCCGGTGTTTTTCACCCGGAGTCGTATTAGGAAACACAGCCTCTAACTGGTCGAATTTCTCGGCAAGCCAGTAAGGAAACTCATCCGTACTATCTGGCTTTCTGCCCATAACGGAATTCACCAAGACAGGACTGATTTTCAAACCAGCCTGTTCTGCCCGAAGCTGCGCACCTGCGGGGGCTGCGCCTTGAATATTACGACTAATGTAATGAACAAGCGCTCTAATCACTCCAACCGAGACCTCATGAAGACGTCTCAGGTCGGCCACGTTACACGTGGCGCGATTAGGATGAGGAGTAAATCCACCCAAGGCGGGCCAATTTGTGCCCGGAATGGACAAAGGACCTAACCTCGTAGCGTTCAAAGAATGGGGTAGGGCGCCACCAAACCAAACACCGTGCTGCCAAGCATCAATAGGTACTTCCAGTGCCCTGTACGGAGCATAAGCTGCCGGTACTGCTGAGGCAGTGTATGAATGATAGACACCCGAATTAGCGTCTACTTCCGGAAATGTCACCCAGGAATAAAACAATTCGTACGGGTACGCATGTTCCGCACTCACTACTAGAACCACAGCTAAGCCTTCCGCGGGTACATTATATCCCCGCAAGTGGTCGCGAACCGCGACTCGGCTATGCTGCGCTATTTCCACTGCCATGTTAGCACAGGAAGAATAAAAATGAGACTAAGAACACTTTGTAGCACAACTGGGTAGTGATTCAAAGAAACCTTTTTAGAAGAATTCAAGCTTGAAAAGACCTATTTCAAAAACAGGTAGGTTTTCCGACACCGCCGTTTACCGGAAACGGAAATGAAGGTGTCAAGGTATGAATGATATACTACTCGAGTGTCATGAAATACGGCCAACCAATCCGTTGGGCGCCATGTAGCAGGGTTTCCGTTCTCCCACAGAACTGTGCATAGAGATCTAGAACCTCAGTGAGTTAGGATGATCCAAAAACTCATCTCAGTGTCAGAAATCTCGTTACCTAGCTAGCTACAGTGTCTCATGGATCATTATGGAATGATCCATGTATTAGACAAACCAGAACATGATCTTTAGAATACCTCAGGAGTCGTGGAACACATGAACACTCTTTCGTTATATAATCATTTCAAACCAAAACTGAGAGTCAAAGAACACAAGTGCAAGTTTGAAATATTTATTATTCAATGCAAAGTTCTCAAACGCAGTATCTTGTATAATACCAAAATGCAGATTATAAAAATCAGAGTCAGCAGCATAGTCACTAATCCATAGTAAGCAAAAGGTGCTAGCATGTTATAATGCAATTTCTATAGAAATCTATATCACCTATATTTCGCGCACCCTATCTAGCATATTATTTTATATCTAAGAAGGTCTCATTCGGGCTTTAGCAGGGCGGCCCCATACCTCTCAATGTCAGTAGGAGCAGTTCACATCAACCGCTACCAGCTCTCTTCATGCGCAGCACCAAGTGTGTTCTTTCATTCCGTGTAACTCTATCTTAAACCCGCGTAGAGCCCAAAATGTTGGCATCAACATTATTTGTGTTATGTCTAATGTGGTGCGAGGATCAAGCCTCCTAGCAACCTTGTGTTAGGTTAATCTTAGAGTGTGCAGCTCTCAGTGTGCAGACAGTTGTACCAAGTGTACCAGGCAAAGCTGATAGCATAGGAATAACATATTATTCTCAAATAAAGCAACTCGCCGCTTCTAGGGTGAAAGCTACAACAACAAGTTCGTGTCGTGTGCAAAACTGAAGCCGAAGGCAAAACGGCTGTTTAAACATGTAATACACTCATGCTAACTTAACGCAATATATGTAATGAAGTATCCATATGACAGTATCAATTCCGTTAGGGGTCATGTCTCCCAGCAGCGAGATTGTGAAGGACTCTCCTAAGAGGTGGTCTCATTACAAGTGCTCTTTTCCCTAATGTTTTCCGTGATATAGGATTTAGGTGACTCTGTAGTTAAGCTATCAATACTGTTGAACCAAACATCTTTGTTGTGGTTTGTGAGGCAGAATTTGTTCGGTTTGATTCATGTGGCCTGTTGAAAGTTTGTTGGTGCTGATGGCCATTATTTCCATCATCATCATACATGTATTACTTGGATAACTGTTGTCTGAAAGGTGTCTTGTAGAGACCCCAGCCCGGTGACGCAGGTTGTTGTCGTGAATGCCTTGGCATGATGATGCAGCCTTCAACTGTTTGACTGCTGTTCACTTTTGACTTAAAATGTCTTGACTTTGATGCATGTTTTTGATAAATTACAGCTCTGTGGTGTATGATGTATGTTGACATCTCGCCCACCTAATGTGTTTTCTTCTCTTCTCAGATGTCGGGTGATGATCGAAGCGACAAGGAAGAAGACGATGTCTCTGATGATGGGGAGGACCAGTGCCTGAAGAACGGCGCCGGAGCCGGCAAACACCGGGTCCTCAATGGCCAACCTGATCACTAATGCCGCGGGGGAAGAGCCCCCTTCTGCAGAGTTTCTTGCACCGCGTGCTCTGAACCAGCATGTCCAGGCTGCAGTCAACACCCCGGCTAGCCTGGTGCGCTGGTCACGTGCTCTTACTGGACCTGGAGAGACGCCAAGTTTTAAAATGTTCACTTGACTCGACCAAATGTGTTTACTGCCCCCTCCCCAAGTCCTCCCACAAAGCCTGTAAACCGCTGCATACCAGTGTGTAAAATACATATCTATGTATGTAAATATCTATATATCCAAAGGAACAGATAGAAATGACCCCGTTGGCAGTGTATAGTGTTCTGGAGTTAAGACACACTATTTAGGAGTTAGAATGGGAGGTGCAAACTCGAAATTCACTTGCCTTCGTCATTGCTCACGGGCGGGCCTGGTAAATTTGCTTTCCCCACTGAAGAACATGAAGCACTCCCTGAATATTCACCACAAACAGTGGTGATTTTCTTTGTGTGGTTGCACCGAAGGAAGATGGCTGCTGTACACAATGTGAGAAAGGGGGGTGTCCAAGATGCTCTTAGTGACGGGTATTTGCTAATCCTACGGCAATTTTTACTACGCCCTTCAAGAGATGACGATTTTTGTTGTCGTTCCCACCTGTGGCCTTAGATTTTTTTGAACCGCAAATCATGTTTGTCCTCTTTAAATTACTCTGGCTGCTTCTGGAAGAGACCTCCTTTTTTTCCCTCCCCATTTTGTTTTAAATCGGTTACTTATTTGCAGTTTATAATTGGTACAGCAGCTCAGGAGTGAAAGTCGAGCGGAGCTACGTGGAATGTCTGCTGTTGCATCGCTTGTGCCACTCCTGAGTTGTAAAAGAAAATGCAGGAGAGTACGGGATTGAAGGGGTGGTACCAATGTACCACATACCTGGTTGGAATAATGTGTTTTCTTATTTGACTGAGAGGTGAGGGATACGTAAGTGAGCATCAGGGCCGGAAAGATACACAATACTGGATGGAACATGAGGTATACGTTTTTTTATACCTTTTAGTTCTGGTATCAGAAGGAAGTTAATTGCAGTCAAATGTAAACACAATTCCAGAGGTTTGCATTCATGGGTGTACTGTTTCAGCCGCATCACTGGGAGTAATGTATGCTTCCTCGAGGGCTCTCGCAAAGAGTAGACCATTGGCCGGATGTCCGTTACGCACTGTATGAAAGTTGGACATGTCCTATCTTCGCCCATTGCTTCAAAACGTGTACATAAGACAGCGTAATACAATTTTATAGCTCACAAACCTCTGGAGGTGTTTTTTATTTTATTTTATACAAAGCAATTCACGAGGACTCACTGCCCTCCCCTTTCTGAGCAGTGTGAATACGGCATTGTACTGCATGTCGTGTGTGTGTGTAGGTGTACATGAAGTATTTGATTGGAATTTCGAACCAAATTAAACTCCCTGCTTGGATGGAGGCCTTTCTTACTCCGAGCTTGTGCAACAAAGTTGCGGTTTGTGTGGCGTTCATCGTCTTTTTAGGTTGGTCTGTTAATTGTATTGGGTGAGAAGAAGTCTCTAGACCATTTTCCTTAGATAATTGGCAAGTCAGATGTAAATCTGTATTTTTTTTTCTCGCAAGAATTTTATTTTCAAAGTAAATTATCATGACCACAACGTCACTGTCTGCAGAAGAACCGAACTGTACCGACGGGAATCACCATAGAACGGGCTCGTGATATATGTAATTGTATGAACATGTGCAGAGACCTCGCTTGTCGGCATTTTGAGGCATTTCTGTTGCTCTTTTGGGGGCGGCGGCATTGTTACTTCCGCTTTATCCCTTTAGAGAGTGCACTGCATTTCAAGAGTCGATAGATGGCAGCAGCACACCGCGTTTGCCAAGATTTGCCGTTAGGGACCGCAGCACGAATTCTTCCCGGTACCCGTACTGTGGCAGTTGCAATCTGAAGGCACTTGAATATGAAGTCTAAGCCCGGGTGAAACATTCCTGTTGGTATAATCTTGCATACTTTGGTACTTTAGTTTTACGTTTGTTTTATGAAATTACACTTATTACACAGTGTTTGTGGCAAAAAGTAAGCTCGAACACACAGTAACCGCACAATCCACCAGAACCTGAGCCGCTGCTGTTTGTGGCACTTGTAGTTTTTGTGCTATTATTTTAACACAAAACGCGTCCTTGCACCCACAATCGACACAAGGACGCATTTCGCACTAAAATATAACAGCAGATGCTCGTTTTGAAATGTGCTTAATTTTTCCAAATATTTTCGTAGTTACACAAAAGCAAATTGCATGATTTTTGCACACACCAAGTAAAATACCCTACAAAAAACCTAATGTACTGGAGCTCGCATCAAAGAACATCCACAAAACACTGGGCAGGGCCCAAAAAGGCTTCCTGATGTTAAGAATTTCAAATTAGAGTGTATTTTACATGTAAACACGGCAATTCAGGTCCCCTCTTCAGTGGCTAGAGATTTCTTTCCTAATTCTAGCTTTGTGTACAGGAGGGAGGATTGTGTCAAACCCAAGCGAAAATAATCCTTTCTGGAATATATGTATTTATACTACGCAGACGTCCGTGTACGCAGATGCACACAAAGAACTAGTGATCCAAATGAGTATGTGATAAAGTGCCTTAATTGTGAAACTATGCAATGAACTGCAACCCATGTAATAAATCAGTTTTATTCCTTTTATGGGCGTTAGTATTTCAGTTTGTCAACAGCATGCAATTTTCCATGACCATGGACTTTACCTTAAATTAACAGTATGAATCTTGAAGTTCGAAAGTGCTGTATCTGTAAGACAACGGAGTTCTTTCTGTGTGCTGCCCGGTTACATTGTCAGTGCCTTACCTAAGTAGCATTATAGAGGATGTATTTAACTTACTAATGCATTGCACAATGAGCGGAGGCAAGTAACTCCTTGAGATGCCCCTTCAGTCTCTGACCTTGCCAGACACGAGAGGAGCCTAAAAGTTCCTCAATAGTTTCCTTAAGGTGGCTTCCAAAAGCTTTAAAGTACCTAAAACGTTTTTTTTCTAGACAAAGAAAACTCTTGTAATAATGGTGCCTTTTTCTAACTAATATTATTTCAGTATTTAGCTTACAGGAAATCTAATTTTTTAGGTCCAGCCTATAAGACAGCTCATGCGCTGTCTGTTGCGAGGTAAATTGTGGCTTACCAAGAACACAGAGGAGCTTCCTTCATTCGCTTTCCTTGTCACTCATGTGCCTGCTTCTTATTTGTCCCAGCTTGTCAATCTTGTGTTTGTCCCTTCCATGGATCTTTGCCTCTTTACAGTCTGTAATTGATTCGTATTGCTGCTTCCACTGCTTGATTTTCAAGCACTACTTGTTTCTTTTGTGTGATGGTCTCTTGTGAGTGTGCGTGTTTTCAAGTTCTCTCTTGTGTACGTCTCTTCCCCTACATTCTATGTTGCTCTCTTCTGCGCGAATGAATCGAACTGCGCTCGCCTGTTTGTGAATCCCCATTGATTCCCTCCACCTCTACCCACCTTGTTGCTTTCCCCCAACCCTGTGTTGCCTACTTTACTAATACTACTCCCTCGCTTGGCCACAAAAACACTCGATATTCCACATTAATGTATCACACATTGAAGTTCTCTATTGCTTTTTATTACACCTAGGGGTAGGTTTACTAAAATCTCATACAACGCAGCAGGCAAAAATGCTGCGCTGTGTTGTGCGCGTCAAAAATAGCAGGAGAACGCCATATTCACAAAAATATGACACTTCCCTTCCCCTAGTGCCAGTGCTGAAATTAGCTGCCCTGTCCCACACGCACAGCTTTGGACCATTGTGCAAGGGTGTCTGCGTGAGGCTTGCATAGGTTTATACTGGAAGGATCGCCTTCCAGTTCAAAATACTACGCTCCGACTACGTTTAAACCATTTCCCACTTGGTTTGTGTGCTATACAGTGGAGCACACATACAAAGTCTGAAATGGAGGGAGAAATGAAGGCATTTCTCCTTCATAGCACCTAGCTGAAATGGTCTAGTTTCTGACGCTAAACCCGGCCTACTTTTTATGTAAATAGGCCTTTGCGTCAGAAAGCTTGGGTGGTCGCATGGGAACGCCCATGCACCACCATGGTAAGCCCCCTTGGTGGCAAGTAATGCAGAGCAGCGCTATTCGCTGCTTTGCCTTACTTTCATGTGGTTTTCTAACTAGTAAATAGGTAAAGATTTTGCATCGATTTGCATCACTTTTGTGACACAAACACAGCATAAAATCAAAATAAATAGCCCCCCCCTTCCCAGTGGTAGCCGCCTCCCTTTTATTAGATGCCCTCGTATCCCATTTTGTTTTATTGCCCAGTATTCTACCCACTTCTTGCTGATTACATGGGTTTTTGTTCCAAATTCCCCTTTTATGACCATGGTAATGACCTCTCTTTGAGCACACCTAGTGCTGAATTACCTCTGATCAGACCTCTTAGCATCCACTCCTGTTTAACATACCTGGGTGCTCCCACTTAATTTTGATTATGGTTAGTTTTACCCACTGACGTTATCAAACTCCATTGGTCACTCTGCATAATGGCTACTTCCCCCCCCCCCACCACCAAGCGCCTTCAGACCCTCACGGGTGAGTATTGCGCTTGCAATTCCCTGATTGATTGATTGATTTTTAACCCAGTTCCCTTTCTTTAACCACCTTGTTGCAGCGACAGCTTTCTTATTCCGCACTTCTTTTATCACACCCATCGTGTCTCCCTTCAGTTTGGTCATTTCAATTTCACCAACTAATAACCATGCTGTTTACAGAGGCATGTTTAAAAATTAGAATCGTGCAAACAATTGTGCCTGCGGAGGGTGCTGGATTGTTGCTTTATTTAGAGAGAGGAAACTGCACCATCACAGAAAAAAAGAGGTGCTGAGGCCCAAGATTAGTTGTGCAACAGTTTGGAGCTCCCCAAGAAAACTGCATGTACCAAATTTGTATCCCGGGTAGAATTCGCTTCATTGCCAAAAAAGCCTCACTTGTGATATGAAGTGAGTACTGCTCATTCTGGGAGACTTATTCAGAACGTTAGTTCATTTCACAAAATATTAAACACAGTGGCAAATATTATTTCATTTTCAGCCTTGTCAACAAACTACTGATTAGAAGGAATCAGCCCTGTTCCATTTTTAACTCAAATGTCCTTACTGCCATAATGTATCCCCAGCCTTACAGTATAAAGCTGCTACTATGTTCACATCACTTGCTCATTGTGCTGTTTATGCGCATTGTCTTGTCAATTTATTTGGTAAGAGCCAAACCAATAAAGAAAACTTGAAATCAAGTTGGGTTGTGCCTGAAATGTTCTAGTGGTACCTAAAATCACTACTGCCTGTTCAGCAATGAACCTGAAACTAAGTCTGGGCAGAGTTCCGCTATGCGGAAATATGCAAAGTGTAACAAAAAACTGTCACGCTACCCAGAGCTCCGTGAGCAGCGGAGTGCATTAGACAAATTCAGTTCGCAGTGATTTTCAGTGCCAGGTGTTTGTCCGCACTGTGCAATCATCGCAAACTGCATCATGCACAACGCAAGTGGGTGCTGCTTCCTTTCTGCTGCTCAAGTATATTTTTACTCGAGCGGCAGCTATCTCAATGCGAACAGACGGGTTCTCAACGCGAGCAGTCACAAGCATACGCGACCACTCTCAATTAGAAATCTGACCACCCGCCTTGAGAAATCTCACTGGGAGGTTGATTTTCCACACATGCACTCGCCAACTTGATGTTGACAATTGCGAACGAGGAAAAAATCTCGCCTGGAGGTTGATTTTCCTCGCTCGCGCTCGCCAACTTGACGTTGTCGAACCTGAGTAAGGAAACGAACTCTGCTCCGCTACGCGAAGTGGAGTTTTTTGGAACTCCATGAGCTCCGCATAACACAGAGTGCAGAAAACTCCACAAGCGAAGTTCTCCGCCCAGACTTACCTGAAACCCAGTTGCCTGGATGGGGCAATGCTCAAATTCCCTTCAGACTGATTAGTTCCTACTGGGAAGTGCAATGCATCACTCGTATGCATCAGACCCTTGTTATGTGACACCGGAATAATGTCTGCGTGGTTCAGTATGGATGGAATCACTTCTACCTATCTGGCAATGCCTTACATTTCCTCCAGCTGGATGAATGAGATGAGAATCCTTACTTCTTGGATGTGTATAAGCAAGAATCCTTTCTGCAGAGTCCAAACATTTCTCCTGCCTGCTGTGTATATCGAGAGTCAAAGCTGTCTGACTGTAGTCATCTAGGGACACATTTACGAGTACCTTCCTCTGCCAGAGCGTCACTTTTAGTGACGTTTCTGCAGCGCAAATCACAAAATCTGATATCCAGCAAAGCCACTATGTGTTGCTTTGAATGGCTTCATAGATATGTAGTAAGGCAAGTCAGTGCAAATCACTGCGTTGCCTTCCTCTGCATGAAGGAGGTATTCCAAGGGCGTTGCGGTGGGTTTGCCCACACAACACCCATGAATATTGGCACTACCCCAGATTTACGAGAACATGTAAACCCAGGGATGCGCCAAAACCCTATGCCTCCCAAGGAGATGTGTAACGAGGAGAAGTAACTTTTTCTCCTTTTTTTTCCCTCTTTCTGTGTGCTGCATTCTGCAGCACACATAGAAAGATGAAAACACCTCTTTGGATTGAATCCTGCAGACAACACAGACACCCTTGCACCATGGTGCAAGAGTGCCTCCATTGGCGCTGGGCTTCCAAACCGCACCAGTGCAGGGGAAAGAACAAGAATGCACAGTATTGCACAAATACTGTGATTTCTGCTCTTTCACTTTGGCGTTGGGCAGCGCAGCAAGCGGACTTGCTGCGCTGCCTTGCTCCAAATCCACATAAATGAGGGCCCAAGAATCCCCACTGCCTGGTTGTCTATTGCAAGAATTCCTCGTACTTGTTCCATACCAAAGAATTTTTGAAGCCAAGTTCAGGAGGCTAAGCATATATATATTTATCCAACACCCTCCATCTCCTCTTACGGACATAACACTCCAGGCAACTTTTCCAAATCCACAATTTTATTCAGCAACCAAGAAAATCAACACGTTACGGTTCCAGAGAAACCGTGGTAAGGATAATGCACCTAATTGGATCTTGTGTTTTTATACATTTCATTCTACCTAGGTGCAAAAAAAAATCAAAAAACGGACCAAAAAACCAATTGTAAAAGATTGTAGAATGGGTGCCCATTTTGAAATGGTTAAAACTGTATTATCATTATAACAAAAATCATTTGCATTAAAGACACTCGTCCAACCTCTCCTACTTCTTCTAAAATGTTAACATTTCAGTTTTCAAAATATTTGTGGTGGCGTTCCACGGTAAATTCATGAACATTATGTTGTTTTTTCAAAGATATAAAAGGTAGTTCGAATTTTATCTACCCAATCACGTGTCTCTCGACACTAGTCACTGTAGCAAAATATATGTATACACATACTCATGTTATTTTATAACTGTGCTCATCCTAAACATTTATAAAATATATTTACTGCTGTAATTTAAGAAAGATACTGTAGGAGAGTAGGGTCTGCTATCCTATGGTCACCCCAAATTTTTGCTTTTTGCTTCACTGGTTTATGACTTAATGTGGCTGTGGGCCTGCTAATCAGACCCACAGCCTGCTGTTCTCTCTCTAAATTACTGCCAATGCACTCTAGGTGCATTACGAATTGGAACTGGTTCACCTTATTGGCCCCTGTAACAGTATACCCTAGGTACCCAGGGCATAGGTGTTTCCAAGGCCTACCAGGGGCTGCAGCATGTATTGTGCCACCCCTGGCCTGGCCTCCATATTTGACACAACTGGCTGATCACTCAGCTGGGGCAAGTTGGTGTAATCACCTCTTGCTTAGGTGTAGTATCCCTATACCTACCCTAAACTGGACACATATGTTCCTATCAGCCACTCCTATGGAAGGCCTCATCAATCCTGGAGGCAGAGTGCTTGGAAATATGTGAGATGGTGCTCTAGCATGAGCTGAGCCTGTCTGCAGCTGTCGGGAACAACTCCATTAGCTGTTCCGGGATATTGCCATACCATATACTCTTAAGTGCATTATAATCCTCGCGGTTATATGCTAACTTTGGTTTGGCTTTATCAAAACATGTCGAGTAAGGTGTCATATGATTTGGAATACTATCCCCTCGACAGTTCTGTCGACGGGGATAGCATTCCACCCTTCTAGAGGGACACGACATGTACATAGCCTTAACCCCGGTTAAAGTTAACCAGAGCCTCAGCATCACAAAATGGATGCTGCCACCACAGACACAAGTCTGACCTCCTGCTGCTGGGAGTCCTTCCAGCGAGAGAGGCTTGGACAAAGGGTTTCCTGCCTTGGGAGGTGCGAGCACCACCCCAGACAGGTTTTTGTGTATTGGGTAGGACAGGGCTGAATAGAATCAGACATGCCCGGGGCACACAAGGTGTCCCCTTGCATAAGCCAGTCCAAACCGGTCCTGGGACTTTCCAGACCCAGGCCTGGTGAGGAGCTGGACAAAGGAAAGGGGGTGTAACCGCCCCCCTTCCTGGTCACACACAGAGGAGGGACCTAGCAGGTGATCAACCCCTCAGATTGGGAATAAGAGGGAGCAGTGCCATAGCACCTCAGATCATCCTGAATCAACTTTAAACTAAGAAGACGATTGGACTTCGACATTCTGCTGCACAGAAGACTGAAGAGCATCTCCCTTGTGGCCTAGGAGTGGCCACCCTGCGAACACAGGCACCATCCAGCAACTCGACGTCTGCTTTGCTGCCCCCTCCCGCCGGAGCCCAAGCCTAGAGCCTGACAAGACTCAGACTCCCAGACTTCTCACAGCTCGATCCACAGTCCCTGCAAAGAAGGGACCCGTGGAGGCACCGAGAGACGTGGGACCGGACCTCTTGAAAGACTCCCGAGAAGCTGACTGCGCAGCATCCGAGGCACCCTCGATGTTGTGCTTTGGGGACTGAGAAGCCCCACCACCGAGCAGCCCTTGCACCGAAGATCAGCCCCCAGCATCTCCACGATCTGCGTGGGGCCCTTTTGCATTGTGCCACTCGACGAGCCATCCCGGCCACTTGCCACGTGGTCAGCGGCCATCTTGGTGACGAAACCTACAAACTACACTGCGGGTCTGGTTGCTCCAGACTTGCCCTCGCTCCTGTAAAAGGGAGCACCCGCTCTGACCTTGCTGGTCCGAGTGATAAGCCTTTTTTTATTCCTGTGTGGCTTGCATTAGCCAAGGCCTGTTTGCTCCAACCAAGTTGCCGACACCGCCAACAGCGAGAAGCCTGCGTGGGACAGCTCGTGATTGACTCCTGGACGTCCTCGACCTCTTCGTGTCCACGTGGCTGCAGAGAGAAGCTACACCTCATCGCCTGTTTGCACCCGACATCGCCTGGTTCCAATCTGGTTCCACGGTAGTCACTGGCTAGTGACTTTGAACACTGTCCCCTCTGCTTTCAGGTCTTCACAACTTCAGATCCACCCTTGGATCCACCGGAACTCTTCACATTGAGCCGCCTGCAGCATCTTCAGCTCCAAGCACTATCGACCAGCGTGACGAAACCCGACACTACTTCGACCCTATGCACCTGCGTCCTGTGGGTGAGGTAACTTAGCAACGCCGGTGTTTCCACACTGGCACACACCTCTAGTGTCTGTGTCTTAAGTTTCACTCCTCTAGGTCACTCGGAAGGTTCCTAACTAACTTTATAACTTTTACGCACCATAGACATTGCATTGGTGAGTGCGTGCACTTTAAACACTGAACCAGAGTCCCGCGGGCCTTTCCGAACTTAGTCACTGCTAGTCCCGATCAGCTCCAGCGATTCCCAAGGCCCTAGGCCTGTTTCCTTTTCGATTGGTATCTCTTATACCACTTTCTTAGTATATGGTTTAGGTGGCCCCTAGGGCTCATCCATATTGTGCAACTTTTGTGTATTTAAACTGTGTTTTGTTTTAACGCTTGTGTGCTCATAAAGAGTATAGGGGATATTTGTAGTTAATAAATATATATATTTTCAATATATATGTGTGGTGTCCTTTCATTTGGTATTCAAGGGGGTTGTATATGGTAAAACGGCTTGCTTCACATGCCTTTCAGAGTTTAGCCTAAGACTGCTTTGTCCACGCTACCACTAGGATAGCTGGTCTATAAGGTTGACTTACAACCAATCATCATAAGGGTTGCTTGGCATGGTACAAGGTGATCACTAGAACTAGTGAGCATCATATACCAGGCCAACTTCTCACAGTTTCTACGCAAAATAGGTACTTCCTATTTTCATTGTAAGATTTATATCATCTTGGTATATAGCCCCATGCCTTAACACTATACAGCAATCGGTTCTAGAGTGCAAGATGGACAATGTCATCTGTTTTAATAGTCTAAATCTTAATTCCCACGGGACCCACCTGAGGATTGAGGCTGGCTTTGTGGCGCTTGTGTGTGTCCAGTTGGCCCCGGGACTGACCCCTGCATTCCGCCGCTGCCACTCGCCGCACCCGCTCCGCGGGTGCCGCTTCGCGGTTGGAGGAGGGCAGACACTGTGTTTGGCGCTGGGCTGCAGGAGGCGGCGAGGAGGAAACGCGTTGGCTCCAGCAGGGACTCGGAGATCCAGGAGTCCCTGCTCTCACAGGTGCGCCAGCGGACGCGCCCACCACCAGCCACGCCCCCTGCCTGTAACGCCCTCTTATTTAGCGCTGTCCTAGGCGCTCAGCGGGACGCCGAGCGAAGCCCGAGCAAAGGGCGGGCAGTCTGTGGCAGTCAGGGGCAGACAAGGCTGGGCTGGGCCACATCCCTTTGCTGTCGCTAAAAGTGAGTACAAACGCCTGGTGTGTTCGCACTAAATTATGTCTACCCGATCTGGGAAACCCCTTAGGAGCGACTTGGAAAAAGGTACAAATGCCGCGAGCCCTGTTATAGGAACTATGGACCGGTTCATCACCAGGGTGGCGGCCGTGATCGAGAAGGAAATTGCCATGTCGGAGCGACGTTTATCCGAGGTTTACCTCCCCTCAAGACGTTCATCTCTGGGGGTTGCTGCCCAGTCGCTTACACCGACCAGTAGCCGGGCCCAGGATGTATCCCCACCGTGTATCCCTGGTGTTTTCTCTGACCCTCCTCAGTTGGCTGGCATAGAGCAAAATATAGATAGGCTGGAAAATCTGGCCGCTCTTCTCCCCGTAGTGTGTGCAGAAGATGGCGATCCCAGTAGGCTGTCCACTCCACTATCACCTAATCTCCCAAACGAAGCAACTAGTAATCCTGAGTCCCCATTCCGGCTCCCTCCCTCCATAGTTATATCTGAAGGGGAGTCAGTTAGGGTGTCTCCCACCACCCAAACCCCTGACAATAGGCAGGAGAATGGGCCTTTAAGCAAAAAATTAGGGAAACGCAAAAAGGGTAGGCTAGCGAGTCAAGCCGCTCTTTACCAAAGAGCAAAAAATAGCTCTGGAGTAGGTGACAGACACACTAGGGGTACGCCTATAGAGAATGGATGTGATATAGTCAGGGAAGTTCAGACCTCTTCCAATGGGCTGCTCCCAGACGATATCATTGCTAATGCCCCTAAGCCCGCTGACTTAGTAACGGTGGAAAACATCCTTGAGAAGGTATACAGTGTTTTGAAACCGCTATTATTGCAAGTCACAGGTTTAGGAGAGAGGATTGATAAATTAGAGCAATCTACCCTTGATGGGTTTCACTCACTCAAGACTACTATTAAGCACATAACCAGAGTGACTGAAAACAAGGACTTGGGCGCAAAGGGGACCGACTTACCAGCTCAGAAAGACCCTAAGCCACCAGTAGGTCAAAAAAAAGTTGTCCCTAATAAGCCTCAAAGTCCAGCTCTTAAATCCCCTCCCCTCCCCAAACCAGGGCAAAACCACAAGGGACCACCAACAAATTTAGAGCCTGACAAAAATAAGACCAAGCCGCCTGTACAAAAGCAGGCTCAGTCAGTTAGGGATAAAACGGAAGACTCCCAAACACGAGGGGCGCGAAGCATACCACAAGGGCAAGTGGCAGGGAAAGCCCCCAGGTCTCTATCCCAACCTACTGCCCCCATTACCCCCCCAACGGTTCTCAGTAATCCAGTGCGACGGATTCCACCTGTAAATCTTCCTCCGGACTGCCAACCTTATGTTGCTGTCATGGCTAACGTGCCTCCTCTAAAGGACGGCCAGGTGGAAAATCACTCGTCACTTAAGAATAAGTGTATACATTGGCTGAAGGCAAACAAGCCAATCCCGTTGGGTGTGGATGGTATTATTTTAAGCGTCCGAAGAGTGGGTTGGGTAGGACAGGGGAGAAAAACACAGGAGGGGGATTGCATAATTATAAACTTCCAAGACCCAAGAGTAGTCCCATCGATTTGTACCCCTACTAAGAATATGGGGGCCCCGGGGGTTAAGGTGGTAGATCTTTCTTATTTCTACCCCAGGCAAACTGTCAGCCCAATTGAAGCAAGTTTTTGTCCCCCTTTTTTAACTCAAAACTGGGCTGGGGTCTCGGGGGGTACCAGGGAGAACCAATTGTGGACATCGGGGCCTCATTGACTGGAAACTGGTAGCAGAGTGGAGCCAGCAGTAGTATCACTCACTCAAACAAGCCCCATAAACGAAACAGATTTTTCCTCCACCTTCCTAGAAGGTCACCCACCCCTCCAGACGTCTCCAAGGAGGCCCTCTGATAGGGGCAGCACAGCTCCCAACGGCAATCCAGCTGTGACGGACCTAGTCTTCAAGGTTTTCAGCTGGAATGTCGCAGGGATTGCAAGGAAACTTCCCCTCCCGGAAGTTACAGCCTGGGTGGATGAGCATTCCGTGTGCCTTTTCCAAGAAACTTGGAGTCGGGTCCCAGTCCACAGGGTGGGATTTTCTTCATACTTCGCCCCCGCACAAGTCTCGGAAACAGGGAGAGGGCGACCTTCGGGCGGCCTTCTTATCTGGGTTGCGGCTTCTTTAGACTGTAGGGTAGTGGAGTTCCCTACAGGTTCTCCGGACATCCAAAACATAACCCTAAGAGACCAAAGGGGAAGAACTGTCCTAAATGTTTATAATGTCTATGCCCGGGGAACCAAGGGTGGGAGAAAGTCCCCGGTATTATCTCTCCTTGAGACCTTGCTAAATAATACCCCCCACAGAACTCGTACTCTGGTTGCAGGTGACATGAATTGTACGTTCGAGCCCCTGGGCTCGGACGTCTCCCTCGATCAGGATGAGGAGGACTCCAGGATGGGGATACCGGTACTAGAAATCCCACCAATCAGAAGGTGGACAGAAGTGGCGCTCCAGTTATATTCACTGAGCCTCGAATTCAACTTAAGGGCAGTTAATGGGAGGACACCCTCGGATAGGGGGGGTGCCCACACATATAATAGGCCAGGTCACACCTCTAGGCTAGATTATCTACTAATAGACGTACTCTTATGGCCTTGGGTAAGGGATATGCAGGTGGTTCCATCATCCGAAAGTGATCACAACCCACTCTCCCTAACCATGGCTCAGTGGTGGTGCAGTCTAAGAAGGGACAATGTTACCCAGGTAGCCGTACCCCCGGATGAGTCTGAAGTCTCCCCCTGTGGTAGGCGAATAAAATGGGCGAGATTGGTCTTATCCGAGGTTAAGGTAGGGGAAATTCAATCCCTCTTAAACCAAGCAGTAACAACCCTCGGAACCTCCCTTGAAGGGGTGGGTAGAGCTAGTGGTCTCTTCGTCTCCCTGGTAGAAGCCTTAACCAACGTGTTCACTATGCACCCAAACAAGAGGGGTAATAAAGTTCCTAAAAAAACAGGAGAGGGCTGGTATACCCAAACTTGCAGGGCCCACAAGACAAGGTTAGTTGAGGCGATAAAACTTAAGTCCCAAAGTGTGATTCAGGAAGCAAGGAAGGCCTATAACAAATCTCTTAAACTTGCTAGAAGGGAGTGGGAAGAAAAATATTGGGACGACCTGCTCCAGGCTAGTAAAATCAGGGATGCAAGGGCCTTCTGGAATCTCATAAGCACACGTAATAAACCCGATGCACTTGCGAGACCCTGTAACATCCCGCCCCATAACTGGGTAGAACACTTTGGGGCCTTATACCTCCCTCCTAACGGGGAACTGAACGAGGGATTCGACCTTATATGTGAAATTGAACCCCATGCCTATGACTTCTTCACTCCCCTTGAGATTGAGGGGGTTATAGGCTGGGTAGCGCCCCGTAAGGCGGCGGGCCCGGATGGACTTCCGGGGGACCTCATGAGAGCCTTCCCTGCGGAGTGGGCGAGGGTTATAGCAGCTCTTCTAAATGATATCATGATGGGAGGGGCAGTGCCAGAATCTTGGAAAGGGGCAGTGGTAGTCCCGATCTACAAAAAAGGGTGTAGGGAAACACCGGGGAATTATCGGCCTATTAGTCTGATAGACTCCACCCAAAAGATAGCTGGTAAAGCTATCCTTGGAAGGATTCTACACTGGGTGGAGGAGAACAAAATCTTATCAGACTTCCAGGCGGGCTTTCGGGCTGGTATGGGGACAATTGAGCAGGTGTTTAGGCTGGCACTATTGGGGTGGAAGGTTGTGGAACTAGGCAAGGGTAGTCTTTATTTGGCCTTTATAGACCTGAAGACTGCCTTTGACCTGGTGCCCCGGGAAGAGCTTTGGAGGGCACTTTATGAGCTAGGATTACCTCCTTACATTCTATCCCTCCTCATTAGCCTCCATACCCATACCTATGCACAGGTCCGCTGGGGTAAAAACGGAGAGCTCACCGAGAAGATACCAGTCTCCAGGGGCGTAAGACAGGGCTGTGTCTTGGCTCCCACCCTTTTCTCACTATATGTGAACGGGGTGGTAAAACATCTTCAGCAAGAACCAGCCGACGCCCCCTGTCTCGGTGGAGTCCGCATCCCCACCCTACTCTTTGCGGACGACACGCTCCTGATTTCAAAAACCCCACAAGGCCTGCAGAAATTGTTAACACGGTTCCAGGAGTTCTGTATCGCAAAGGGGCTAATAATAAACGTGGACAAAACAAAATACCTAGTCCTAAATCCCCCTAAGAAACTGGGCCGCCCCCCTACCCTTAACTCGATCCCCTTAGAGAAAGTAGCCGAATTCGATTACCTCGGTATTCGGATCACAGATAGGTTGTCCTGGGGAAACCACATTGGTAAAATGGTTCTCAACCATAAGAGAGTAGGAGGAGCTCTTATGAGGGAGTTCAGGGCCTCACCCAGGAGATCACTCACCCCAGTAATTGACATCTACAAGGCCAAAGTAGTCTCATCTGCCTTGTATGGGGCAGAACTGTGGGGCCACTGCCGAATGGACGCCCTAGTGACAGCGGAGAGCAAGTTATTGAAATCCATCATCTCCGTTCCACTGAGCACCCCATCTGTACCAGTGTGGTTGGACACGGGATGTAAAAACATCAAAGACCAGGCCCAGCTCCGACCGCTCCTGCTATGGACACGAATTTGGAGGGGTGAAGAACTAAAATCCTATGCTGATGCCTTGGGGGAAATTATGAGTCTGGGGGGTTGGGCCAAGATAAAATGGTTAAGAGAAACTAAAAATCTCCTGGAGAGCATTGGGCTAGGGGACTGCTGGTCATCACGTTCAGCCCCACCAAAAGAAGTTGTTAAGGCCCTTTATTGGAAATGGACTTCGGAGCGTTTAATCACCAACTCTAACCATTGCAAATCTACTGTTGCTTTTTTACAAATTAAAGACTCTGTGGCCTTTGAACCCTACCTGGACTTGATTACCATCCCCTTTGACCGAGCACTTTATTTCAAATTCAGAGTTGGATCCCTCCCCGTAGGTGCTGTGGTATCAAAATGGTCATCAATGGTTCGTACTTCCCCCAATTGTGCATGTTGCCCGAACAGGGTGGAGTCTATTGCGCATGTTTTATTTGAATGCCCTGACTACGCAAGGCCCAGGAGCTATTGGCTAAATCCTCTCTGTCGGAACATGGGCACACGTAACCACCTAGAAGCTCTACGTATTTTATCCACGGACACTTCCCCCCCTATAGTGTGCGGTATAGCAAAGTTTTTAAAACAGTTTTGGCTTATTCGTTGTAAGAGATTGTCAGTAGCTGTTTAATCTATTTTTAGCTAATTTATTGACCTTTTATCCCTTTTAATAACTTTTTTACTGGCTTCTTGTAGCATTGTTCTTCTGTTTTTGAAATTGTAATGTTTGTATTTTATATGTGCTTACAAGATATCTTGCATATCGAATAAAAGCTTATGACTGACTTAATTCCCTAGCAGAATACCTTAGTGTGTTCATGCTATGTTGCTCATAAAGTGACAAAAGGACATCCCTATGTCTAATCTCTTATAGAACGACCCACACCTATAAACAAGGAACGACCTGTATAAACAAGGTAAAAAAATAACCCTAAAATGGCTCCACTGAAAAATATCCAAATTCTCAATGTTCTACTCTTCTTCCACTACACCCAGAGTGTGTTAAAATATACTTTCTAAATTTCAACAAAAAAAAACCTTTATCGTACAGAATGAGTCCTTAGAAGGGAGACCGAGATCCTATTTCAGATATATATGTATCTCTTCATCTACATTCAATCCCTGTGGTTCTTGCTATCCAAATCTAGTCTCTAGTTGTCTGAGGTTGGTTTCTCTGTTTCCACCACCCCTCTTATCGTTTGGGACTAGCACTATACAACTGTACATCACTAGAGAAACTTTGTTTTCTCGAAGTGTCGTGCAGCTGGGTAACTCCTATCCCTAGTGTCTGTGAGCAGGTAACATGTTACTTCCCACATAAATCTTTGGCAGGTACACTTCAAAATGTATACCACAAATTCACTTTTGAGTGTTATTTTCCCTTTTACCTGCAATTGCAATTTCTCTCTCACCAATCTTCAGCCCTATCCCGACCCCCAATTCAGCAACCCTAAACTTAAACAATATGGGAATTCTGATAACCAAGAATTCTCTTTTTGCAGCGTAAACTGCAGATCTTTGCCACATCATAAGTTGGATATATTTAACTTTCTACTCGACTACAAACCCTGCGCCCTCTTTTTAACTGAAACATGGCTTCACGAAAGCTCTGGCCCTGACATAGCAACGGCTCTTCCCTCCGATTATGCCATAGTCAGGAGAGACCGTGTTGGTCAAACTGGCGGAGAATTGCTATCATTTTTAACAGAAAATTTACCTGCACTCTAGAACCCTGCCTTATCCCTGACTGTGAAGCTGCTTCTTTTAAACTGACCCTTAATCATAACTTCACAGCCTCTGGCATCCTAATATATAGACCTCCGGGGAACGCCAGCACTTGGGCCGCTAACCTGGCTAACCTCATTACACCTATTTATCTCCTCAAAAAATTTCACTCTCCTAGGAGATTTAAATATGCACTTTGATGACCCCAATAATACGGCCTGCACCAATTTATTGGACGATCTAACAGCTCTGAACATATCTCTACTGAACTCTGGTCCCACCCACAAGGCAGGGCATCTGTTAGATCCCATCTTTTCAAACGTTCCTGAACTGAAGTGGACTAACACATCTCCAATTTGCTGGTCAGACCACCATCTTATCTATTTTAGCCTTAAATTACCCACATCTAAACCGAATAACGCCTGGCCTATCTCTGTTTTCAGAAACTGGAAACAGCTTGATATTGGTTACCTTAACAGAACTCTTGCCAAGAATCCTCCAACCCCAGCCTCTGACATAGAAAGCATAGCTCTAGCCACACACTCATGGCTGGAAAGTGCTGTCAACAGCTGCCTCCCACCTTCTAGAGTTAAAAATAACACTCACCGCCCCCCAGCCCCCTGGTTTACTGAGCCTCTCAAAATGCAAAAGTCCAAATGCAAAGCCCTTGAAAGAAAGTGGCGAAAAAACTACGCCCCCGAAAACAAATTAACATACCACAAAGCCAGTAACGAATACCACTCAGCCTGTACTGAAGCCCAAGCACTTTATGTGGCAAATACCATAAACTCTGCGCACAATAAGGCAAAAACACTTTTCAATACAGTCAAAGACCTCGCAGGAGAAAAAACGACTGCATCAGTCCAGCCGGTGGATAAAAAACAATGCCAAGACCTCGCCTCCTTCTTTTGTGAGAAAATTGAAACAATCATCTCGGGTATAAAAAGCAACCTCCCTACTCATATCCCTGAAGAGGACACCCCCCCCCCCAGCCCCCAGTTCAAGTATTATTAACACTCTTGAACACTGGCCTGCCATCACCCTGGAATCACTCAATTCCATTCTTAGAACTGTCAAATCAGGCTCCCCTCGTGATCCAATTCCTGCCTCTGTTCTTAAGCAATTGGACACCCCCTCTCTGACCATCATTGCTGATACTTTAAACTCCTCACTTCAGCTTTCCGCAGTTCCCTCTCTCTGGAAACACGCCATGGTCAGCCCACTATTAAAAAAACCGACAGCCAACCCTGAACTTCTAACAAACTATCGGCCCATCTCCCTTCTCCCAATCTTTTCAAAATTGCTGGAACGTCACGTTCACACCACCCTTACTGTCTTCACTGAAGAGAATTCTCTCCTTCACTCATCACAGTCCGGCTTCAGAGCGGGTTTCTCTACGGAAACAGCTTTACTAGGAGTTACCGAAAACATCAGAAAACTCCTAGACGATGGCCAGACAGTCGCACTCATTTTGTTAGATTTGAGTGCGGCCTTCGATACCATCTCCCACTCCAAACTCCTGGCCACCCTAGAGAGAATCGGTATCCGCGGTGAGGCACTAAATTGGATTGAGTCTTTTCTGTCACACAGAACCTTCCAAATCACATCCCCTATTGCTTGCTCAGAGTCAGTAAATGCCCTTCACGGAGTACCACAGGGCTCTATCTTGAGCCCGCTGTTTTTTAATTTATACCTCAGACCCCTGGCTGACCTAGCTGATAAATCCGGGCTTACTCTGATGACATACGCCGATGATTCTCAAACCATCTTCTCCCTATCAGAGGCAAGCCCACTGGCCCCATCATGTCTCAAGCAAGGTCTCCAAAATATCTTCAGCTGGATGTCAGCAAACCAGCTGAAGTTAAATGGAGACAAGACCGAGGTCCTTCTTCTGGGGAAAAACAAAGACCTGTGGAATCCTTCTCACTGGCCTTCCGAACTTGGCTCCATCCCTACTCCGGACACACACGTGAGAAATCTTGGTGTTATCATTGATAACACCCTCTCAATGAAACAACAGGCAAACAAAGTGGTAGGCCTTTGTTTCACTATTATGAAATGGTTGAGAAAGATCCTATGGATGCTGCCCCTTGCCACCCAGAAGACCGTAGTCAATGCACTCATAACATCTCGGCTTGACTACGGCAACATCCTTTACCTGGGCTCAAACCAAGCTGTCACCAAACGACTGCAACTTGCCCAAAATGCGGCCGCAAGACTGCTTTGCAATATCCCTAAAAAATCTAGTGTGTCCAAACATCTAATTGACCTTCACTGGCTCAGGGTGGAAAACCGCATTAGGTTCAAAGCCCACATGTTCAAGATTAAATCTGGCACCGCACCAAAGTATCTACTATCTCTCGCAACCCCTTACCTTCCAGCTAGAGAACTTCGCTCCCAGACCTCGGCCCTTTTTGCAACCCCGAGATTCAAACTAGCGAGAATGGGAGGGAGATCATTCTCGGTAATAGGGCCCGCTCTTTGGAACAAGCTCCCGCTTCACATTCGCAAGGAAGATAACTATGCCAGATTTTGAAAGAACTTGAAGACCTGGCTCTTCCGCAAATAAATCCTTTCACTTATCAATTTTCTCCTACTTGTGTCTGATCTATCATCGGCGCCGGGAAACCCTTTTTGGGTAGCTGTGCGCCATACAAATTTAAAAAATAAATAAATACCTCTGACTATATTGAATGGTGTTTGATTTGTGTAGGGTTTTCACCTTGTTGGCATGCTTTGCACCATGTGCATTTTGCAAAGCCTTCTCTCTGGGCAAGCTTTGTTTCTGTAGGTGCCCAAGAGCTAAGGTCACTTCTGCCCAATTGGTCTCATAGACACCTGGCTCTCCTAAAACTAATCTGTGGACGATTTGGTATATCTTGAGCAATTACCAAATTGTCCTTAATCAAGTGGCAGTGTTTTCTCAAAGCACTATGCAATCTATTGTGGTCCACATTATATAATGTGACAAACCTCTATTTTATTCTCATTTTTAACGCTCTTAGGTGAAAATAGGGTTTTATGCCTCTTAATTGGCCTTGTCTGCTTAGAAGCTGCTCTTAAAATGTTGTCTTAATACCCTTAGCTTTAAAGCAGGTATTCAGATATCTTGCTCTATAAAATTCCCCAAAAGGGATGCTCTTGATAATGGGGGTCGAATGGAAACAGTGAGTGTGTAGATTGTATTGCTTCCTGTTGCTTTTCTATATACTGTAGTCACTAGTTTTTCACCATCCACTTTTACTAGTACATCTAAAATTCCTTTTTAGTTTTACTTCTGTTGAAGGTGAAATTTAAGTTTAAATTGCTATGATATAAGTTCTCTACAAAATCATTTGCTTGTGTTAATGTACTGTACCTCTCCAGAGCAAAAACAGATCATCAATGTATCTCACTTGAAGTACAATATGGTTGTTCCATTGTTCCGTACCCCTAGCTCCTCTCACTAGCCCATCAGTGGGTGCTTGCGATTCATATGCTTTTCTGTCTGCCTCAAGTTGCTGTAAGTTCCTGAGGAGCAAAAGCTTATTACCATAGATTGTTTTACTAGCTAGACCTCTGAGGACTACCTTAAAGGCGCCCCACTCCACTAAGGCATCAGATGGACTTCCATAATTGTCTTGAAAGTATAATTTCAGCAAGGGTGGTGCAAAACGCTGCATTACCCAGTGCCTCCACAGGAAGGCACTACATAGGGATGCAAGGTGATTTACAGCCCATGTAAGACAGAGTTGAAGTGAATTGTGATCAGAAGAGGTATGCCTCAAGTATTTAGCTTGTGACCCTCGGGATATTGCCTCTGCACTGCAGTAGAAGTGTTCATTTCTGGTGTGCAGTTCATGTATATTCAAATACTGAGTATTCCATGGAGTTCGGGTGGGAAAGGTGACATACGTCAGCCACTTGTGTATAGGTTGCCCACCATTGTAACTATTTCATTAGTTTTATGGACTGTGCACCGGCCATTGTGAGCAATCCAGGGCAATGTTGGGGACACAGTTTTAATTGCCCCCTCAAATACAAGGAGCTTTACTCGACCGTGGAGGCATAAGCAAGCTGAAGAAGTTGCTTGGTGTGAATTAAGTTGATATGATACAAAAAATATTGGTAGTCCATCTAATAAACCCTCCATCACCACATGCCTACCCTTCTGGGTCAACCCTTGAGTGCCTTACTGAAAGTGCCTTCCAAATCAAGGTGAAGAAAGATGTAGTGCCTAAAATACTGGTAGAATCTCTAACTCTTAAAATAGTTGGCTATGGCCCTAACATTACATGGGCAGGTATAAGGAAGTGCAGTATGTCAATTAGTCAAGTGTAGTATGTCAATATTGAACCCAGTCTTCAACCCAGGGGTAAGTGCCCGCTTCCCCCATGTGGGTCCACCCAAGGCGGCCAACATCATGCCAATGCATATAATAAAGAACAATAATGATACAATAACAACTCTCATTCCCAGGCCAACACACCAACTGATGTTCAGCAATATGGTCTCTTAGCGAGTATGGAAAAAAGAACAGCAAAAGTTGCCCGAAACGCCCCTGCATGATAGAAGAGATCCGATAGGAAGAGGAGAGCGCAGCCAGCCCACCATATAACATAGAGTCCCTCCTATGGCAATAGGATGAGATGACTATGGTAGTGTTACTTGTTAAGCCAGAGTTCAAATGAGGAGAACCCCTCAGTTCACCTCGGGCCAGATGAAGAGCTCTAACATAAGCAGGTCATATCAATCCTGCTGACATGGGTGTGCTTTCTCTCACCTCCCCCTTGCAACAGGGCATCAGCTAGTGCTTGGTTGGTTTCCGAAGGTCCCTTCTTTCCTCCCTTCTACTCCCTGTCTGTTCCTCTAGGTAGAGCTCTGTGCTGGGACCCTCAGCGCACTCCGGTACACACACAACCCTCATGTTATTGCTGTATTAGTGCCTCTCATAATTGTCAGCCTTTATCTTAAGGTATCGTACCGCCTCCTGAAGCACCCTGATGTGTTCATCCACTTCATGCGGTCCCTCAGTTTCCTGTAATCATTGCGTAAAAGATCCATGTCGATACCAAGAGAATCTATCTTAGGTTCAAGTGTCGATTTGAAGTCCGATATAGCCTTTAGGAATTCATCAAATTTCCTGGAATGCTCTATGTATGTTCCAGTCCAGTGACGAGCTGCCTAGCCGCTAATTAAGCCATCGTGGCCCCAGAGTTGTCATGCTTTGGGGGAGGGGGAGGGTAGAGGGGGGGGAGGGGGGGAAGCAGGGGGGGGGGCGCTGCCGCCATGAGGAGGGACACGTGTTCAGACAGTGCAGCCGTTTAGGAGTCAATGGACCATTACCACACCGTGCAAGACTGGTGTCTCAGCACCCTTCAGCCACGCACACGTGGGGTGAGTGCCACTTCTATCTACTTCATGAAAGAAAAAAGGGGGTAGTCCTCTGTTAAAAAAATATTGGGTGCAGCTTGGAGTCTATCACTTGTAGTGACAGCCAGCTGGGAAGGATGCGAGGGCGGGTGGGAGATCTCCCCACCACTGACAAACCATATCCGGTCCTTAGGGAGTTCCCCCATTCCACCCCGCAGCGTGTTCCTCCCAGTGAAGAGGGGGCGGTGGGTCCACATACACAATTCCATGTGGGAATCCTGTCTCCAGGCCACCCCTGACCACTCCACCTCACACCTCTACACACAGCCGGCAACACAATCTAGACCATCCCCTTGACATCAGCACCTCACCTCTACCATCTGATGTTGTCCAGGTTAAGGCACGCCCCTCAAGATAGGCCACAGACCAGTTTGTGGCTCTGGCATCTGCACCAGGCAGTGCTATGTCATCCATACAGCAAGAAGCCCGCCCTAGTCCCCCTCATGCCGGGTGAAGCACTCCTCCGTCTCTTGGTTCTGTCGCCGTGGCCCCCTGAAGGAGAGGGGGGGGCTTCACCAAATAGGTTCACCACACTCCAAGCAGAGGAGGCTCGCTTAGGATGACGTCCCCGAAGGCACCCAAGGCCATGGCTCAGCTGATCCAACCAGGCCGCTCCGTAAATCAGTGCAGGTCATGGTGTGCAGAGGCACCCAAATGGCCTGTGCCGCAGCACAACAGCTGGTAGGCTAGGACACTACATCTGAGGCAGGGTAGCAGGGCACCAGGATCAGTGCAAGAAGCTCAAATCAGGTGTTTAAGCATGACCACTCACCAGTAAGGGTCTCAAGGCGCTGGGGATATGGGGGGGGTTTGCTGGTTCCAGTCCATCAAGAAGGGGGTCTGTCGAAGAGTCGGGTTTTGAGGTTTCTTGTGAAGATGGGGAGCAATGTTATCTGTCTGAGGTGGAGCCGAAAGTCGTTCCAGGCACTGGCCACGTGGAAGTAGAAGAAGCGGCCTCCTGATCTGGTCTTTCTGGTGCGGGGGACCATGGCGTAGGAGAGCTGGGCTGATCGTAGGGTCCTTTGGGATGTGTGGAATTTGAGTCGGCTGTTCAGGTATGCTGGTCCGGTGTCGTGGAGGGCCTTGTGAGCATGGGTTAGCATCTTGAAGGTGACTCTAGCTTAGATGGGGAGCCGGTGGAGTGTGCACAGGTGCTGGGAGATGTGGCAGTGGCTTGGTAGGTTGAGGAGGTCTTGCTTTTTGGATGTTCTGTAGCTTTCGGATGAGGTTTTTGTTTATTCCGGCATAGAGTGCTTTGCTGTAATCAAGCCTGCTGGTGACCAGGGCGTGAGTGACGGTCTTTCTGTGTTCGAGGAGGTTCCATTTGAAGGTCTTGCGTAGGAGGTGGAGGGTGTGGAAGCAGGATGACGAGACAGAGTTTATCTGGCAGTTCATTTGGAGCTCTTAGTCCAGAATGATTCCCAGGTTGCGTGCGTGGTCCGTGGGGGATGGGCGGGCTTCCGAGGGCGGGGGCCACCAGGTGTCATTCCAGGCATCTGGGTTTGGGCCCATGATGAGTACAGAAGCTGGATGGTGAGCTGGGCCATCGGAGTTCAAATCAGTACGACCGTCTTGGCCGTGCCCCCATTCAAGTAAGGCTCATCACTTTAATGTCAAAGGATCCTTCTAGTTCCCATGTATGTACTCAATTAGTTTCAGATGTGTTAGCTCTGCCCATTCTAGTCAACCAACACCCTCCAGTGATAGACACCCTCCTTTCACTCTTACGTTTGCCACCTCAGTGGTGGGATCTGGAGACTGGCCTCTCAGTTCACAGTCTGTACGCTGAGACTGGACAGGTGCCGGGCAGCCCAGGATTTCCAGGGGGACCACAGCCATTCTCAAGGATGTAGTCAATTAGCATCTGGAAGCTGACAATGGCCTTCCTCTAGGCAACTAACCCACCTCCAATTGCAGGGATACTAGAACCAGAGGGTGCAAAAATTCCTGCTAAAGGGTCTGGGTTACTCTACATTCTTGTCCTGCCCTAGATACTGATCTGGGAAAAACAACTTTTCCACCACGGTGGTTCGCCTGGCACAGGTATACCTCTATGCAGTAACAGAGACCCAATTCACTCTGATCTGGTGAAAGTGGTGACTCCCACTCTCTGGGACCACCAGTGTACCTTCAAGGTCAATTTCCCAACTTTTCTACCCTCTCCTCTTGTTGACAACCTACACCAAAGGCCACACTGGCCACTCCTATGGAGTGCCCGCCTGTGAATAGTTTTCTGCAACAGCTAGAGATCCCATTTTTGTGTCCTGACTGGTGACGTTCATAACACCTGGGTGGGGAAAAAGGATGCACAGGTCTTCTGCCTATCAGAACCTCTCCCCTTGTGCTTGGAAGGGTTATTGGACTTCTTTACCTCTAAATATTTTTGGGGCCCTTTGGGCAACTTCTCTGTTTCATCCTGGACCACCCCCTTCTACTCCGGGGATACACTACCACCTTTCTCTAGATCCCTTCCATTTTAGAAAGGGCTGCTGACCAAGACGTCTGATTCATTCCCAAGCTCCCTGAGTACATTGAGATTAGATTTAACTAGGCACAATTCTGAGGAGCAAAGGGTATAAGAGTAAACATAATGAAATGGAAAAATCCACTCAAACTTAAAACGCATCCCCTTAGGCCCCCTTTATCGGTTACTGGAGTGCACAGAATCACGAGTACTAAGCATTGTCACAAGTAGCAAAGAGTTACACCTGAGGGATGATGCACATGGTAAAGATTGCCTAAACCACATTTGGGTGGAGATGCCACTCGTGGTCGGCAAGGTGACACGGACTGAGACTGTAGGCCTGGTGTTCAGAATGCTGGCATGATATTTAATAAGTTGCTAGACCTCACACTGGTATGCCCACAGCCTCAATGCTTCTTGACAAAGAAAGCAAATACAAGGAAATGATGGACGGAGCGCTGAAACTTTTCAGACACTCGCTCCAAGTCACAGATCTAGGTTGAATCCATCATCGTTCTTTAGCTCACTTCGCCACCCCAGTTCAAACACAGCTATATGCAAATCAGTCTTGAACCTGTGCCCCATGAGAACAGTCCAGCCCGAACTGCCAAGCTGGCTCTTTCCTGGACCGGAAACGGGCATCATGGGACTGGTTTCTGGCTAACAGCCCTCATCAGCCAGACTACCTTGATTCCAGTGGCAAAGTGAGCAAGGGACCTACGACTGGGCATACCTGACAACTTAAAGCAAACAAAGCAAACACAAGGAGATGATGGACGGATCGCTGAAACGTTTCAGACACTCACCCCCAGTCACTGATCTGGGTTCAATCCATCATCGTTCTTTAGCTCACTTCGCCACCCCAGTTCAGACACAGCTATATGCAAATCATTATTGACCCTGTGCCCATGGGAACAGTCCAGCCCGAACTACCAAGCCATGTCTTCCCAAATTGGGGTGGCGTAGTGGGCAAAAGAACGATGGATTTAACCGAGGTTTTTTTTACTGTGGGAAAATGGTTGCATTGTCAGCATTCCGTCCATCATTTGTTTGCTGCAACACTTTTCACCCTAAGTGGGATGGGTATGCCCAGACGTGGGTCCCATGCTCACTGTGCAACTCGATTCAAGCTAGCCTGGCTGAAGAAGGGTGACATACCCTGAAATCGGTCACAGGATGCTTGTTTCTGATCCAGGGAGGACCTGGCCTGGCAGTTTGGTCTGGACTGTTCCCATGAGGCACAGGGTCAAGACTGATTTGCATATGGCTGGGTCCAAACTGGGGTGGCGTGGTGGGCAAAAGAACAATATATTTAACCCAGATCTTTTGACTGGGGTAGAATGTTTGCATTGTCAGCATTCCTTCCATCATTTGTTTGCTGTAACACTGTTAACAAAGAAGGCAGGAACCCTAGTCCTTCCCATTTGTTGAAATACCATATTAAGGTCATATTACCTGTCAAGATCCGGACAGACTGGTCTCAAAGGGATAAGAGAAAGGCTTTGCGAGCTTACCAGTAGCTTGATCATTTCGATGCGAGACATCTGCTGTTGTGGAAACTAGAGGCCTCTGGCCGTCAGATGAGCACCTCACCCAAGGGTGAATGCCTCCATTAGCACCATAGTCACCGCTGAGGAGGCTAAAAGGACATCCTTTGTGATAGGTGTGCCTCAGCTGACCACCAGTCCAGATCTGCCACATTGTCCATGGAGATCGTGATAGTATTGTGTATGTGATCAGGAGACCATTAAATCAATGGGGTATTACCCATAGAATCAAAGGACCTGGGTGTAAATTGGTATAAAGAAAAACAATGGTCCTTGACTATTGATCAAAGAGAATTCTTATCTGAAATTCTTTTCTAATTTGAAATGCAATTAAATCTGCATGCTTTAACTCAAGCAAGTGGGGGATATATTCAATTTCACACTGTTTTTATACACGTTAAATGCAAAACAAAGGTAGTACCCAAGATTAAAGAAAAAAGATTGTTACCACACTTCGGATATTTGTTCTTAACCAAATTTACACATTTATTTACAGTTTCATAAAACAATTGTAGTTATAAACGGCGCAAGTACAGTGAGGAAAGGAAAAGGGTGCGCAAGTTTTTAGAAGGAGAAAAAGAAAAGCGTATTATACTGTACAATTCCAATATTTACAACAAGCAAAAGCGGGGAACCTTCCGCTTTTAGGTTGGCCTGTCCACACGGTTTTGAGGAGAAAGGGGTGGGGCAATATGGGTACAGGCACACAAGTTGAAAGGCGTCGACGTTTCGACCCTGGTGCTCTAGGGATATTTGGGGCCTCGGCTGCGGGTCTTCTTCAGGACAAGGGGCATGAAAGGGGTAGAGGGAACCTTGGCCGTGATCAGGCACGTACTCTGGTTGGGAACACCAATGAAGCTTGTCAGGGGAAAGGAAATTCGTCCCGGCTTCCAGGGGTTGGGTCACCTAATATTTTGAAGGTGATCTGGTGTGGATTCACTTGACTGATCAGTTGATTCTTTTGGATAAAGTGTCCACTATATATGGTGGAGATGGAAAGTCCAACCGGTCCAACTGGTGCCCCCACGGGCAACCCGGTAGTGATGGCAGTTTTCCGGCGTGATGTACTCCAAACAGCGGACAGCGTTCAAATACGGCTGTTTGGAGTACATCACGCCGGAAAACTGCTTGTGGCTTCTCGGCATCCCGATCGTTCCAACTAAGGTGACGGAAGTACCGGAATTCACTAAAAGATAAATCAAATATATACAAAGAGGAAAACTTGGTTATTTCCAACTCCATCACTACCGGGTTGCCCGTGGGGGCACCGGTTGGACTTTCCATCTCCACCATATATAGTGGACACTTTATCCAAAAGAATCAACTGACCAGTCAAGTGAATCCACACCAGATCACCTTCAAAATATTAGGTAACCCACCCCCTGGAAGCCGGGACGAATTTCCTTTCCCCTGACAAGCTTCATTGGTGTTCCCAACCAGAGTACGTGCCTGATCACGGCCAAGGTTCCCTCTACCCCTTTCATGCCCCTTGTCCTGAAGAAGACCCACAGCCGAGGCCCCAAATATCCCTAGAGCACCAGGGTCGAAACATCGACGCCTTTCAACTTGTGTGCCTGTACCCATATTGCCCCACCCCTTTCTCCTCAAAACCGTGTGCACAGGCCAACCTAAAAGCGGAAAGTTCCCCGCTTTTGCTTGTTGTAAATATTGGAATTGTACAGTATAATACGCTTTTCTTTTTCTCCTTCTAAACACTTGAGCACCCTTTTCCTTTCCTCACTGTACTTGCGCCGTTTATAACTACAATTGTTTTATGAAACTGTAAATAAATGTGTAAATTTGGTTAAGAACAAATATCCGAAGTGTGGTAACAATCTTTTTTCTTTAATCTTGGGTACTACCTTTGTTTTGCATTTAACGTGTATAAAAACAGTGTGAAATTGAATATATCCCCCACTTGCTTGAGTTAAAGCATGCAGATTTAATTGCATTTCAAATTAGAAAAGAATTTCAGATAAGAATTCTCTTTGATCAATAGTCAAGGACCATTGTTTTTCTTTATACCTATGTGATCAGGAGGGCAGGAAGGCAGCAGACCTAAGAGGCAAATAACCATCAGGACTTGAATTTGAGGCCCCTACCGTGTGGTCTCAAAAATGCTATGTCCAGCCCCCTATGAACAGTAGACGCTGAAAGGGTTGCAGGTGAGACTAGGGCACATTGAATGAAAAGCCCAAGAACATCAAGGACTCTGACTGCAGGTGATTGGACACCATATGTGACAAGGTGGCCTTGCGCAGCTTGTCATCTAGGTAATAGGTAAATACAAAGGTCTCAGACTTTCCCATATGTTCTATATCCACAGCCATCACTTTGGTGAAGACTCAAGGTGCCAATGCTAGTCTAATAGGAGGACTGCAAATTGGTAGCGAGTGGACCTGTAGTAGGATGGCTTAGTATATGGTGCAAGTCTATTTGTGAAGCACCCTGCACTAAGCCAGACAACCCTTATAGTGATTTTAGTGGTCCTAGAGCGCTTTCTAAGGTCGTCTGAGGGGTAGCGGTGGAGAGCAGCCTTCCGGCTTACCCCCAGGTTCATCAAACCCGAATTCTGTGATTTCTAAATTGCGAGAAATACCGAATCGCAATTTAGAAATCGCAGAATGGGATGCATGAAAATTTGCGATTAAAAAAAGCGAATCTCAATCGGCCGCAATTGCCGATTGCGATTTTTCCAATATCGCAGAATCGGCCGATTTACCTGTTGAAATTGTGATCTCGCAATTACCGAAATCGCAAATTGCGATCTCGCTAATTGTGAGATCGCAAAAACGGGAAGTCGCATTTCGAGCACAGTGATGCCAACACAACCAGGAAGCAGGCAGTTCCCACCCTCATTCTGCATACTGAGCCTGAAGTGGAAGCAGCACTGTCCAGAGCTCCAGACCACCTCCAGCTCAAAATAAGGAGACACCCCAGTGCAGAAAATGTCCCAGGAAGCAGCAGGGGGCAGTACCTCAGAAAGGAAAAGGAAAATAAAGTTTTCCAAACAAGAACTGGAATTCCTCATAGAGGGAGTGAGCAAAGACCACGACCGTCTCTTTGGGAAGGATTCAAGGAGGGTGCCTGAGGCGGACAAAAGAAGGATATGGATGTGCATCCGCGCCAAACTTAATTCCGTGGGAGTGACCCAGCGCTCCATAGAAGATTTAAAGAAGAGGTGGTACGACCTTAGAGGGCGTGCCAAGGAGAGGATCGCAGAGAGGCTGGGGGAGCGTGTCGCAACAGGAGGAGGAGAGGACACTGTCCCACCCAACACCCCACTTGAGGATCTCGTGGAAGACACCCTGAACCCCCAGGCATGCGTGGGGGTAACCCAGCTGGACTCCTCCCGACTCACCCAAGATTAAAAAGGTAAGTGCCATGCGACTGCGACCCAGTCCCCTGACCATGGCCATGACCCTAGAGCAACCCAAGTCATGCAGACCATGCACACCAGAATAGCCCTATTGCATTGTGGGACATGTAGTCTGACCACATTTTCCATCTAGCCCCATACAGCCAGTCCTGTCCAGGGAGAGTCAATCCTACAGCCAGTCAGGGAATGTTAGCCTGCATGCATGTAGCAACCTTCTATGTGCAAGATACATGTCATTAATTACCGTCCACTTTACATCACAGGTGGCGCTGCAGAACCCAGCACTGACAGTGAGGCACTGCAAATAGCTGATGATCCTGAGGACACCGAGGGAGATGTCCATCCATCCCCTCAACCAGGACCATCAGGCCAAGCTGCAGCACCAGCAGTAGTACCACCACCTGCCCCTGTGGACAGTGCCACCTTCGCGCCAACAGGCGCGCCACAACCGCAGCGTGTGACACACATGCCAGTGGGACTGAGAACAACAGCTGCAGCACGTAAACAAACCCGGCGCACTGCCGCTGTGAGAACCCAGTCCAGCGGACTGGTGAGGGAGGGGCGAACCACAACAGCACGCGCTGCCAGGGGGGTGAATGTGCGGGCACCTGGGCTCTCCATTGAGCGCTGTATGCTCCGCATACATCAGAAACAAGCCCGTCCTCTCGCAGCAATTCACCTACAGCTGCACAAGACCGCTAGCAATGTGGGACAGCTGTCAGACAGGATGGAGAGGATGACCGCTGCAGTGGAGGCCAACACCCAGGCCATTTTGACCCAGCGTGACGTCAACCGGCGCCGCCACCGCCAGCTGCTGATCCGCCTGTCCGCGTACCTGAGGTCAAACTACTTAATAGGGAATGCCACCTCCCAGCTCTCACGACGCTCATTGGCCATGCAAGTGCAAATTGTCCAGTGCTGTCAGGATGTCGCAAGGGCACTGGAGCAAGTTACCACTGCAGTGCAGGGTCTGCAGGCAACTGGCCATGGCCAGGCGGGTGGGGGGGGGGATGACACTAGTGAGGCAAACTCAAGCCACAGTAGCCAATCTGTGCCACTGGTGATAGTACCCCACCGCAGCACCAGGCCCACTGCTGCCTCACGGGCAAATCCTGAAGAAGAGCTGGAAAGATGACTGGGAGCGTCCGCCTGGAGGAGCCATTGACCATTTCTTAAGTACCATGAAGGGCCATGCTGCTGAGACAAGCATGCCCTCCTACAATACATGGGAACATATGACTCAATATAGCTCTCATGTTACAGTGTGAGAAATTCAAAATTTATTGTGAACAAAACAATAACAAATATTCCGTACCAGTTAATCCGACTCATGTCATTATTTGAATTGTCATGCATGAGTGAAGTGTTGGGTGAGGGGAGTGGGTGCACTAGAAACAGTTAATCGTGATTTGGTTGCGGCGCCTGTGTCCTTCTGCAGGATTCTCCCCGCGTGCATGCCGCACATGTACAGGTGGGCGGTTGTCCCCTTCCGACTCACTGCCAGAGATCTCTACAGGTATCCTGTGCTTGGTAGCAATTTTGTGGAGTATTGCACACACGGCCACGATGCGGCAACAGACCTCAGGCTCGTATTTGAGGGCCCCAACAGTCTTGTGAAGTATGCGGAATCGGCTCTTCAAAAGGCCAAATGTCCTCTCAATGCAATTTCTTGTGCGTATGTGTGCAGCATTGTAACGCCGTTGCTGTGGTGTTGCAGGGTTGAGGAATGGGGTGAGGAGGTACTCACGGAGACCGTAGGCGCTGTCACCTGAATGTAAGGAGCAGAGGGTGAGTGCCTGTTATGCGCAGCTACATGGGGGACACCCCCGCGCCGCACGGCCACCAGCTGCTGCGTGTGTTCCCCTCTGCCTGCCTTCTGCCTCGCTGATGCCGTGGTCGCTCCCCTCTGGTTTCCCAGTTGTTTTGCCCTAAATTTGTGCTTGTCTGTTTCTGCCGTCTGCTCGCGTATTTTGCTGTTTTTCCTTGTTTTGCCCTAAATTTGTGCTTGTCTGTTTCTGCCGTCTGCTCGCGTATTTTGCTGTTTTTCCTTGTTTTGCCCTAAATTTGTGCTTGTCTGTTTCTGCCGTCTGCTCGCGTATTTTGCTGTTTTTCCTTGTTTTGCCCGTAATTTGTGCTTGTCTGTTTCTGCCGTCTGCTCGCGTATTTTGCTGTTTTTCCTCGTTTTGCCCGTAATTTGTGCTTGTCTGTTTCTGCCGTCTGCTCGCGTATTTTGCTGTTTTTATTTGTTTTGCCCTAAATTTGTGCCTGTTAATTTCTTTGTATCCCCTGTGCCGTGTCCAGTTTCCTTCCTGATTGGCCGCCTACCTCGCCGCCCTCCGCTCTCGCTTCCCGCCACCGACATTGGCCCCGCCCCTTTTTCTCTTCTGTTCCCTCCCCGCTCCCGCCTCCCAGCTGCTCCGCCCACCCGCGCACTTCGCCTTAAATGGCGACCGTGCGGACGCGCAGCGGTCACGCGCAGCGGGCGCGCCGATTGTGCGCCGAAGGCGCGCCAAAGGTAAGCCCGTCTACGCCCGTCCGCGACCGGATCACGACCAGCGCCAGGACCCCTGGCCCACGAAGACCCCGACCGACCCGCCTGACGTACTCCGCCGCCACCCTCACCGCTCTCAACACCGGCCGACTCCCAGAATGCCATCAAGCCTCTCCACGACGTACCCACGGACCCTTCAGCTGCCACGCCTGCAAGTTCACCTGCATCCGGACCTGCCTCGCACCAGCACCCACCAAGCCGAACACCAGCAGTACCCACCTCAAGTGCATCCTGCTCAACACCCGCTCCATCCACAGACATGCCATCGAACTCTGGAACCTCCTCGACACCACAGCTCCAGACGTTGCCTTCCTCACGGAGACCTGGATGAACGCCTCTTCAGCTCCCGACATCGCCATCGCCATCCCAGAGGGCTACAAGATCGTCCGGAGGGACCGAAACGCCAACCAGATGGGAGGAGGCATCGCCATCATCCACAGGAGCACCATCCGTCTCACGACCAGCACCGACAACTCCCTGACCACCGCCGAACACCTGCATTTCCAGATCCACACCAACCCGAACACCACCCTCAGAGGCACCCTGATCTACCGACCCCCTGGACCACGCACACAATTCAGCGAGGACATCGCCGACTTCGTCAGCCCACATGCCCTCCCCTCCGCTGACTACATCCTCCTGGGAGACCTCAACTTCCATCTGGAGAACAACAACGACCGCAACACCAGCACCCTGCTCGACAACCTCACCAACCTGGGACTCAAGCAACTGGTGTCCACCCCCACCCACCTCGCCGGACACACACTCGACGCGGTCTTCTCATCCAGCAAGGACATCAACTTCAGCCACACCACAGAGCTTCAATGGACGGACCACAGCTGCGTCCACTTCACCTTCACGAAAACAACGACCCACCACCACCAGCAACAGGCCGCCCGCAGAAGCTGGAACAAGATCACAGCAGACCAGCTCGCCACCTCCCTGAGCCAGCACCCTCCTGCCAGCTCAGCGAACCCCAGCCAGGCCGCCGACAACCTCACGAAGTGGATCAGCAACTGCGCGGACGAACTCGCCCCACTGAGGACCCCGCCCAGCAGACCCGGCAGCAAGAAAGCCCCATGGTTCACCGACGAACTCAAGAGCTCCAAGAAGAACTGCCGAGCCCTCGAGAAAGTCTGGAGAAGGGAACCGACACCGGACAACAGGACCTCCTTCAAACTTGCCACCCGGAAACACCACCAGCTGATCCGCGCCGCCAAGAAAACAGCATTCAAGGACCGGTTGGACAACAACGCACACAACTGCAAGGAACTCTTCAACATCGTCAAAGAGCTTTCCAACCCCAGCGCAGGAAACAACGACATCACCCCATCGCAAGACCTCTGCAACTCCCTGGCTTCATACTTCCACAACAAGATCGCGGACATACACAACAGCTTCAACAACCAACCAACGCACACCATGACCGAACAACCACCCCCCACCACCACCCTCCGCGCCTGGACCCCGATCAGCACCGAAGACACCATCCGCACGATGAACTCCATCCACTCCGGATCACCGACCGACCCCTGCCCTCACCACGTCTTCAACAAAGCCGACGCTGTCATCGCACCCCACCTGCGAGACATCATCAACACATCCCTCGACACCACCATCTTCCCCGAGAGCTGGAAACACGCCGAACTCAGCGCCCTACTCAAGAAACCAACAGCGGACCCCACCGACCTCAAGAATTACCGCCCCATCTCGCTCCTCCCGTTTCCAGCCAAAGTCATCGAGAAGACCGTCAACAAGCAGATGGCCGCTTTCCTCGAGACGAACGGATCCCTCGACCCCTCACAGTCCGGCTTCCGAGCCAACCACAGCACCGAGACCGCCCTCATCGCCGCCACCGACGACATCCGAGCCCTGATGGACAATGGAGAAACAGCGGCCCTCATCCTCCTAGACCTCTCCGCGGCATTCGACACGGTCTGCCACCGCACCCTAGTACGGCGCCTCAGCAACGTCGGAATCCAGGACAAGGCGCTGGAGTGGATCACCTCCTTCCTCGACGGGAGAACACAGAGAGTCCGCCTACCACCGTACAAGTCAGAGGCCACCGAAGTCATCTGCGGCGTCCCCCAAGGATCATCTCTGAGCCCCACCCTCTTCAACGTCTACATGAGCCCCCTCGCGGCCATCGTACGCAAACACAACCTCAGCATAATCTCCTACGCCGACGACACCCAGCTGATCCTCTCCCTGACCAACGACCCCGCCGCCGCCAGAGCCAACCTGCACGAAGGGATGAAAGAGGTAGCCGAGTGGATGACGACCAGCCGCCTGAAACTGAACTCGGACAAGACGGAGGTCCTCATCCTGGGCTCCTCTCCCTCCGCCTGGGACGACTCCTGGTGGCCTCCCGCCCTGGGCACCGCACCCAAACCGACAGACCATGCACGCAACCTGGGCTTCATCCTGGACTCCTCCCTCTCCATGACCAGGCAAGTCAACAACGTCTCCTCGGCATGCTTCAACATCCTACGCATGCTACGGAAGATCTTCTGGTGGATCCCCACCGAGACCAGGAAGACCGTCACCCAGGCCCTCGTCACCAGCCAACTGGACTACGGCAACGCCCTCTACGCCGGGACCACCGCCAAGCTCCAGAAGAGACTCCAGCGGATCCAGAACGCCTCAGCCAGACTCATCCTCGACATCCCACGAACCAGCCACATCTCCGGACATCTGCGAGACCTTCACTGGCTCCCCGTCAACAAAAGAATCACCTTCCGCCTCCTCACCCACGCACACAAAGCCCTACACGACCAAGGCCCGAGCTACCTCAACAGCCGAGTCAACTTCTACGCTCCCAAACGCCACCTCCGATCAGCCAACCACGCCCTCGCCGCCGTCCCCCGCATCCGAAGAGCGACTACAGGAGGAAGGTCCTTCTCCCACCTGGCCGCCAAGACCTGGAACTCCCTCCCGACCGACCTGCGCCTGACCCAAGACCACCTCTCCTTCAGGAAGAAGCTGAAGACCTGGCTGTTCGAGCAGTAGCGGCTCCCCCCCCCCCCAGCGCCTTGAGACCCCACGGGTATGTAGCGCGCTTTATAAGTGTCACTGATTGATTGATTGATTGGTCACAGTGTAGAGTTTGGTGCATGTGTACTTACCAAGTAGGTGTCCTTCGCCAAAGTCTCCCCTAGCCAGTCGTGTGTACATGCCGCTGTGCCGGAATATGAAGGAGTCATGTGTGCTCCCCGGGTATTGTGCCACTATGTCCGTGATGATTGTCTTAGCGTTGCACACCATCTGGATATTCAGGGAGTGGTAGGACTTGCGGTTCCGGTACATGAATTTGGTTTGTGCAGGTGGGCAGATGTGGATGTGGGTACAGTCAATGCATCCTATTACATGTGGGAATGGCAAAATGTTGTAAAACTGAAGCTTGGTTTGATTCAAGTCCTGTTGGGTGGTCGGGAATGTGATGTAATGGTGTAGCCGGGTCAGCATAGCCTCCAGGAAACTCCTTAGGCAGCGGAACATGGTGCTCTGGGAGATCCCCCCTGCAACAGCGACTATCCCCTGGAAGCTTCCGGAGGCCAGGAGGTGCAAGCTGCACAAGACCTGGACATGGGTGGGCACGGCATTGGTCCTCCTTGTTGGGTGCTGCAGCAGGGGGTCTAGGTCCCGGATCAGCTTAATGATCATTGCCCCATTCAGGCGGTACTTGGAGTAGATTTGCTCAGCAGTTTGGCCCAGAAGGGTGATCTGCTGGCGGAATATTCGCTCCTGGATCCTGCGTCTGTTCCTTGCTGCAGCCTGGAGCCTTCGCCGTCTGACCACCATGTATAGTCCAGGCATTATGAAAGTCCTCATGCTCCTACTGTGTCTCCTTAAGTTTGTTTGAAGAGGCTTGCACCTGTGGCTCGTTTTTTTTTTTTTTTACTTTTTTTTTTCACTTTTTTTTTTTCATGGTTACCACCTGGTTTGGGTTCTCCTTAAATTGCACCTCGCAAAAGGCGATTTTCTGAATTTTCGCAATTTGCGAGTTTTCATGAATTGCGTTTGTGATTATTTTGCGAGTTCGCAAAATATTTCTCAGAATCCATGGATTCTCGCAAAATCCGATTTGCTATAGGGGTTCCTCCAGGATTCTGTGAATTAGTTTGCGAATTCGCAATTATTTTTTAGCGATTTCGCAATTTTTAGCTTTTTCCTTTCATGAATTGCTTTTCATTATATTGCGATCACAATAGCTAATTCGCAGCTATTGCGATCGCAATTTTGCTTGATGAATCTGGCTGTATGTCCAGAAAGAGTGTTAAGTAGCTTGTTTTACCAGTACTAGCCATATAGTGTAGGTTATACGAAAAAGAATCACACAGTGTAGTTATAAAAATAGTAATATTGATCATTCACACTCACTGACACGTTGGTATGTATCCTACCCAGAGATATAAACACAATACACACAATATTTCACAAGGAGAACATGTAAGTAGCACAAATACACAGTGGTCTCCAGGGGAAGACCAAACCATATAGTAATAAAGTGGAATGCGAACTGCGACCAAAGTTGAGACTTGACCCAGAAGACTTATCAGATCTAGGGACCCAAGGAACCACCCAAGGTAAATAGGTCGTGTGCAGAGTGGAAACACAGCTGCATACTCAATGCAAGTCTATGGGGAAGTCGTGGTTGCACTTTTCAAGAAGGACACTTACCTGAGGACCCTGAAGAAACTCTGTGGAAGATAGGTTGGTGAGTCACCCCACCCATGGAAACTCCTGGAACGAGGATACCGACACCAGGGAAACCGGGTGCATAAGTGCAAAGGTACGTCCGAAGCCACTGTAAACCTCAATGGAGGACTTCAGTGAAGATGCCACTGGTGAAGAAGGTGAAAGAGCCCATTGAAATCAAAGAGTGAATTCTTGAAGAGGAGTACCTGCAAGCAGAGGGGACAGTCTATGCCATTCGGGAGTGACCAGGAGGCATGGAAGACCAATGACCACCAATGACTGAAGATGCTGGAGAATTGACTGTGACCTAGTCGCTGCATCTGTGAGGACCAGGCATCACTGTGGAACGCCAGGAGCCATTCACAAGCTGTCCCACATCTGACATCGAGAACCAGGGGGGTGGAAGTCGGGTGGGAGCACCAACAAGCCTTGGCAGCAGTAACATATGTGGAACACGAAGAAGAAGCAGTGTCAGGACCAGCAAGGTCCAAAGGACTCACCAAGTGCAGGAGTGTCAGAGCAGACCCCAAGCAAGCAGGGGAGCCCACTGGAACCCAGGAAGACCCTCAAGAGGACCCACAGGCCAAAGGCACAGGAGTCGCAAAGGACCTCGAGCAGCTCACCAATGATGCAGACACACAGTGCAGAGAATATGGTGAGGACGTAGATATTGGTAGCAAGAGATGCTGCAGGCTCGAGCTTCTTGGAGCCCGAAGATCTCTAGACAAGAGTCAACCAGCCTTTTACACGGCAAGTCGAAGAAGTGCACTAGGGTGCTGTTCCACTTGTTCCGATGAGAGATACTGACCACAAACTCAGTAAGAAGACAGTGTTGGCCTCGAGGGAGTTACAGAACCACCACCTTTGTTGCTAAGCCATACAAAGTCCAGTGGACGTCAGGAGCAGCAGACCGGTCAGCTTAGTTGCGGGCCCTGCAGATGCAGGGGGGTGGCTCTTTCACTCCAAGGGAGATTCCTTTGAGTATCTTTGGTGACAACAGTCCTGGAGAAGAACCTGGATAGAGCCACAGGCACAGATGATGCAGAAGACTGGTGGGACGACGAGACCAGGAGCAGCAGGAGTCTTCCAGATACAGTCTGGTCCCAAAGCGAAGTCCCGCCAAGTCCAAAGTGTCCATACAGTTGAAGTAAAAGTGGTTTTGTATCTGAATCTTGTCCCACAAAGAATCTGAAGAGCCACCCACAGGTAAGTACCTTAGGGAAAGGGTTGGGACGATTGAGGGGTCCCTCTTAGAGGAGAGGCTGGACAGAGTGGAGGATACTCCAATGTCCTTTGTCCAGTTTCGTGCTAGAGCGGGAGCCAACGACTCCTTGAACTGGTTCCAACTGGAGAATGCAAGGAGGGCACCAAATGTGTCCTTCAAAGCAGTGTGGCACTGGTAAGTGCCCCAACCCCAGCCCAAGCCCAATACAGTAAGTCCAGTCTGGGAGGTGGCCAGACCTCCATGTGACAGGAAACCTGTTGTTCAACCCTGAAAGGCTGGTACCGGGAATACAGGGTGGCTCCCTAGGTGACCACCCCACTACATGGGATCCTACATTCAACACTGGAATGAGTGTTGGGGTAGCATTCCAACATGTTTGATACCAAACATGGTTGGTTTCGGCGCAGCAGGTATATAGTTAGCCATCTCGTAATTGACTTGATGTCCACTACATGTATAAAATGGCTGACTATGCCTACAAACCTTACAAAGCTTGGAGAATGGACTCCTGGGTTTGTAAGGGATGTCCTGTTCATGCAGGACACCCTCATATGTATAACCAAGCACCCTGCCTTAGGGGGGTACTAATAGGTTTTAAGTGGAGTGACCTATGTAAGGAAACATCTATCTGTTGTGAGTGGTGCTAGCATTAGCTCACACAGGCTGCAATGGCAGGCATGTAGTCACAGTTTGAGTGGTCTCTCATGGGTGGCACAGTACAGCCTTTAGCCCATGGGAGTCCCCTGGTGTACCCATACCCTGGGTACCTTAATACCATATTCTAGGGACTTAGCAGGGCACACAAGTAACCAATTAGGAAGTTACCAAAGTGCTTACTATTGTCAAATTTAGAGAGCAAGCACAGTGACTCAGGTCCTGATTAGCAGGATCCCAGTCAGACTAGTCCAAAACACACTGCCAACAGGCAACAAGTGGGGGTAAGTAACCATGCTAGAAGGATCCTACCTTCCTACAGGACCCTAACATGAAACGCAAGCAACTCCTGTGAGACTGCACAATCAGTATGTAGAAATATGCATCTAAGGATGCCATTCAGTCTTCCACCTCAAGTGCCAGAAGAACGCGAAAGGGACAGAATCTTGAACTTTGCTTTTCTGCTCCTCATTTTCGGGAACCATTTTGGGCTGTTGGAAGCACACCTGGTTTCTCCATTGTGCAAGATGATGTCTGCACCACCAGACCTTCTGGTGAGGGGTGGTGGAAAAGGAAAGCTGTGTCCCCTGGAGCAGGTCTGTATCTCATTGCAATAAGCCATTTAGAAGACTGTGGTAGAAGGTTGCAGTTTAAATGGGCTCTCGCTGGGCATCATTAACAGGCAATAGAGACTGCAATGCTACTGATGCAGGTTGCATGACCACTGTCAAAATACTGGACCTGGCTTCAACAGAGGGCAGAGGTAGTTTGCTGCCTTCTTAAGAACTGCATGGAAGGATGACATTCACAAGGGAACAAGGATTTTCAAGCATTCTAGCTCGACCTATGCAGATGTATGTATCCCACTGGCACTCTGAAGAACCAGGTAGATGGCTGTGTCCAAAGACAGCAGGGGAATATCATTTGCAGCATCACTACTTTTGTCTGTATCATGCATGACTGAGTCTGGCATTTAGATAGGGTATGAGTCCCATCCAAATATGTTCTCCATGGTCTGCTAATATTTTTGGTGTGGTATTGGCTTAGGATGTGGGTGTTCTTAATGCCTGGCCTCCTCTCCAATCTCTGTCCCCCCTTCTGGCTGAGGGTGAAGGCTGCATCCTTGCTGGTACCATATGTGCTGGGGTAGGTGTTGGGAACGGCCCGGGGCAGGCCTTGGCAAGTGCGGAACTTGTCATCAATGAAAGGCCTGGTGTTGCAGGGTGTTTAACTGAAAGTGTCCCCTGTATGAATGGTCAGGAGGGTGAAACAGCTGGTGAACCCATATGGAGTCTAAAATGGATCCATGATGCAGTGCCATAACTTTCATGTATGCGAGCAGGGGAGATGGCCCCACAAATGGTAGAGACTGCGGAGGACCTTGGATAGGACCAGTGGAGGGCCCCAGAGTGGCAGCTCCACCGTAAAGGATCCTTGGAAGAAGTAAGGTCCATGACCACTCATGGTAGGCATATGCGCAAGGTGTTGTACTTTTCAACTTTGAATGGCGTTGAAGAGAGGTATTGTTCTGTTTCATTGATTTCAATGAAGGTGGGGAACACAACATTGAGGGAGATGTACATTTTAAACGAGACCAGTTTCGAGCCTGAGCTCCCGGCAGGCCATAAAGCGTGTGGTTACGGTCCTGTTGATGGCTTTCAGGTGAATGAGCAGCATTTGTTTCACAACTTCAAGATGTGTTTCAATCCCAAGCATGCCTTCTGGTGGTCTGAAATGGTCCACTGCTAGTAAGCTAAGGGTTAAGCCTGACTTCTTTGTGCGTGACATCCCTATGCAATTTACTGACTGAAAACTCTTATGTCAAACTCCTGAAAAATGTGTAAAAAAACACAAAGCAGCTATGGATCGTGTTGAAAGACTGATAAAATGAAACTCAAATCAGTACACGGTGGTGGGTGCCATAGGTCTCCTGAGGGTCACTCAAGTCAAGGTTCTGGGACTGAGCTAGAGCCACTATCCCCTACTAGCATAAGAGAGCTATGACCAGACTACTGGATAAAACCAGCTTGGCCCAATAATGAGGAATAAGTTACTTACCTATGATAATGCTCTTTTTGGTAGACACTGTATCTAATTGCAGATTCCCCACCTTTGAGTACTCCTCAGGCACAGACTGGATTTGTAAAAGCTTCACCTAGTAACACTTAATCAGGCTGTGCGGCTCTATGTTGACTTCATACCGCCCTGGTGGAGACAGAGCGGAGCTGCAAATAAATGCTACCCTACACACTAAAATAATCTTCTTGCTTCTTTTCGCATCCTGAGACAAGGAGCATGAACAATTGGTAGTACCTGTGTACAGATTCCTAACTTGGGACCTTTTTTGGATGGTAAAACAAGGCAACTCTACAGATCGGGGAGGTGAGAGGGCAGTGAGGAACTGTAGTTGGATAGAGTATCCACCACAAAGAGTGTAACCAAAGGTAAGTAACTTGTTCTTTTGATGGATACTTCTAACCGCGGATGCCTCACCTTATAATAGATACTTGTCATGATTCCTCATCCCAACCCCAACAGACATTAAGCCTGGCACACTGTGAATTTTCTTGCTCTTTATGGAGACATAAATTCCCTTGTAAAAACCCTCCCTGTCCCGTGCAAACAGCACGCCATAGTTGTCATGTGTAAATGTGTATGAAAACCTTTATTATAGTGTAGGGAATATGAATCATGCCACGTACGATGTTTTGTAGTGCCTATGCTTGTTGTCATGTTTACAGCACGTGTATAAGTATGCTCATTGGTGGTGATTACAGTAACAATCAGGACTACTAATCTGTTGTGCAATAAGTTGAAATAATCATGCAAAAACCTGCGTACATCAGAAATGTGCCGAGAAATTTGCCATACTTCAATCATGTCCGTTTGGCTTCCGAAAAGGAAAAGAACTGAGTGACGTGTAGAGTATGAATCACTCATAAAATTGGATTTAAGATAAGTTTATTCGTGAAAAAGGAAGCACCACCAGCAACACATCCTGCGGCACCGGTCAGCGCACAACAACTGACTTAACCGTATCTCCACAGCAGAACGGCCCAATGACAGATCGTGCAGTGGCATGAGACATACAGATTTGAAAGAATACAAATACTAGATTGCACAAGAATTAGCACGTGAGAAAGGCGCGTGTAGACATAACCCACCTTCCTCCCTTATAAAACAAAACAAATAAATTAAAATAAATTAAAAAAAACAAAAAAAACTTCAAATACAATTTCATATTAAGTTTCCAATTTTCCTTTGACATAAACAATAAAATCGGACATCCACTTAGGCTTTCTCGTTGTTCTTTTCTGCAAGATGACATTATTGTTATTAGCAGGCTGAATATTTACATTTTGACAAGAATCATCCTCCACACCTGAACTACTGACTATTGTGCCATTTTCATCACGAATAAAAGTCTTGTTATAAATCGCTTTATCAGTTTTAAGGATAGCAATCCTGCTGAGATTCCATACTTTATTATCCGACAACCTTACTGAATTTTTCAAAACTTCAATGACCTTAAAAGGACCCATAAACAAACTTTCTCCCTTTTTAACCTTCCATGTTTTTTTTTACTTTAACCATCATGCCAACTTCCACCTTCGGATCAACTTTAGAGCCAAATTTCCCATCAAAGTATTTCTTATAAATACTATGAGTATGAGCAAGATTTTCTTTAACTTTCTCCAAATCTATACTTGAAGAGGTGGATTTAACTAACCATGACGGATTCACCTTGGTCCTAGGAAGTCTTCCCCTCATGATTTCAAATGGAGAATATCCAGTCATGGAATTCACTGCGGTTCTATACATCCATAATTTCTAAAGAACTTCCAATTCCCATTTCTTGCCTTCATTTCCAACTGATTGTATTGCTCCTTTTAGAACTCTATTAAATCTCTCTATAACCCCATTTCCACTGGGATTATATAGAGAAGTAGTGGAATGTATTATTCCCAATCTTGCAAAGTAATCTTTAGCCTTGTTAGAATTGAATTGTACCCCATTGTCAGTTATGAGTCTAACAGGTAAACCCTCTTCAGTAAAAACTCTATCTAAGAAACACAATACAGAGTCAGTGTCTATTTTCTCAACAACCTTGATGACAGGCCATTTCGAAAAAATATCAATAGCTGCAATGATATACTTTGAGTCACAACCAATGGGACCCATAATGTCCATAGCAATGGTTTCCCATGGATTGTCAGGAATAATGTGTTCACCCATATTGGGTTTAAGCGCAGTCAAAGACTTGTCAGAATTTGCACAAATAACACAATCCCAGACTATAAGTTCAATAAATAAGTCCATGCCTGGCCACCAAAATACATTCTTAACTTGCTGTTTAGTCCTGACAATACCACTATGGCCCTCATGACCTTGTAAAACTATGATTTTTCTCACACCATCTGGTGGAACAATACGTTCACCTCTCTTGATGATATTGTCATCATATGAAAGTTCAGATCTCACTTCCCAGAAACTCTTAAGCTCTGAACTGATATACTTCCTATCAGGCCAAACACCAGTAATGCAGTCAGCAACACTTCTTAGAATCTCATCTTCCTCAAATTTCTTTCGCCATAAAGTCTGATCAATTGACATAGGGCCTTCATCATGAACCATGGCAATCTGAAAATCATCCCACTAATTATACAGATCCTCCTGAATGGGTAAAGGCATCCTAGACAAGTAATCTGCAGAAACATTGTCTTTCCCTGGTACATATTGTATATCATAAATAAAATCCTGTAAACGCATAGACATACGTGCAATGCGAGCAGAAGCTCTCAACATGCCCTCAGTAGTAAGCAAACGTACCAAAGGTTTCTAAGCGTGGGCGGAAAATCCGTTCCGCTCGCGGATTTTGCGGATTTTCGGGAAATCCGCAATCCGCGAGATTTGCGGATTTCCCGCAAAATCCGCAAATTCGCACGCAGCGGATTTTTTTGGCGGCGCGTGGCGTTGGTGATACAATTTTTGCGGCGCGCGGCGTTTATCATCGTTTGCCGAGTTGTTTTTTTCGATAGTTTGCGAGTGCTGCGCCATTTTGGATCTTGCTGTGTGATCCCGCGGGAATTGGCGAGCGCGATTACGTCATCGCGGCTTGCCAGCGATAGTTTGTCAACGCGAGTACGGCGAGATCACGTCTCGCGGTACTTCGCAATTGCGAGATTTGAGATGCGGCGAGCGAAAATATAAATTTGCAATTCTGCACAAGAAATCCACCAGCAAGCAGCATAAACCTTCTAGAAATGATGATTTTTATGTGAATAACTCCTTAGTTTGACATTTGCCTGCACTTTTTTAGCGAGGAGTCCATTTTGGGGAGGGGGGCAGGGGGGTGGGAGGAAGGAAGTGCCCCATAGTCTTCAACTTCCTGTTCCTGTTCAGCAGGCTCCTCCCAGTGCTTTGTCCATCTCCTGGTCACTTTTCATTCGGATGTGGACCTGGAAGGATTACTTTTTGTGGATGCTGCTGGATCTTTGGATTTGAGGCCTTTTTGACTTTCTTTGGATCACTGTTGGATTAGAAATTTTACAAGTAAGTTTGTTTGGGGCATTACAGTTGCTGCAACTAAAATTTTGGGATTTTCGATTTTTGGGCTGTTTTGGGGCCTTTTCCCCAGGGGTACTCAGTGGTGGGTGGACTGATTCTTTCTGTGGGTTGTCTTGAACTTAAACATCATGGAGGCCATAGATGAATTGGGATTGTGCTGATTTTTCTGTGTTTTTCGATTTTTTTTTTTTTTGTAAAATTTTGTGTTTTTCGATTTTTGACCTGTTGTTGGGGCCTTGACCAGGGGTAGTGAGTGGTGCATGGGCCTAGTCTTTCTGTGGGCTGTCTTGAATTTAAACATCATGGAGGCCATGGATGGAATGGGATTGTGCTGATTTTGCAGTGTTTTTCGATTTTTGGGCCTGTACTTGTGGCCTTTTCACCAGGGGTATTTGAGTCTAGCATGGGCCTAGTCTTTCTGTGGGCTGTCTTGAATTTAAACATCATGGAGGCCATGGATGGAATGGGATTGTGCTGATTTTGCAGTGTTTTTCGATTTTTGGGCCTGTACTTGTGGCCTTTTCACCAGGGGTATTTGAGTCTAGCATGGGCCTAGTCTTTCTGTGGGCTGTCTTGAATTTAAACATCATGGAGGCCATGGATGGAATGGGATTGTGCTGATTTTGCAGTGTTTTTCGATTTTTGGGCCTGTACTTGTGGCCTTTTCACCAGGGGTATTTGAGTCTAGCATGGGCCTAGTCTTTCTGTGGGCTGTCTTGAATTTAAACATCATGGAGGCCATGGATGGAATGGGATTGTGCTGATTTTGCAGTGTTTTTCGATTTTTGGGGGTGTTCATGGGGAGGGACATGCCATGTGGCTGGTGGCCATTTTGAGTGCAGCTACAGGCACTGGCCATGTGCTGGCAGGCAAGTGGCCGTTTTGAATGCAGGCTTTGTTGTTAGGCCTCCAACCATTTTGCCTACTTTTCAACCTTTATTTATGCCCAGGGGTAGTGAGTCTTGCATGGGCCTAGTATTTCTGTGGGTTGTCTTGAATTTAAACATCATGGAGGCCATGGATTGAATGGGATTGTGCTGATTTTGCAGTGTTTTTCGATTTTTGGGCCTGTACTTGTGGCCTTTTCACCAGGGGTATTTGAGTCTAGCATGGGCCTAGTCTTTCTGTGGGCTGTCTTGAATTTAAACATCATGGAGGCCATGGATGGAATGGGATTGTGCTGATTTTGCAGTGTTTTTCGATTTTTGGGCCTGTACTTGTGGCCTTTTCACCAGGGGTATTTGAGTCTAGCATGGGCCTAGTCTTTCTGTGGGCTGTCTTGAATTTAAACATCATGGAGGCCATGGATGGAATGGGATTGTGCTGATTTTGCAGTGTTTTTCGATTTTTGGGCCTGTACTTGTGGCCTTTTCACCAGGGGTATTTGAGTCTAGCATGGGCCTAGTCTTTCTGTGGGCTGTCTTGAATTTAAACATCATGGAGGCCATGGATGGAATGGGATTGTGCTGATTTTGCAGTGTTTTTCGATTTTTGGGCCTGTACTTGTGGCCTTTTCACCAGGGGTATTTGAGTCTAGCATGGGCCTAGTCTTTCTGTGGGCTGTCTTGAATTTAAACATCATGGAGGCCATGGATGGAATGGGATTGTGCTGATTTTGCAGTGTTTTTCGATTTTTGGGGGTGTTCATGGGGAGGGACATGCCATGTGGCTGGTGGCCATTTTGAGTGCAGCTACAGGCACTGGCCATGTGCTGGCAGGCAAGTGGCCGTTTTGAATGCAGGCTTTGTTGTTAGGCCTCCAACCATTTTGCCTACTTTTCAACCTTTATTTATGCCCAGGGGTAGTGAGTCTTGCATGGGCCTAGTATTTCTGTGGGTTGTCTTGAATTTAAACATCATGGAGGCCATGGATTGAATGGGATTGTGCTGATTTTGCAGTGTTTTTCGATTTTTGGGCCTGTACTTGTGGCCTTTTCACCAGGGGTATTTGAGTCTAGCATGGGCCTAGTCTTTCTGTGGGCTGTCTTGAATTTAAACATCATGGAGGCCATGGATGGAATGGGATTGTGCTGATTTTGCAGTGTTTTTCGATTTTTGGGCCTGTACTTGTGGCCTTTTCACCAGGGGTATTTGAGTCTAGCATGGGCCTAGTCTTTCTGTGGGCTGTCTTGAATTTAAACATCATGGAGGCCATGGATGGAATGGGATTGTGCTGATTTTGCAGTGTTTTTCGATTTTTGGGCCTGTACTTGTGGCCTTTTCACCAGGGGTATTTGAGTCTAGCATGGGCCTAGTCTTTCTGTGGGCTGTCTTGAATTTAAACATCATGGAGGCCATGGATGGAATGGGATTGTGCTGATTTTGCAGTGTTTTTCGATTTTTGGGGGTGTTCATGGGGTGGGACATGCCATGTGGCTGGTGGCCATTTTGAGTGCAGCTACAGGCACTGGCCATGTGCTGGCAGGCAAGTGGCCATTTTGAATGCAGGCTTTGTTGTTAGGCCTCCAACCATTTTGCCTACTTTTCAACCTTTATTTATGCCCAGGGGTAGTGAGTCTTGCATGGGCCTAGTATTTCTGTGGGTTGTCTTGAATTTAAACATCATGGAGGCCATGGATTGAATGGGATTGTGCTGATTTTGCAGTGTTTTTCGATTTTTGGGCCTGTACTTGTGGCCTTTTCACCAGGGGTATTTGAGTCTAGCATGGGCCTAGTCTTTCTGTGGGCTGTCTTGAATTTAAACATCATGGAGGCCATGGATGGAATGGGATTGTGCTGATTTTGCAGTGTTTTTCGATTTTTGGGCCTGTACTTGTGGCCTTTTCACCAGGGGTATTTGAGTCTAGCATGGGCCTAGTCTTTCTGTGGGCTGTCTTGAATTTAAACATCATGGAGGCCATGGATGGAATGGGATTGTGCTGATTTTGCAGTGTTTTTCGATTTTTGGGCCTGTACTTGTGGCCTTTTCACCAGGGGTATTTGAGTCTAGCATGGGCCTAGTCTTTCTGTGGGCTGTCTTGAATTTAAACATCATGGAGGCCATGGATGGAATGGGATTGTGCTGATTTTGCAGTGTTTTTCGATTTTTGGGGGTGTTCATGGGGAGGGACATGCCATGTGGCTGGTGGCCATTTTGAGTGCAGCTACAGGCACTGGCCATGTGCTGGCAGGCAAGTGGCCATTTTGAATGCAGGCTTTGTTGTTAGGCCTCCAACCATTTTGCCTACTTTTCAACCTTTATTTATGCCCAGGGGTAGTGAGTCTTGCATGGGCCTAGTATTTCTGTGGGTTGTCTTGAATTTAAACATCATGGAGGCCATGGATTGAATGGGATTGTGCTGATTTTGCAGTGTTTTTCGATTTTTGGGGGTGTTCATGGGGAGGGACATGCCATGTGGCTGGTGGCCATTTTGAGTGCAGCTACAGGCACTGGCCATGTGCTGGCAGGCAAGTGGCCATTTTAAATGCAGGCTTTGTTGTTAGGCCTCCAACCATTTTGCCTACTTTTCAACCTTTATTTATGCCCAGGGGTAGTGAGTCTTGCATGGGCCTAGTCTTTCTGTGGGTTGTCTTGAATTTAAACATTATGGAGGGCATGGATGGATTGGGATTGTGCTGATTTTGCAGTGTTTTTCGATTTTTTTGTGCTCTATAACTGAACTGATGTTCCTCGGTCTTCCATTTTTTTTAGGTGCACAAGATTCAAGAGAACCACCAGTGCCAGGAAGAAGTCCTGCAGCGGTGTGTGTGTGCAGCATAACGTCACGCGACGTCACGTCTGGCCTCAGACAACTCTACAATTCGTGCAACTGCGGCCTGCTGTCTGACCTGCTCTGAAGAAGATGGCCCCGCCCCCAAAGAAAGTTCTCCGTAGCTCCTCTAGCAAGAAAGTTGCTAGTAAGGAGCAGAAGAAGCAAGTTACCAAGGAGGCTGGTGTGCCACCCGCCACTTTTTTTGGGAGCAAAAAAAAAAGTACGCCTGCAGCAGCAGGATCTGCTGGGAACCAAGCTGAGAGCAGCACCCCTGCTCCATTGGGTTCAGTGCCTCCACCACCACGCCAACTTAAGTCAAAGCCCTTGAGTGCTTCAGAGGCAGTCAGTGTACTTCTCCAATCACCATCGACCAGTGATGTTGGCTCATCGCAAGAAAGTAGCAGCAATGTCCCTGAATCAACACAGGTTGTTGTAACTCATCTGACAAGTGTTGAACAACCACAGCCGCAACAACAACACCATGTGCACGTACACGCCCAAGTACATGTGGAAGGAGAGGCAGCAAAAGGAGATGCGCAAGCAAAGGTGCATGGAGGTTCACAAGTGCCCACAATAGTTGTTCCTCCCGAAGTAGGGGCACATTTGGAAATCGACAATGAAGCTGAGGTATCATTGGAAGCCACTCCTCCTGATGATCATTCATTGTCTTCCACATCCCTAGCAAGGAAAAGATCAAGGGGGGTGTCTACATCTTCTTCAAGCCCACCTCGTTCTGATGCAAGTGATCTGTCTTGGGAACCACAACTGCGGTCTGACAGTGAGGCACACCATGATCTGACACCGCTACCTAAGCGTAAAAGGAAGGTCGTCCAAAAACTCAAACCTATGGAGTGTGATGAGGCTCAACAAGAAGTGACAGATACTGCTGGTGATGAAGCCTCTCACGATGACGACGAGCCAGTCATCACAAAGGTCACTGCAGCCCCACCGGGCATGCAGCAAAGAGACATTTTGACCCTATCCCGAGAAGCTGCTGAGCGTGATGATGATGTCGGCGAGGAGGCAATGGAAATGGAATCATTAGATTTGGAGTTAAGTAGTACACCAAAACCTACCGCTTCCATATTTCTCCGCAAGAAGGTACCCACCTCGTCCTCGACCTCAATTCGTGGTGGTGAAAGTGCAAAACGTACTGAAGTTCGGCAATCCACATCCTCCACTTCATCTGTCATTAGCAGCAGGACCACCACCACCAGTATCGCCGCCTCCTCCGGCCCCCGAAGACATTTCAAGTCTCCAGTTTGGGACTTCTTTAGTGTTTGCCCAAAAAAGGAAAACGTAGCCATTTGTAGCCTTTGTAAGCTTCGATTTAGTCGTGGTAAGCTTGGTTCTAACTATGGTACCGGAGGCCAGAGAGGTCATCTTGAGAGAAGGCACGCTGTCCAATGGTTTCCGCACCTAGAGGCGGTCAAGCAAGCCGGAATTGCACGTAATGAAAACGTTGATTTGTCATCTGCTGATGACGAGGAGGTAGAAGAAGACGATTCAAACACTTCACTTACACCCAGTTCCCATGTCAGCAGCACACCCCATGGGAGCCACACTAAGAGTGTGGGAGAGAGTGAGACATCAATGCGGAAAAGTTCATCAGCGAGCGTAACTGGGTCGAAGAGATCATCATCATCCCGTAAATCATTGGTCCAGGGCAACATTAAAAAGATGTTGTTTACAGAAGCGCAATATGAATGCAACCACCCAATGACCCGTCTGTATAACACTAAGCTGGCTAAAATGCTAGCTCTGGACCTTCTCCCTTTTTCTTTTGTAGAAGGGGTTGGTTTTCTAGAATTAGTGACAGCGCTCTGCCCTAAATGGAAGGTTCCTAGCCGGTTCTATTTTGCCCGAGTTGCGGTTCCAGCACTACATGAAGATGTTCTGAAGGTGATTGGGGCAGCTTTGCAGAAGAGTGCTGTTCACACTATACATCTGACAACAGACATGTGGACCAGTGGCGCAGGCGCTGATTACATGTGCATCACTGCACACTGGGTCTCTTTTTCAGGGGCTAAAGCAAAGCTAAACTCAGGTGTTGACACTAACATAGTTTTTAAAGGTGCTCGGAAACATGCAACACTAGCCATGTTTGGTTTGGAGAAACGTCACACAGCAGAAAACATTTTGGATGTCTTTAACACAAAGGTCCTTAACTGTCTGTCCCCACTAAAACGCAAGGTTGGTTATGTTTCCACGGACAATGGCTCCAATATAGTTAAGGCCATGAGGGACGGTTACTATTTCAGAGTGCCGTGTTTGGCGCACTGTATAAACCTGGTTGTCCAAAAATTCTTGGGTAATAAACGCAGTGCAGCGTACAGTGTATTGGAGAACTGCCGAAAAATTTGCAAGCATTTCAGGCATTCTTTTAAGGCCCGGAAGCAGCTGAGGAGCATGCTATATCAATGTCAAATGCCAGTGAAAGCACTCATCCAGGAGGTGGTAACACGTTGGAACTCAACCTTCTACATGCTTGAGCGTCTGTATGAGCAGTATACGCTACTTGTTTTAATCTTCTTATGTTGACTCTCACCTTTTTTCCGCGTTGTGTTATGCTCACCTTTTCCATGCGCCAGGACGCTCCTTCGCTGGAGCAGCTGTGCGCAAAATAAATGCAGTTAACATAACATAACATAACGCAACTCGATCAATATTTCTTGAAAGAGGGTATAGAGGAGCTGAGGATGGGTGGGCCGCAATGGAACATAGTTGAAAGCCTAACACGCATGCTTCGTCCTTTTGAGGTCTTCACGCGTGCAGTCAGCAAGGAGGACTCTAATTTGGGAAAAGCTATCCCATTGTTGTACATGCTGGAGGACCAACTGAAGGAGGTGTGTTCTGTGTTTGGAAAAGATGACAAAAAGAAAGACTCTTTGCTTCTGGCTGAGCAATTATTAGAGCTCCTACAAGGTGATGAACGTCTTAAAAAGATCCACTCAGAACAGCATTACATTTGTGCTACTATTCTGGATCCACGCTACAAAAAGGCGCTGGCAGGCAGAGCATTCTTTGCTTTTGGTGATGAAGATGTTACAAAGTACAAACGTTGGCTAGCCTTGTCAGCCAAGAAGTTTGAAACAGAACGGCTGGAAATTGAAGGAAATGGCAGTACATCAGCAGGCCATCCCCAGTCAAAACAATCCACTTCTGCACCTGTGGCTGTGGCACAAGTGACCTCTCAGCCGTTAAAGACACCGGCAACCGGATCATCTGCACGAAAGACAACAGAAACATTGGAGGCTGAAGAGGATTGGCTAGCTCTGCGTGGGTTTGGTTCTCAAAAGGTCAGAGGCACAGCAAGAGCTACGCAAAGTGGAGGAACCTTGGAGGAGGACCTTGAGTCGATGGTGAAGGACTATCTGAATGACTCCACAGAGGTCTATGTTAATTCTGACCCATTGGCGTATTGGCATGGGAAAAAAGAATTGTGGCCACAGCTCACCAACCTGGCTTTAAACTACTTGTCTTGCCCACTCGCAAGTGTGTCTTCTGAATGGGTTTTCAGTGCGGCTGGTGGGATTGTAACTCCCAAACGGAGCCGCCTCTCGCCCAAAAATGTGGAGAGGTTAACAATGATCAAGATGAATCAGCACCTCATACCACCAGATATAAGAGTACGAGAGAGCGTGCCGGATGAAGAGCAGGTGGCCAGCAACATAATGAGGGAATTTCTACTCTGTCAGGTGGCACTGACCTCACCCTGGCTGAATTCGCAGAGTATGATGACGAAGCCTTATTCTTATTCCTGGACCGTGATACCGACTTCGAGCCCTGAAAATGAGACAACGAATCAATAACTTTCTTTTTCATCCTTATTCACTTTTATTCCTGTGTGTCTGTCTTTCTTTGTTGTGCACAGTTAATATAATTCAAACTTTAATCAGATAATCACAAAAACAAGCCCATCAGCAGAACTGTCTTCACTTGTTTGCTAATTTATTTGAAGGTGCCGCAGTCTGCATTCCTCAGGTTCACAAGTTCAGAAGAACATGCTCCTCTATCCTCCTCCTCCAGACTCCTATTTCCATCAAAGCAGAGGGCTGGTTTACGCCCAATGAAGAAAGACTCAGCACTTGTGGGGGTGTTGTTCTACCTCTTTGCAGGTGAGTTGACGGGTCTGGGGCCATTGCTGGGAAGCACTAAAAGTGGTTTGGACCAAATCCGAGGCGGAAAATTTTTTGTGTTTTTGATGACTTGCTTGCCTTTGAGGTGCTCTTAGGGGGGGTTCCGTCTGTTTGTGGGTGAGTTTCGTGGTCTGAGAGCATTGCTGGGACACTCTAATCTTGATTGCATTTGCTTTTCAGGAAATCCGTCGTGCCAACCCCGACTTATGGCCTAGCTACGCAGCGCGTTTGGACCGAAGGCCCAGAAATATTGCAAGTATGAGATTTTGCTTTTGGCCTGTTTGGGGGTGTTATGCTTCTTGGCGGGTGGGTTGACGGGTCTTGGGGCATTCCTGGGAAGGTCTAATACCGGGTAGAAGTGGTTGGGACAAAATCCAGGCCGATTTTTTTTTTGGGCTATTTCTGACATTTTGCTCTATGTAGCGTTTTCGGGGGCCTGTTTGGGGGGCTTCCTGGTGTTTGTGGGTGAGTTTCGTGGTCTGGGAGCACTGCTGGGACACTCTAATCTTGATTGCATTTGCTTTTCAGGAAATCCGTCGTGCCAACCCCGACTTATGGCCTAGCTACGCAGCGCGTTTGGACCGAAGGCCCAGAAATATTGCAAGTATGAGATTTTGCTTTTGGCCTGTTTGGGGGTGTTATGCTTCTTGGCGGGTGGGTTGACGAGTCTTGGGGCATTCCTGGGAAGGTCTAATACCGGGTAGAAGTGGTTGGGACAAAATCCAGGCCGATTTTTTTTTGGGCTATTTCTGACATTTTGCTCTATGTAGCGTTTTCGGGGGCCTGTTTGGGGGGCTTCCTGGTGTTTGTGGGTGAGTTTCGTGGTCTGGGAGCACTGCTGGGACACTCTAATCTTGATTGCATTTGCTTTTCAGGAAATCCGTCGTGCCAACCCCGACTTATGGCCTAGCTACGCAGCGCGTTTGGACCGAAGGCCCAGAAATATTGCAAGTATGAGATTTTGCTTTTGGCCTGTTTGGGGGTGTTATGCTTCTTGGCGGGTGGGTTGACGGGTCTTGGGGCATTCCTGGGAAGGTCTAATACCGGGTAGAAGTGGTTGGGACAAAATCCAGGCCGATTTTTTTTGGGCTATTTCTGACATTTTGCTCTATGTAGCGTTTTCGGGGGCCTGTTTGGGGGGCTTCCTGGTGTTTGTGGGTGAGTTTCGTGGTCTGGGAGCACTGCTGGGACACTCTAATCTTGATTGCATTTGCTTTTCAGGAAATCCGTCGTGCCAACCCCGACTTATGGCCTAGCTACGCAGCGCGTTTGGACCGAAGGCCCAGAAATATTGCAAGTATGAGATTTTGCTTTTGGCCTGTTTGGGGGTGTTATGCTTCTTGGCGGGTGGGTTGACGGGTCTTGGGGCATTCCTGGGAAGGTCTAATACCGGGTAGAAGTGGTTGGGACAAAATCCAGGCCGATTTTTTTTGGGCTATTTCTGACATTTTGCTCTATGTAGCGTTTTTGGGGGCCTGTTTGGGGGGCTTCCTGGTGTTTGTGGGTGAGTTTCGTGGTCTGGGAGCACTGCTGGGACACTCTAATCTTGATTGCATTTGCTTTTCAGGAAATCCGTCGTGCCAACCCCGACTTATGGCCTAGCTACGCAGCGCGTTTGGACCGAAGGCCCAGAAATATTGCAAGTATGAGATTTTGCTTTTGGCCTGTTTGGAGGTGTTATGCTTCTTGGCGGGTGGGTTGACGGGTCTTGGGGCATTCCTGGGAAGGTCTAATACCGGGTAGAAGTGGTTGGGACAAAATCCAGGCCGATTTTTTTTTGGGCTATTTCTGACATTTTGCTCTATGTAGCGTTTTCGGGGGCCTGTTTGGGGGGCTTCCTGGTGTTTGTGGGTGAGTTTCGTGGTCTGGGAGCACTGCTGGGACACTCTAATCTTGATTGCATTTGCTTTTCAGGAAATCCGTCGTGCCAACCCCGACTTATGGCCTAGCTACGCAGCGCGTTTGGACCGAAGGCCCAGAAATATTGCAAGTATGAGATTTTGCTTTTGGCCTGTTTGGGGGTGTTATGCTTCTTGGCGGGTGGGTTGACGGGTCTTGGGGCATTCCTGGGAAGGTCTAATACCGGGTAGAAGTGGTTGGGACAAAATCCAGGCCGATTTTTTTTTGGGCTATTTCTGACATTTTGCTCTATGTAGCGTTTTCGGGGGCCTGTTTGGGGGGCTTCCTGGTGTTTGTGGGTGAGTTTCGTGGTCTGGGAGCACTGCTGGGACACTCTAATCTTGATTGCATTTGCTTTTCAGGAAATCCGTCGTGCCAACCCCGACTTATGGCCTAGCTACGCAGCGCGTTTGGACCGAAGGCCCAGAAATATTGCAAGTATGAGATTTTGCTTTTGGCCTGTTTGGGGGTGTTACGCTTCTTGGCGGGTGGGTTGCCGGGTCTTGGGGCATTCCTGGGAAGGTCTAATACCGGGTAGAAGTGGTTGGGACAAAATCCGCGCGGAAAAGCCTTTAGTTTTGGCACTTTTTGTAACTTAGGGTTCGTTAGGGTTAGCCCTAGCAGCAGGATTGCATGTGTATCGGGGTGTTCTAGATTTTTCAAACTGAGTTCTGGGGTCTTAGAGCACTCGTGAGAATGTGTAATTTTGGTTGCAAGTCATTTGAAGAAAATCCATGGTGGGAAAGGGGGGATTTGGCATAGTTAAAGAAAGCCTTTGCCACTATTCTTAACTTAGGGTTCGTTAGGGTTAGCAGTATTTCTATTGCATGTGTTTGAGTGGGGGGGATTTCGAGTCTTGGAGCGATGCTGGCTATGGCTACTTTTGCTTGGTTGCTTGCAAGTGGTTTGAATGCAATCCACGGTGGGTAATGGGTAATTAGGGTACTTCGGCCTACTTTTACTTTCAAAGTAAGTTTTGTCACCAGTTTTCTGCTAGGCCTCGTTTTTTGAGATTTGATTGGGGGTCTTCTACATTTTTGCGACTGGCTTTAGTAAGGGTCTGGGTGGGAGCACTGCTAGGAAGATCTAATTTTGTTCTAAAACACAGTTTACAGTACACCTAGCTTGAGGGGCAAGATCCGCTACATTAATTTGCCCATACTTATTTATCCTTCAAAAGGTGACTCAGAGTACGCACTTTCAAAAACATTGTACTGTCTACTAGGAAAAACAAATTGTGACTTTTTGCACTCCACAGCCTACATACCTTATATTTATTTATCAGTGGTGTTGTAATATTATATCACTTCCTGTTTTTCGTTGAATAATTACAGGCCGGGTTTCAGTCTCTGCAATGGGGAAAAAAGGATGGAGTCAGGCTTCACAGTAGCGAGCCACAATTCAGCATCAGGCAGGCAGTGGACAGGGTGTCTTCTGGTGACCAACATCGGTGGACGAAGCGTCGGCTGCAATGGAGGAGTGCCGCTAATAGGAGGTTTTTTTTTCTGCGGGCAACTTACTTACCACTTCCAACAGGACCACTACAACCACATAGATACAGTATCCCTTGCCTTTTTCTCTGACTGTGACTGCATTTCTTGGCTCTCTCTCGGCTTCTACATTGATCCCTTAACACATCACTTAGTCCACTCCACTATCTGCACCACACATAGTCATTTGTAAGTGCTCCTACGTAATTCGCAAGTCGCAGCACGCCCCAGGCCGTAGAGGACTGGGATGGCCCCAATGATGAAGCATGTCACCAAGGGGCAACCCTGGTGAGTGAGGGGACACCTAGAAAAAAAGCAATTTCTCCTTTTCTATCTACTATACCTTCTGTCAGGTTACGCAGCCCCTAAGCGCCTACCGTACTATGAAACTACATTTCCCATGAGTAGGCGGGAGACTTGCAGACTATTTAGTGAGACTATATGAGAGTACCCTTGTATGTTAGGACATCACTTCACTGATGCCTGTCTTGTCTTCTCTTACAGGTATCCTTTCCCTGCTGACCCTACCTTTACCCATCCCACATTTTTTATTTTAGTTTGTTATTTTTCTCCCCCGCCTAATGCCTCGAACACCCTGTGTTTACACTTCTGGGTGTTGGTGACATTTGGAGGTGGAACCATATTTGCATCGACTGGATCACGGGGAGTAAACCTGACACCTTCCAGACCAACCCCATTGAGTGTTGTTGTGAATGGATTTATAGTGACCAGCAAGGCTCTCGGGTATCTGGCTACAGAGACCTTATGTTGAATATCGTTATCAATAATTCCACACAGGCCCTGTACTGTCGCATTCTTTCTTTCCACAGTTGTCGATGATATATTCTTACTCTGCTTGACAAAGAACCATTGCTAATGTGAAAGAACTTCAACCGAATTAGTAGTTATACTTTACCATTTGTTAGGCTACAATGTGGCACTGCTCTACTGTACTTCTGTCACCTGCTATATTCTCAGTTGTACCGTTGAATTGCTCAGGAGGACAAACCAGATTTCATTTTCTTTTTTTTCATAGGCATGCAACTGCCACTGTGTCACACCACTAGTACCACCGCTATGAGGAAATTTTATCCGACCAAGATTGCCAACGTTATTCGGTGTTTCCCGTGGAGCCAGCCCTGGGCCTAGCCCTACTTTCAAACACAAATTACAGGTAAGATAAGCGTTTGGTGGTTTGGGGGTATAATGGAGTATTAGTACGAGAGACGAGAGACTGAAGGTAGTACTACTAAAGTCCTAGGACTCTTGGATTCACTTCACTTAGTCTGTGAGAGGCACTTAGTGTTGAAAACATTTGGGCATTTACACTTAAAGGAAGAAAATGGAACTAAACTTTCAGGAAAACAGTCAACGTTAAACCCCCACCCACCAGGCAAGCAGTAAAAAACAGGTATGCTCAGATAAAGTTTGAAAAAGTATATTTATATCCCTAACAAAATAATCTCCCGCAAGACCCTCCCTAACCCCAACGATTGTCCTTCAAAAGTCCCCAAAAACCCAACTCCCAATTCCCACCCCCCAAAAGTCTCTAAAAAAGGGGCAAGGGACACTATGGGTGGATGCTGTTAACTTTTTGGGCCAGGGCATCATGCTCCTCGCGGAGCAAGGCGAGCTCCTGCTGAAGGCGGGACACCATCAGGGTAGTGCGGCGCAGGCGTGCCTTCACTGCCTTGCAGGTGCAAGGCCTGTGAGAAGCAGCTGTTGGCCTTGCTGCTCGGCGGTGGCGTTTGCCTTTGGCAGCCCGGCTCAGTCTCGGTGGACCACTGTGCTGGGTGGCAGCCCGTGGGGCCACGGAGGCCGATGCAGACGACGTTGTCGTAGTTGTCGACTGCACACTTTCCACGTCCTCCAGGGCCACCAGCCGCCGATATTCCGCAACAGTGGCCTCGATCCTCCGTTGCCGGGCCGCTCTAGCCAGCTCCTTCCTCCTTGTTCGTTTGGAAGGAGAACCTATATGAAGAAAGAAAGACAGTCTGTAACCAATGCTCTTTAAGATTAACTCAATCATTCAGCAGAAATTTGTGCTGCAGTACAACTAGCAACTTGCAAGCGCATTACATAACTATTGAGGCCAGTATCTATCTAACCTCACACTTCTTCATCCTTGCTCTAACATTAGTGGGAGTTTAAGGAACAAATTCTATGAGCACTGTGGACTTCCATTGGAGTCGACTATGAAAGTACACCAGTCTTATTCTTCTTCTTATCTCTTGTTTTGGAAAATTGGTACGTTATTTTCTGCAAGCCGGCATAATGCCAGCGCGGTAAACTTGCACCCGAGAAAAAGAGACGCACGCCATGAGGAGTGACCTAGACTTGCGTTGCCGTTGCGTTACTGTACCCGTCCAGTACATGCAGGTGGTGAATCTCTTACTTTTCTATTACGGGTGGCACTGAGAATACTCTGTTACAACTCAAGGGCTACTGCTTAATTAATTTAACTTTCACCCTACAGTGGAAATGAGTACTAGAAATGGAAAATTGAAGAAGATAAATCTGATTATCTATCACTTCACATGGGATGTTTTTGCTTATATATGGGATGACTTTAGGTGCTTTGCTTTTTGAGTGACCAGTGATACATCCACACATGAATGACTGAGTACTACTAAACTTATTAAGAGAGGTAGGGAGTGGCCACCATAATAACCGGATGTATGCAGTGCTTGCAATACAAACTACTGCTACTATTTATGGTAGTATTTGGACAAAATTAAAAGTTCTTTTCCTTGCCTTTCCTACACTGGAACGGACGTGCGGGTGCAGTGTTACATGCTCTTCAAAGTTACACTTAGTTCATCCACTGACCATCTACTCTCTCTAGATCATGGGTACTCACAAACTTTCTCTCAGGGGCTACATTTACAGTGTAGTTTGGGGCCGAGGGCCGCACTGGTGGGGGCGGAGTCAGAGGGGGCGGGGCTAAAGCAAAACGATAACTTGTGACCATGAGGTTGCACACAGGTCCCTGCAGCAGATGCCCTCATCCACTGAGCCACCAGACCCAGCATTTACATACATCTCTCTCCCTCCTGCTCTCCCTCCTGCCCTCCCTCCATCTCTCTCTCCCTCCTGCCCTCCCTCTCCCTCCCCCTCTGTCATCTCACTGTGTGTGTGTCTATCTGTGTCAGCCTTCAGCCCGGGTTGAGACCGCTTCCTCAACGCGCACACACAGACAACAACACCAAAGTACTTAACAGGTCTTTAAAAGACCATTAACATATTATTGAGGCTTTGTTTGTTTTAGCGCCCCTGCTTCTCCACCCTGACAATCCCTGCTTGCCCGGCCCCACAGAGCAGAGGCTTTGTTCTATTTCACCTCTTTGTGGCCTTGCATCTCCACTCTGCTCTGTGGGGGCCGGGGGAGCAGTGATTGTCAGAGTGGAGATGCAGGGGCGCTAACAGGTGAAATACAAAAAAGCCTCTGCTCTGTGGGGGCCGGGGGAGCAGTGATTGTCTGCAAGGTCTGCGCACCGCCAACGAAGGCTTGCCGGGCCACCACCGGCCCGCGGGCCGTACTAGGAGTACCCCTGCTCTAGATACACATATGCTATCTAAGAGTCAGATAGTAGCATGATCCAGGTATATGGACACATACAGTTTCTGTGTCACCCACCCAGGCTGTTGTCCTTCCACCCATCATTGCTTCATCATTCACCCAGCCATGCATCTCATATTCTTGCCTTCCCAGCTAGTCTTCAATCTCAATAAGTAAGGAATATATAAGAGCTTACCTCTGGCCGCCACCACCACCGTCTCAACTCTCACAGCTGCCGCCGCCGCCTCCTCCCCTGAAGAATCGCCCTCCGCCTCCGTGTCGAGCACCACCACCTCCACACTGGCCCCGCCACCAGATGTTCCACCTACAAAGTACATTTAGGAATGTTAGAATAAAGCACTCACTAGTCACTAGTATTTGGTCTAGGAATGAAGACATGTGAAAACAATGTAATTTGTGACTGTCTACGTTAAACTTAAAAAAAATGTCCCTTTTTCCAGGGAAGGTTGTCTTGCTGCACTTTTAGGCACAACTGATGAAATCTGTTTTTTTAACACGCACCATTTTTCTCCACACAGACAGAAGATGGACTTCTAACAACAAGATCAAGTTGAAACCAGGTGAGAGCTCGGCTCGACCACAAGAAATGTCTTCAATTAATCGTCAGCACTAACCACTTTTCCATTATCAGTTAAACGTTTAGTTTTATTATGACTTCATTTTAATAAATGTGTTTACTTTTAATAAAGCTTTTAAACTTAAATACAATCTGTGTTTTTTGGTCCAGACTAGAGTGACTGAGCGAAAGGTTTTGCAATTTTTGCAAGCATGAGTCCAGATAGAACAGTTCAAAAGACATTATGGACAATCCCAGAGGACTGCACTAAGTTGATAGAGCTATTGCTGACTAGAATCATGGGAGTTTCGCCAACCGTGCAATCTTAGTTAGCTACACAGACAGACTAATAAGAATAATCTAGTAATACCACAGGGAGTCATAGTAGAGGCAGGATAAGAATTTAGATACAGTCTACAAGAAGAGCAAAGACAATTTTGAAAAAAGTCAAATGAGGAACGCTAGGAAAAATGGGTACTAGTCTAAAATGAAAACTTACTGGGGCCAGCAGAGGAGCCCTCGCCTGCCCGATCCTGGTCCTGTTGATGAACAGCATCCGCCGCCTGCTGCTCCTGTGTCCTCCTCTCGCCCCTGGGGGGAGCTGACGTACAACATGAAAGAAAGAACAGAAAACATGGATGATTGTTGCTTGTCAATGTCAACCAAATCAAACATTTCAAAAGAACAATAACAAAATATTTCTGCGAAATTATATTGATTATGGTTACTTTTCATTTATTTGCGGACCTGTGACTTCGAAAGTCACGTAACTCACTAAACAAAGTACTGAAACGTTCACCTAGGACTGGCAGGCAGCAGTCCGCAGGCAAGACGCAAAGTGACAGACAAACTCCATTGTGATTTCAGTCAGATCAGTGACAACACTAACAGTTGCCTGCTACATTACCAGTCATTTAAATAGTCAAACTATCAATCCACCGCCACTATTTTTCTTATTGTCAGGGTTACAAAGGAAGGGGCAGATTTAAGCCCTTGCGGCTCTTTTGCGCCGTTCTTGCGTGACTTTTGTGACGCAGCAGCTAAACAAAAAAGGGCGCCATGGTGCGGCGTATAATATTATAACAACGTGACGCGTTTGGGAGATGCATCCCGTTATAAAGCCCTGCGCCATCAGGGGGCGTTCCGGCGCAAGGGAGGGCATTCCTGCGCTGGAACACATCCTAATAGTGGCTGAGGGAAATCTACAAAATATCAATCAGTCACCTTTAGGACAATGATGCGTCACACAAACCCTGCACCTGCTTGAAGCAGACGTACGGCTTGACCCAGCATTGGGGAGATAGGGTACCCCAGAGCATTGATGGAGCTGCGCCATCGTTGCGACGCAACTCCAGCAGTAAAGCTTCGGTGACGTTTTGGGCCCATGGTGCGCCGCATTGCAAATACGGCGCACCATGTTTGGTGGTGGTAGCGGGCCGCACAATTAATGGCGCATCCCTGCTACTTTGCAGGGATGCGACGGTAATTGCAATTCTGCCCCTTAGGGGCATACTTACTTACGCGTTCTGGCGCATCTCCAGAGATGCGCCAGATCAAATGCGTCACGCAAAACTACCCTTGCGACACGGCAGATGTGCCTCATTTACAATGCGGCGCGCCCTGGTGCAAGGGTAGGCACTTGCGTGAGGCATCTCGTCACGTAAGAGCGGCGCATCGCTGGAGTCACGTCGCCAACGCAATGCAACTCCAGTAATGCTCAGGGCCACCCAATACTTAACATGCTGTGTCAGTCCTTTCGCCTGCTTCGAGCAGACATAAGGAATTGAATTGACGTAGCAGCGTCGCAGAAGTGCCTGCGTTAAATCTTGTACATTTCACGCAGGCAATTTTGCGAGGCGCACAGCCGCTGGACCGCGGCGCCCACCCTGCGTACTAGGAACGCACCCATTGTGGTGCAGGCCCATGGCTTTATAACATGACGCATCTCCCTAGATGCGTCATGCTGTAAATGACTCGCAGGGATGCGGCACGTTTACGCCGCTGTTGCGTCACGCAAGGCAACGTAAACGTGGCGCAAGGGGCTTGTAAATGTAATCTGCCCCCTAGTGTCTAGCATTACGCAGTTCTGTAAAGTACACTCATACATAATAGTTACTCAGGCCAATGAGACGACGAAATAGAAAACAAATAAGCATAGTAGCAACGCCACTGAGAAGGAGAGCAGTGCACCTGAAATGCACAGAAGATTTTGAAATATAATTTAACTACAATGTAATCGTCATCAGCGGCATTATTGGCTTGCTCCATGTAAAAAACAAATATTTGCAATACAACAACACAGAGCAGGAGAAAACATCATAGTAGTGAGTGATTAAATGGCTACTACTACTCACCAAGCCCGGGGATCTCCAAGCCGAGCTGGTCCAGCAGGTCGCGCTCGCGGTCCAGGAGGTCCGTCCAGCGATGGGTGACCTGGCTGTAGGTGCGCTGGACCCCGTAGAGGTGGGATATGGCCCAGCACACCTTCTCCCACCGCTTCCGGCGCTCCCGCATGTTGTAGCCGCCGGCCGCGATCCTGCCGCCTCCCGCGATGGTCCTGGGCAGGCGGCGCTGGACGAAGTAGACCAGCGCGCCCACTTCCTCCGGGCTGAAGATCTCCCGTCGCGTCACCTGCTCCCCCCTCAATCTCCCGCATGCTGTCCTGCCACTGGGTCCAGCACTACTCCCCGCCGCCGCTGCGGCCCTCAAGTGCCTGGGCAGCTTCACGGCGCCTGGCTTGACCATGGTCTGGGCAGGTAAGGTAGGAAGAAGTAGAAAATTAAGAAAGAATAGGATAGGGAAGAAGAAAAGAAAAGAGTTTAAAAAAGTAGTTTAAAAGTAAAGAAAAATAGCAGAAAAGACAAAAATATACAGCTAGGAAAAGAGAGGGATAGATAAGAAGCAAAATCGTAAAAAAAAAACTGAAAACAAGCAAAGGATGGCAAAGATACCAAGAGGATTAAACACCATGCCCAGACACAGGAAATGAATGAAAAACAAGATGGCCGGCGCCCGTTCACGAGCGCGAAAGAAAGTTCGCGCGAGATTTTCCTCGCGATCTCGTGCGAACCTGTAGATTTCCCGCGCGAACCTCTACTCGCAATGCGCTTAGTGCGCGAGATTATACATAGCGGGCGGAAACGGAAATACGTCACGGAAACAAAATGGCCGCGCCCGTACTCGACCTTGGGGTAAATTCGCGTGTTGCGCTGCAAGCGGCTCGCGAATACTGCAAAAAAACTCGCGAAACAACAAGCCGCAAAAAAATAAAATGCTCATTCGCACGAATTGGCGGCTTCCGCGGTCGGTTTCGCACGACGCCGCGCCCCGCGAATAGCGCGAAAAAAACCGAAAAACGATTTCAGCAAAAGCAAAAGCAATGAGCAGGTGCAAAAGGTCAACCTCATGATTTGTAACGATTCTTTGTAGTGCTTCCTGAGGGGGCCCTCCAGAATTCGGTTGCCTGCTTGCAACTATTTTGTGTGACCCTGCTCTGACCTTAACTGTATGCCACAAAGGTCCTGATTTACAGCTAAAGGAGCAGACAAGCAGGTGCCAGGCTGGAACTTTAAATTCTTTCAGTGACACATTAATTAGCCCCTAATTCATTATTGTCAGTTGGGGCAGGGCAGGTGTTGTAACTAATTTTGCAACAATGAAAGCACTTAGCAAGTGCAAAAGATCACTAATCAGGGCGCACTAAGGAAGCAGGTGCCAGCTAAACAAATATTCTGTGACACATTAATCAGCCCCAAATTAATTCAGGTCACTTGAGGCAGGGAAGGTGTGCTTTGCTTTGCCGAAAATAATGTACACTGGACAACCAGAGGGTGTGGTGATGAAACAGAGGGTGGCATGGGTGGGCCAGAGGGTGGCATGAGTAGTCAGAGAGTGGCAGTGGTGACAGAGAGTGGCAGTGATGAAGAAGAGTGTCCCAAACAGGCTGGACATGTAGAAACAACAAGTTCGCAAAACTTGCGACCCGACAGGTAAGTTCGCAAATTGCGAAATTGTAAAAACCCTCGCGAACTGGCAGAAACACGGGCGAACACAAAAAAAAAAAAAAATTCGCGGGAATTCGCGGATTTTGCGGATTGCGAATCCGCAAATCCGCAAAATTCGCGAACGCGAGATCCGCAAAATTCGCCCATGCTTAATGGTCACTTCTCAATAGACACTCCTTACCCCAAACAAACACCCTGAAGTGCTCCAGTGCCCACACACATGCTAAAGTTTCCCTCTCAATCGTGGAATACTTCTCTTCAGAAGGAGTGAGAGCTCTGGAAGCATGCGCAATAATGAGCTCTTTACCACTTTTGGTTCTTTGTGCAAGTACAGCACCTAGCCCTTTTGAGCTTGCATCCGTGGTGATGATATTTTGTAAAGAAGGATCAAAACAAGAAAGTGCAGTAGCAGAACATATAGCACCTTTCACATCACTAAATTCTTTCTCACACTCCTCTGACCACAAAAAAGTAACCCTGTTCTTGATCAGCTGTCTAATGTTAAATGTTCTACAAGAAAAATTAGGTACATATTTAGCGTAGAACTCAACTAACCCTAAAAATGACCTCACATCATCTTTAGACTGGGGATGCGGTGCAGACTTAATGGCTTCCAAAAGATCAGATTTAGGTTTAATTCCTTCTTCACATAATTCATGGCCTAAAGAATTTACTGAATTAACACCGAACTTACATTTTTCATGCTTAATGGTAAGACCATGTAGATTAAGTGCATCCAAAACATTCTCTAAAGCAGAAATTTGCTTTTCTTTGCTGTCACTGAATACTAAAATATCATCCTGGAAACAAACAGCTTCTCTGCAATCCTTTAAAATGTCTTGCATTACCCTTTGAAAAATGGCAGCTGTCGACGCCAACCCAAAAGGCATCCTGTTAAATCTGAAACACCCAAATGGGGTGGTAAATGCCGTGAGATCTTTACTTTTTTATGTAGTTCTATCTGGTGATAGGCAGCTGATAAGTCTATGGTTGAGAAGAACTTTGACCCACCAACAGATGATAGCAATTCTGAAATACGGGGAAGGGGAAATTGATCCACAACAATATTATTGTTTGGATGGCGAAGGTCAATGCAAAGTCTGACCTTGCCGTTGGCCTGTCTAGCAACCACAATGGGGGAAACCCATTCTGATGACTCAATTCTTTCTATTATACCCTCCTTGACTAAAGCATCCATCCCATTTTTTACTTCTTCTCGAACAGCAAAAGGAATATTCAGTGCTTTATGTACTTTAGGGCACGCATTTTCCTTCAAACGAATTTCATGTTTAAAACTAGTTAACTTCCCAATGTTATTTTTTAAGACATTCGGGAATTTGTTTAACATCATTGCAGAAATACCATTTTGTTCATCTACCAACATTACAGGATTAGGACTATTAGGGTTCAAGATGGTATCAAGTTTTCCCTGATCAAACCAACTAAGAACTGAAGGACCTTTTTTTGAGATATAAAGCTTTGCAATACACTTTCTATTCTTGAACCTGAAAACTAACGTTCTGAAACCTAAGATATCTATTCTTCCACCTGAGTATCCTTCAGGACTAATATCACTCTTTTCTAAATGACTACCTAATCTATCCACAAACAATTTTTTTTCCATACATATTCACTTATAATAGAATATGGTGAACCTGAATCAGCATACATGTTAATTTTAACACCCCCAATGACCATATCACATACTGGTTTTTTCTTTACAGCAGCGCTGTCAATATTCAAAACTAATGTTTTAGATTCTTTAACATTCAAAACAAATGAACAATTGTTTGAATCATTAGAGTAAGCATCATCCTCACTGTTATCGCTTTTCTCAATGCATTTCACTCTTTGGTTGGTTTTACTCCTTTTGCATGCAGAGGTAAAATGTCCTACTAAACCGCAATTGGAACACTTTTGTTTTAACCCAGGACAACTTTTGCTATTAGCTAAATGAGATTTGCTATTGCATCAGTAACACTTCAGATTACCTTCAAGTTCTTCAGTATCACCTTTTGAGTTAAAGATTTTTTGATTTTTTTTAAATCCTTACTCTTATTGTCTGATTTTGAATTAATCTTTGATACAATTTCTTTACTGACAGAAACATCTTTACCTTTGACTTGTTGTGCACTCCTACAAGAAAGTTCTGCTTTTCTCACAATAGCTATCACAAAATCTAAATTCTCATCTCCATTTATCCAAAGTCTTTCCTGGGTGGTTTCATTACTTGAATGCATAACTACCTGATCTCTAATTAGATCTTCTTGTAAATTTCCAAATTTACAATCCAAAGCCAAAGTCTTACGGGCAGACACAAAATTGTCTACTGATTCTTCACTCAGTTGTTTTCTTTGGAAAAACTTATACCTTGAAATACCTATGCACACCTTCGGAGAACAATATTTATCAAAGTCATACAATGCTTTTTCAAACACATTTACATCACCAATGGCTTGTGAGACAGGCAACTGATTGAAAGCTTTCAAACCTTCGGGTCCTAAACAATGTAAAAAAATTCCTTTTTTTTCCTGGAGGTTTCATTTTGCCATTTGCATCTAAAGTCTCAATGTAATTTAAAAAATAAGCTTTCCATTCAATCCATGGCATGCATGGAGAACTACCTGCTGCCCAATAGCTTTGAGGTGGAGAAAGAGTGTAACCTTGTGCACACATAATGGTAAAATAAAAAGAGAATAACGTACAACCTTATTTAAAATAAAATATACACACCTTGTTCAGAAATTCTTTAGCCTTCAGTAAACTTAAATTACTTAACTATAACTAGGTACTCGAGAAGTAATATAAACACTCTTAATTAACTGTAAATAAATATAAGATATGCTCAAAATATAACTCTTCCAGACATTGTGTCACACAATCCCAACTGTGTCCTGTCGATGAACAGATGAATTCTGGGTAATCTTTGACGAATAAGAACAGTTAAAACAAAAACTCTTCAGAATATGACCAATCAGCGTCAATAGTTGTAGTCACTTCGTCGGTATCTATGTCAAAATTGAAGTCGTAACGAGTGACCAATCAGCATAGAGAAGTTTAGTCACCTCTTCAGTCTCAACGATGAATGCAGGAGAATAGCGTCCAATCACAAAAACGATCCACGCTCCTCGCACGTAAGCGAAGGCTTGAAGCACACCAAGACGTCACAGGAAAGGAAACGCTGGTAAGCTTTAGAATTCCCGCAAATTCAAGTGTTATTTTTCAAATAAGAAAATTAATTCAAGGGGTAATCTTCACAAAGCAACCCTCGAAGAGTTTTAAAAGTAGGCTTTAAAGTATATCTTGCCTTGAGTTAACTCAGCGGAATCCCATGTAAAATCTCCAAGTCTGTAGGTCCGCAAAATGAGTTCTTTGGTGCTCGTCAAAGAAACAAGTTTCTTAAAGCCAGTAAAGTGCTTCCTTTTGATGATCCCATCCTCGTCGCCAACTTGTAGAGTATGAATCACTCATAAAATTGGATTTAAGATACGTTTATTCGTGGAAAAGGAAGCACCACCAGCAAAACATCCTGCGGCACCGGTCAGCGCACAATAACTGACTTAACCGTATCCCCACAGCAGAACGGCCCGATGACAGATCGTGCCATGGCATGAGACATACACATTTGAAAGAATACAAATACTAGATTGCACAAGAATTGGCACGTGAGAAAGGCGCGTGTAGACATAACATGACGCTGCATGTCGCGTCGCGTCACGTACAACAGCACAGCAGCCATCTTAAGTGTGGAAATACTATATAATGCCACACCCGAGTTCTGGAAGGTGCTTAGCCTTCCGTCTGTTGTCAGGGAGACAACACTTTCTTAAGATGCTTACCAGATTCCATTTGGTTTCTACATGGTTCCGATGCCCCGCTTGCAGACGTTCTGGTAGGATTTCGGAGGATCTCCTGAAAGAAAAGATCAGAAAAAAGCTAAGTGAATATATTTCATTTAACCAAGGCGCCCATCGCAAGAATGCAACGAACATTACCGCATTTGTTTTAACATAACGAAAAAGTGAGAACATTTTTGCAAAGTTTTTTCTGATGAAAGAAAAAACACTTTGAAAAGACTTTTAAGACTTTACATATCACAATACAAAATGAGAGTGTTGTTGCATTGTTTGTCTATATTATGTAAACAGCATTTCGTGATGAAACAAGTACACAGGGATTATTGCAACTAGTGCCAATTTTATGAGAAAACACAGTGTTATAATGTAAGGCGATGTGCTAAGCAATTGTTGAAGGAATATAAGTAACTTATTCTGTATTTGACAACAAGAACATGTCAGCGTCCAGTATCCTGCCCTCCTCCTTGAACCTTAACCTTATCGCATTGCCCTAGTGAATATAAAAATACACTGGTTATAAGGTAGGGTACTGGGAAGTTGGCTCATAGCGTTTCCACGAAACTCCAATAAGCACCCTCCTAGTAAGAGTGCATTGGTTAACTTGACAGAAGGTTAAGCCCAGGTATACCGTTTCGCCCAGGTACTACTGACCAAATGTCGCAGATTTCGTTGCAGGATATTTATTTATTTGAAAAGCTTTATAAAACGCAAACCAGACCCTTGCGGGTATCCGGGCACTGTACAAATTTGACGATAACATGGTTAACCAAAATAACAATGGGACAGCGGGTGAAGTTAAAAACAAAGAGGGGAAACAGATCCGTCGTGAGTTGGGGGGGGGGGTGGATTGACCAGAACAGGATCGGAAGTGCCCTAGAGCACAATAGCAATTTAACAGACAAGCATACAATAAATCGCACCAACTGCAATTTTAGTGACATCAAGTCAGAAAATGCTGCGCTACGTAGAGATATCCCTACTTTACAGAATAGTATGCAAGCTTCAAATGTTCCGAGTCCTTCTAACTGGAGTTTTTCCTCCACGCAGAAACCACTCCTTAAACCACTTAGTTTTCAGCTGCCTATGTAAACACTGCATAGTAGTACAACCTCCCCACCTATGCAAATACAAGCCGTAACTCCAGTCACAGTTCTTTTAGCACCCCCAGAAAGATTTTATGGGGATAGTAGTAAATTTACAATTTTCTTAAATCAATGTCATTTACATTTTATAGCCAAACCAACTGCTTTCCCAGATGATTCCTCTAAAAATGGCCTATCTTTTGTCGTATGTGGGAGGGGATGCAGCTTTATGGTCAGTACTGTTTGTTGATCGAAATGATCTGATTCAATATGATTTTAGTCGATTTAAAGATACCATAAAAAAGCTTTTTGCCAAACACGTTTTTGTGCAATCTGCAGACCACAAATTACTTACTTTGAAGCAGGGCTCTTCAGACGTACTGCATTATATCTCGCTGTTCAATAGGTTAGTAATAGAAGCTGAATGGCTGGAAGAGAAACATGTCTCTCTTTTCTATAGAGGCTTACGGGATAAATTAAAAGACATGGTAACTCAAATTTTGGATCCACCAGATGTCTGTGGAGAGTTCATCGATTTAGCAGTCAAATTGAATCATCGGTTATCGGAGCGTAAAGGTGAAAGAGGTCGAACAGATTATAAGATGTTTGTTCAAAGAAAGACCAAGCATTAAAAATGAACCAGTTACCAAGATAGAGTACAAAAAGAACTGACATGGGAGCCTCCTAGCTAACAGCACCTTTCCCGATTTTCAACTCTATTAATAATGTCCCCACTGTATTAGGTCGGAGCTGTGTGCACACTGTTAAGTGCCCACCATCACAGTACTATTCCCAACTGGGACTCAACATTTTTTCAAAAGAAGCAAAGGTGCACCAACATTTAAAGAGGCAATTTTATCAACATAAACAAATCAATTGTCCATATCCAGAAAGTGAAAAAAAGTCTTCGATGTTTTCCTTTTTCTTTCTTTATTTTTTATCTCATTTCCATTCAGGATAAAACATAGCGTTCAACACAGAGAACAGCCAATGCGTTTCGTCTTTATAAAGGACTTCTTCAGGGTTAAGTACAAACACATAGATATATAAATATAAGCACAAACTTACAACAAAAATATGACCATTCATACATAAAACCAGGAGGGCTTAATTAATTGCCTAAGGAACACAACAAAGACAGACACACAATATCTTTAACCATTTTAACACTTCCTTATATGCAAAGGATCAATAAAACAACAATGCTTAATGCTTTTTGACACAAAGAGGAATTAGGAAATCCCAGCCGGGACTTAATTTATCCTGGAGACCCTCTGTCTCCTATGATTATATACTTAAAATTTTATTTTTACAATTTAATCCAGTACCAATTGATCCAGGGGGAAAAGAAAGAACCAAAAGGAACTCACCCAAAAGTCCCTGAAGGAACAAGGGGGTGAAGGGGCACCAGTGAAAGAGAAGGAGGGGGGAGTAGAGCAGCAATATTTTAGATGACAGATTCAACACATACGCAAATGGAGAAGGGGGGCGGGGAACATGGCAACAGAGCAGCAGTAACCTAAGTAACAAGTTCAACACTCAGTATACTGGCACAACATTAGGAATGTCAGAACAGTACCCACCACTATAGTAGAATGGAATCAAACCCCTCCGAATGCTTGTAGGAAACAGGGGGGGGATTCTCTTCAAAGAGCAATTCCCCATCCAATAAGGTCTACAAGATATGAGATAGAAATCAGATACAATTTGTAAATGATTCAAGGTAATAGCAAAGAAGGTCACCTGTCCCCTATGTCATTCACTTACATTGTGTTTGAAATGTTGCACTGTATATGTCTAGGCAACATAAAATAATTGCCACCAGCAGGGCCATGTCCTACTATAATGACTTCAGTTTCAGCCCAATTCAAACGAGGTTCAAAATACACAGTTCCAATGAGAAATATTTAAATTCAACATAATTAAAAAAAGAGACAAGATTGGCAACAATTCCCTGCACTATGTACCAGTAAACATGTAGGGATAGCCATAGATAATCAAATCCCAAGTGTACAGTTTGAGATAAAAATTTATAAGTTAGGGCATACCTTTAAAAACGGTACATTAGCATCCTGAGCGCTGTAAGGATCCCCTAAATACAGGATCAGAACCTTGTGATATGAGTAGTATATCGCACCTGGAGGAACAATAAATGAGATTCTATTTGCAAGAGTAATGTGACATCCTGAGTATACTGTCACTCCACGTAGTTGGGGGCAAGGTCAATAAGGGAAACCAGCTTACCTAAACCCAATCCAGTCAATGCGGGCGTCCCATTTCAATAGTTGTCAGTCAGAATGACATGAACATAACGCCTACAAGAGTAAAAGATCTTAATTAACCCAGGAACACAAAGTCTACGTACTGCTAACAATTAAAAGTCACTGACTGACAAAAATCATATGCATTCAGCCCCATATGTTCCAAAATAGGGAGTTGGCCAGCTAGCCTGCATGGACGTTCAGTCCACCATTTAACAATCTGTATTTTTTGTATTTTTATAGTCCCATTGCATTAGTATTTATACAAGTCACACATGTATTAAACCACCGTCAAGTACAGTCCAATTTTTATAGGCAACAAAGGCGAGAAACAGAAGTATAACAACGAAATCATGATGGATACATGTAACAGGCAATTAACCACAAATAGCAGACGTGACAAATGATCCCCTACATTAACATAATGACACGTTGTTAGAGCACATATGTGGCAGGTCTCGCTCCCACTACCTAGCACTGCATTATCTCAGTATCCCCAACAACTTAAATGAACGGACCAACACAGCCACTGATGCACCTGAGTGTAAGAGGTCTACCCTCCAACTACAAAACAAACAAGTGGCCCAGCATTAGTGGTCACATCAATAATCACCCTGTATGCTGTCTCAATATCCCCAACATCCTTGCAACGTGAACCAACACAGCCATTAGTATACCCAAGCGCTTCACCAAGCAACACCACTGCGCTAATATTATGGTGGTACAAAAGGGGGTGGTAATGGACGGAGCATCTGAACCAATCAAACACTCACACCCAGTCAAAAGATCTGGGTTTAATCCATCACCGTTCTTTAGCCCACTCTGCCACCACAGTTCAGACATGGCTATATGCAAATCAGTCTGATCCTGTGCCTCGTGGGAACAGTCCAGCCCGAACTGCCAAGCCATGCCATCCCTGGACCCGAAACAAGCTTCCGAGGACCGGTTTCTGGCATTCCAGCCGTCTTCAGCCTGGCTTGCTTGAATCCAGTGGCAAAGTGAGCAAGGGACTCACGTCTGAGCATACCCTGCCACACTTATGGCGGCCAAAAGCGGTACAAAAGGGGGTGGTAATGGACGGAGCATCTGAACCAATCAAACACTCCCACCCAGTCAAAAGATCTGGGTTTAATCCATCACCGTTCTTTAGCCCACTCTGCCACCCCGGTTCAGACATGGCTATATGCAAATCAGTCTGACCCTGTGTTTCATGGGAACAGTCCAGCCCGAACTGTCAAGCCATGCCTTCTCTGGACCGGAAACAAGCTTCCGAGGACTGGTTTCTGGCATCCCAGCCGTCTTCAGCCTGGCTTGCTTGAATCCAGTGGCAAAGTGAGCAAGGGACTCACGTCTGAGCATACCCTGCCACACTTATGGCGGCCAAAAGCGGAACAAAAGGGCGTGGTAATGGACGGAGCATCTGAACCAATCAAACACTCACACCCAGTCAAAATATTATGGTGCAGGCTGGCGCTGCAGGACGGGTCAGCGAACCGGCAAAAAGCTCTTCATGATGCTCGCACTACTTTTAAATAGAGCCGCGTAAACCTGACCGACCAGAACAGCGGTGTCACGTGGACCGCAAATTGCAAACCACGTCATCACTACCATTCTAAAGTTGCGGCCATCTGATCAGGGTAAAAAAAAATAGAGAAAAAGGGAGGTATTCAATGGAGTAAGTCTGATTATCTTTCAAGGACTTTTTTACAAAGAGGGCGATAATATTAACGCTTTTATTATGAACCTTAATAAAAATGCTGCTTCTGATACGATCGCCAATCAGAATATAACATACATCACAGCAGCATTTACTAGTTTAAAACACGACTGAATTGAACCTAGAGACCCGATAGAACGGAGAACTACTATCACGTGATCCGGGCATTGCAAAATCCATCGTCTGGGCTGCCCATGAATGGTGGCCATCTTGTAATGATAGAGGTATAAAAATAATAATCAGTTCTATAACGAAAGCCAAAATACCCAAATTAAGCTATGTTGAGACAAGAAATAACCCCAAGCGTTCCTATGTAAATATACAATTAAGCTGTCACCATTCAGAAAGTTTAAAATGTGGTGGTCTTCGTGTCAAAAGCATTAAGCACCAGTTACTGAGATAGATATGGGGGATCCTATGCAGATCGGAACAATTAGAGGGCCCCTTATCAAAGAGAACAAGGACAAGCGCAGGGCATTAAATCAATGTCTTTACTGTGGAAAAACTGGACATTTTGTAAAAGAATGTCCCACCCGTCCCAATAAGACTAAATCTAAAGTAAATGAGGTGGCAGTAACACAGCATTCGGAAAACTAAATGGCTCGAGAAAAGACGAGGTCAGTTTGGAGGCCAAACTAGTATGTTCAATTGACACAGCCCCTGAAGCCTCATATCATCATCATCTTAGTATAAGGGTAATATTACAGTCACAGGAAGACCAGGCTCGGTCATGGTCTGTGGACTCTCTAGTAGATTCTGGAGCTACAGGTAATTTCATACACTCAATTATTGCAGGATTTAGGATTTAAAAAGTTGCCGAAAGCTAGATCAGAAATAGTAAGAGTGTAGACTGCAAAGAATTAACTTCAGGTTTAATACAACATCATACAGAAACTCTTAGCATGACTTGCTCTACTAACCACAGTGAATATATCACCTTTGACATTATTGATGCACCACAATTTCGCCTTGTATTAGGAGTCCCATGGTTAGTGCAACATAACCCCAAAATTGATTGGACACAAAAAAAATTATTGTTTAACTCAGAGTATTGTCATACAACGTGTCTTCAACATCCGGTACCTGAACATCTCATACAAGGATAGGATTTCCCTAAAGAATCCAAAAGCATATTACTTCTGTATGGTGTCCCCACAGAATAGTCCGATCTCTTGGATCTTTTTGATTAAAAAAAGTACAAACGCACTACCATCACACAGGGATTACGATTGCCGCATTGATTTAGTGCTTGGGGCAATCCTGCCATGCAGTCAAAGTTATGCCCTCACAGATAAAGAAAATGAACATTTAAGAAACTATTTAGATGAATACCTTGCTAAGTGGTTCATTCGACATTCTAAGTCCCCGGTCTTATCACCCCTCTTTTGGATTCCAAAAAAAAGGGGTGAATTATGCTTGTGTATTGACTATCATGGTATAACTAATGTTACCATGAAAAATAGATACCCTCTTCTATTAATACCAACACTATTGGACCAAATAAAAGATGCTACCATTTATACTAAACTGGATTTACGTGGAGCATTCCATCTTGTATGAGTTTATGAGGGCGATGAATGGAAAAAAGCATTCCGCACCAAATTCGGCCTCTATGAGTATCAAGTCATGCCCTTCAGACTCTGCAACGCTCCAGCAGCATTTCAGTTTTTTATAAATGAAGTATTAAGAGATTTCTTGGATATATGCTGTGTCGTATACATCGATGATATACTTATATTCTAAATCTGCAACTGAGCGCTTACAACAAGTACAAGCCATCCTTCAACAGCTTTTACAAAGTTCCTTATACGTTAAATTGGAGATTATTATGTTTTATACCACCAAAGTTGAGTTTCTGGGTTATATTATCAGTCCCTCTGGGATCGAGATGAATCCAAAGAAAATTCAATCAGTACTTACCTGGCCGAGTCCCTCTTCTGTGAAACAAGTCCAAAAAATGTTATGATTCGCCAACTTTTATATGCGATTCATTCACAACTTTTCTCAGATGATACCCTCAATCACTAAACGTCTACACAAAAATATTAAATTTGAATGGAACGACTTAGCAGAATAGGCCTTTCAAGACTTAAAAAAGCAATTTACGTCAGCTCCTATCTTAATGCACCCTGATCCTTCTCATTCATTTATAGTTGAAGCAGATGCCTCACAATTCAACGTAGGAGACATCTTAACACAGAGACACAAAGACACTGGTCAAATGCATCCCTTCGAATATTATTCAACAAAGCTATCGCCCACTGAACAGAATTACGCTATAGCTGGCAGGGAACTATTGGCCATAAAAGCTGTTTTCGAAGAATGGCAACACTACTTGTTGGGTGCACGACACCCTATTATGAATTATACCGACCATCATAATCTCCAAACCTTATGCTCTGTTAAAGTTCTGTCTGCTCGCCAACTACGATGGATCCTGTTTTTTAATGATTATAATTTTATCATCACTTACCGACCAGGAAAAGACAATAATAAAGCATATGCTTTATCACGTATAGGAGTAAGTGATGAAATGTGCACAAAACAAGAGACACCACAACCAATATTACCAACACTATGTTTTCAAGTGGGTATTACCAATAAAGATGTAGTATTAGACATACAAAAGACACTAAAAACAAAAAGAGTACAAGATTGGCAAGAAAATTACCCTCTACTTCAGCGGACCTATGTAGACAACTGTGCCATACGTACACAGAATAAATTGGTGCATCATGCCCCTAGTGTTTTATTAAATCCCTTACCACTACCTCCACAACCTTGGCATACATAAATATATAGGCAGTTGAACAAGCAAAAAGCAATTCTGGTATTTTACTGACCTCTACTGGTCGTTTTCTAGCAAGACAGTTAAATAGATGCAGTTGAACAGAAAAAAAAGTCCGGAAGCAGACAAGTCCTAGGGCTGATCTCCAGAGACCACAAAGTACATACACATATAAGTATATACTAAAGTATATGCATAAGGTCTTGAATGCTCGACCTAAAAGGTACAACTATTGGAAGCATGCAAGTACAATTTAGATATAACAGCCACATACATCTACACAAAATCAGTTTTAAATTAAATGTAATCATAGTTCATAATACATAAAACAGTTCATAAATCAATTCTTTAGGTAAAATCAGCCTACCAGCTAAATCCTGATTTTCAGCCTTCTCTTTGTTCTTTTCTCAAAATGAATCAGGCAGACCCTATATGAGGCAACAGGGCAAACTAGATCAATGCAATCGGTACTATAACACAGTGATACAGCATCATGATCAGATCTTATTCTGCACTTACTGAAACAGCGGGCGAAGCCAATTTTATCTTGGGCCAGCAGTTTTTTGTGCAAAAGAGCAAAAAGTGTAATATTGTGTCCTTGCCCACTAAAGTGCATTTGCAATCTTCGGACAGGTGTGCCACCCTTTTGGAACAGTATAATCTAGTTGGAAATGTTCCTATGTTAAACTTTGCATAAAATGTACTTTTCAGTTCATAGGTGTAGCTGATCTAAATATGCAATTTGACTAGGAGTATATCGCTTAAAAAAGTTAGTAGTTAGAGGATTTGTGTTGCTATTATCAGCAGTTTCGAATGCCAGTATGGTTCCTTGACCGGTGCAGTGGTCTGAGTTTATTCGACTAGGGTCCAACCAGAGATAGCTCAAGTCTATATCATTTAGTACTCTACTTGCATGCCTCCCCAAGCTGTGTCCTTTTGTACGTTCTATAGCTAGTACTTCCATATCCGATTGCAGATACACACTTACTAGATGATGTCTGTCTTAATGAATCCAATATAGGACAGGTCTTAAGCCAGCTATATCTGATACAGTTTGTACACCCGGTTCTGCAAACATGGGGAGTAGGCTAGATACCAGTGCCCAATTTTAACAAAGTGTGCAGGAAATTATTTTCCACTACTTGCAGGTCCCTGGCTTTAGTATAACTCCAAATGTCTGCACCATAAAGAGCTGCTGCAACATATTTCTTCCTGTAGACCTTTAAAGCGACAGTTACAAGCTGACAGGCCATCCTTTCGGTGAATCTAAGAACAGCGTTACAGCATGCTCTAAAAGGATTTCTTTAGGTGAGGCTACCAGCTATCAAGCGATGGAAATAGAAATCCAGATAGTCGAACTGGTCAACCTTTCCTAGTAGTTCCAAATCTATTTTAACAGATTTCATTAGGTGCAGACTGTTTTCATTACCATTGCCTTTGTTTTCTTCATCGTATGAGAGCCCAGAGCCCGTGGTTGCCTGACAAAGATCAGTCAAAAGCTACTCCAAGATCAGGATTGGTAGAGGGGATGGTGGAGTCGACATTTGACCTGGCCCAAGGGGCCCTTCACAGTTTTAGTCACTTTGTGGAGATGCCTTTGGCCCTGCTTATTTGCTGGAGTGCCTAAATGAGACTCTGATGGTGTAGACATGCATCTTTGGCGGGTTTAGAAGAGGAGTGGTCTCTCTCCTGGTGAGACAAATGCCTACTGAGTCACAAGGCACTGCAGTTGTTCCCCCCCCCTCCTGGGAGGCGAGACCTCTGCCATACACATGGCTTAAACACATCTGGAGCTAGTGGTCCTGACCCATGTTGAGGCCTCGGCCATATCATCTTTCTGGGGAAGCCAAGGACCAAGGCGACTGGCGCCCAGTCTGGACCAGAGGAGTCCCCCTACCTCCCAGAAATGGAGACGGAGGGAACAGATGCCCCACCAAACTCAATTTATCTCCATCTAGACAAGATTCCTGCTGCCAAAATGCATACTAAGGACACCCTCCAATAGGATATTAGTGCATATCAGTAGGCCTCGGCCTCTTGCAGGCTGTACACCATAAGTTGGTTGACCGAGTTAAGAAGTGGAGACATCTGTAGCAGTGCCAGAATACCAAACCCTGTCTCGTCAGGTGAACAATCTGACTGACAGGGTATGCATATTAGAACATTGGGCATAAGATGCGGAAGGCCACAACTGCCGAAACATTATCTGGGTGGTCGAACTATCTGAGGGTACAGAGGGAGACGATATGGTGATGTATCTCAAACAATGGCTTCAAACAGAGGCTACCCTGAATCATCTCACCCACTTCTTTGCCCTGAAATGTGCCCAGAGTGTGCCAGCCAGCCTGTTGGTGCCCTGTTGCACACCCTGCCCTGTGGTGGCACAACTACTACACTATAAGGACAGAGACTTCATATACTAAAAGCAACTGACTCCCGGCCCCTTCACAGTGGGCAGTAGTAAAGTATCAGTGTTTCCCGACTTCCCGGCGGCAGTGCAAGCTAAGCATGCTTCCTACTTGGAAGTAAAGGAGACCCTTCAAGTAGAAGGCTTGCATTACTCTTTGATGTTCCATGCCAAACTCAGAATCCTACTTGATGGAACTACTCACTGCCGTGAACATGCGGGCATGGCATGTGGCTGGTTAGAGTCCTATAAGGCAGGGCCCAATTTGCCAGTGGCCCGTCACAAGAAAGGAGTACCTAGATGTAGGCCTCAGAAGCGTGAAAGGAGGCCCCAGGCAGAACGTTGCTGAAGAAACTGTCCCCTTCATAGACTGAACAAGAGAGAGGCCGCATTCCAGGATAAGATTGCGGCGATTTAGGAGTCTGATTCGGAGACAGGCACCCCTTTGGACCGATGATCAGTGGTCTCGGAGTCTGGAACTTCTCTGGTGGATGGTGCTGCCCTGCCTTAGGTGACTCTGCAAATCCGTGAATAAACTGATTTGAAGACTGGATTACTGGCAAGAAGGCTGATTAAAAGATGTGGAACAAGGGTGATGCATTTTGCACTGCTGAGCAGGGGTTTGTGGAAGTTCTAGGCTTAGGGAAACTGCATTTATACACTTTTGCTATTTATTATGATACACTGGCTTGAGGGTGACCTGGTTGCCGGGTGTGCACTTAGTTGAGTGCCCAGACAGTATTCAAATTCAAAGCTGGCTTGGAACTGGTTAAGCCTACACTACACAGCCTACCCCTTCCAGATTGGTCCCTGCCAGAACAGAAGTGGCATTCTACTCACAATGTTTTCACTTTACAGGTTTGGGTGGCCAGCTGTAGCTGTAGAGTTTATAATTGGAGTTTTTATGTGTTTTCTCTGGTGTTCCACAGTCTGTTGATGTGGGGGGGTCAAGGGGGCGGGGAGGTGGGGGGTTGGTCACTGGGGGATGCCTGGAGCTTATATATGAAACGTACACGTGTTTGGTCAGATGCAGGTCCAACGTCATACACTAACATTCTTGACATGGAACATCCCTGGGATGAGTTCGGCATCTGAAACACCATAACATTCAGATACCTGTGGTGTAGTGGGATGCAGGTGACTATGTTACAGAAGACTCACCTTACCGGGGGAGAAGTTGAGTGCTTGCAACATAGATGCAGAGGCCAGCTGTATGATACCTCCCATTCTGTCTTTGCATGGGGGACACTGCTCTGGATTAAAGCAGGAATGCCCTTTGAGCTTATAGCACCTCTACAACTGCCCAGTGACTCACCTATGTTCCACGATGGCAAACGCCCCTGAGTTCAACTGAGTGCAGAATGTAGCTAAGATGGCAACTAGCACTTGTAGGGCTCAGCTCTTACCTGTGCGGTCGACCCACACAGCACCAGCATCATGCTAGCGGGACCTCAGACAGCCAAATCAGCAATACATCTAGTGCCTGAGGCCTCCTGTGTAATTAATCCGGGACTGGAGGTGTGAGGACAGCTGAGCCCAGCCTTCTTTCAGCTCTTCATCCCCTGTGTGTCCCCTCTCCAACAACTTCTGTGGTAGTCAAACAAAGTGCTGCTGCAGCCGGGCAGGAGCGAGGAACCAGTGAACTGTTCCCAGGTATGGGGGCGAGGGAGGCATGACCGGCTGATTGTCTTCGAAGTTACTCCAGTGGACCCGAGACTACACGTCTCCTCTCCCTTCCTGACTTTGATCTCTGAACTATATACCCCCCCCCCCCCCCGAGTTCTCCTGGCACTCTAATTCATACTCACTGGGTCACTCTCATGGACTTCTTTACATTTTTTCTCTTGCCCTGCCCGCCATTTTGCTGCTGTTCTCGGCAGCTTTTCTCTGGACCCTGACCCGCCATCTTGTCCATTCCCTCGTCCTTCCCCCTTTTCCCTTGTTTCCCCCTTGACCATCCTTAAATGTTTCTTCCTTTTTCTGATTTGCCTTTTCTCCATACCCTTGTGTCCCTCCCACCCTCCCTTTGGTGTTGTGACTGCGTCCCCCCTCCGACCCCGAATAATGGAACTCTGCTCTCCTGGTTTTTTGGGTCTTGACCTGAGAAAATCTACTATTTGTATATATATGTATATAGAGATAACTCTAATCACTAGTATATGCAGTAGACCTTTGTACTCTCTACCATTCCTATGTGACTCTTAGAGTATATTCATTCATATCCCTTCCCTATGTATATAGAGAACTCTAATCACTAGTATGTGCAGTAGACCTTTGCACTATCTACCATTCCTATGTGTCTCTTAGAGTATATCCATTTGTATCCCTTCCTTGAATATCTCTTCCTTGTGTGACTTCATAACTTGTACATTTGCAATTTTTTCTGTTCGTATCTTTTATGTAACACATGTAATCCTAAGGCCTTATGTATCGCAACTGGTTCTTATGTAAAGCGATCTGACACCTTCGGGTAATGTTCGCGCTATATAAAATCTCAGTAAATAAAAAAATTAAAAATTCCACCATCGACACAGAAGGGTGCTATGTTTTACTTAAGGGTAGATTACTGGGCAAGGAAATTACTCTAGGAAGCATCCAAACCAAGATCAAATAGCCTTCTTTCGCTCTCTTTCAGCCCCATTAGCCCCATTGGTTACAGTCGAACATTTGCTGGTTGGGGATTTTAATTGTGTAGCTGAAGTCATGCTTGACCACTCTACCACCGCCCCCATTACCGTATGCAACAGCTCACAAGATAGCAGAGGGCCTCAGAGACTACTTAGATGGGAACTGTCAGACTCTTGGAGGACCCAACATGGGGTAATATGAGATTACTCCTATTACTCCCACTTTTATGAACTTCACACTAGGTTAGACAAATTTGTGTGTTCAAACAGGCTCAGCCAGTATCTTACTTACACTGAATACCTGGGACGTACCCTCTCAAACCACAGTCCCTTGCTGTTAGGCCTTTGGCCGTTTGAGGAACGCCCGGAGATTCCCATGTGGCAACTTAAACCTATATCCCTAGAGGATGTTCGCTTTCGAGACTACTTGGGGGAAGGCTCCTGCTGGGCAGTTCGAACTTAATCAGGGTTCCGCATCCTTCAGCCTGATCGAGTAGGAAGCCTTTAAAGGTGGTGGTTCGCAGTCCCTGTTTAGGTCACTCTGTCAGAGTTTGGAGAGAGCTGAATGGGGAACTTTAGACATTTGACAACAGACTGCACAGATTAGATTATGCTCTAGGGCCAAACGAGGCTGCAAAGACTAGACTCCAGGAAGCTAGGGAACAGTATAATACCATCTAGGAGCGACTGCAATGTCATGATTATAAGAACTACATTGGTAAGGCACATGAAAAAGAGGGTCAGCCCTATAGGCTATTAGCCTGGCTCATTAGGCCAGAGTCCTGAGGGGCCCCTATCACACAACTCCTAACAGAGGATGGAACGTCACTTTACTCTCCCTAGGCCATCAACATCTTGTTTTAGGAATATTATTAAACATTATATAGCATACTGGGGCTCTCCCATTGGGGGTACAGGTCACCTTTCTGCAACAACTGCCACTGAGAGTACTTCCTCGAGAGCCTGGAGGGCCCGGTCACAACCCAGGACATTCAGCTCACAATCAGGAAATTGCTATGGGGAAAACCCCGGGTCCAGAGGGCCTACCCGCAGAGTTCTACTCCGCTTTTGCAGGAAGTCTCGTTCTGAGGTTGGAGTCGCTATATGCTGACTCTCTAAAACATGGACCACTGCCGGAATCAACATGAGACGCTGTTGTGATGCCATTTCCCAAGACTAATGCACAGGGCGCACCCACCACGACATTTCAGCCTAGAGAACTGATTTGGAATAAGCCACCATAGAGTGCCACTGGAGCTTCTTCGGCACCCACCCAAAGAGTGGGGCCTAGGCTCCCGGACTTTGAGCTGTTTTTTTTGGCAGCGCAGCTCCAGCAGGTCCTACAGTGGCTCAACAGGGCCTGGCAGGAAGAATTAGGCCCAATGGGACTCGCCCAACACCAAAGTGTACTGCTGGCAAAGCTGCTCTGCTGGTAGTAGCAATTCCCAAACCTGGTGTGCCATTAGCAGTGGCCTTGAACCGTTGATGGCGATGCCTGCTGAGGACCGCAGGGACACCTCTCTATGCCCCTTCCCTTCCATCAGTGGGCCTCCCACATGGCGACTCTCTCACCTGTTTCTCTGTGGTGCAGTTCTTGGCCTGGACAGATGATGGCCTGGAGACAGTTGGTAACTGTTACCAGTTGGGATCTCTGCTACCGCTAGAAGATTGCTGACCCAATATAACCTACCAATGGGGCAGTTTCTAACTTATGAGACTCTGACGCAGATGTTTAGAGACTTGTGGGCCAGAGGACGTGATGAACCAATGACACATGCCGTATTACAAATGCTGGTGTCCATGGGCATGGAGAGTCATTTAGTGAAGTGGTTTTATAAATTGTTTGAAATGGTCCAGGAACCGCTGCTGACACTTCGGCATGGGTGGGGAGAGATATTTGGGTGAGATTTTCCAGAGTGGTGCAGGGTTTTGGCGTATCCTAAGAAGGTCTCCAGGAATATGAGATTGAAATTCACTCAATTCAACTATGTCCACATGACTTATCTAAAATCCCACAGGCTCCAGATTACTTATGGCGAGGTTCACCCTAGATGTGCACTCCTAGATGCAGATTTCTGCCACATGACCCGGGGTAGTCTCCACTTAGGGCCATATTGGAATATGGCAATTCGTACACTGAAAGCCACTATGAACTGAACTCTGGATTGCACCTTAGAGATCTGCCTCTTGGGATTGTTTCATAGACCTAAAACACGGAAGGTGGGGTCCAAATTCTTAAATTTGGCCTGAGTGCAGCCTAAGAGAAGAATAATGATGGCTTGGAAGTCCAAGCCGGGCTTGTAGTAGATACATGGGTTAGAGATGTCACCATGTGGGCCAGGGCTGAGAAGCGGGCACTAATTCAAGAGGATGCTCGATGGATGAGGAGACAAACGATTGTGGGGTTGTGACCAGAGGTGGTGGAGCCCTGGGAGCACCAAGGGAGAGACACGGAGGGGAGCCCCAACAGACCAGCTGGACCAGTCGAGGGGGACAGAGAGGACTCCTCAGGAGATTCAGATGAAGAAGGGAGTAGGCATCAAGTTTAGAGGTCTGACAGTGCACCGTTGCCTCCCCTTTTAACGTGGCCCTATTGGCCCACCCCCCCATTTCCGCCCACCCCCCCTGGATTTCTTAAGGACTGTGACTGCTACCAGGGCACCCTCATTGGCGTTGCCATCCAACCGTTCCCTACCGGAGGTATAAGGCTCCCTTGTTTGTCCCCCGAGACAGCTGAGTTACCTTTATTTATCTTTTCATTCTTTGAGTAATCGGCTTTTGTGATCTTCCTTCCCGCTGCTCCTGAGTTTTAGTATACAGGACAAGATAGTCTGGCACGAACTGGTACACCTGGTTGAGCTACCATATTTGGAAGTCTGGGTCACAGACTGGGTGGGACACTATATGAAGAGAATGGAGGACAGGCCTCAATTTATTGCTCCTGTAATGGACCATCCCTCACTCCTACTACAAAGCTGATTCGGCTAATGGAGCCCAAGTAGCTAATGTTTATATGTCTTTTGACCTCTTGAATGTGCCCTGTAATTCGTGAAATCTCCTAAGTATTGACATGTCATGACTACACAGTATCGTTTACAATAAAATGCAAATAAATAAATGTCTCAAACATGTGGAAGAGAAATTAAATAAATCTGAGGATAAAATAAAAGCCAAAAAATAAATCAAAATCCTAAGGGACAAAATGGTCTAGACCGAAAGCACAAACCTCACTTTTGCAAAACGTTTTGATTCATTGCATTGAGACCTTAAAGTAAAAACAGAATCAAAAGGAACTGCTGTCAACTAGTTCAAGTTCAGATGTCAGTATTGAATTGGATCATTCCTTACGTATTACCCCTTTAGTAGTCCGGCCTCTAACCTTTTATCAAGAGTTCCAACGACTAAAACAAAAACAGGACATCCCTCAACGAAACAAACAGAGGGGAAGGGGCAAGGCCACGCAGGAACAAGAGGAAGAGTGTAATGAGGCGATTGGGGTAATTAAGAGGCGGACACGCTGTAGGATTGCAGTACTTATTCTCACTGAGAGCGCCGGGGAAAAGCTCCAGCTCGAACTACGGCTGGGCTACAATGGCCAAAGATGGCAGACCCGCACTCTTGGAAACACTAGAGTGCAACACTACATATCTCCTCCCTTTTGCGACACTGCAAAGGAATGTAACAACATAATAATAGAACTTAGGATAGTTCAGGCTGAAGGATGGTTAGGTCTTCATGTCGAACTCACAGTACTTTTTTGGCAGTACCACGGTCCTGCCTGTGCGGGTATGTCTCAAAGGGGTGCGTGTCTCTGATGCCACTGAGTGGGGCATCGTTGGGCGTCTCATGTGGTTGCTGCCTGGTGTCTAAACCACTCTCACCTTGGTCTTTTTGTCGTGCCTGCCGCTCAGTGTCTTCTGAATTCTCCTGTGTTGTGGTGGTGTTTACCTGTTCTGTATTGGTGCTCGCGGTGCCACTGCTGGGTGTTTCTGTGTCTCTGTTAATTCCATCCTTCTCCCGGTTCCCATAATTACTCCCTTCCGGTTGTGTCACTTATGTCTTGGCCCACTTCAACACTTTGTTGCACCTGGACATTCTGTCTTGGGACCAGATCTTCCCGTCACTCAATAGGGCAGACCTGGTGTAAATTTCCCTGACTTGCAGGGGCGTACTATACTTGCTGTCGCCTTTCCTCCTCAACTGGGTGAGCTTCACTCTGACCCATTCCCCCTTTTCCAGCGATGTTTCTTTGACATTGTGCCTCCTGTTGTAGAGGTCCGTGTAGATCTTTTGTGCTTTTTCCAGATTGCTGCATACCACCGCCTGAGACCATTTGCTTTGTACTGTGTGTCGTTTCCACGCCACATTGTCCCTGGTGAATGGGTCCTGGCCCCTCAAAATTTTGAATGGGCTGTATCCAGTCTTGGTAGGAGTAATTCGGTAAGCCCATACTGTGTACCTGAGTTCTGCCTCCCAATTCTTCCCTGTGTTGATGGCTGCTTGAATTGACCCCATGACGACCGTATTAAATCTTTCGGTCAGGCCGTACCTGGCTGGATGATATACCGGGGTGAAGTTTAGTCTGTATTCCGTTCCGTTCCATGAACACTTTCCATTTGTCGGACATGAATTGGGGTCCATTGTCACATGTTATGACCCGTGGAATCCCTTCTCTCAGAAATGTGGAAGTAAGGAAGGCCAGTACTGCGCCGGTGTCCACGGTCTCACAAATCTCAATTTCCGGCCACTTGGAATACCGGTCTACGAGCACGATGGCATACTTGGGTACACTGTGCGCCTCTAATATGGGGTCTAATATGTTCACTGACAATTTTCTCCCATGGATTAATTGGATTGGTATACTTCCCTAACGGGGGTCGCATTGTGGTCTGTGTCTTGTCTGCATTGCTGCACTGGGCACATTCTCTGACATGCCTCTCCACCCGGCTGTCCAGCGCCGGCCACCAGTATGCTTGTTTGACTCTGTTTCGTTTTCACTATTCCCAAATGTTCTTCGTGCAGTATAGTGAGTAACCGATTTACCAGTCGGTCTGGGCGCACCACTTTGTCTCCTCTTAGCACGAATATCTTGTTGTCTCCCACTGACAGCTCTTCACGAACTTCATAGAATTTCCCCAGTCCTGTGTCCAAGTGTTTCTTTTCTTGCCACCCCGTGACTATGAACCATTTGACTGCTGTGAGACTTGTGTCGTCTTCATATGCTGTTCTCCATTCTTGTGCACTTATGACTGCCTCTTGGTCCTCCATGAATGCTATGGTTTAGTCGTCTTCTTCCGTTTGCGCAGGTGCGTTCTCCATTGCAGCTGCCCTGCTGAGAAAGTCGGCAACTTTGCTCTTGGCGCCCGGAAGCTTGTTTCTTTTCCAGTAAAAGAATTGGCTTGGTAGTTTGGTGTGCCCTGTTCCCATGATGCACTGGGCCAGGGACAGACTAATTTGCATGTAGCCAGGTTCTGAGCTGGGATGGTGCAGTGAGCTAAAAAACGGTGATGGATCAAGCCCTGATCTGTTTACTGGGTAGGAGTGTTCTGCCTAATTCAGATACTCTGTCCATCACCACCCCCTTTTCTGAATCGTTTGTGATCCATTCTGAGCAGGAATCTGGAGCCCCACAGGAATTGGCAGAATCTTTCCATTGCCCAAATTGCTGCTAGCATCTCCTTTTCCACTACACTGAATTTTTCTTCATTCGGGGCCAGGGACCCGAGAGGCAAAGCTGCCCATTGTCATTTCGCCCTCTGCAGACTTCTGTATCAGGACTGCCCCTAACCCCCTGGCACTCGCTTCCGTGGTGAGGATGGACAACGCCCATTGGTCAAATCTGTGTAGGGGCATGGCCTCACATATATCTTCTTTGATTTGCATGAATTTTTCCTGCGATGCCTCTGACCAAGTAAAGGCGGTTTTCTCCTTTAGTAGCTGCCGCAAGTTGTGCATTTTGGTGGCAAAATGGGGTACAAACTTGCTGTAGAATTCCGTCATTCCTAAGAACGATTGAACGTCGTCTTTGTTCCTGGGTGTGGATGTGTTCTTTATAGCCCTCGTATTTGCCTGTTTTGGTGCAATTCCTTTGTCGCTAATTTCATGGCCCAGGTACGTGACCAATGATACTCCAAACTTGCACTTGTCCCAATCCGCGGTGAGGCCATTCTGCATTAGTATGCGCAACACTGGAGAGCTTTGCGTCATGGTCTGCTTTGGTTCTCCCCATGACTAGGATGTCGTCTTGGAAATACTGCACCCCGTCCGTGTCTTTGAAAAGCTTATGCATTAACTTATGGAAGACCTCTGCGGCGTATGCTAGTCTGAATGGCATCCGCCGGAACTGGTAGCACCCAAACGGTGTAATGAACGAGGTCAGTTTCTTGCACGTAGGTTGTAGTGCGATTTGATGATAAGCAGAGGTCAGGTCTATGGTGGAGAACCATTTGATGCCCTTCGTCAGGGCCAACATTTCATTGATCCGGGGCAATGGGAACTTGTCTACTAAGATGTTTTTGTTGAGCTCCCGCAAAGGCGTACCTTACCATTGGGTTTCCTGGCTACGACCAGGGACGCCAGGCATTCTGCGCTCTCAATAGGCTTGATTACTCCATTGTCTTCTAAGCGTTGCAATTCTTGCTGCACTGCTTCCCTACTTTGAAAAGGAATATTCCGTACTTTGTGGCTCACTAGTTTGGCCACCTCCTTGAGGCAAATCTTGTGAGTGAACTTCGTCAACTTGCCGATGGTGCCTCCGAATACTTTCGGCGGCTCTGCCTTCCACTTATCCGCTTCATATGCCTGCGCGGGGTTCGTCATCCGGACTTGCGTTGTGCCTCCTGGATTTAGTTGTACTCCAAGTTCTCCCTGATCCAACCATCCTAGGACTGAGGGTCCTTTCTCCTCTAAGTAGAGCTTCCCTTCTGCCGTGCGGCCTTTGAATTCAAATCGTAATAGGCTCACCTGTGAAGGTAACTGGATGGATGTCCGGAGCCAGGAGGTGTGTGTCTATGGTCTGCGCAAAGTCTCTGTCCTAAATGCTGCGTTGTATGATGGTGTATGGGGAACCAGAGTCAGCAATCATTGCTACTTGGACCCCCCCTATGGAAAGTTTGCACAACGGTTTGCGTGTCCGGGAACAGTCCATGCCTAAGACTAGGTCGTCTATAAACATCACACTTTCATAGTTGTCTTTGCCGCCCCTTCTTCTGTCTCTAAGTCTTGCGCTACATATTTGACTGATGTCTTCCGGGGTTTTGCATCTGCAGACCTTCTCGAAGTGTCCAATGATCCCACAGTACATGCATTTGGCTCTGAAGGCGGGGCATGATTTGTTGTTGGCTGCGTGAGCTTGACTGCCGCACCTGTAGCAACTGTTCTTGTCCTCCCCCTGGGGCTTCTAGTTCGTAACTGTCTTGGGTGCATACTTCCTGGGCTTCCTAGAGCCTCCTGTAAACGGCTGCTTACGCTCTTGGGGGGTGGCATCTGTTACTTTGCTCACTGTTGCGTTACTGGCATTGTCCTTTCTGGCGGCTTCCACACATCGCTTCGAGAGTTCTGCCTTTTGACCATGGCCACTATCTCCTTAAGGAGAGCTTCTCCGCTGACCCATAATTTTTCCTGTATGGACGTGTTCACCGTATGCATGATGATTTGATCCCTTATGAAGTCATCGTGGAGTACTCCAAATTTGCAGGTGACTGCCAGTCTCTTCAACGCCGCCACATAGTCATCCACTGATTCCCCCGTGTTCTGTTTCCGTTGAAAGAAGTTGAAGCGGTCGATTGCAATGCACACCACTGGCTGTCCAAGTCCTCTAAGGCGTGTTGGAACACATCGTCGTCTTCTTGAGGCCTGGTCTTTTTTTATTAAGTTCATGTACACCCTGATGCCTTCCGGACCTAAGTTGTGCAATAGGATCTTCTTTTTCCGCTTGCTAGGAAAAACTTCGCCCCCTTCGTCTTCCAGAGCCGACAAGTAGTTCAGGAAGTACTCTTTCCAATTTTCCCATTTCATGTCCGGTTCCCCCGGTTTCAGTAGAAAGGGGACTGGGTTAGTGAGGGAGAAGGTTTGGGCACACATGGCGGCTTGCCTTTTGTTGGTGCTTCGTCCGTCCTGTGCAGTGGGGCTACCTGGCGCGTTTTGGTCTTGCGAGCCCGCTGCCTCTTTCTGGGCCCAGAGGTATTCACCCACGCCGCCTTGACCCTGGTGCGCCAGGGTTGGGCGTCCAACGATCGCTCTGAGTGTCTTTAACCTCTGGATTGTGGGGTGCCTGGCCTAGATGCTACTGGGCTCCCACGCTGCTGAGGCATGCCTGTGGGGCTTCCTTGGTTAGTGCGTGGCAGGTTGGGGTGGTCCTTAATTGGCTCACTCTGCTCCCTTTGGGGTAGACTGGTCCGCGCTCCTCTTCAGTTCAGCGCCGTTGTTCCCCCTGCTGCGGGGTCGCTGTCGCACTCTCCGTGCAGCGTAGCATTCTTCTCTTGAGGTGGCTTGGAGTTTGTGTCCGGCTGATTAGCGTCTTTTGGGCCCCCTTCTGCACACTCTTGGCTTGGGGCTTAGCCATGCTCACTGTCTGCGGGGTAGCGCTTCGTGGGCGTCCTCTCAGATAGGAAGGGGCACTGCTGCACCACTGTTAAAGCCTCCACCGCCTGTCCTTAGTGGCTGTCCCCTCCTGCTCTGTGGGGGAGGGCTCACTGTGCTTTGTGCTATTTCCTCTGCTTTTGGTGCTTAAGCGGCTAGCACTCTTCCCTCTGCCGCCGCACTGGATTGCTTCTGCTGCGGGGGAGGGGTCCCGCTGTGCACTGTGCTTCATCCCCTCTGTGCCTTAGATGCTGAGGCAGGCTTGCGCACTTCCTGCTGCTGCCGCCGATGTGCGTCTGCTACGGGGGATGGGCACTGCGTACTCATGGCACCTCTGCTCCTGCTTGTACTTAGGGTGTGTTCGGCCGGACGTGCTGCACGTCGCTGGTACAGCGCAACTCTCCTGCCCTGTGACGAGTCTCCCCGCATCGGTGCGCCGGACTTCTACAGCTCCCCTGCCGCGCTCTCATTCGGCCCCCCACTGTAACGCCATGTGTGCTCGCAGCGTGGTGAGCCTGGCGATGGGCATGTCCTCCTGCCCTGCCTCGTCGCCAATTTGTAATGAGGCGATTGGGGTAATTAAGAGGCGGACACCCTGTAGGATTACAGTATTTATTCTCATTAATGAGAGCGCCGGGGTAAAGCTCCAGCTCGAACTACGGCTGGGCTACCAGGGCCAAAGATGGCCAACCCGCGCTCTTGGTGTACTCCGTCACGTGACGACGGAAACACTAGAGCGCAACACTACAACTAGTAGGGGCAGAAGAAACAAATGAGACTGACCATTCTATTAGTACTGGTAATATTGGGGGAAGCTCAGTAGTAAATGTATCTAAAAGACTGCTTATATCTAATGAAGACACTGTACTAAGATTGGGCTTAGCCTTTTGCCCTACGGCTGAATTGGATGGCACTATGTTATGTTGTGCTTTTCCTTATTGTTCTGTATTTTGCTTTAAGGCTCGTGTCAGAGCGAGCCATTCCTTAGAATGCCTTTGCCTCTTGTATGTTCGCATTCTGTGTTCAGCAGTTGAAGCCTGACTGATCTACTGTGCAGCTGTGCTTCCTGGCTCCACCTGTTTAATCCTTTATCTTGAATAAAACTTTGAGAAGAAACCTGCCTCCACCTCTACTTTACAATTGGCGACGATCGGGATAAGGACCCTACAATCTACAATTTCGTGAGGACTATTTTTTTTTCTCCTTCTTTTCTCTTCGCTACCTGCTCACGAAGGAACTAACAAGACGCATTTATTGGTTTTTCTCCGAACCGTCAACACTTCAGCGTCTACTAAAGAATTCCTGGTTCGTATTTTTTTTTCTTTTTCTATTCCTAAAACGAGGACTTACTTCTTGGCTTCAGTTGGTGGCGCATGCCGGCATCTTTCGATCGTGAGCTGGATTCCATGCACGATATCCCGACGCGCGACCACTGAGTGCCACACGTCAGTCACGCATTTCTGCTTGATCACGTGATGACGCAGTAGCGCAAGGTCACGTTGCGTGACCCTGCGTAGCGGCCATTTTGGATTGGTCGCGAAGTCTCTCGGTGTTCCTCGCTGCATTTAAAAAAAAAAAAAGAAAACGAACCAGCGCAGAGTCAGTCGCTTATCATCAGCATTTAGCGACGCTTCATTCAAGTAAGGAGAATTAGGACAAACAGGTGAGACTGTCGGGGCACTTACTTATACAATCCTTATTTTGTTACTATTATGTACTATTGAAAATAAGCCTTCTATTTACGTTTTCTTAATATATGGATTCTGGGGATCAATCCCAAAGTGTTTCTGAAGAAGAAGAAATGGCTCAACAAAGTTTTGTTATTAGTCCCCCACAACCTTTTTGGGCTACTGGATCACAGCCAGACATGAAGTGGGTGGAATGGAAAGAATATTTTAATAATTACATTTGCGCCATTGATGAGAATGCTAAAATGAAACCTGAGCAAAAGAAAAGGTTACTTCTACAATCTCTAGGACCCAAAGGGTTAAAAACTTATTCACGGATGCAGAAATTAATTGATGCTGATTTAAGTGAATTTGACAATGCCATCGCAGATATGGACAGATATTTCGCACCTAAAGTGTGTATAAGTGTAGTGAGGCACAAATTCTTCCAAAGGAAACAGAAGAAGGAAGAACTGGTTGAAGAATGGGTTGATGAACTTAAAAAACTTGCTATTGATTGTAAATTTGGGAACTTGCATGATGATCTTATTCGGGACCAACTAGTTATGCACAATGATAATTCTCCGATTCAAGATCGCCTTTGGGTAAATGGCGATGCTCCTCTTGACGACGTACTTGCCATAATGAGGCAATCGGAAATGTCAGGGAGATGTGCCACTGTAGTAAAAGATACTGTTAAGGATTCGGACAAAGCATCATCTGCTGTTTTCAAAATTCAAGGAACACCTAAATATCAGAATAAGCAAGTTCCAAACAAGAACTTCGGTCAGCCCGTCAGGAATCAAGGAATGGACAACAAGATGGAAGATAGAAGGTGTTACCGTTGTGGCAGCAAAGAACATATGGCTTACTACAAGTCATGCCCTGCCCTACGGAAAAAGTGTAGTGTTTGTGGTCTTATAGGCCATTTTAGCAAAATGTGCCGCAGGCGTACTAATGTCAAGTGTATCTGGAATGAGGATGCGTGTGCTAATGAAAGTAGTGAAGATGAGGATGTTTGTGTGAAGAATGTGAGGGGCAATTACATGTTGAACATTACTGATAAAGCTATGGAGGGCAAACCTATCTGCGAGGTTTCTTTAGGCGGCGTTAAAGTTAATGTATATGCAGATTCTGGATCTCCATATACAATTGTCAACGAAGAAGTATGGAAAAAATTTTTACACAGAAAATAGGTGACAAGTTAAATGCCTCAGACGTTAATCCTGTGAGTTACACAGGTGAAAGAATTGGCCTATTGGGTTTCAGATGGCTCACCTTCATCTTTAAAGGTAGGATGGCCAGAGGCAAGTTATACATATCCAAAAAGGGACCTTCTGTTCTGGGGTGGTTTGACCAGAAGAATCTTCACATCATCTTAGACCCTAATAGCAAGGAGAAGGTGCTAGTCTTAGATGAGTGCAGCAAGTTAGAAGATATATTGAAAAGTAAGTTCACCAGTGTGGTAAGTGGACAATTAGGCAAGCTTAAAGGTTTTGAGCATAGAATCATGCTCAAAGGAAACGCACAACCCAAAGTGCATAAGTTTAGGCCTATTCCTCTGTTGATAAGAGATGAAGTCAAAAAAGAAATTCAGGGTCTATTAGCTAAGGGCGTTATCGAAGAGGTAGACTCTTCGGAGTGGATTAGTCCAGTGGTCGTAGCAAGGAAGTCCAACGGAAAAATCCGTTTGTGTATAGATTTACGCCATCTTAACCAAAACATTGTAATTGAACGGTTTCCCTTGCCCAAAATTAATGAGATGGTTTCTTCCTTGAGGGGTGCGACTTGGTTTTCCACAATAGACCTTTCTGCTGCCTATCACCAGGTAGTCTTAGAACCTGAGTCAAGGCATCTAACAGCCTTCATCACACCATTTGGTTGTTTTCAATTTATAAGGATGCCCTTCGGCCTTGCATCAGCCGCAGCTGTGTTTCAACGTTTAATGCACAAATTGTTTGGGGATATGGATGGAATTTGTTTTTTTCAGGACGATGTTCTGGTTGCAGGTACTGACAAGGAAGATCATGACGCAAAGCTATGGAAAGTTTTTGACACACTTAATTCTGCTGGTCTAACTGTCGAATTATCGAAATGCAGATTTGGTGAAAGAAGTGTCTCATACCTTGGTCATATAATTAGTGAGGAAGGTGTCAGGCCAAAGGCTTCACTAATAGAGAGCATCGTTGCCTCGCCTGCACCTGAATCTAAAGAGGAAATCAAATCCTTCTTGGGAATGGCAGAGTATTGTGCCAAGTTCATCAAGGATTTTGCTTCAAAGGTATATAACGTCAGGTCCTTGTTAAAGAAAAATGTGAAATTTGAATGGAGTAAAGAATGTCAGAAAGAGTTTACTGAAATTAAGTGGGAATTGCAAAAGGTGAGCGCCTTGTCTAGTTTTGACCCCAATTTGGATTGTCTTTTGACAACCGATGCAAGTGACAAAGGCTTGGGCGCGGTCTTGTCACAAGTTGGAGAGAATGGTAAAGAAAGAATCATCTTATTTGCATCTAGGGCTTTGTCACCAGCAGAAAGCAGATATCCCATTATAGAGAGAGAAGCCTTGGCTTGCGCATGGGCTTTAGAGCATTTTCGTGCATTTGTTTGGGGAAAAATGGTTAACATCAGGACTGATCATAAACCGTTAGTCCACATTTTATCCTCTGATGGCACTGCAACTGCTTCTGCTAGGTTGGCAAGAATCTCTATGCGTATGAAAGAATACATATACAATATCACCTATGTACCTGGGAAGGACAATGTTGTTGCTGATTGTCTGTCAAGGCTCCCTTCCCCACTGGAAGAATGTGTTGATGATCCTTGGGGGAACTTTAGCGTAGCATTTATACATGATTCCGGATTTCCAGCCATCAGCAGGGAGGATTGGTTAAGAGAACATAATGCAGATAAGCATTTAGTAGAAGTTTCAAAATTTATTTCTCAAGGTTGGCCAAAAGAAAGATTTTTGTCTAGCGCTGTCAAGCCATTTTGGGAGGTACGATCTGAGTTGTTATTTGAGAAAGAAGTTTTATTGAGAGGGGACAGGATTGTTCCGCCTTCTGGGTTAAGGAAAAAGATCCTACAGTTGTGCCATGAGGGGCATTTTGGTATAGTAAGGACTAAGTTATCAGTTAAAAGTTTGTTCTCGTGGCCAAAAGTCGACAGTGAAGTAGAGACTTTTGTCAGAGGTTGCTCTGTTTGCAGTTCCGCAGACAAAACTTTAAGGACTTTGAGGCCAGCGATGAGTGATGGACTCATTCCTAGCATGCCTTGGGAAACCATCGCTTGGGACATATTCGGTCCAGTAGGGGACCCGAAAGAATATGGATTGGTTGCCATTGATCTTTTCACCAAGTGGCCTGTAGTTAAATTTGTGGATAAAGTGGATACTGAGGCTGTGTTAAAATTTTTAGACAACATTTTTATAGTTGAAGGGTTACCTGTCAATGTTTTAACGGACAATGGAGTACAACTTCTGTCCAAAGCTGCTAAAGATTATTTTGGGAAGTGCGGCATTACACACAAAACGACCTCATTGTACAATCCTAGCGGGAATGGAACAGTGGAACGTTTCAATAGAGTGATTAAAGGTATTTTGCAAGCAGCTAATTACAAAGGGTTGGATTGGAAATTAGAAATACAAAAAGCTGTGTGGTCGTACAAAGTGACTTTGAATAATTGTACGGGGGTTTCCCCTTTCGTGATGATGAGAGGTAGACTACCCAGGTGCAAGTTTAACCCTAGCTGGTTATTCAAAGACAATGTTTGTAGCATCCTGCTACAATAAATACAAACACTTACTGCTGTATAACTTGGAGCTTTATTCTGTACATCTTGCTCATACTCTGTCCCTACTCTAACTGACCCTTTCCTGTGTCTGCTCCTCCTCTTCCTCTGGCCCCCTAGCTCCGCCCACTCCCAACTACTAGTGTGCTGACTTCACAACATCTCCCCCCTTTGTAACAAAACAAACAAAACATACTGACTTCTCAGTCCATCTCTACGATCAGTCTCTTGGGTGGACGTATGTCGCAATGAGGTCGTGGCGACCTGACTCTCGGACTATTAGTACTCAGTGTCTCAATGATCGGAGCGGTGCTTTCACGATCATCAGGATGCAGTTCATCCGAACTGAGAGTGTCCATTTCACTCATCAGGGTTCTGGAGGTGCCCCGTGACAGTTCCTTAAAGTGTGAGATGTTTCTCGTGACTAGCCGCTGCTCGGACTCCACAGTCAACATGGTTCCTTTCCCCTTCGTGATCACCCCTGGTTCGTCCTTGAATAGACAAGTTCTGCTGCTGAAGTCTGGACAGATGGAGCCTTCAGTGTCTGAGGTGCCTATGGAGAGCTCAGTTTGATATCGGCAGTCTGTCGTCCTTTGTGACTCGTGCTCACGTGACGCTCGGCCTCTTTTCCAAGGGTATGTAATTCTAGTTCCCTTCCGAGTGTCTGCATGTATTTTTACTTCCTTTTGCCTTGTCAGGTTAAGAACAACACTGTCTTCCTGTTTCGAGTCTGGGATGCCAGCCGGTGGGGTATGAACTGGGGAGGTCATCTTGGTATGGCTTGGAGATTGATTGGCTGTCTCGGGTTGTCTCTCCCACTCCTGCTCGCGCCTAGAACAGGCAAACCTTGGAACCAGCTGGGTATTTGTGTGTTTCGTTCTTATCCGATGATGACTTGGCTCTCCTGGCGTGTCTGGCTTCCTTTGCAGATCGACTGGTTGGTCCCTCTTTATTTGGGTGCTAGTGGCCACGATATCTGTTTCCCTTTTATAGGACCAGGACCAGGACCTTCGAGTCAACCTTGCTGCCCCTACCCGGGGTGACGGTGTAGTATTTGTGTCGCGATGCACCTGTGATCGATGTGACAGGTTGTCAGGTGGAGTGATCAAGTGTGCATTGACATTGGTGTGAGACATGTCGCTCTTGACGGGAAGAGTGTCCCTTGGTTCGCTGATGTGTTCAGGTGCTTGGCGCCATGGCCGTTGTCGGGACCACGACTCTGTCGACTCAAAGGATCGGACCGAAATGCTATCTGAATCAGAGGGGTTCTCCGTCACTTCCCTTTGAGAATGTTCCTTTAAGAATGTTGCGCGTGGTCGTTGTCGGGACCACGACTCTGCCGACTCAGAGGATCGAACCGACGTGCTTTCTGAATCAGAGGGGTGCTCCGTCAGTTCCCTCTGTGAGTGTTCCTTTGAGAATGTCTTACCAGGTGGTCTTCGGAACCGGGTAGTCCGTGACGAGCTGCTTTCCACCTCGGAATTGTCTTTGAAAAGCTTCTCCGTGTGTCTTTGTTGGAACATCTTCAATGTTGTCTCATTTGGGAGATTGTTTGAAGATTCCGTGTTTGTTCCTTGTGCTTGATCCCAAGCTTTTGCCTCTTCGTCCTTCTCGCTTGAGGTTACCCACCTCCGCTCTGTTTGTTCGTTGTCGCGGGGCCCATGGATGCATGGATCTTTTCTTGCTTGTTGTTGTGAGGGACCAGTCCGTCTTGCGCGATTTGGCTCTTCTTCCCGATTGTTTGGTGCTCTAATATCTCTGATCTGTTGGTGATGTGTTCTCCTGCCAGCTGTTTCCTCAGACTCATCTTCACTCCTTGGCGATTGATGTTCTGGCGTCGATTTTCGGTGTTGGCCATTGCGGCCCCTTCTTCTATGGTTTGTCTTTCTCCCCCACTTATGCAGAATGCCATCTTGTCCAGGAGTGCAATCTGTCCCACCGGACGCTCCCTCCTCGTCAGAGTAGCGTGTGTCATACTTTAAATGACTCCTGGGAGTTGTTATTTGGATGATTGACTCTGAGTAATCTTTGGTTGATTCTGAGTGGTCGGACGCTGAGTAATCTGACTCTGAGTGCTCCTTCTCACCTTCCTTGTCACAGTGTCTCCCCCGTTGTCTTTTCGCTGGTCTGCCTTCTCTCTCTCTCCTTTTGTGTTTGTTGGATTTCTGGGTTCTCTCTTCCCAGGTATCTCGAAGTTTTGTACTCAGATGCACATCCCTCAATTTGTCTCTTGTTTGGACTTGCATTCCAATTTCGGCTTTCTTGATAATTTCCTTTAGCGACCAATGCCCTCTCAGTATTTTGTGCCTTGTTTCGGGGTTTTCACAGCCTTCAATTATTCGGAGCCGAACAGCATCCTCATTCGTAAACGTGTTGAAATGGCAGCCTTGTACCAGACTTTGCAACCGAGTGATGAAATGCGGCAATGGTTCGCCTGGTTCCTGCCGTGCTGTGTTGAAGACCATGCGATTATGATCCACCTCTGCCTGTGCATTGAGATGGGCACAGAGCTCCTCTTGGAGTCTATCATAGAAGTTTGCTTCTTCTTTGGAAAAAGTTCTAATTGGGCATCGACCCCCGGGACCCACCAGATGGAGGAGTAGCACCAGACATTTTCTTTCTCTTTGCTCACCGTTGGCTTTCCAGAAATTGTCCAATGCTTCCAGCCACCAGTGCCGTTTGAGGCCCTGGATCCAATCGTCAATCCGTGCCACTGGGGGCGATACTTCAAGGTGTGGATTGAAACATTGAGCTACGTCTCCTCCCGCCATGAGAGAAGAAGGTTCTGAACGGTCGTAGACGCGGGGCATTGTGCTGTCCACTTTTCTTCGGGTTTCAGTTGCTTCTGCTTGTGTTCTAGCTTGAGCTTGATTATTAGTTCTTCCTTCAGTGCACTCGTGTTTGGTCAACATTGCACCCTTGAATTTATCCATGGTTAGTGACAATGTTGGGTTTCACTTGCTGGTTGTATGTGTTCATCGGCTACTCCACGCTTGCATTGGCTTGTGCTCGTTCCGTTGTAATTATTTATGCGTTGTCTTTGCTTATGTTTGCTTGTCTCTTCTGTTGTTGTATGGACACGCGTTACTTCATTACATTCTCACTGCGCATTCGCTTGCGTTTCTCACTGTTCGTATTTCCACCTGTGCTGACCTTTGTTTTGTCAATGCTTGTTGGTTAAGTCACTCCTGTGGTTGCTCTTGCTTGGTAGTTGATTCACTCTCGTGTTAGCATGTGCTTATTCTGTTTGGTCGCCAAGACTTGTTCATTGTTGTCCACGCACCGTTATCCACGCTTATTTATTTTCCTTACCAACGCTTACTTCTTTGCATTTACCAGTGCTTGTTTATTTATCTTCGTCAGTGTTTGTTTGGTCATTGCCAATGCTTGTTTATTTGCATATACCAATGTTTGTTTATTTGCTCCTATCAATACTCGTTGGTTCTTCGCCCGTGCTTGGTTGGCCTTCGCCAACACTTGTTCAGCCTTCGCCACTGCTTGTTTGGTCTTCGCCAGCGCCTGTTTGGTCTTTGCCAATGCTTGTTTGGTTTTCGCCAATGCTTGTTTGGCCTTCACCAATGCCTGTTTTCTTCCTTTACCACGATTTGTCCAATGCTTGCTGATCTGCATGTATCAGTGCTTGCGTCTCTTTGCATGGATCAATGCGTGTTTCTTTGCATGTACCAATGCTTGTTTAATCTTCGCCAATACTTGTCTTTGCATGTACCAATGCTTATTTACTCTTCGCCAATACTTGTTTCCGTTTGTCCAATGCTTGTTGATTTGCATGTATCAATGTTTGTCTATTTGCATGTACCAATGCTCGTTTCTTTGCATGTACCAATGCTGGTATGCCCGTCGCCAGTGCTTGTTTATTTGCTCTTGCCAGTGCTTGTTTATCTCTGTTTGCCAGTGCTTGTTTATCTTTTCTCGTTCCTTTGCATGTACCAATGCTTGTATGCTCTTCGCCAGTGCTTGTTTATCTCCGTTTGCCAATGCTTGTTTATCTTTCCTTGCCTGACTTCAAAATGGCCGCTCGTTGAAAGCTAAGGGGTCTGTCCTGACGAGCGCCTGACTTAAAGATGCCCGCCGTCACTGCAGTCACACACGAGACTTTCTCCTGATTCATGCACTGCTAGCTCACTCTGGACTCACCGGCCGGCGTCCTCGGGGGCAGCGCACATCAGGGCTCACTTTTCTTCGACCACCACAGCTACCAGGTGAGGTTGGGGTGGGCTCCCGCCTTAATTTCCACGTTCCCGCTCTTCTTCTCCGCTGGCATGCCAAACCTCACGCATCGGGCGTGAGGTTTTCCGACCTCCGGGGCTCCGTTTTCAGCGCACTCAGCAGCGCTTGTCACCGGGCTCTCGGGGACAGCGTCCACGACGTCGGGGAATCCTGGGCTCGATCTGAGGTGCTAGACAGGGTCGGAGTGGGCTCCCGACTCCTGTTCTTTTGGGGTGCCAAGTTGCACGCATCCAGCGTGACGCGCGCTTCCAGCGCGAACGGTTTTCTTTTCCTGAGCGTTTCAGCGCTCAATCCAGTGGCTCCCTCTGGGCTCCCACAGTCACTGGGGGGAGCAGGGTCACCGGCTGCTGACCTCTTTCCTCCGGTGGCAGCACTACCAGGCAGCAGATTCTTTGCTTGATGCTGCAGGGGACAGGGCACTCCGATTGGGTTCTGCAGGCTATGATCATGCCTATCCCACCCTCGTCGCCAGTTGTAGCATCCTGCTACAATAAATACAAACACTTACTGCTGTATAACTTGGAGCTTTATTCTGTACATCTTGCTCCTACTCTGTCCCTACTCTAACTGACCCTTTCCTGTGTCTGCTCCTCCTCTTCCTCTGGCCCCCTAGCTCCGCCCACTCCCAACTACTAGTGTGCTGACTTCACAACAATGTTCAACAATGGTCACCTATAGAGGTTAGGAAAAATTTAGAATTGGTGCATGGCAGGAGTAAGACTTACTATGATCAACGTCATGGTGTTAAGGATGTCATCGTAAAAGCAGGAGATTGGGTTAGGATCAAAAAACCTTACAAAGTCTTGAAGGGTGAGAATAAATTTGATTCACCTAAACAAGTTCTTGAAGCTCTTAGAAACTCGGTCAGGTTAAGTGATGGTAAAGTTTGGGACCTGAAAGATGTAGCTTTGGATATTTGTCAGAACCATGATGTGAGCAAAATTGTGAGGAGCAAACCAACTGATTTTGATTGGGTTGAAGATTACTTTGAAGGTAGTGAGTTACAATCTCAACTTGCGCCTGGTGTTTCTCTTCCTCAATTAAGGGAGGGGGAAGTGGTGATTGGCTCTCCTGACTGTCAAATTAACTTGCATAAACCTTGCCGTGTTGAACATGAACCTTGTCTTGTTAACACCAATTACAAGTGTGGAAATGTGAGTTCCCTTCCCAGTGTAAGTTCCTCTTCTGTTAGTAGGGATACAGTTTCCGTACCCTCTTTACCTCCTGTAGAGGTTTCCAAAAGGACGAGAGTTTTGCCTAGTTGGCTAAAGGATTACGTTAGGTAGTTCTTCCTTTTCTCTTTGTTTTCTTTTCCTCTCCTTGTCTTCCTGCTCCCTTTCCCTTGGGGTTCCTTTGTTTTTTTCTATTTTGTGAGGGAGGGGGATGTGTTATGTTGTGCTTTTCCTTATTGTTCTGTATTTTGCTTTAAGGCTCGTGTTGGAGCGAGCCATTCCTAGAATGCCTTTGCCTCTTGTATGTTCGCATTCTGTGTTCAGCAGTTGAAGCCTGACTGATCTACTGTGCAGCTGTGCTTCCTGGCTCCACCTGTTTAATCCTTTATCTTGAATAAAACTTTGAGAAGAAACCTGCCTCCACCTCTACTTTACACACTAGCACTAAGATACATATATTCTTATTTGTAAGAAAAAATAAGTTACAGAAATTGTTTAAAGTGAATATTGATGCTAACTTCAAAAGACCACTGTATCGAGCTTTGAATTACAAGATGTCGATTTTATTCTTGCATTGTAAAATCTTGAGTGTAATGAGGATGGCTCATTAAGTATGGATGTGGGGCAGACCCTTGTGATATCGGGTTTTGAATCTGATACTGCTCAAAGTAGTGGCTTACAACTGAAGTCAAAATACAACCCCAACATAGCTCATGATGATATTGAGGCCTTCTACAGCGGTATGACCCATGAACTGATGAAGCTTCAGAAAGCGAATAACATATACATTTACGAAAACATCACCAAATCACAAAGGCAAGCATTACATGACTTGATGAATGATTAATTCATTATGATAAAGCCGTCAGATAAAGATGGGAATACCGTGGCGATAGATGTCATTAATTACAGAGCTGAAGCGTAACTCCAACTTAATGACACACACTGTTATTCACCCACATCGTAGTTAACTTATAAACAATCTATACTTACCTATAACACCATGTTATCTAAATGGCACCACAACGTTTGCTGGATTTTGATGACTTCAAATGTCTTAAAGTTCATCATCCCAGGATACCGTGCTTGTATCTTTTACCCAAAATCCATAAAAACTATACAAATCCTCCTGGCAGACCAATAGTTTCCTACAACAGGGCTTTTTGGAAAATAGGGCATTTTTCTGGATCTTTATATGTTCTTGGGATGCGATCTGTCACAACAGTACAGATTTTTTGCGCAGGATACAATATGTCACATGGGAAAACACCTTGACAATGATCAAATTGTTCTTTGTACACTTGTAAAATAGGGGTGGATACATGCATGTAATATTTTTACAGCCTTCCTTTCTCCCTTTTGTAACACACTGCTTTGCTCAAACAGATGAAGTCATAGTGTTTGGAGAGTAACATATTTATGTTAGAAGATACCTTTTATCAGCAATGCTCAGGAGAGTGAGGGGCACTTGCTTCACCTCCAGCTTCACAAATGTATTTCTTGGGTGGTGTGAGGAGCAGTTTGTCTGGGTTGAGAATCATGAAAAATATATCCAACATATACCATTTAGGAATAGGTATATTCACGATCTGTTCCTAATATGGGATGGGGATACCACTCTTGCCTTCAACTTTATTAATTTACTGGGGCAGAATGCTCTCAATCTCACTTTCATATCAAAATACCAATATTTACAGTGACTATCTCAACATTGGCAATGGAATAGAAAATCACAAAATAATCAAATTCCTATACAAAAACGAAATGTCTGGCAACAGTGTGCTGCATGCCAGGAGCTGCCATCTGTACTGTCCAAAAATAGTGTATCCGATATGGGGAGCTCATTAGGGCTTGCCGTAACTGCAGTAATAACAACTTTTCCAAAGAAGAACATAACATTGTAGAGAGACTTATTTCAAGGGAATACCCACAAATAATACTCATTCAAGCACTTATGAACATCAGTATCATAAAACAAGATTAAGGGCTAGATGTAGGTAAATCATTTTTACCGATTCTAAAATACCGAATTTTACCGATTCTGTATTTTAGAATTGGTAAATCTGATGTAGGTACATTTTCGGTATTTTTTACTGAATCGGTCAGATTCGGTATTACCGAATCGGTATTTACCGATTCTGTAATTGCCATTCATTCCTATGGGCCTGGAGGCCCAAAGGAATGAATATCAATTAACGAATCAGTAATTACCGATTCGGTAAATACCGAATAATTCAAGGGTGGCAGGGAGTCACTTTGACACCCTGTTGCACCCCTGATTAGGGCTTGTGTGCCATGTGACACACATACATGCGCTTAGGTGTACATGCACAGATTTGCATATACACAGGTATTCGTTATTTACCACCAACTAATAGTTGGTGGTAAATAACGAATCCTTAAAGCCCTGTGGTACTATTTACAGTGCCACCTACATCTTAAAATACAGATTCGGTAATCATACAGAATCAATATTTTTACCAAATCGGTAAATTTACCTATGAGGTAAAATTACCGATTCGGTAAAATTAGCGAATCTGTATTTCAAGATGCCCTACATCTCAGTATCCAAATACCGGTTGGTAACGGACGAAAATCGGTACTTTCGGCCGTTACCGACCAGTATTTGGATACCTACATCTGGCCCTAAGTGCTTTTTGGTGACGGGATTAATAAAAAAAAACACATCAAACAGAAAAAACATCCGAAAACTCAGGCAGTGGAGTTTTCAAGATATATAACCACCTTCAACAATAGATCTCATAAGGTGAGGGAGCTTATGAAGAGACATTGGAATCTGCTCATTGAAGAGCCAGATATAGGAAATGCTGGATGGTAACATCCAGCCAATACATACTGGAAGCCCAGATCCATTAGAGATAATATAGTCCCAGCTACTCTAAATCCACCAATATCCCCAAATAACTGGCTTGCTTCACTAGAGGCATTTCACAAATGTAGTTCGTGCAAGGAGTGCAAATCTAGTACCAACAGAGAACTAGATAAGTTATCCACTGGGAAAACTAAAAAGATCTCAAAACGTATCAGCTGTAAGCATGGGCGAATTTTGCGAATCTAGCGTTCGCGAATTTTGCGAATTTGCGAACTCACAATCCGCAAAATCCGCAAATTCTCGCGAATTTGCGGATTTTTTTTTTTGTGTTCGCAAGGATTTCTGCCAGTTCGCAAGGATTTCTGACAGTTCACGAGGGTTTTGTAACAGTTCGCAATCGCGAACTTACATGTCGGCTCGCAACGGTCACGATTATGTTGTTTCTATGTCTGGTTCATCATCATACGTTCCCAGCACCCTCTGTTTCACCCCTGCCACCCTCTGTTTTACCCATGCCACCCTCTGGTACATCATTGCCTTATGCCACCCTCTGGTTCATCATCACTGTAGATTATGGGGGGAAAAAGCAAGCACACCTGCCTGCTTCAACTGACATGAATTAATTTGGGGTTGATTTATTAATGTGTCACTGTTTTAAAATTCCAGTCTGGCACCTGCATCCTTATCTGTAATTTGCTTTCTGTTGCAGTGCAATTTTTTTTTCCAGGACCTTTGTGGCCTACTTGTAGCTATTCTATGAGCCTGCTGTGAGGGTCAGAGCAGGGTCATACAATTGTTGCAACTAGCAACTGAACTCTGGAGGGGCCCTTGTCAGGAAGCACCACAGGGAACGGTTACTAATGATGAGTTTGAACTTTTGAACCTGCTTTCACTTTTGCAAAACTCGTTTTTCTACAGAGCAGCATTACAGCAACTTTAATGCCCCACCAAGCTTATATGAGAAAGTTGATTTCTAATCTAAAAGTTATCCAAAGACAATCAAAAGGCCTCAAATCTAAAAAAAAGTGCAGGCAAAAGTCAACCTGAGGAATTATTCTGATAAAAATAATCATTTTCAGAAGGTCTATGCTACTTGCTAGTAGATTTCTTGTGCGGAATTGCAATTTTTGTAATTTCGCGAGTGCGAGATTGTTGCTGCCCGCCGCACCTACATGTTCGCAATTGCGAACTTACACCGCAAAGAAAAAAAATCCGCTGCGTGCGAATTTGCGGATTTTGCAAGAAATTCGCGAATCTCGCAGATTGCGAATTTACCAAAAATCCGCAAAATCCGCGAGCGTAACAGATTTTCTGCCCATGCTTAATCAGCTGTACATCTGATTATGTTGTGTATGTTTTGGAATGCAGTTGTGATCTCCACTATGTTGGCAGCACGGAACTGCCTGTTAAATAGAGAACTTTGGAGCATTTACTTGCCATAAAAAAACAATAACTCTAATTATCCCATGGGTAGGCATCTCCATCTTAAGCATAATGGGAATAACGCTTTATTGGAATACTTTGACATTGACAGATTTGTCAAAAATTTTAAAGGGGTCGATTGATAAAACAACTTAGACTACTCGAGTCCTGTTACATTATTCAACTCAATTCCAAATTCCAATATGGCCTAAATAGTGATGATGGGCTAGCCAACCATACTGCGGTATAACACCTGGACAGTTACGCCAGTTTCCCTCTTCTGCCTGATCAGTGTCTTGAGATGAGATTCTAGGTTGAACATATCATCACTGAATATTCTGGTTTCCCCAGACACTTAGTTTTAAGACATGACATTTCCTCTATGTGTATGGAGAAATTCCTTTTTAACCACATGCGTGCGGGGGTTATTTTTGCGCTACGCTGCTTTTTTCCAAAAGCCGCGTTACATGACGAGCTCAGCTCGTCATCAGCACACGACCACCGTGGCTGATGACGAGCTGAGCTCGTCATCCGCATCGAAGGGGTTAATCTTGGGATTAGTGATAGTATTTCCTCCCATTTTTCGCCTTGTTTTTTCTCCTCAGGTTGCTCTACATCACTCTTTTATTGTAACCCTTTACACCAGTTAATCATTACATAGGTCACTGTTTAAGACACTGGTTAAAAAGACCACAATAGTTTGTTCATGTGATGCTGTTCCTTCGAAACCCCGATTATGGGGACATTAGTTTCACTGTGTATACATCCTTGATCTGCACTGCCTTTAATTAGGTTGACGGTGGTACCCGATTTTAGGATTTATTCCCGGGTTTGGTGAATTTAGGCATAAACGTGGGAAATTGCTTTGCGCATGCATGAGCTAACACATAAATAATATAAGAAAAAGTTAAAGTAGTAATAACATTTTGGTTTGAAAGAAACGAGAAACATTGCACGACCAGGCCGCATGTGCATCAGTGATTTGCATGTTGCATTCTGCTTTGGAATAGTGCAAAGGTGGGTGGTGAATAGTGGAAAGTACAATATCATATAATTAACACATGTCTATATCCATTTGCTTTAGTGTGCTGGATGAAACTGCCATCTTCCATAAATTGGCTGAAGTGGGAGGTATGACTCGAGGGGTGAATGCGATCTGTCAGAGGCAAGACCGATGCGCTGTGCACAGTAGAAAAGATGCCTGAGTTGAAGGTCGAAGTGACGTTCGTCGTTCAAGAGACAGAATCGACGGTGGTACAAGAGTCTATTCCAGGGACGTTAACAATTTTTATGAATAAAAGTCTTTAAATGTATCTTATGAAAGAAAACGTGAGCACATGTTAAAACCCTAACTGTGAGGAAGGAAGATGAAAAATAAAGTGACTCAATTGTATGTGGAGCCCCCATCGTGTGACAGAGCCACCCCAATGCCCACAAATCATCTGTTTAGATTTTAGTAATGTTTCAATTTATGTGGGACGGACAAGATTTAAGGGTATAATTGGGGTGCCTTTAGGGGTGTGGTTTAGGCTTAGGCTGTACGTCGGTTTGCAGAGAGGCCTAGCTGTTCCTGACCTGTCCTGTTTATGCCTTTAAATCTTTGTTCCCTGATTCTATTTTGGGGTACCACCCACCATCACCTAGGCCGAGGGGGTGGTTTTCCACAGACCGTTAGGTTTGTATCTTGTCTCTGACTCATACATGCAAATTTATTTGCAAATGTATTTTGTTTCTGAAACTTTTCTCATCACCTATCCACTCCATTATAGATACATTTAACATATTATTTAGATGAAACTATTGTCTCTTCATCTATCCCCTCCGTTATATGTATTATGTTTCGCGTATATTTTTGCTGAAACTTTTGTCTCTTAATCTATCCACTTCATCATTCATAATGTCATTGCTTATGAGATTAGGTTGTATTCATTTGAAATTTGCTGATGTTTTCTCTCCCTCTGTGAGTTTCATTATTTGCACATGTGACTGTATGCAACGAGCATTACGTTAATGATTGAGATAAAGCTTCATAAACTTTACAGAGTGTCTGTGGTTATTTAGCTAACTTAAGGGTTAAGTTTGATAGCATAATCATTATCATCAACTATTCAACTAATTGGTCCATCGACCAAATAGAAGGAAAGTTGATTAATTAACTTAGTAGGCATACTAGTGACACTATACATGGTATACAGAAAAGAAAATTTTGAACGTGAATAAATTGACCCCAGCCCATCAGGGATTCTGGATGAATGTGTAATTGTATGAATTTAGTATTGATCCCTTATCCGGTATTGACCTTGCGCGGGATCAGTTTCGTCGAGTCTCTTGTGTCACTCACCAGTCGAACAGGAGGACCTGGAGTCAGGTACTTACCAGGCGTATTGACATGTGATTAGGCACTTGTCTTTAATCTTGAATTATTGATCAGCACTTTAGAAGTTGCAATAATATTAACTTACTGCTATTTGAGCTGCCCATTTAGGATAAAGTGATGTGGAGCACTTTCTCTTTATATTGGTGAGTGAAGAAATGTACAGACTAGAGAGTGTTCATATTATAACCCCTAACTGTGTATGTGTTTGATTATTATGTATTTGTTAATATGTGGTGTTATTTATCACATTTCTATTGGTGTTTCACTTGCACAATTCACAAGTTGTTATTATAGTCCCAGGCATCGGAGAATATTGTATACATTAATATAGGCAGCGTTCAGATCGTTGCATACAGCCGTAATATATTTAGAAGGTTTATGGTTTAACATGACAGTGAAGTGTTTCTTCTATGTTAATATACTACTGTGTATTATAGCACGGCGAGTCCTGCCGGAGTTGCATTGTACTTCTAATGTTATTACTATTAGTGATTTATATCTAGACTATGAATTCATCTTAGCACTGCTACTATTTTACGAACTATGGCTGTTATCAATTGTTCCCTGCGACATTAGGTGTTTTTTATGTCTATGATCAGGTATGCGGTTGATTTTTAACGTAATGCAAATTATTTTGTATGTTTTGTGCACTGTGTTGAATATAGTAATTTTTCAACTGATGCCGATTATAATCATGATTTGGAATGATTTTGTTATGGCAAAATGTTAACGTGCAATTGTTTAGTTCGGCATCAGCGATATTAGGAAAGCAGCTTTTAAGTATATTGTCTATGTTCATGAGCTCAAGTACTTATCCTTATTCTTGTGGGGCTTGTAATTTTAACTTGCCAAAGGCTACAGGAAAACCTAAAAGTGTTGTGTTCTATTGAACTAATACACTGGAGTGAGTTACATTGGTATGCTGCTTCTTTGCCCAATGAAAGGATTGGAGAATTTTGTGAAGAAATAAAATTGTGTGTATATATAAATATCCTATCCACGATAAAATAACAGCGCGCTCACGGTATGCTGGAAAACAGAGGTTTTATTATCCAATGTAACGCGTTTCGAGAACCAGTCTCTTGATCACACAATGGATTCAGTGAAAACAGTGCTATACATAGGTAATAGAAATGTGCATAGAGAGAGGACTTGTTAGGAGTGTTGTTCATCACACTTTCATGCATTTGTATGGCGGCCATTTAACAACACAGTATGCTTATTACGGTACATAGCAACTTTATCGTTTGTGCCCTATTTGAACCGCTTAGTGGCAATATTTCTGAGTACCCCATCATTGTCTCTGCATGATGCGTAAAGAGATACAACCATGAGTCAAAATACATTGTATTAATATTTTACATACAAAGTGAGTGTGACGGCATGAAAATACTCCGCAATACGCGCTGGCCTACACTGTATTAATATTTTGCATACATTGTTAGATGGCATTGAGATACACCCCATTTCGCCTGGCCTATACACCAAAGTGGTTGCCAAAGGCTTAGGGGTATTGCTCTACAGGCTCAAGTATACATGCGAAATTTCCCCCAGTGGCATCGTACGTCATCGAAGGGATTATCAGAGGGCTATTATCACCTAAGTGGACCTCAATACTAGCGCCAAGTGGCTTTAGGTGCCTCTGTGCTCATGGAGTGGTTTGTCCTAAGTTCATAGGCCGACATTCCCACACCTAACCGGATCTGCCTAATATGCACATTACCTTTATAATTACTTTTATAGTGAATTAAAGTGTACTACAATCGAAGTGAAAAAATTGTCCTTATCTAATCTTGCTACGTGATGTCCTTTGTGATGGTGAAGATAGGGTGGCTGGCACGTGACTTGCTCTTTATTCTCTACAGGGGCCTTTCCAACTCTCCTACAAGAAAAGATAAGACATAAGGTTAAGTGGTTAAAATGACAGTACAGATGTACCCTAATTATGATTACAATGCACATTAATACACACAATATAAATCGTCACAAACCATGGTACAAAAATGAGAATTCAGGTGGTATTCCTAATCCCTAATTTACTCTTCTACTAAGTGCATTACCATTTCTTCGTCTTGGTTATGCCCTCTGGGCTGCTTAGTCTCGAGATTCAGGATCCATTTGGATTCCTTTTTCCTGAGACTGAGTTCCCTATTACCTCCCCGGTTTCCTACATGTATCTGCTCTATAGCAAAGCATTTCAGCAGGCTACTGTTTGACAGATGGAACTGAGCAAAATGTCTTGCCACGGGGTATTGAGGGTTCTTGTTAGTTATTGCCCTGAGGTGTTCCAACACCCTCTTTTTTTGCTTGCAGGGTGGTGCTTCCCACATACCTTTTGTTGCAGGGACACTCCAGAACGTAGATGACATACGTGGTCCTGCATGTAAGGAATTGAGATATTCTGTGTTTTTATTTCTTATGGGGGATGCTAAAGTCCCTCACCATTGTGCTATATTTGCAGGCCTTAAAATGGCCACATGGAAAAAATCATTTCAGATTGTGGCTGTTACAGTCCGCGTGGCTAGTTATATCTCCACGGACCAAAATGTCTCTGAGGCTCCTGCTTTTTCGATATGTGACTCTAAGTCTTTCACTGATTAGGTGACCTATGACTGGGTCACTTTTAAGTATATTCCAGTTTTCATTTAGGATTTTCTGCACTTTTTGTGAGTCCCTGTTGAACGTCAGGATGACTCTAGTAGTATTTCCTACCTCTATGGTATCTTCCGATTGGGTCATGAGTGCCTTTTCATGTGTCATTTCTTTCATTTTTGACACTGCTCTATTCAGGACCCAGTCGGGGTAGCCCCTTTCCCTGAATCTCTGAAGAATGACTTCTTCTTCTTCTAGGTACCAGCCATTTTCACTACAGTTCCGTCTAGCTCTTAGCAGCTCCACATAGGGGATACTCCATTTAAGGGGTTCAGGGTGGCGGCTGAGAGCATGAAGGAGACTGTTTCCCGCTGTAACCTTCCTATGGAGCCGGGTCCGTAAGGTGTTTGCAGTAGCTACTACCTTTACATCAAGGAATTCGATTTCATCTCTAGCAATGTTGTGAGTAAGTGCAATGTTGTATTGATTTTGATTGAGGAGTTCAAAAAATTCGATAGCTTCAGCCTCACTCCCCCTCCACATTCAAAAGAAGTCATCAATGTTCCGTAACCATCTAACTACCTTTCTGAGGTGATTGGTATATCATTCCATATTTCTTCCTCCCATCTTCCCAGGAACAGATTCGCGAAGCTCGATGCGAAGCTCGTACCCATGGAAGTTCCAGTACTCTGTTTAAACAACTCCCCATTAAACATAAAGATGTTATTTTGTAGGCACATCCCCATCATTTCTATAAGCATATTTGTATGTTCTAGGTACATTATGTGTCTACACTCTAGATACTTGGTGCATGCTTCAATGCCATGTTTGTGTTCTATGATAGTGTAGAGTGAACATACATCCAACGTTAAAAACAAGTAACTGTCCTCCCACACAATTTCTTTAACTTTACACAAAAAGTCTTTGGTATCTTTGATGTGGGACGGAAGGCTGGTCACATATTCCTGAAGGAAGTGGTCTACATACTTTGATATGTTCTCAAAGACACTGCCTAAGTATAGAGGATACGATTGGCCTTCCCGGAGGGACCACAGGGTCTTTGTGTATTTTAGGCAGGAAGTATATTATGGGAAGTTTTGGATAGTCTTTTTTAAGAAACAGAAATTCTTCCTACGTGATTATACCTAGCTGTTGCCATTCTGCAAGTCTGGCCAATGTCTTTATTATACTTTCGTTGTATGTTTTCGTGTTACATGTGCTGTAAAATGCCTCATTATTGGGTTGTCTGTGTGCTTCATGCATGCACGTTTCCCTGTCCTGTAATACAACATTCCCTCCCTTGTCTGCAGGGCGGATTATCAAGTTGGTGTCTTTCGCAAAGGATGCAATTATTGTTTTTGTTTCATGGTGAGATTAAACTCTTTATACTTCCCCCTGGACTGCTGATGTTTGCATTCCAGGAGTGCTTTGGTAACTACCTCCTGAAAAGTATTAATATTGTCATGTGGAAGTATCAGATAAAAGACTGATTTTGGTCTGAACTGAGTATTGACAGATTTGTCCGTAGTACTGTCCCAGAGATCTGGGACGTTTCCTACTTTATCTTCATCATTATATTTAGTATTAAGGAACAGATCTTGCATTGTTCTCAATGTATTAGCGTCCCTATTTGTGAGATTAGGTTGACTGTTTAAGCTTTAGTTTCCAGGCCCTGAATCCTGTGACTATTTTTGAGTGTATGCCACTTTGTTCATTTCAGTTTTCTTCCAAATTTAAACATATCAATGCGGGTCTCTGTATAGTCAAACATTTCTGTTGGGCAAAAGGATAGGCCTAGGCAAAGAGTCTTCTTTGCTAGGAATGAGAGTTGGCGACTCGAGTGGTTGACAACAGTCTTATCCACCATATTGTCTTCAGTCATTGTTGGTTCCTTTTCTTGTAGCCACCACGTCTGGTTCCCATCGGCTCTGTTTCTCTTCCTTTTCATTGTTCTTTTTTCAGTCTTTTTCTTCTTTGTTTGCTGCACCCCTCCCTGTAGGAGCTGATTTATTTTCGATATATATATATATATATATATATATATATATATATATATATATATATATATATGTATATATGTATATGTATATATGTATATGTATATGTATATGTATATGTATATATATGTATATGTATATATATGTATATGTATATATATATGTATATGTATATATATATGTATATGTATATATGTATATGTATATGTATATATGTATATGTATATGTATATGTATATATATATGTATATATATATATATGTGTATATGTATATATATATATATGTATATATATATGTATATGTATGTGTATATGTATATATATATTCTCACACAACAGGAAAACCCTTTTGAAGAACCTTGCCACACGAAGAATGTTAATGCAGCTCACTTTCTTTGGCAAGCAGCCTGCCAGCAGGCACCATCGAAGAGCAGCAAAATAAAAGTTCCATCAAGCCAGACGCGTTTCAGGTGTAACCCTTTCTTCTGTGGCTTTTCATGCAAAAACGACTGCAAGTGCTGCTGGGCGTGCTCTTATGTTTCCACCACCTGTCCAAGTGGGCGTGGCCATTTGCATGGCCTTGTGGGTGATGTAGTGTGCCCCAAAATATTACCCAAGTGGGTGCTCTTGCCGCAGTTCCAATTGTCTGTAAGTAACACAAGCACATCTCCAAGGCGGGACCTGCCCTGCTTTGTGGCTGCACACCGGAGCTGTTTAGAATTGGTTTCCCCTGCAAAGTCGCCAATTCATCTTCGTTCCTTTTCGCTAGACACTGACATAGCGCCATAGCAGACCCGCTCACCGCGGTGGGCTGTTCTTCGCGACCAGGGAAGGCCGCCTTTAAATTCTCACACAACAGGAAAACCCTTTTGAAGAACCTTGCCACACGAAGAATGTTAATGCAGCTCACTTTATTTGGCAAGCAGCCTGCCAGCAGGCACCATCGAAGAGCAGCAAAATAAAAGTTCCATCAAGCCAGACGCGTTTCAGGTGTAACCCTTTCTTCTGTGGCTTTTCATGCAAAAACGACTGCAAGTGCTGCTGGGCGTGCTCTTATGTTTCCACCACCTGTCCAAGTGGGCGTGGCCATTTGCATGGCCTTGTGGGTGATGTAGTGTGCCCCAAAATATTACCCAAGTGGGTGCTCTTGCCGCAGTTCCAATTGTCTGTAAGTAACACAAGCACATCTCCAAGGCGGGACCTGCCCTGCTTTGTGGCTGCACACCGGAGCTGTTTAGAATTGGTTTCCCCTGCAAAGTCGCCAATTCATCTTCGTTCCTTTTCGCTAGACACTGACATAGCGCCATAGCAGACCCGCTCACCGCGGTGGGCTGTTCTTCGCGACCAGGGAAGGCCGCCTTTAAATTCTCACACAACAGGAAAACCCTTTTGAAGAACCTTGCCACACGAAGAATGTTAATGCAGCTCACTTTATTTGGCAAGCAGCCTGCCAGCAGGCACCATCGAAGAGCAGCAAAATAAAAGTTCCATCAAGCCAGACGCGTTTCAGGTGTAACCCTTTCTTCTGTGGCTTTTCATGCAAAAACGACTGCAAGTGCTGCTGGGCGTGCTCTTATGTTTCCACCACCTGTCCAAGTGGGCGTGGCCATTTGCATGGCCTTGTGGGTGATGTAGTGTGCCCCAAAATATTACCCAAGTGGGTGCTCTTGCCGCAGTTCCAATTGTCTGTAAGTAACACAAGCACATCTCCAAGGCGGGACCTGCCCTGCTTTGTGGCTGCACACCGGAGCTGTTTAGAATTGGTTTCCCCTGCAAAGTCGCCAATTCATCTTCGTTCCTTTTCGCTAGACACTGACATAGCGCCATAGCAGACCCGCTCACCGCGGTGGGCTGTTCTTCGCGACCAGGGAAGGCCGCCTTTAAATTCTCACACAACAGGAAAACCCTTTTGAAGAACCTTGCCACACGAAGAATGTTAATGCAGCTCACTTTATTTGGCAAGCAGCCTGCCAGCAGGCACCATCGAAGAGCAGCAAAATAAAAGTTCCATCAAGCCAGACGCGTTTCAGGTGTAACCCTTTCTTCTGTGGCTTTTCATGCAAAAACGACTGCAAGTGCTGCTGGGCGTGCTCTTATGTTTCCACCACCTGTCCAAGTGGGCGTGGCCATTTGCATGGCCTTGTGGGTGATGTAGTGTGCCCCACAATATTACCCAAGTGGGTGCTCTTGCCGCAGTTCCAATTGTCTGTAAGTAACACAAGCACATCTCCAAGGCGGGACCTGCCCTGCTTTGTGGCTGCACACCGGAGCTGTTTAGAATTGGTTTCCCCTGCAAAGTCGCTAATTCATCTTCGTTCCTTTTCGCTAGACACTGACATAGCGCCATAGCAGACCTGCTCACCGCGGTGGGCTGTTCTTCGCGACCAGGGAAGGCCGCCTTTAAATTCTCACACAACAGGAAAACCCTTTTGAAGAACCTTGCCACACGAAGAATGTTAATGCAGCTCACTTTATTTGGCAAGCAGCCTGCCAGCAGGCACCATCGAAGAGCAGCAAAATAAAAGTTCCATCAAGCCAGACGCGTTTCAGGTGTAACCCTTTCTTCTGTGGCTTTTCATGCAAAAACGACTGCAAGTGCTGCTGGGCGTGCTCTTATGTTTCCACCACCTGTCCAAGTGGGCGTGGCCATTTGCATGGCCTTGTGGGTGATGTAGTGTGCCCCAAAATATTACCCAAGTGGGTGCTCTTGCCGCAGTTCCAATTGTCTGTAAGTAACACAAGCACATCTCCAAGGCGGGACCTGCCCTGCTTTGTGGCTGCACACCGGAGCTGTTTAGAATTGGTTTCCCCTGCAAAGTCGCCAATTCATCTTCGTTCCTTTTCGCTAGACACTGACATAGCGCCATAGCAGACCCGCTCACCGCGGTGGGCTGTTCTTCGCGACCAGGGAAGGCCGCCTTTAAATTCTCACACAACAGGAAAACCCTTTTGAAGAACCTTGCCACACGAAGAATGTTAATGCAGCTCACTTTATTTGGCAAGCAGCCTGCCAGCAGGCACCATCGAAGAGCAGCAAAATAAAAGTTCCATCAAGCCAGACGCGTTTCAGGTGTAACCCTTTCTTCTGTGGCTTTTCATGCAAAAACGACTGCAAGTGCTGCTGGGCGTGCTCTTATGTTTCCACCACCTGTCCAAGTGGGCGTGGCCATTTGCATGGCCTTGTGGGTGATGTAGTGTGCCCCAAAATATTACCCAAGTGGGTGCTCTTGCCGCAGTTCCAATTGTCTGTAAGTAACACAAGCACATCTCCAAGGCGGGACCTGCCCTGCTTTGTGGCTGCACACCGGAGCTGTTTAGAATTGGTTTCCCCTGCAAAGTCGCCAATTCATCTTCGTTCCTTTTCGCTAGATACTGACATAGCGCCATAGCAGACCCGCTCACCGCGGTGGGCTGTTCTTCGCGACCAGGGAAGGCCGCCTTTAAATTCTCACACAACAGGAAAACCCTTTTGAAGAACCTTGCCACACGAAGAATGTTAATGCAGCTCACTTTATTTGGCAAGCAGCCTGCCAGCAGGCACCATCGAAGAGCAGCAAAATAAAAGTTCCATCAAGCCAGACGCGTTTCAGGTGTAACCCTTTCTTCTGTGGCTTTTCATGCAAAAACGACTGCAAGTGCTGCTGGGCGTGCTCTTATGTTTCCACCACCTGTCCAAGTGGGCGTGGCCATTTGCATGGCCTTGTGGGTGATGTAGTGTGCTCGCGAAGAGAAGCCCACCGCTGTGACGGGTCAGCTGCGGCACCACGTTGGATGCTGCAGCGTTTGTGAACGAAGGTGAGCTGGAGCCTTTGCAGGGAGGGAGCCAGCTCGCAAGCTACAATTTGGTGGTTTTAAAGCTCGGCAGGCACTATCTTGGACAATGCAAGATTCATGAGTTCATTGAGAGACTGCAAAAACAGCGAACCCACTGGGGTAATACAGGATTTGCACTACATCACCCACAAGGCCATGCGAATGACCACGCCCACAAGGACAGGTGCTGGAAATTATAAACTGTGCAGTTCGAAGCGCTTGCAGTCTCTTACAACCACATGCCACTGAAGAAAGGTCTTTACCTGAAACGCGTCTGGCATTTCAATTTTGAAAAGCTGTTCCTCGTGAGTTCCTGCTGGCAGGCAACCATAATAAAGAGAGCTGATCAACCTTCGTGTGGCACGTCTCTTCAAAGGGTTTCCTGTTTGTGTGTGTTATGTATATATATATGTATATATATATATGTGTATATGTATGTGTATATGTATATATATATGTATATGTATGTGTATATGTATATATATATGTATATGTATGTGTATATGTATATGTATATATATATGTATATGTATATGTATATGTATATGTATATATATGTATGTATATATATATATGTATATGTATATATGTATGTATATATATGTATGTGTATATATATGTATATAGATATGTATGTATGTGTATATATATATGTATATATATATGTATATGTATATATATATGTATGTATATATGTATGTATATATATGTATATGTATGTATATATGTATGTATATATATGTATATATATATGTATGTATATATGTATGTATATATGTATGTATATATATGTATATATGTATATATGTATGTATATATATATGTATGTATATATGTATGTATATATATGTATGTATATATATGTATGTATGTATATATATGTATGTATGTATATATGTATATATGTATGTATATATATATATATATATATATATATATATATATATATATTTAAAAAAATCAGAAATGATCATCCTACCGTCCCTAATATCTATTTCATCCCAAAGATCCACAAAAATGCCTCCAAGCCCCCAGGCAGGCCCATTATATCAGCCAGAGCAAGCTTACTAGAAAACGCTTCCAAATACATAGTCTTTTTTCTTCAAGATTGGGTGCAAGGTTTGCCGTCCTATATAAGGGATACCAGTGACTTCATATCCAAAATAAAGGGTTTCAACTGGGACAAACAATTTTATCTTTGAACTTTGGAGTGCCTTCCTTGTACACTTGTATTAACCATAAGGATGGGCTACGTGCAGTTGAATTTTATTTGAACAAGAACAAGGCAACTGGGCCCCAACACAATGCTATGTTATTAAGCATGATCAGCTTTTGTTTAAATAATAACATCTTGTTTAACAAACCTTTTATCAGCAAATGTGAGGTGTTGCAATGGGAGCCAGCTTCTCCCCCAGCTATGCCTGTTTATTCATGGGCTGGTGGGAGGAGCTGGTTCTCAGGGGCACACACCAAAGGTATTTAGATGATCATGTAAAACTGTACTTCAGATACATTGACGATCTATCCATTGTGTGGGATGGATCAAAAGAACAGGCCATGAATTTTGTCACAAAGATTAATGAAAACAATGTTAACTTTAGTTTTACATCAACCATAAGTAATCTAAAAATCAAGTTTTTAGACGTGGAAATCTATGTAAATACAAACAAATAGGAAACCAGGCTTTACAGAAAGGAAACTGCCGGGAATGCTGTGTTGCATTTCTCCAGTTTCCATCCCCGACATCTAGTATACAGTATCCCCTATGGGGAAATGTTACGCTTAAAAAGGATTTGTAGTATGTTATGTTATGTTAGTTACATTTTTAATGCGCACAGCTGCTCCAGCGAAGGAGCGTCCTGGCGCAGGGAAAGGTAGACACAACATAACACTAAATCCAGCAACAAAAAAGCAGAACACTTAAAACAGGGAACATTAAAACAAGAAGGTTTTCAGGGCCCTACGAAAGGATATTTAAATCATCCAAGAGGCGGTAACCAAGAAGATCTGGTTCAAGCCCAACAGCAAAGCAAGATGAGATTTTTGTCTAGAGGGTATCCTTTAACCCCTCCCCTGCTGATGACGGAACCGCTCCATCATCAGCCGCAGTGGCGCTGTGCTGATGACGGAGCGGTTCCGTCATGGCCCGCCCGATGCTCCTGCGCGGCGCGAATTCCGCGCCTGCGCTGAGTGTTCTATTGAATGGGTGGGGCCATGACGGAACCGCTTCGTCATAAGCACAGCGCAACCGACACTGGTGACGGAGCGGTTCCGTCACCAGCATGCGCCCGCCACATTTCCGCCCCGCCCCCTTAGCACTGCGGCGGAATAGCCGCCGCAGTGAAGGGGTTAAAGACCATACAAGACGCTATCAATAAAACTCAAAACTTGGCTGGAAATGAACTGTTAATTCCTAAAAAATCCAGAAAAGTGACTCAAACCAAAAATCCTAGCCCACGAGGAATTGAGACTTATCACTACCTATAGCGCTCAAGAGAAATCCATTAAAAAAATCATATATAGAAACTGGGCTCTAGTTAAAAATTATCCTGTAATAGGTCAAGAGCTCTCAATGAAACCCAACCTCACTTACAAAATGGCTCACTCCATGCACAACAACCTAGTTTCCAGCAGTCTTGAATCATCTAACACCATTAATTGTTTGACTGTTCCTAATGGATTAACTAAATGCAAGAGTTGCAAGGCATGTCAATACGACACGAATAAAAAAACGATTTCCCTGCATTTAGCGACCAGGAGGTGAAAATTAATAAACCTCTCCATTGCAAGACTGAATTTGCAATATACGTGCTTGAATGTACATTCCCCCTTAAATACATAGGTAGCACCAAACTACCAGTAAGCAAAAGAATCTTGTAACAGATCAGGGACATTAACAATTGCAACCCCACTTACCCTGTCAACAGGCACTTTCAAGAGGTCCATAACAACAACTTAAAAGACTTTTCATACTATGTGTTCGACACCATACCCAAAACCAAAAGAGGTGGCGACAGGGATTACCAACTGAGAAAACTTGAAACACGCTATATCTTTAATATGGATAGTAAGTTCCCAGGAGGGTTAAATAGCACTTGCTTATAAACTGGTTAGACCTGTCCCTAGACTCCGCGCGTTCCTTTTTCATGACAAAAATACCTATTAATTTTACGTTTCATTAATCTGCATAGTCTTATTAATGTCTTTACGTTGTCCCATATCTATTCTATTTATGTTTTCAACTGAAAAGCATTTATTGAAACTAATGGGATTTACATTTATGACGTAAGCAGAGGCTGCTAAACCACTTGAACCAGGTGACTGAGGCAGGTGATTAAAAGAAGTCTGCACGAGCAGCAGCGCTGTTACAAACTAATGCCACTGAAGAAAGGTGATTCCTGAAACGCGTCTGGCAGTGATTTAATGGATTCGTGTGCGTTCAGAATGGGCTTGCTGGCTAACCTTCATTAAACAAACGTGAGCTGAATTTTTCTTCATGTGGCCTCACCTTAATTGGGATCCTGTCTTTGTTGGATGAATAACGGCCGCGTCCCGGTCGTGAGGTGAAGCCCACTGGACTCAGCAGGTCTGTGTCTGCATTCACTAAATGCGGCAAAAAACGGAACGAAGAAGAAGCTGAAATCGAGGCAGGCTGGTGGAAGCTTCTGCTCCTAATGATGGTTACAAAGCGGGGCTGGTCCCCTGAATGACTTTTATATCCAAAATTGAGTTTTAATGTACAGTCAACAGCGCGTCCACTTGGATTGAACATTTGTGTACTACAATTACCAAGAGGCTTTGCAGCCACGCCCACTGAGGCAGGTGATTAAAAGAAGTCTGCACGAGCAGCAGCGCTGTTACAAACTAATGCCACTGAAGAAAGGTGATTCCTGAAACGCGTCTGGCAGTGATTTAATGGATTTGTGTGCGTTCAGAATGGGCTTGCTGGCTAACCTTCATTAAACAAACGTGAGCTGAATTTTTCTTTGTGTGGCCTCACCTTAATTGGGATCCTGTCTTTGATGGATGGATATATATATGTGAACAAGGGCTTTGTAAGCCCAAAACGCGTCTTGCCCTCTTGCCTACACCTTTCCTGCAATAAAAAGACCTGTGAATTTAGACTTGCGGTCCGTCTCCGGCTTGCCTCGCTCAGGAGTTTGCGCATATATATATATATATATATATATATATATATATATATATATATATATTTCCTCACAATGAAATATTCCAGCACTCCGTTAGTCATAAAGTTTTAGTTTATTCAGTGCAAATAATCAAGCCTACGCGTTTCGAACCTCCTGGTTCCTTTTCACGGCGGCATAAACAATTGTCCTACTTCACTTTCAACAACCAAATCCAAACAACAACTCATAGGAAGGAAACGGCAACGAACAGCCTACTGCACAGACGCAGCTTCCATCCTCGAAAATTGAAACAAAGCATTCCCTATGGAGAACTGCTAAGAATGCGAAGAAACTGTTCGGAGGAAACAGAAATGGAAAAGAACTTCGAAGAGACGACAGCAAGATTCACACAAAGAGGATACAAATACCAAGACATCAAAAAAGGAGAAGAAAAAGCCAGAAACAAAACAAGAGCTGAAACCCTACTGCCCTTGCAGAAAAAATCAAACAAACAGGATAAGGATAATGACAAAGAACCGCCAAGGATGGTCGTCACGTATAGCAAAGAGAGCTATAAGATACAGACAATACTAAAAAAATATTGGCATCTAATTCAGAAAGATCCTGATATAGGCAAAAACATAGGAGAGAGACCTCTAATAACCTACAGAAGAGCATTGAATCTTTCAGACCATTTGGTGCACAGCCATTTTGAAAACACCAAAAAAACGGACAATTGGCTGACAGACAAAAACAAAGGCTTTGCAAGATGTAAAACCTGTAAGGCTTGCAAAATAGGAAAGAATGTCAAGACCGTGATAGACCCAGCGGGCAAAACATTCACAGTACGGGAACACATAACCTGTGAAACCAGTTTTGTGATATATATGCTCCAGTGCTACTGTGGAAAAAGATACATAGGCAGCACAACATGCCTCCTCAAAAAGCGTATCCTAGAGCACATCCGTGCGATACAAAATGGGGACTTGACATATGCAATGGCCAAACATATAGTAACTCACACCAACAAGTCATGGCAAGATGTGCAATTCTTTGGTCTAGCAACGATTCCACAACATGAACGTGGCGGTAACAGAAAACTAAAACTACGCAGAATGGAATCAAAATTAATTATGCGGTTCAAGACCAAGATCCCCACAGGCCTGAACGGGGACGAGGAGCTTTATTTCCACTTGTAAAAACATTCTGACATTTCCTATATACAGCAAACGACCGAGCACTATTATGAACTTGTTCACTACTAAGAGACATTTCTATGCAAAGAAGGTGACAGTTCTATGAACTGTACCTCCTTTCCATCTATTTGATTATTTGTATACACCTTTTTGTTTGTTATCTGATGCTAGTTTAGTCTAATGGCAACCATTTAGTGGCAGTGGCAAGGGCACTCAGCCCTAGAAACAAAAGAATTTTGCACATGGGAATGTCAAAAAACCACCAATTATTCCCTGTAAATTGGAATATGTTTATCCACAACAGTTGCAGAATGTGAACACTGCCAGGTTGCCAAAATGTGCAAACTTTGGGACTCTAACTATAATTAAGGCACTCAGCCATAACTGTAATTCAAAAGCTGAATATGTATATGCTTTATTTTGTATTAACACTGAATCCAGTGTAAATTTCATTACAAATTGAAAATGTTAGTGGGAACTTTCCATAAACTAACTACATGTCCCACAATGCACTAAGTAACTACAATCACTTAAATATTGAAAGTGAAGTAGGACAATTGTTTATGCCGCCGTGAAAAGGAACCAGGAGGTTCGAAACGCGTAGGCTTGATTATTTGCACTGAATAAACTAAAACTTTATGTCTAACGGAGTTGCTGGAATATTTCATTGTGAGGAAATGCAAACACGGAGCCCTGTCCTGGCTCCGACTCCAGCACCGACCAGCTAAGCGCTCCCTCTGCGACAGGACAAGTAGTGTTGAATATATATATATATATATATATATATATATATATATATATATATATATATATACATATATATTAAGCTGTTCCATAGGAAAAGTGTTGTTTGTGTTGCTAATAACTTTGGCCTGTGTGACGAATCTCCATGAAACTTTTCAAAAAGGTGCTACTTTTTGATTTGTTTGTGCATGGTGGGTTTCGGGGTGATCTGTTAAGTGAGGGCCAAAAAAAAAGGGGGGCCCTAAAAGACCAAATCCCCATGTATTTTCCATAAGCTTCTTTAAGAAGGGCTACAGCAAAAAACCCTGGACGGAATTACACCGAATTTGGTGTAAATCTGTTCAGTAGTTTTTAAATTTTGTTTTTTATTGATTTCAAACTGCAAATAATCACAAAGCAATAATATGCATATATTTCAACCGTGTTACATCTTGTATCCATGGCATAGCAATGTATATTGAATCAGTCAAACAAGTCAGATGAATGTCTATTGTGCCTTGACATTTCCATTTCAACAGTTGGGGATATACATAAATCCCCTCTGTGTGAATTCCACCCGCCCCATTTTTTGTCCCATTTCTTAGGGCATCCTCTAGATTTATACACTGCCTTTTCCGCAATCATACATTTATCCAGTTCAGCTGCCCAAACCTTGGTCGCTGTCCCCCATTTCATTGCAATTGCTCTTTTCACCAGTGTGTACCCTAGCGTGGCTAATTGCTGTTCCACATCTGTGAGATCAGTAGCTTTTAAATATTAAGAAGCCCCAGCAATGGTGTGAGTGTTATCTGTTTCCCTATTGCATCCTGCATGTGTATCGTTGCCCCATCCGATATGTGGCGTAGGAGAGGACAGTTCCATATAGTGCGATAGAAGGTTGCCTCTTGATGGCATCAGCTTAGACATAGTGTGTCCTACCTAGCTCCTGTTTTTGCTAAGGTTACCCCCGTGAGATACGTTATCTGTAGGATTTTTAATTGGATTAGTCGAAAACTAAGAGTGACAGCCGCTTCCCTTGGGGACATCAGTGCTGTTTGCCAATCCTCATCCTCGATACATCCTATATCGGCTTGTGTTCAGTAGTTTTTAGGAAATTGAGGTTAGAAAATAATTGTATATCTGGACAGTTGGTGTCCAGATATGCTCTGATTGGCCCCTTTAAAAGGGTCTAGGCAACACTGATTAGTTGTTTTGAACCTGAACAATATGTTTTGCAGCCATTACAAGACTCAGGGACTTGGTCCCTGTGTCCAGTAAATGAATAAAAAAAGAATATGTCAGGGGGAAGAGTGGGCACATCCAGACCCCCAAAGGGCATGTAGGGGGGGGGGGGTGTTCCAAATGGAACCCACATTTTACTGGCTGGCCACACCATGGATAAAATGTTATGGCAGCTGTTACAGGACTATGGGACATGGATAGCTGCTACGTTTTCAGATTGCTTATGTGTTTCAGTGTCTCCAGGAGTGACAGTTGAATGCCAAATGTGTGACATTTTGAGTGACATTTTATCACGAGTAAAATGAAGCAATGAAGGCCATGTAAAGGGATACATTTCGGAAATTAGTCCTTTATAAGCATTAAGAAGATCTAAAAATGCTTCAAACCTTTCCCTAACATGGAAGGTCAATTTAATATACTGTCCCTGGGTAATGCAATTTTAAAATACACAAGTCATTAAACACACGCGGAGAGACAGACGCGCGTCATTATGTAAAAAGATGAATTTCTCAAAGATTACTTTAACTTGCATGTATCCGTCATTTTAAGATGTGTGCTGTGTTTTAAATTGTGAGTTACCTAAAGAAGTAGTACCCAATCACCCCTCCCCACCAACCCACTCTGACACTCCCTCCAATGCAACGCTAATGAGATTGTTGAGTCTAGGCTCACCTGTCCTACCCTGAAGTGGTTGCCAGGCTGAGCCAGCAGACAGCGTCTTTGAATCTGCGGGTGTGCTGAGAACCCCCGGGCAGCAGATGTCACACTGGTTTGCTGATTGCATGCAGTCAAGCCTCTTGGCCTTGGAGCATGGTGCCTATGAGGAGGGTTTCACTGTCACTTGTTCTGACTGCTGTGAGGGCAGCTGCCCTGGCACTGTTGTGTTGCTGGCAGTCTCTCTTTATCTCGGGATAGTTGACGCAACGGGTGTGCAGGTTGGCAGGCACATTAGAATGTGTGCCACTACAGCGGGTGCATCATGACACCAGAAACCAAAGGCATACCCACTGGGAGTGTCAGGGGCAGAGGCATGAGAGAGTAGCTGGGAAGAAGGGTGGAGCGAAGATTGGCAATGTCTCCCCATCTTATCTGGCCTGAGCTAAATATGTACAGTGAGTGGCAAGAGAGAGGGGACCTAGTGGCAGTACCTGAAGGCGGCAAAACATCCTGTGCTGCACCTGCCAGCATAACCATCACACATATCAGTCTGAGAAGGTCATGCAGCACCACCTTCTCTAGCCCGGAGTGGCAACATCAGAAATGAACAAAGTGATGTCTCCTGGGCCAATCGCTGCGGTTGCATTGACATAAAACAAAAGGCGCTATATTGTTCGACCTAAGGTTGTCCTGCCAAGCTGTGATGTTTTCTCACACTGGACGTTGACTGGTCTAGTGAGGCTAGGCCTGGTGGGAATTAATTTATCAAGTAAAATGCTGTGAAAAAAATATATCACAGCATTAACAGCGTTGACACAGCCCATAGCTTAACACTGTCAATCCAACAGTGTGAGCTCCTAATTGCTGACATGGGCAGCCAGCAGGGCAGTATTATGGCAGTGAGAGGGTGCTTTTGTTATTTTATGCTGCACTTTGAAGGTCCTCTGGGAGCTATAATATGCGTGACTAATGCATTTTGGTGCAGTGATGCAGACACAAGCACTAAAATGCTTTCATCTAACAACTGATGTGTGGTACTTGGCAAGGCTGGACATGGACCCCACTGAAATGCATTGTAGTGAATAGCAGGTTTTGAGGGTCATACAAAGAAGCATGTATAAAGGGTGATAACAGATTTTAGATACAATATAAATCATTTGAGGGTGGTACTATACTCATTTTATGAATTGTGGGGTGTTCCAATGTGATTTTGGTGATTTTACCCTGTGAAAAATGGTACCCTTTGGCTGGAATCTCATGAAACATGTTAGAGAGAAAACTGTTTTCTCATGATTTTCTCATAGAGGCTATGGAAAGTGCTCCAGGAGCTAAAATGAGGCAATATTTTCTGTAAATTCACGCTATCTTTCTCAGTCATATGAGAATACGTTCTGACATTCTCAGTAAAACAAGTACTTCCAACACGAGCAGGCTGTCAGTTGATTCCCCTGTGTTCTACTGCAGTCTCCCAGAGTGTTCTAAATAACTACTCGGAATACTCTAGAATACAACTTGAGCGCAAACAGGCTTACTTATGACAAAAGTGTTGCACACCTGAAGTCATCTTGATTGAATCAAACTGGTAAAACCTAAACTATTTCATTTAGAAAGGAGCAAAAGGAGAGAGTTCATTTTGTCATAGAAATTATGGCTAGTGCTATAAAAAGCAAGACACATTGTAAATGAATTCTCAAATATCGTGCTCTTCTATTTCATTAAAACATTCTGACATGCAGACTGGAACATGCACTTTCAACACCAGCAGCAGACTGCCAGTTAACTCCCTGGTGATCAGCAGCTTCACCACATTGTTCTAATGAGCAACTAGTGTTAACATTCTGAATTCATGCCAAAAGTGTGGCACATCTAAACGCCATCTACATGGAATCAAAGTGCGAAACTGAAAGTGTTTTCTACTCAGACTACTGCAGTAAATGAGGAAATTAGGGATCTTCACAACAAAAAAGTCTACCATTCATGCCCCAGGACCAGTGACTCCTTAACTACACTCAACCCATTACATGGCGAACCTGCACTCCAAGTCAATTTACTATCCAGGGAAGTCCACAATCACACATTTATCTTGCATGCCAGTGATTGTGAACCGTCTGCTAAGAGGGAGCAACAGCCTAAGTGTGTTGGTAACTCTAAACGTCGTGTTCAGAGGACCCCAGGCAACAACTCTATAGTTGTTACCCGGCATCCTGGTCAGTCTCAACCGTTTGCAATTGGAGCAATGACCATTGACTGGGAACAGATTTTGATTAATGTTAGATCTATCGTTGCTATTTCTGTGACCCTCTTAGTGGACAGATTGCAAAGTCTGGAAAACGCTGTTCTGGAGTTAACTGGGGGCACATGCAGGCGAAAAGCCCCTACCCAATTCTGGCCATATAGATCCCCCTAGTTCAGTCAGGGTTATTGCCCCAATGAGTCCCATTGCTAACGTTTCTAGAGTGGTTACACCTTTACCTCAAGTAGACGCAGATTTTGTGGCTGCGCAGAATCCTGGCTCATTAGTTGGTGGTGACTCAGGGCCCCCGAGAGGGAGTGGTATACATGAGGGGCCGATTGGCTCTCCTGACTAGGATATTGGTGCTTATGCCTAGCCTGACAGTTTTAACCAGTCATGTTTTCATCTCACTCCAGAATGCTGTCTGTATATGCCATCATGACAGGTGTACCGTCCTTGCCTCCATATAAAGTGAAATCTACCCTTGTGCTCAAGAACAAGGTGTGCCATTGGCTGACCCATAATTCGAATTTTAACATCAGGGAATACAATTACATATTTGTGAGGCTGGGTTGGTCCTTCCAACAAGCACCTCAGGAGGGAGTGTATAGTAATCAACTTTAGGCACCCGAGCTTAGCTGGTCATCTGTTCTTAAGTAATGCTTGGAAGCGTTCCTTGAACGCTGGCATCAATATCCTACCGTTAGGTTTTTTCTAAAAACACTTGCAAACTAGGATGTCAATAGGGTACCAGAGACCTCCATTAACTGTTTGTGAGTCTGTTCGCTCAGCTGTTCCTACTTCAAACAGATTCCTCACCTTGTAAAACCTAGAGTGTATAGACTGACGCTTAGAGGACCATACAGTGCCTAAAGATATGGATAAGATGCCCATGGGGAGCCCTTCCACTAGAGACCTAGGGGCAGATTTACAAGCCCCTTATGACACTTTTACGCTGCTGTTGCATCACTTCTGTGATGCAGCAGCGGTGCAAACAATGCGCCACTATGCAACATATTTACAACGTGACGTATCTAGTGAGATGCGTCACGTTGTAAAGCCCTTCGCTACATTATACCTGCGTCAGGTATAAGGTATCCAGGGTGGGCATTCCATCGCAAGGAAGCCCCGTAAAAGTGATGCAGTGAAATCTACAAGATTTCACTGTCACTTTTATGTCCCCGCTGCGCCAAATCCTTACGCCTGCTTGAGGCAGGCGTAAGGAGTGACGCAGCAGGTTAGGTATAGGGCACCCCTGAGCAGTGCTGGAGTTGCATTGGGCTTGCAACACGACTCCAGCACTGCGTCACCCTTACTCCAACAGATGCGTCACACATCTGTCTATCCTTGCATCTATGGTGGCGCAGGGTTTGTTTTTGAGTCACACAAAATAACTGGTGCAATCCTGCTGATATGCAGGGATGCGCTAGTTATTGTAAATCTGCCACCTGGTGTTTGAACAAGGCTCAGTCTTAAGGCTTGTTTGCGGGAACATGGCTGGTATTAGAACCAAAAGGCAGGACCCAATCTGGTTTGATTTTATTACTCAATCTGATATAGTTATGCTGTAAGAACTTGGGCTCTTGGAGACACATGGGATGGCTATGAGAGCTTTACTATTCCAGCCATTACCTCATTTGGGCAGCGAGCATGGGGTGGCCTCGCTGTTATGATCTGTATCTCCAATCCCACTCTCCTAGTCTGACCATTATGCTATTCCATTCCATCTGCAAGTTGTAGGATCTCACCCAAATTTTAATATTAGGAACAGGGTGGAGATAAAGAGAAACTTTAGGCTCATTAACAGGAGGACTTAGCAATTATGGTTGCCTCCTTCACGCGGATGTCAAATAAATTTACAACGACTTTTCTAATTGGCTTTCGGCAGCCTTGGATTCTCTTGTCTCCCCTTAAAGAGCACTATGTGGCTAGAAAACGGCCTTCGGCACCTTGGTCCGCGTAAAGGCAATAGCGCCGGGATCGAAAGAGATCTACACAAATTCAGAATGAGAGAATACAAGTTAGCTATTAATGAGGAAAAGGTATCGTGTTATTCTAGGATGACGGAATCCCTAAAGTCCCAGAGGGAACTATTCAATGTGATTAATTCCCTCCTAGCCACCACGGCCATTGCTAACACTGACATTTCCCAGGATCTTTGTGACAAAATGGCAAACTTTTTTCATGCCAAAATCAAGGATATATATTCCTCCCTGGAGAATCTCAATGCAGGGGGATATAGGTAGATCTCCCTTTGTATCCTCTGGTTGCGGATCATTTGGTAGCTCCTTTGAAGGAAGGCCACTTGTGCTCCTTCCTTCCCATACTTCAAGAGAAAACTGAGCGGCTGTTAAGTGGAATCAGCTCTGGTTCCCCACTGGAGCCTTGTCCCTTGAAAATCTTGCAACTAGGAATGGAGGCTATTGCTCCACCTTTGACCACCATCCCTAATGCTGTTATTACATCGGCCAGTATCCTGTCGCGTGGAAAACTGCGGTGGTTAAACCTCTTTTAAAGAAGCCCTCTTTGCTGCAGAGTGAAAGTACTACCGGCCCATCTCCCTGCTAGCAGTCCCAGCATAAATTTTGGAGAAGGATTTGAACCTCCATTTTAGTTCTTATTTGGAGGATCATCATCTGCTCGATGGCTCGCAGCATGGGTTCAGAAGTGAGCACAGTACCAAGATGGCGTTAACCATTGTACTCAACAACATCCGAAATCAGGTTGACGCCGGTCACTCCACCTTACTGATACTTCTGGACCTTTCGGCTCCCAATCAGTTCTGTGGAGTTCCCCATGGATCCTCATGGAGTCCTACCCTTTTTAATATTTATGTAGCTCCACCTTGCCAGGGTTGTAAGATCGTTCGGGTTAGAAGCAAATTATGATCACTATTACTGAGTGTTGAAGCATCAACGGCAAGGCAGTGGCTTCAAGGATGGTAGAGAACTATCTAAGACTCAATGGAGATAAAACTGAGGTTTTCATTTTTGGAGACAAACAGGAGATTTGGTCAGCGGCCTGGTGGCCCAACACGCTTTGATCTTGCCTCCGCCCTGGCGCCAAAAACCTAGGCATCATAGTTAACACCTCCCTTTCTCTGGGCCCTCAAATAAATAGAACAGTTTCCATCTGTTTTGGGATGATAAAGACCCTTAAAAAGATCTCTCAATTTCTCTCCTTCCCCTCGCAGAAACAGGCAGTTGTGGCACTTGTGTTGTCTAGATTAGAGTATTGTAACGCTCTTTATGTGGGCATGAATAAGGGGCTTGTGCATCGACTTCAACTAGTGCAGAACGCCGCTGCCAGACTGGTGATGGGCCTCCCCAAATACCACTCTGTTTTGGCAACCATCATGAAGTTACACTGGCTTCGCTGGGTCGGAGAATTGTATTTAAAGCCTGGTGGCCTTTCACAACTTGGGGCCAAAAGGCATTAAAAAACGATTTTGGAGATATGTCCCCGCTAAGCAGCTAAGGTCTTTCAGCAAGAACCTGGTGATAGTCCCCAGGTTTAGGAAATCCAGATGAGGGGGTAGGGCCTCTTCTCTGGATGCGGCTAAACTTTAGATTTCCCTTCCTCTTTCAATCACGGCTCTGGAAACTCATTTTCTGTTCCGTAAGGCCTTGAAGACCTGGCTCTTTACCATCTCAAATCTGTAAGCCTTTTACTTATGGGTATCTCTGTATCCTGATCCCTTTCCGCAGCACCTTGACGCCCCTGCGCTATGTTCCACTTTACAAAGCTTTTATTCATTAATTCATTAATTCCAAGCTCTTTAAGAATTTTCAGATTCTCCTCAATCATAATGTGATACAGATTTTGTAGATTATTTTACCCAATAAGTTAAAAGAAATTCAATTTTTTTTTTACAATTCTCTTCCCGATTTAGCCTATCAGATAGAGACACTCTTCCAGGTGCTGCGAGTCTTAAAATCTAGGTCCTTTTGCTTTTTTTTAAAAATGTCTATGTGATATTAGGTGGAGATTTTAACTATAAATTAGGTTCCAATTCAATAGTGTCTGCCCCTTTTTTGTTGAGTGATCTGTCAAAATGCACAAAACCATCTGAATACAGAGGTTTAGGGCTGTACAAGGCCCAATGTAATTCGGGCCTATCCAGTGTGGTGGATATTATTTCTGATTCTCATAACCAACCTCATAAGTTTGTTGGCTGTGGCCAAGGTTCGACCATTGATTATGTTTGTATCTCTAATAATTTAGAACAATTTGTTTACACCTTGGGTGGCGGAGGGGGTAAACTGAAAAATTGCCATGGTGACCATAATTACATTGAGCTCACCCTTAACTTACCTGACTGCTCCTGCTCCGTTGCTTCCCATGGTATAACTGGTATGTCCAAAAGGCTTCATGCTAAAATGGTAGAGATATCCATTTTCTCATTCTGATGTATTTACTTATTAGGTCGAATTTGAATCAGTTAGTTGATAGTCTCCTAATCACTGGCCCTTTATCTATTGATCTTTTAGATGCCTTCCAGATCTTCAATCAATCCACTAGTGACATTATTTAAGACCGCTCAGGTTCGAAGAGGGTGGGGTCTATAAATCGCGATATTTTGATAAAGGGTGCAGGATTACCAATCGTAGACTTCAAGCAGTCCTTAATGTTTGACCTAGAAATCAGTAAAGTATTGCAGCAGCAAGGCTAGTATACAAAGAGGCTATCAAGAATAGGAAACAAGTAATCAAGGAGGAAATATGGCAACATTTAGTTTGTACAAGTAGTGCTAGGGACACAAGGGGGGTTGGAAGACTGTAAATAGTAAACAGGCACCTGATGGGTTAGGCTCTAATATTAGCCAGGATAACTGGTTGATCCATTTTAAACAGACTTCCTCATTTGGACATAGTTCAATGGCAAATTCTGTAGATGAGACCCTACAGTTTCCCCTGTAGATTTTTTTTTTATCTTGACTAGGTCACCGCTGTATTATTGGCATGGCAAGCCTGTCAACCAAGGCTTCGGGGTCAGATGGAGTGGCCATCGACTTTACAAGACCAACGCCCAACTTTGGGCCCCCGTAATTACCAACGCTTTAAATGCTGCAGCATCTGTTAAAATCCCCACCGCATGGAAGACCGCAACTATTGTGCCTGTGTTTAAGAAATGCAACAGGCAGGACCTCCGTTGCTACAGACCAATATTGTTTTTTTCTTCCTTTTATTTATGCTACATTTTTACTGTATTCAGTCTTAAAGCAGATGTGTTTGTAAATCTAAATTCCACCTTTATGTATCTGTTCTGTGTTGCACTTTTATGATTGTTTTTTAATAATCGAATAAAAATATCAATGAAAATGACCAGGGGAGAAAAAAGAGTGCAAGTATAATCCATGACAGAATTGTGCAAAACACTTTCTTCTTATTGTTTTTTGCAGCTATATAGAGCGCAGACTTGACGCGAAGGTATTTGAGTGGTTTTCATGAGCATCAGATACATTCCACAAGGGCACATTCATTTTGGTTTTAGGCATGTGGAGATTAAGGGATTTGTCCAAAACCACAGAAAGTTGAGCCAACGGTAACACTTGAACCTGGTTCCTCAGTTGCCAAGTCAGCAGCTCTGGCTGTAACAGCACATTCTCTCCCTCAAGTGCAATACATATTCAAGTGATGAACTGGATAAAAAAAAACAAAGATAGCAAATCATTTTAAAGCGCTTTGTCGTTATTTGAAAACTCAGAAAATGTGTCCCCGTTGGACAAGTTGCTTACCTTCGGTAACGCCTTATTTGGTAGAGACATGACCTAGCTGCAGAATCCTTACCTTTGAACTCCTAGGCGTAAGACTGGAGCCCGAAGAGTTTTCGTAGCAGTACACCTGCGCGTCGATCGACTCCACATGAGGCCTTGTTAGTCGTCGCGGTGACGTGTACATCATCAATATAACCGACACTCCGGCACGCTGACGTCAGTGATTTTTCCACATCAGAAACGGGGAGAGATGAAGTGACTGACCATGGTGTGTTAAAAAAGACAGCTCTAGCCCTGAATGGGAACAACCCTGACACTAAAAACAAACCTGCAATGCGGGGAGGATGGGTAAGCAGGGAAGGAATCTACGGCTAGTTCATGTCTCTACTAGATAAGGCATTACCGAAGATAAGTAACTTGTTCATCTGATAGAGACTTCTAGCCGCAAATTCCTTACCTTCAAACCGATACCCAAGCAATACGTTCCCCGCAGTTGGGTTTGCGAAGGAGCTTTAAACCAGGAAATCCTGCAAGACAGAGAGGCCAAACAGGCACTTCCTATGAACCTGGAGGAGGCGGAACCTGGTGGAGGCGAACAGATCTAACTAAGGCTCCCCCTCCACCGCTGAAAGAGACCTTGTACCTCCGGATGGAGACGCCACTCGTGATCCACAGGGCACCGTCGGCTGAGCTTGTCTGCTCTGGCATTCAGAGAACCAGCAAGATGTTGAACCACCAGGAATATGCCCTGTTGTTCCAGCCAAGTCCAGAGATGCAGGACCTCTTGGCAAAGTCAACAACCACACACCGCCCGGTTTGTTGCAGTACCACATGGTGGTAGTGTTGTCCATGAACACCCGAACCAGCCTGGATGGAAAAGGCTTTCAGTGGCAATCGGATCGCCCAAAGCTCCAATAGGTTGATATGGAGCCTGGCTTACGCAAGAACCAGAGTCCTTTGATCTCTACCTCCTCCAAAAGGCTGCCCCATCACAGAAGTGACGCATCTGTCACTACTGTGAGATCTGGCTGGTAAAGGGAGAGGGGTCTGCCTCAGACTGAATAGCAGTTTGTCAGCCACCACTGCAGGTCATTCACAGTGCCCTCTGATATCTGAACCAGGTCAGTGATATTTCCCTGATACTGTGCCCATTCGAACTTCAGGTCCCACTGCAGAGCTCACATGTGCCATCTGGCATGGTCCACCAGCAGGATGCAGGAGGCCAGGAGTCGGTCTCTCCAAAATCCAGGATAGAGGCTGAAATATCCTAGACTCGCCGTTCTGGAGGATAAGCCTGAAACTGCACAGTTTCCAGAACCGCTCCGATGAAAGAGAGCATTCGAGAGGTAATCAGGTGTGACTTCAGAACGTTGATAGTGAACCCAAACGAATGCAGGAGGTTTGCCGTAGTCTGGAGGTGGAAGACAACTGCTTGGGACGATCCCACCTTCAACAACCAGTCGTCGTGATAGGGGAAGACTTGCACCCCAGATCTCCGCAGATGGGCTGCGACCACCACCATCACCTTGGTGAACACCCAAGGGGTACTGGTAAGGTTGAATAAGAGTACGGAAAACTGAAAGTGCTCATAGTCCACCGTAAACTGGAGGTAGTGACAGTGGGCAGGGAGGGCGGTGATATGAAAATAGACATCCTGCAAGTCCAGCGCTACCATCGGGTCTCCCGGGTTTAGGGCAAAAAGGACCTGAGCAAGGGTGGGCATTCTGAACTTCTCCCTTTTGAGGGAGTAGTTGAGGGCCCTAAGGTCGAGGATAGGACGGAGGCCTCCGTCCTTCTTTGGAAACAGAAAATAGAAGAAGTAATAACATCAGCCTATTCCGGGCCGCTCTTTTATCTCCCTTGGCCAAGAGAGTTTTGGCTTCCTCGCGGAGTAGAGCAAGGTGATCCCCATCAGACGATCATAAACTGGAGGCATGGATGTAGGGGTAGTATCGAAGGGGAGGGATTAGCCCCTTCTGACTATTTGCAACACCCACCTGTCCGAGGTGATGTCCCGCCAATGGTGGAGATGATGGCGTATTCTGTCACCAACTGGGCATGCATGATCCTTGGGGAATCGGACTAGGAGGGTTTTGCGGCAGAGGAGGGAAGTGCGGCTTGGCTCGACTTCGGGCCTCCCTGCCCCCAGGATCAGGGTGGATCGGGCCCACGTTTCCACAGAGGTTGCTGAACTTGTAGACCCTCAAGCTGGGAAAGGGTTGGAGCAGTTGGTAGCCCCTTCCACAGCCACTAAAGGAGGGAAAAGCAGACACAGGCCAGGCAGTTATAGTGAGGCCCAAAGACTTGGCCATAGTCCACAAGTCGTTAAAATGCTCAAGTGCTGCATCTTCTTTGTCTCTTAAGAGACGGGAGCCATCAAAGGGCATGTCCATGAGATTATCCTGGACATCCCCTAAAAAACCCTGTGGCGACGTACGATTACTGTTGTGGAAATCGCTCAGCCCAGTAAGTCTGTTGTGTCCAAGCCACATTGGATGGCGAACTTCGCTGCATCTCTCCAGTCTAAAATAGCCTGAAAGAGCAGAATACAGTCCTCCTCCAAGACTCTGGGCAGCACCTGCGCAACAGTGTCCTATATCAAATGAGAATAACGGTCCAAAAGACATGCAGTGTTGACCGACTGAAATGCTGGACTGTCGGAAGAGAACATTTTCTTTCCAAAGCTTTTCAGTCTCTTGGATTTCCTGCCCGGGGGTGCAGAGGGAACACGCCACAGGAAGTAGAAGCATGAACCACCAGGTTTTGCGTGGTGGGGTGGGCGGTGAGGAAAGCTGGGTCACCCAGTCCAGGGCGATGGCGGCAGGCAATCCTTCTGTTCACAGGAGCCCCTGTGCTAGGCGTGGACCCGGTGCCCAGAAGAATGTCCATCAAGGCTTCTATAAAAGGCAGCAAGGGTTCTGAAATGGAGACACCAGGCTGCAGGATCTCTGTCAAGACGTTAGTCTTGACTGCCACTGTAGGGAACAGCAGGTCCAGGACCTCTGCAGCCCTTCACACCACCATAGCAAATGTTGCCCCCTCCTCCATAGACAGGTTAGGGGGAGACAGCATGCCAGATTATGTGGAGGTGTCCAGACCACTGACATCACCCAGTTTCACATTCCAGTCCATGTCTTAAGGTTGCATAATAGGTCAGAAAAGGCTGCCATATCTTCCTAAACTTTCTTGGGTATCCTCTGGCAGATTATACCATTTTTTCCACCTTCATGTAATATTTGCCCGCAATTCAGTTATGGTGGGCAATTCTGCGCTAGGCATGGGCGGAAAATCCGTTCCGCTCGCGGATTTTGCGGATTTTCGGGAAATCCGCAATCCGCGAGATTTGCGAATCTCCCGCAAAATCCGCAAATCCGCGAGCAGCGGATTTTGCTCGCACTGTTCGCGTGAGTTCGCGTGAGTTCGCGCCCCGCGAATAAGTGCAAAATTGCAGAAATACGATCTTAGCAAAACTGAAAGTAACTACTTACCAGGTTCAAAAGTTCAGGCTCATCATTAGTAGCCATTTCCTGTAGTGCTTCCTGAGGGGCCCCTCCAGAGTTCAGTTGCCAGTTGAAACTATTATGTGACCCTGCTCTGAACCTCAGAATAGTTACACATATGCCACAAAGGTCCTGAATTACAGCTAAGGGAGACAAGCAGGAGCCAGGCTGGAAGTTAAAATCCATTAATCAGCCCCTAATTCATTATTGTCAGTTGGGGCAGGGCAGGTGTTGTAACTAATTTTGCAACAATGAAAGCACTTAGCAAGTGCAAAAGATCACTAATCAGGGCGCACTAAGGAAGCAGGTGCCAGCTAAAAAAATATTCTGTGACACATTAATCAGCCCCAAATTAATTCAGGTCACTTGAGGCAGGGAAGGTGTGATTTGCTTTGCCGAAAATAATGTACACTGGACAACCAGAGGGTGTGGTGATGAAACAGAGGGTGGCATGGGTGGGCCAGAGGGTGGCATGAGTAGCCAGAGAGTGGCAGTGGTGACAGAGAGTGGCAGTGATGAAGAAGAGTGTCCCAAACAGGCTGGACACGTAGAAACAACAAGTTCGCGAAACTTGCGACCCGACAGGTAAGTTCGCAATTTGCGAAAGTGTACAAAACCCTCGCGAACTTGCAGAAACACGGGCGAACACAAAAAAAAAAATCCGCAAATTCGCGGGAATTCGCGGATTTTGCGGATTGCGAATCCGCAAATCCGCAAAATTCGCGAACGCGAGATCCGCAAAATTCGCTCATGCTTATTCTGCGCTACTTATCACCAATGGTAAAAGTTCCTAAAGTTATAAAGTCCACAGCCATACTATGGTTGCGAGTCAAGGCCTAAGTGGACGACTATTTAAGAGAGAGGAGGAAAAGGGGGTGGAAAAAGAGGGAGAAGAAATGTCTCTAAGTGACCAGGTTGGGATTAGATGAAGTCGGGGGATTTCTCCTTTAGGTATTAATGCCCTCATACACTCTTGTGAGTGTCATACTTCATCATTGGACATTGCTCCTCGTGGGGGTGGCGCTGCAGTCCTCCACGGGCCCCGCGAGAGGGCTCTTTAGGGGAGTTCTTTTAGGAGACGCTGCAGTTGTGCATGTGGATGTGTGGGCCTATAAAAGATGTGTAAGTGATTATAAAAAAGAGTTTACCCTACTGGTACCTAAAGAACCTACTTTTATCCAGGGGTCCAGGAGGTAAAAGGTGGTGTATATATACCACACGCTGGATGAGAAGCACCTCCAAGAAACAAATGTAATGGAGGGGAGAGTATTGCTCTGCTGCTTTCTTTAAAATTCAATGCATGTGTGTGCGGAAGTGAAAGTGTGGTCAGTGTGGTCGACATGTTTCGCGCAGTGTTGGTCCCTAGTAGATCCTGGTGCGCTTCTTCAGGACCGTGTGAAAGTGAGATATAACAGTAAAAATAGGGTTCAGGGATGACGACACCCTGTAGCCCTACGGTACCTATAATAAGGTGGTGTTGCGTCCAAGTAGCGCAGTGGAACATCGATTGGATGTTCCTTAGAACAACCTGAAAGAAAAATAAAGGGATAAAAATATGCCTGTGCCATCCCAACCGAAGAGCATTCATCTGCATCATAATCTCTGCTGAATAATGTGATCAACGCGTACACATGCGTGTAAATGCTGTGGGATTCCGTATTACACCTCGGTGAAAAAACAAAACATAAAATATAGTTCATACTTGACACTGTGATCCGTTCGACACACATACAAAATCAAGGCATTGCTGCCGTGGTGGAGGTGGCAGTCCGTTACCCTATACACACACAGACACATAAAAACATTTATAAGAGTAATAATGGTAATAGATGGTGTAATTACTGACTATGGGTGCATGTAACTCCCCAGTAAAGGAACTTCACTTGAATACTGGGGAAAAATGCGTACCCCTTAGAAAGTCATGGAGTGCCTCTACGGCAAAATCCGCAGTGCAGAAGCCGCCCTAGAATGACATAATGGTTATGCCATCAGTTGGAGGAAAGAATGGTAATTTCACTCCATTCTGTCGTACAAGCAGCAGAGTAATACTTACAATTCTAGCTTTGTGTCACAGCCTATTACCTGCCCCAACCGCTCGTAGACTGCCGGAGATTGAAATGGACACATTACCCCATTTAAGTAGCCCAGTTGTGCGGCTGGCGGGAAAAGGCACTGGCTGCGGGGCGGAAGTGCTACGCAAGGAAAACTCCGCCTGGCATGATGGGATTGTGAATGCCGGTGGGTAGGGGCGTTGTATCCAACGCGGCCATCTTGGAATGGTTGTTTACAACACAATTGGTATGTTGTGACTGGTGTCAGGTCACGTTCAAGGTAAACACATTCAAGTAGCATATTTACCATTGAGTGATTCATCATTTTACAAGTAACATAAATGGATTGACGGATAATAGGAAGGTAATGATTAGCTTCACGGGAGCCCTCGGAAATTGTACGTTGTACGTGACTTGAGTACAGTGATGGCCAGTGAGAATGAGGCAATGGTGTCAGGGGATTGTGGGGATAATATTCCCTTGGTGTCACTGAATGTCCTAGGTTTAGTGTCAAGATAAGGTATTTGGCACCAACCAATAATTTTCTGTAGGTAATATGGTAATCAAGGCTGTGGTGATCCCTACCGCTACATTCATAGTGGATTAGCTCTAATTAGGCACACCAATGGTTCTAATACCAGTACAAAGCGCATCAGGTACAGCGGGCATCAGTGCCTAGTACCTCTCTAGATTGAAAAATCTGCTGGCTTTACTACATTGACCTTAACACTTGCCCTGGGATTAGCGTACAATAAATCCACCCAAGTCCGGAAGTTCCGCCCAAAGCAAAATTTTATAAGTACCTGCCTCATGAATGGCCAATGGACCGTATTGAAGGCCTTTTCGGCATCTAACAGCATCAGTGGTAAAGGACTGTATTTCACTGTGTTAAGCCAGTTCACTAGTCTGCAGAAGTTGAAACACATTGCCCATTTGGCAATAAAGCCTGACTGGTCTCTATGGATCAGTGAAGTGATTACTTTTAAGAGCCGATTCACCAGTATGGAGGCATAGATCTTGGTTTCAATATTTAGATATTTAGTAGAGAGATGGGACGGTATGATTCGCATCTCTCTGGGGGTGCGCCAGATTTTGGGATGACCACCACTGTGGCGTGACACAGGTCTCGTTGTAACGTCCAATCATCCCTTGCCACCTGGAACATATTTAGCAACTGGGGAGTCAGCAAACTACCCTATTGCTTGAAAAACTCTGCCGGTAGCCCATTTGGTCCCGGTGTTTTTCCTGGTTTATGTTTATTTATGGCCTCTTGTACCACAGCCAGGGATAAATCTGCCTACTGGCCCTCGCTGTCCTCTGGAAGCAGGGTAGGCATCTCTATGCCGCTCAGATAAGTCGTTATCTGAGCATCTTCCACTACGGTCTTAGCCTCATATAATTCACCATAGTAGCACGCAAAAGCTCTTGCGATGGTATGAGCTGTTGTATGGCTCTGTTTCACTTAATTATTAAACACATACCTGGAGCAAAAACGTCAGAGCTGACTGTTTATCAAGGATGTCTTTGAATGAAGCTCCTGAGGAAGCTGAGAATGTTGAGTGCGTGGTTGCATCAATTGATGCTATTTCTGAATGTTCACCTATCTCTGAAAGTGAGTGGAACACAGCATATAATAATAACACCACACTTATCAAAGTCAAAGCCTTTATTACAAACAGATGGCCTGAATGTAGAATTTTACCTGCTGAGTTGAGATCCTTTGCAAATGTGTCTGATGAGTTATCTGTAGTTGACAACATGGTAATGCAACAACTTATTTACGCAATATTATCATTCAAACTGCCTGTCAAGGACATTTAGGTGTCACCAAGACATGTCAAACGATTAAGCAGTAGTATTAGTGGCCCTCCATGGAGGCACAGGTCAGGAAAATGACAGTTTTGGAAGACTCTTTCTACTCCCTTGCATCCTGTCCCACTTCCTGAGAATCCATGGGATAAAGTGGGGGTTAGACTTTTCTGTTCCCTACAAGAATTTGCCAAGTGAAACAAGTATTTAATTTTATTGGTTGACTACCACACCAAGTGGCTATACTATTGTTTTTGCAAGGGAGCCACAACTGAAAATGCCACTACGTTTATGCAGTGTATTCAATTTTGAAGACTTTCCTAAAATTATCATGACTGACAATGGCATGCATTTTGTTTCACCCAAAAAATGTGTTCCTTTCTCAAAAAGCACACCATTTCTAATTTCAATGTTGGTTTGTATTCACCCTCTTCTAATGGTCTGGTTGAGAGAGGGAACCGGATCATTAAGGAAGGTATACAAACCGCAATTTCTTCTAGGCAAGACCCATTGGTTTTCGCACATTACAAAGTGTGGGCATATAACACCACTCCACACTCAACCACAGGTGTTGCACCTTTCACCCTTCTTAGGAGAAAAGTACACACTCATTTGTATCCTAGTTGGTTGTATGAGAAAGACAAGCAGAGTTGTAGTTCTACACATGGTTGCACTCCTCCTAAAGAACACGTAAAGGTTAAACAAGATTCTACGAAAGCACGTTTTGATACTGGTAAACATTCAATTGACCAACCTTTAAAACAGGGGAATTGTGTTCTCATTAAAAACCCAAGAAAGGTGGCTAAAGGTTGTTCTAAGTTTTCTTCACCAGCATTGGTTCTACAAGTGAGTAGAGGTTCAGCTCTTCTTGACAATAAGGGATGGTGGAACAAGAGAGCTATTGTCAAGGTTTCATCTTCTCAGGCTGATGTTATTAGTAAACATACCACCTTTGAAACAGAATATTGTGACTGGTTTGACTTGTGTCAGGAAAAGGAGGCGAGTTCCGACTTTGGTTTGGGGCCAGTTACTGTGAAAACGACCCAACCTCAGGTTACTGAACTTACCGAATCGTGTGAGGCATCCTGCAAGAGGGCCTCACGTCTTAGGCAATTTCTTGTAAGGTGAAGGTTTATGTATTAGAGTAATCTTGCGTTGCCTTTTTATATCCATGCACTTACCTTGTACTAACAGTTCTCATGCAATTTATAAATTCAGATTTCTAGTGATATTGCTTTTACCATTTCATTTACGTTTGTTCATTTTTGCTTCTTTAATGTTCTTTCTTTACCCTTTAAATGTAATGTCTGTATTCTTCTGAGTGCTGCGTGCTACCACGTGGCTCACAGTCATGTTGTATAGATTCGTTTGGGCATTCTTGAGCGTGGACTCTCGGTTGTTGAGGATCCCTTAGCAACACCAGTGTTGGGGTTAGATTCTCCGCAGCTGGACGGCTCCAGACGTGGGTGCATCAGTACCAGAATAAACCTACAAAGAAAACCTACTTCTACTCGGTCTCTTACTTAACAAGGGGACTATGGCCCCTAAAGGTTTTGTACTGGGTTCTAGATTAGAAGACATCTTGCGTGAAGCCAATTGGCCCTCTAATTCTGTATTTAAAGCATTTTACTATAAACCTAATGTACATGCTACTTTTGCTGTGGTAAATCAGTTTTAAATCCGCATAATCAGAGCCTCTGGCCTTGCCATATATTAGAACGTTTTCTGGCATATGCAACAAGAATTTTAGATTCTATTAAAGAAACGGAGGCAAGAATTATCAGACCGGTTGGGACAGGTAAGCTGTTGTAGAACAAGTGATGCTGATATTGTGCATCGTGATGTGTCTAATTTGGATGTACGACATTACAACGCATGCTTTTACATCGCATGCTTTTACAACGCATACCATTACAACACATAGTGCTTTGGGGCGCTGGATAGTGAATAGTTTAATTTACTATTCCAACTCCAGTCCCCGTGGATAATAGGGAAGGTGTTGGATAGTACATTAAACCTATTCCCTATCCTAGAGCGCCCCCCAGCGCAATGCGTTGTAATGGTTTGCATTGTAAAAGTTGCGTCGTAAAGGCACTGCGTTGTAAAAGTTGCGTTGTAAGTGATGTTTCCCGTCTAATTTTACCTAACCTCATGATTCTTTTTCATTGTTTGTGGATAATGGTTCATATCTCTATTTTGTTCTCAGGCTGTGAAGGGAAACAAGGATGAAACGTTTTGGAACACAAGATTCATGACGATGACTGTTGACCTCCAAGGTTTGGTGAAGATTTGTTGATCCGGACTCATGGTCCAGTTGTTCAATTCCTGTTATTGTCTTTTTCTTACGGGCTCTAGGGTTGGACTGTTGATAACACAAAGAAAGAGTCAGTCAAGATGGGGTCTCTCCGTTTTGTATACGGGGACTATAAATGATTGGTGGACTGTGGATGAGGTGTAGTTAATATGTGTTTTTTCTGTGTTACGATTGGCTGCTGTTTGAAGTAGCAAAGTTGGAGAAAGCATAATCCTGACCTCTGTGACCTTAATAGAAACTAAAATTCATGTAGTATATACTAGAACATTTTCAATAGTTTCGAACACCTATTCAAAGGTGGGATTAACCTGGGTTCACGAAATGTGTCAAGAACCTTATACACTCTTTCATTATGTTCTGGCCATGTTCCACCAAAGATAATCACTTCTAGGTAACACTTAACACTCCAAATTCTATTTACAATACCAGCTGTGGCCCTCTAGAAAACAGAGGCAGCTGAGAGCAAAAACTGAATGGCATACAGACAAATTTGATAGCACCCATGGGTGTAATGAACAAGGTATACTCTAGAAAAGCTTCGTGAAGTGTAATTTGATGGTAGGCTAAGACCAAATCCAGTTTGGTAAAGAAATTGGCTCCATGTATTTTTGATAGCAGTTCTGTCACGTTGGGTAAAGGGAACTTAACAACAATAACTTCCTTGTTTAGTGCCCTCACATTAATGCAGTCTCTGATGTCCCCAGAGGAATTTTATGCCACCTCCAAAGACGCCAACCATTCAGTTGCATCTATGGGAACTATGACTCCTTCACAACACAGCTTGTCTCACTCTTTTTTACATAATCATAAACCCCTACAGGCAACCTATACACCTTAGATACAACAAGTTTAGACTCTGCGTTCAATGTGTGAACAGTAAAGATTAGATTCTATAACAAGTACTCGTGGTTGAGAATGAAGACCCATCAAAACACCTTGTTCTTTCCGATGTGGCCACCCAATGATGTTACCACCTTTCACTGAAACATACTTTTCCCACAATGAATTTCCCTCTGAACTCTAATTTAGCATCATCACAATAGCGCAACATCTGAATGGCCTGACCACCATATCCTCCTGGATGTATGTCTATCTTTTTCAGCTCTCCTTCAGATATTATAGTGACACTTGAGCAAGAATTGAACATCATACTAAGATTTATATTTTTCACACCTAAAATATCAGACAGAAGATCATCAACCTTGCACACAAGAGACAGTACCTTTTCACAGACGACTTCTTTCATAGCTTTATGCACTTTTGAATCACCAAAACTTACAACGAACTGCATAATGTCCATCACCACCCCCTTTTGTACCGCTATTGTTCTGAAGGGCATCCACTGAAACTTCAAGCAGGACATACCCTTGTCATTGGTCTTTTCCACATCTAAAACGAACACCATTTAAAGAAAAATTTCTCTCATTACTTTCATTGAGGTACATTTTTTTTATCATCATTTTCACACTGTCTCTATTAGCATGCACACTGTCGACCTTTGCAACATCCTTTTTGAATGACTTCCACACATGTATGCATATGTTCAACTCTTTTTGCAACCTAAATTCACTTAGAGGAGTTTCGTCTTTTAACCATAACTTTTCTTGCATTTTGTCAGTGTTACAACATAACACAAATTTATCTCTAAAACCTTCTTCACACCGAACCCCAAACTTACAAGAACTCGCCAACTTTTTCAAATGCTGTTATGTTATCCACCACAGACTCAGACTCTTTTTGTTTCGTTTTCCTAAATAAAAATGTTCCATAATATTGCTAACACGAGGCAGATAATATAGGTCTAGTTTTTTTCCATGCATATCTCAAACTCATTTATCCCCATTTCGTCCTCTGCAGACAAATCAGGTCAATGCTCCAGAATCTCATTCATCTGCTGACAGTGTAGCAAAAAGTGGAAATTTCTTTCTGATCATAGATTAGTAAACCCTCGCATAGCTAAGGTATACTTGTTTCCATTTAGATCACCTAATTGGGGGCTCTCCAGGATTCAAAATAAAATGTTTGGTGGTGTAACATACAGCATAGCTCCTACAATTGTAAACTACTCACCACCCATCAAGTATTAATAATTCATTGATGAGGTTCAACAAATTAAAAATGAAGAATAATTTGCAAAATGCCATAAGACAAGAGAACAATCTTATGTTAAGAGTGTCAAACACAGTCATAAGTTAAGTTATTAGCAATACCATGGGCAAACAATAGTTTCTGTGGCACGCAAAACACTGAAGTAATTGTGCACAGTAGAATATGATCAACCCAACTCATAAGAGATCGTCTGTGCAATTCAAACAATAATGATAAGAATAAAACTCTCACCAACACCCGAAATGGTGTCTTAATCTACCTAAAAAATGTTGGACAACAATGCACACATTTAACTAACAACAAAGGCACAAAATCACATACAGAACATCAACTAACTGAGAAATTATTTTCAAGTTTGCTTGAATTAATGCTTTCTGTCGAGTCTTCTAAGTACTGCACGCTGAGACAGGTTAGTGGTTATCTTATTCTTTATTTCCATTGGTTGCAGCTGTGCTCACACGCACGTCCGTCTCCTTTGCTTTCGTGCCCAGAATGTCCTCCCCACTTCCCTGACCGAAAGTGGTTTCCGGTTCCTGTCCCTTCCCCACCAGTCGGGTACAGGGTCCTGGTACTCCCTTTCCCCAGGTCACTACATCTCCCCTTTTGTGTCAAGAGAAGACGGCGGGAGAGATAGAGTGAGAGAGGTTTCGTTATCCCCATCATTACATTTCTTCAATCAGTCTTTTTGGTCTTTTGCTCACTCTTTTTGGACAAGTTTCTTCCTTTCCTTTCTGCAATCCTTCTTCTTGTCCCTCACCATGGTCCTTTATTGTCCATAGCTTCATGTCTCTCATCAGTGTCTGTATTCACTGCTGCTCTGTCCTCTCCGTCTTTATCTGCGATCTTCAGCCCCTTGAAGCGAGAACTGTTCCTTGTTATTCGGTAGGGGCCTACCGCCGCCATTATGATAGGCCCCTTGACATTTGTCACTGTTAATGGTTCCTTTGAAAACAAACTGTCTGATTTTCTCAGTTGCCGCTGACGCACCACCACTGAGTCCCCTTGCTTGATGTGCGACGGAGTGGCATGTCGCCTGGCTCTGGCATAAGCTTTCCTCTTCTCTTTGGACTCCTGGTCCCTGACAGCAATGCTGCTGTGCTCTGGTGGCGCTGTTGCTTCTAGTTGTGGTAGCCTCGTCCTGCTTGTCCTTCCCAGCACTAGTTCAGCGGGGCATCGTCCTCTGGAGCTGTGTGGGGTGTTTCGATAATCTTGTACTACTTGATAGAGTGGTTGTCCTATTGATATCTGCGCCAGCTTTGCTCTTTGGACAGCCTTCTTTATGTTCCGCATGAACCTCTCCAGCATGCCATTCGCTTGTGGCCACAGAGGTGTTATTTTCCTGTGATAAATGCCTAGGTAGTCCATGAATTTTCGAAACTCCTCCCCTGAGAATGGAGGGCGATTGTCTGTTTTTAATGCCTGTGGGGAGCCTCAGGCTGCAAATATGTCGTCCAGTATTGGCAGTGTTGTGCTCACTGATGTTGATGAGACTTGATGGTCAGTTACGATGGTGAATGGTTTCCCGTAGATGAACATGTGGTAGGGTTCACATGCCCATACCACTGCTAGGCTTTCTTTTTCTGGCTGCGAGTATGTCCTTTCAATGTCAAAAAGACTTTTGCTTGCATATGCGACAATCTTTCGTGGAGAGTCCCTACTTGGCAGATGTAGCACTAAAATTGCTCCTAATCCGCCCGGCCTGGCGTCCACCGCCAGCTCCGTGCATAGTAATGGATCCAGTTGATGGTACCCTTTGCACAGGTCCAGCTTTGAGAATTGGCATGCCCGTGAGACATCTGCTCATGTCATTAAGGTGTGGCCAGGGTGTCTTTTACTTTCAATCACTGTATTTGGTATCCTCATGTCCACACATATGTGAATCTTGGAGGTGTTCTTTTTCAGAACCTCCACTATTGGAGACACCCATAGTGTTGGCCCGGCAGCAGGCTTTATTATGTCCTGGCTCAGCAGGCTTTGCATTTCCTCTTCAACCTGTGGCTGCAGGTGTATGGGCACTCGGCGGTGATGATGAGCCACAGGTTTGATTGCCTCGTTGATGTGCAGTGTTATTTGTCTTCCTTTTAGTTTGCCTAGCCTTGTAGTATTGCCGGATAGTCTAGCAAAATGTTCAGTTTCTCTGATATGTGGTACGTCATTGCGAGGAGACCCATCACCTGCGCCGTGACGTTGCTTAGCAGACATGGTGCTGGGATGTCTCTCCCAGGCACATGTATTTCTTCTTTGGTTGACCTGTCTTTGTACATCAGTGTTTCTGTGAACTTCCAGATGTTGACCACTGGTTTCTTCGAGCCCCAGGTGAATACATAAACAGAGGGTGTGATAGTGACGGTCGTATTTTCATCTTCTCATACTCTGACATGCACATTATGCTACATGTCGCCCCACGATCTAGCACAAAACATGTGCTGTGTCTTCCTACTTCGATGTCCACTGTTGCTGTCTTCTTTATCTGATGTTTCTCCATAAGATGAATGTGCTCTGGCCCTCGGTCTTCCGCAGGGACATCAGATATTGTAGTTCCATATTTCCACGATCTCGGGCGCGGCTGTTCCTTCTGATTCCGTTGAGGAGCAGCGATTTGCCGTTTCCATGTGCCTGACATACCTGCATGTTACCGTCTGTGGTCTTGCTGGTCTTCCTCGCTCATTTTTAAACTGTGCATCCATGCACGCGCTTGCAAAATGATTATCTTTGTTGCATTTCTGGCCCATCGCCGGGCACGCGCCAATATGTGGAAACTCGAGTCCACATCGATAACGTGTCCTTTCTTGGGTTTTTCTTGGCAGTGGTGCAAAGTTTTCTTTCTTCCTGTTGTTTTCAGTCATGCGGTTCGTTTGCTCCACTCTTCTTTCTTTTCCCAATTTCATCTGTTTTGCATGTGAAGAATTACCTGGCCTTTGTCCCAATAACCCAGACATTTACCTAAAATTAGGAAAAGTGTCCGGAGATCATGACAGTACTTTTAAAACCGGGACTGTCCTTGGAAATCCACGACATCCGATCACCCTATCACAACACAATATAAAATCGAGTGCACATTACCGAATTCAAACTGAGACTGTGCAACACAAGTCTATGAGTTTTGAGCCTCTTGCTTTGAGCATGCCACAACTCACTCCACTTTCATAAACTGCTTTGAGGTGAATGGACAATAAATGTATTGCACCACTTACTCTTTCTGGAAGATGAAATACACAGATGTTCACCCCTGTTGCTGTAAAGCTGGGGCAGCACACAGGACTCCCTTGATGGGTTTCTCCTCAAACACTCTAGCTGGCAAGGTCCCTGGTGCTCCAAATAGAATCAAAAAGAAAGAGCTCCAACGCCATCATTCTCAACCTCCTGAAAAATTACTGATGCTAATCTCTGATGTGTGCACACAGATGTGTTGAGGAGAGACTACACTTTTTGGTTGTTGCCAGAGTGAAATAAGAGCAGACTGTTGATAAAGACAAGAGGTTTTTTAGTGTCAAATAAGCCACAGCCTTACAGTAACTGTCATGTCCCACTCTCTTCAAACATCAACATCCACAACCTCCTGGAATGTACTATCCCATGGAACAAACCTGTAGGAGTGTCTCACACTATTATATGATCACATATGCCACACCTAGTCTGGGGAGGGGTGGGGGAGGGGGCAGATGTAGGAGATTAAGAAGGCTTTGCCTTGTCCCTTGATGGTGCCTTGGTGATCCAGTTATTAAAGTACAGGTACACTTGATGGCCTTGCTGTCTCAGAAAGGCAGGAACCAGCGGAGGTATTTTCTGTGCTTCCAGTGTATGGGGATGTAGAACTATGCATCCTAAAGATCCAGTTTCATCAGATAATCGTTTCTCTGGAGGAGCAGAAGAAATTCTTTGAGCATCAACCATATAAAAGGTTTGTTTTACAGGAACTTGTTCACCTATCCGAGTTCCAGAATAGTTCTCTACTGTGCTGATTTCTTCATCAGATATCTTACACATACATCGTTACCAAAGGTAAGTAACTTGTTCATCTGAAAGAGACCGTAGTTATAGATTCCTTACCTTAGAATAGATACCCCATCAATGCCAATGCCGGTGGTGGGTCTGCGAACTAAGTTCACACCAGAAAGTCTTGGAGAACAGAGCGGCCGAAATAGCCATCTCTCCGGACTTGGCTGGCAGATGTCAACCAGCGGAACTCCATGTCCCAATGCAGAAGTGGCTGCCGTCACCATGGTAGAGTGGGCGCACAGTCCTACTGGAGGTCCCTTTTTTGCCAAACAGTAGCAGCTCTTGATGCATAGGACAACCCATCGAGAGAGGCTACGTTTGTGTACAGCCCGACCTTTCTTGGTGCTCACTTAACCCACGAAGAGTTGATAGTCTACCCCGAAGTCTTTAGTGCAGTCAAGGTCAAAGGACAGCGCACGTTTTGGGTCCAGACAGTGGAGGGGCTGGAAGAAGGTGGGCAAAGTGATGGTCTGAACCTATGTGGAAAGAAGTAACCACTTTGGAGACAACAGAGGGTCTAGTACGAAGAACCACTTTGTCCGGATGGACTGCAAGAAAGGGCGGTTGAGAAGACAGAGCCAGAAGCTCAATCACCCTGCAAGCAGAGGGGATGGCAAGCAGGAAAGCAGTCTTTAAAGTAAGAAGACATAGAGGGCAATTATGTAGTGGGTCACAGGGATCATACATAAGATAAGTAATGACAAGATTCAAGTCCCACTGGGGCATTACGAAAGGAGAAGGAGGAAAGAGATGAGTAATGCCCTTCTGAAATCTGTTTACATAAGGTTCTTAAAAAGAGAAGGCTGATTAAGAAGGCAAAGAAAGGCCGAAATGACAGAAAGATAGCCTTTAAGAGGGCCCAGAGCACAGCCCTGCTGGGCCAGAGAAAGACTAAAGAGAACCTCTGAAAGAGGAGCAGAAAGGGGATCCACAGCCTTTGCTGAAAGCTGTCAACTGTCACCACTCAATCTCCACGCAAGGAGGTAGAGGCTGGACAGGTTAGGGTGGAGGACTGTTCCATCCTGCTGCGACAGAAGATCCTCCAGAAGAAGCTGTCTGATCGAAGGATCAATAGCCCTGCTCAAGAGCTCAGGGTACCAGACTCTTTGTGCCCAGTCCGGAGCACCATGAATTACTTGGGCCAGGTCGCGCTTGATCTTCTTCAGCACACTGGTGCGAAGTGGTACGGGGGAATGGCGTACAGGAGGTCGCAATCCCACTCACGACGAAAGGCGCAGCCGAGCTGGTGCTGCCTTGGAAACTCCAACACGCAGAACTGCTGACATCGTGCTTTCTCTTTGGTGGCGAATAGATCTAACCAAGGCTCTCCCCACTGCTGAAAGAGACCTTACACCACCTCCGAGTGAAGATGCTATTTGTGAACCATCAGGCACCGGCGGCTGAGTTTGTCCGCCCTAGCATTCAGGGAACCCGCCAGGTGTAGAACGACCAGGGATATGCCCTGATGTTCCAGCCATGTCCAAAGGCAAAGAGCCTCTTGACATGGAGTCCACGACCCCACCCTGCCCTGTTTGTTGCAGTACCACTTGGCGGTGGTGTTGTCCGTAACACCTGCACTACTCTTCCTTTGACAGAAGGAAGGAATACCTTCAGGGCAAGACGAATCACTCGGAGCTCCAGGAGGTTGATGTGAAGCCCGGACTCCGCCAGAGACCCCTGATCCCCGCCTCTCCCATGTGGACGCCCCATCCCATGAGTGACTTTCGTCACCACTGTGAACTCTGGTTGGGGAAGGGAGAGGGATCGATCTTCCGCTGACCCAATTTTGGTTTGTTAGCCACCACTGCAACGGACTCACAGTCCCCTCCGAGATCTGGACGACATCGGAAAGACTGCCCTGATGCTGCACCCACTGGAACTTCAGGTCCCACTGCAGAGCCCAAATATGCCATCTGGCATGAAATACCAACAGGATGCAGGAGGCCATGAGGCCCAGCAGCCTCATTCTCAACCAAATCCAGGATAGAGGCTTAAACATCGGTATCATAGCCTGAATATCACTGACTCGCTGCTCGGTAGGATAAGCCCGAACTCACGCTGTATCCAGAACTGCTCTGATGAAAAGGAGCTTCTGAGAGGGGAATCAGGTACGACTTTGGCAAGTCAATCGTGAACCCCACTGAATGCAGGAGGTCCGCCGAAGCCTAGAGGTGGAAGAAGACAACCTGGGGGAGCCCGCCTTTAACAGCCAGTCATCGAGATAGGGGAAGACTGGAACTCCTGATCTGCGCAGATGAGCTGCGACCACCTCCATCAATTTCGTTAACACCCGAGTGGCGCTGGTAAGGCCTAAGGGGAGCATGGTAAACACAAATTGCTTGGGGCCTACCATAAACCGTAGGAAACGCCGGTGGGCAGGCAAGACGGAGATATGAAAATAAGTGTCCTGCAAGTCCAAGCTACCATACAGTCTCCAGGGTCGAGGCAGACAGGACCTGAGCCAAGGTTAACATTTTGAACCTTTCCTTCCGGAAAAAGCGGTTGATGTCCATGAGGTCTAACATAGGACGCAGGCCTTTGTCCTTCTTGGGTACCAGGAAGTAGTGGGAGTAGCAACCACGTCCTTCTTCTGCCACAGGGACTCGTTTGATAGCTCCCTTGGGTAAGAGAGCAATAACTTCCTGGCAGAGAAGGCCAAGTGATCCTCCGACATGCAATAGAGTGTTGGTGGCATGGAGAGAGGGGTAGTCTGGAAGGGAGGAAGTAGCCCCTTCGGGCTATCTGCAAAACCCATCTGTCTGACGTGATGTTGTGCTAGTGGATCCTGCCACCCACTGGCAACTGGTGGACCTGAAAAGTCGACTAGGAAGGTTTGGAGGCTGCTGCAGGGGGGGGGGGGTGGGGGGGGGGGGCATTGGTGGACTGGCCCACCCGCTGGCCCCCGGACCCATGAAGCTGGGTCCCACATCCCGGCCACGCATAGGCTGGGTAGCTTGTGCGGCAATGTGGCTCTGGGTCAAACATGGTGTGGCACCCCATCTGTAGCCACAAAAGGGGGGAAAGGCAGGCTGTATGGGACGAGAAGCTGCTGCGAGGCCCAAGGATCTGGCAGTGGCCCTAAAGTCCTTGAAGCGCTCGAGCATGTTGTCCGGCCATCAAAAGGGCATGTCCAAAAGTGTGGATTGGACATCCCCAGAGAAGCCAGATGTCTTCAGCAAGGCATAGCGCCTCAGGGCTACCGACGTGGAAACAGTCCTACTCAGCAAGAGAGCGGTATTCAGCCCACACGGGATGGTGAATTTAGCTGCGTCTCAACCCTCCGGTGAGGTGAGCACAAGCCGGGCCTCCTCCAGGCACTGTTTCAGCACTTGCGCAACCGTATCCCACACTGTGAGTGTATAACAGCCCAAGAGACATGCAGTGTTCACCGACCGCAGTCCTAAGCTGTCGGAAGAAAGCAATTTCTTCCAAAGATGGTCCAGCTTCTTGGATTCGCTATCTGGGGGTGCAGTAGGGAATGTGCCTTTTGAGGATGAGGCTTGGACCCCCGAGCTTTCAGTGGTATGGTGATGGGAGAGGAAAAGGGGGTCGCCCCGGGCCAGGAGATGGCATCGGGCAATCATCCTGCCCACAGGAGCCCCTGTGCTGGGCTTGGACTAAGTGCCCAGAAGGATGTCAGTGATAGCCTGTTTAAAAGTCAGGAGGTTTGTCCTGACATCCACCGTACGAAGCTCGAGGCCCGAGGCCCAAGACCTCAGCCGCCCTATGCAACACCACAGCTTAGGAAGCTCCCTCCTCCATAGCCACAGTAGGGGGAGAAAGCATACCAAGGTCTGGGGAGTTATCCAGACCACTGGCAACATCGAACTTCTCTCGCCCATCCAGCTCCTCAAGTTGGTCTGCTAGAGGGTCAATAGACCCCTCTCAGTCCTCCCAGGCTCAGTGTAGTAGGGAACGTCAGAGATAAACAACGGTACAAAAGTACTCTCCGGAACTGGTACCGACGTCGGTCCGGCGCGTGTCTAAATCTTGGGTGAGCCGGAGGTCGAAGCTGGTTGGGGGCGCAACCGACAGCGGGGGCGTCATCAATGGAATTGGCGCCTTTTGTTTCAACAAATGCTGTTTTAACATGTAGTATAAGCGGCAAAAACAAATCCACTACACACTTATTGATAATGAAGGTTCTTTTGGCCACCAAGGACAGTTAAAGCTCCTTTTCAAACTACCAATTGAAAATTTTACAGTTTCCCCAATGCCAAAACCCTCCTTTGTCGGGGAATAACCATCCTGTATGTCTCAACATTCTGTGCAACTAACTGCCTTTCACCCTGCACTTTACCAGGATAATCAACTTGAGTAAAAGAAGCCTAATAGAACACCTATAGGTTCCGTCATTACATTTTTCAACTACTTATTATATATTTTTCACCAACCTACTTTGGCGACCCCATGAACCTTACAGAGGCCTGGGGTTAATCTTAATCTTTTTCTGTAATTTTGTACCCTTAAAAAGAAATGATCACCAAAGTTTTCCACAAAACTTCCAACAGGAAGTGGACCAATATAAAGCTCCTCTTTGTGCCATTTACGGGCAGCCATTTTGGTTTTTAACGCTCTAGTTGTTTTGGCTTCAGCTGTCTCCCATGGAGTGCACCTCCATGCAGGGCATTCACTTTAAAAACCGGGCTCGTAAAAACCTCATTAAGTTCCCGGAGCGCCACAAAAAGGTAATCCTTGGTGATCAAGCAGCTGGCAGCATGCAAGTAAGACAAGGGCATGTCTTTAACCCCTTCACTGCGGCGGCTATTCCGCCGCAGTGCTAAGGGGGTGGGGGGGGCCGCGCGGCGGTCCCGTGCTCGTGACGGAACCGCTCCGTCACGGCACGCGGGTGAGTTGTGCTTGTGACGGAACGGTTCCGTCACGGCCCCGCCCGCGCTAGAAAACGTTAGCACAGGTGCGGAATTCGCGCCGCGCAGGTGCGTTGCGGGGGCCGTGACGGAACCGTTCCGTCACCAGCACAGCCCACCCCAGGCTCGTGACGGAACAGTTCCGTCACAAGCATGGGAGGGGTTAAAAAGCTAAGGAGACCTCGTCTAGCACGGAGAAAATAACCACTCTGGTGTAAAAACGTAGCTTTTCCATCTATGTTCCCCATACCTACAGTGTCTGTGTGAAGGCGCCTCATGGAGCGGTTACGTTAATATACGAATGTATGTATTTATAACAATCTTTAACGGCACGTCTCTCTCTGAGAGCATGAATATTAACCCCTTTTTTAAAACAGCACGTCATGGGAGCACTTATTTTAAAGAGAGTGAATGCACATACATGTTGAATAATTACCATCTTTCAAAATGCCCAGCATGAAAAGAGCGAGTGCACATCTAATATTTCAAAAAGTCTGGACAACTCGAAACAATTTTGCTTTCTCATGAGTATGAATGTTTAGCAACTAAGTATGTATTTAACCACCAAACTGGATGTATGAAAGTTCTGGGTGTATGAGAAATTGGGTACTAACACCAAGTGGAGTGTTTTAAAAGCTGATATACGAGTGAAGGTCATTATAAAACAACCACATTAGGGTGAGACAAGAGAAAGATATATCACAGTGACAAATCGCATTTTCCTTTCCACATGATGGTGATGTGAATATATAAGGGGATAAATGTTATAAGCCATTGTTTATCCACTATGTTTTTCCTTTCAGGTTGTCTTACAGGATATACTAGTGGTATATTGTTTCAACTGCCCTATTAGGGGACAAAGAAGAGTACTTGTGACCCGTAGGCATATGTACATTTACAATATCACCCAGTGAGGTGATCGTCCCGGTCCTGAGGAACAAAGCCAAGGGGATGGCTTCTGAAATATGCCGAGCTTGTAAAAAGTGACCCATTAAAGTACACCATCTACAACTCCCCATTTTTACTATTCTCAGCTAGGGAAGTTAATAAAGTGTATTCTTTCCACTAGCCAGGGAATTGTTTAACTCCTTGGCTGCTAGGCGTTTTCCCCCTCCTGTGCTGTAAATCACTATTCACCTTTATTCATGACGAGCTCAGCTCGTCATCAGCACAGCTCAACTGTGCATCATGACGAGCTGAGCTCGTCATGAGCATCGAAAGGGTTAAAATCATCACACATTTCACGATCCCACGCACTACACATATACACCAATCACTAAATTAAGGGCTCCCGCGTCTACGTAGGTAGTAGTACACCCTGTCCCGTAGAGGGACAGGAAGACCCCAATGATGAATCATGACACTGAATCAGGTTTCAGTGTGTAAGGGGTAGTTTACAATTTTTTTTAACATTGCCCTTCCTACAAATAAGAGAAGGTATTTTGTTTTTTTCAGACACCATCATTAAAAACACCTTAAGTAGGATTAAGCACACACTTATACACATATATATGTTTATGTAGATAATGGTGGAATCCCTTTATACATGGTTTTGAACTTTGGAAACTATAGACACAATCGGTCTGGGGTAGTAAAGATTGGCAATTTCAAAACTGAGGCCTTAGTTAGAGCATGCTTCATACCACATCAAATGATTTTTCTGAACGAGACAGTGCAACAGACTCCTTGTCTTGGGCTAGTCAAAATTAAGGATTTGGACTTACTTCAGATTCCCGCACTTACACACCCTTAAGGGATGGCAAAATTACACACAACACAGTGAGGATACATTAGATGACATGCTACACAATATATTGTACAATTCATCTGACCCCAAATGGAAGGGATGGTTGGTTTGGCCTATCGAAACAAATAGGTGTCAGTCATGATTCAGGAGTACCACTGAAGGGTTTAGTATCCACAGGCTCGACCTACGCTATGTACACTCATGAATTGTGACATCATACAGCATCGGGAAGTTATGCTTAAAATTGCTAAAGATCTCAACACTATCCCAGGTGAAACAACACTTATCTCTTCTCTCAGAAGACATGGATCTTAGGGCTTTTTTGTTAGGTCCCCAGAAGCCACGTCACAAGCGCTTTTTGTATGCGATTTACAGTGAGCTATGGAAAATCTCTCAACAGGAGGTTGCTGAGAGACTACCGGAGATTGATAGGATTAACCTAGAAAAAGCTTTGGCAGTGGTCGAAAATGCTATGACCCCACAGTCATCTCAAATTTATTCACTGGGCAACATTGTGTCTTCTGCAATAGATCTAATGGAACAGAATTTGTCTATTCTTCAACATGGGCAGTCACAGTTGTGATCCATTCTATTATTGAGCTGGACGCTACAATCCTTGCGTTCTGGCCATGTACCCATGCGTTACATCAACAGTACAACTTTGTTTTCCGTATATATAGGTGCAAAACCTGTGAGGCCTGTGGCCATCGTGTCAATGTAAAAACGTTTACAGATGGTTTTAGTGGAATAGAACACCCAATAACTCAGGTTTTAACATGCAAAACTGAGTTCGCCATATATGTATTGCAGTGCCCATGCCCACTTAAATATGTGGGCAGTACCAAGTTACCGGTACATAAACGTATCCTCCAACATCTTCGGGCTATTACAAATGGGGATAACACGTACCCGGTGGCGAGGCATTTTCGAGACTGCCATCAAAGTGTAAATACAAGCTTAAAATACTTTGTCATTGATGCAGTCAAAGCCAGCAGGCGGGGTGGAGACAGGGAGGCCAAACTCAGGAAATTGGAAACCCGGTACATTCTCCAACTTGACACCAAGGTACCGGGGGGATTGAATGTAACTGAGGACATGTACACTTGCCTCCCGTAATCAATTTCACTTTATTTATGAGACCAGATAAGACAGTCATAAATAAATGACTGTCTTATCTGGTTACTGCTATGTGTGTCTTTTTTACTTTCTATAGTTGATTGGCGACCACGTACTTTGATTGGCGGTTTGACCCGGCTGGGCAAACTTCCCTCCTATGATTGCCAGTTGATGCCCCAACACAATGATATTGAAGGAAAATTTTGCTACAGTTATTTATTTTTAATCAGGATCTGTTGTGTGGCTATGCTGCTGCTGTTGACTAGAGCAATATTTAATGAGAGAATTGTGCAATACATCATTCAGACTTTATGGGTCCTTATTCCCTAACAGTCTTACTTTTATGATGATATCCATAATTTATAATATTCACATTTTTCATTATTTCACTACATGGAGAATAAATAGAAGTCAGAAATAGAGACAACTTGGGTCGTTGTGAGAAACACAGAGTAAGGTTCTATGTAAATAGAGCATTGGTGTATATAGAATATGAGTTTTAAATATTTTATCAAGTTTCTGATGAAATATTCCTTGCAGTTTTTAACGTTTGTACCTACTAGAATTGTTATTTGCACATATTAGCGAATGGCTAATTCGGCAGTCTTTGCACAGATTTGATAAAATTTGCACATTGGATGTTATAAACATCTAGATATGTTATTTGCACTATTGCGTATTTTGCACATACTTTAATGCATTTGCACTTTAGTTAGACTGAGTTGAAATCTAGTACGGTATGTTAAATTATTGAAACGTTTACTGCTCTACCCTACAACATCATTTGGTTAAGTTGGAACAGGTATTTAACAACAATTTTTTCTAGAAAACCGCTTGACTCTTGTGTTCCCCATCTTCCTACTATTGACACACTGATTTTATAGTATTTTACTATGATTGTATTTCTTTGTGTCAATTTATGCAAATGTTTAAACATTGACCCGTGTAACATTTCTGGTTGATCAACATGTCAAAGTATATTCTCCATGTTAACTCTCAGGCACAATCACGTGATGCTATTGCATCCAATTACTGGCACTTTAAATTGAGCATTTTTCACCCAGAACGTTGTCATGTGAGCAAAGCTCCTCGGAGCCGAAATCGTCATGCAGCTGAATTTGCACGAATAAAATTTAGCACATAACTGGTCCGTGTCCGTGCTGTCTTTGTCATCTGTACGAAGTTCTGCGTGCTGGGTGTGAGACGCGGCAATCTGTGATATATATATATATATCAGCAGGAACTCCGCAATACCACCTCCAATCCCTCAGGACCGGCGAAGCAGGAGACAGACCACAGCTTTTTTCCAGGTAAGTTTTATTCTTCCAGTTTTTTCATGAACCAACCAACCATGACGCGTTTCGGGCTTTGCAGCCCTTGTTCACATGCAGGGTATAGCTGAATTTTTGTGCTATTTAAAGTGCTTAAGTGCCCCACCTGCCGCCCTCCTCCCTAAATGGTCATGTGACCAAACTGATAAGGAAAACAGACTATCACAGTGGATGTGTATCATTGAAACTAGAACATACAATGTAATGCGTAAATGCATTATGCGTACACCAATATAATTAATAATTATACATAAAAACAAATCTCGGAATAAATTCCATACACTGATGTAATAACTGGTTAAATCCAGTAGATCGTGCAAACATAAATCTTTGGACAATATCGTACACTTATAAACTGATGATAATAGGAGTCTGTTTCCTATCTTTATAGCCATCAAACAATGGGGGAGTTGAATCATATCGAAAAAAGAGGGCCAAACAGTGCTATAGTACTAACAACCAAAAAAGCTAAGGCAACCCTGCCTAGTGTGCAAAGAGGCTAGAAATAAAGTGCATGCTGTATATTCTAAAAGATAATAAGATACATTATGTTATTAAATATGAAAGAATGCACTATGAAAAAATAATAAGTTACCCGTCATAAAATCAGGAACTATTATTCAATTTAAAAATGCAATTCTAAAAACAATTATTTCATCATAATGTTATTTTCCCTAAAAGAATATATCAGTAAGTGTATAAATAATTTAAATAGTGATAAAATATTGATTAAAGAGAGGGAGAAGTAAGCATACCATTGATCTAAAAATGGTCGGAGGGGCGCAAATCGAAAAGTTGCACAAAATTATGTAACACATGGATAAATAAAAATTCATGTTATTATACATATATAAAGTGCAAACAGTCATGAGTATCAAACCCTGATAGATAACAGGGAACCTGACTATCTATTATTTGTCATTAATAGTGGTAATAGATACATTTCCATACTACGGTGCGAGAATGAGCAACAGGGAACTTGACTACTCATTAAGTCAGAGAGGTGTGCATAAGAGACTGACTGCGAAATGTTCCACAGGGTTACTACTAGAAGAGGGGCAACTGAATCCTTTAGGACATTAGAGAGAATTCGTAGTACCTTCACAAAAAATTGTAAAAATCTTCGGTGTTATTCAGGCCATTTAATATCAAACTCTAGGATAAAAAGGGTTTCGAGTTGTCGCAATAACAACTCTCTGTTGCCTCCTCTCCATAAGGGCAGTACTGATCCTACCACAAAGTACCTGAGGCAGTTAAGATCTTTATTATGCCTAGCTGCAAAGTGGCGGGCTACAGGGTAGGAAGGATCAGTGTGCAATATTGCCCTAAGGTGTTGCAGAATTCTGACGTGCACCTGGGCTTTAGTACTTCCGATGTAATGTAGCCCACATGTGCACGTCAGAACATAGACTGCAAAATCAGTTTTACAGTTGTAGCAACCCTTTATTGGAATCTCTGTAGGGCAGAATAGTGTACGGTAATGTGTCTTGTTTTCACCAAATTTACATGCCCTACAGTGAGTACACTTACAAAAACCAGATTTGGCCTTTAACCAGGTATCCTTTTGTTTTAATTCTGGGCTGATAACATCTAATGATGCACCCATATTTCTAGCCCTACGAAACGTTATAGTTGGTTTTACTGGTAAGGTAGGACTCAGGATGTTATCAGTTAGAATAATAGGCCAATTTTGTTGGATAATCCTTTTGATGGCATTCTCATCACTGCTGTAGGCAGTGATGAACCTGGGACAGGTGTTCGTAGGTGTATTAGAATGCATAGAAAACTCAGCATTGTCTGAGTCAGGATCAGACATCTGTAACAGACTCTCTGCTTCTCAACCTTGCTTTGGCCAAAGCTTGGTTGAAAATCCGATTGGAGTAACCATTGGAGGTCATTGACACATTTATCAAAATCGGATGTAGAGCTACAAATACGCTTAATTCTTAAGATTTCACCAAGAGGGATACTATGTATGGTGTGTTTGGGATGGAGACTAGAGGCGTGTAGTAGGGTATTGCCAGAAGTGGGTTTACGGTGTAAAGTAGATGTTAATCGATTGGCTTCCACATATATCAGCACATCTAAGAATTCTATCTGGCAAGGACTGATGTGTGAGGTGAAATGGAGATTGAGGGAATTTGCATTAATTTCATTTATAAACAAATTAGCCTCCTCCTCACTGCCCTGCCACAGAATGAAAATATCATCAATGTACCTTAGATATTTGACAATCTTTTCTATGACCCATATTGCATGCGTAGCGCCAAGGACCTGCTCCTCCCACCAGCCCACGTGCAAGCACGCGTAGCTGGGGGAGAAGCAGGAACCCATGGCCACGCCACGTAATTGTCTCCATACTTCTTTACCAAAGGCAAAGTAATTATTATTTAAACACCAATTCATTAATTCCAAAATGACTTTGTTGTGTTCATATAAGTCAGCAGATCGGGTGTCCAGAAAATGTTTGGTGGCCCTTAGTCCCTCTGTGTGTCCAATACTTGTATATAAGGACTCTACGTCCAATGTAATGAGCAACATATCTTCTTGCCATTCTAAATCTTTGATTTTTAACAGGAAGTCGCCAGTGTCACGCACATAACTAGGTAATTTGGTGATCAGTTCTTGTAAAAAATAGTCAATGTAGCGACCCACATTTTCTCCGGCACTATTGATCGCCGAAATGATCGGTCTTCCGGGAGTAGGCAAGATGTTCTTATGAATTTTGGGAATTAGGTAGAAAACAGGGAGGACAGGAAATTCTTTATACATAAATTTATATTCCTCTCCTGAGATCAATCCTTCTCGCCGATATTTGCTCAAAAGTTTTTCTAGCAAAATTTTAGCATTAGAGTATTCTTTCTTGTTGGCTTTGCTGTAGCAGGATGTATCGTTGAGCTGACGCAAAGCTTCTACAACATAATTACTTTTCGCCCAAATTACAAGGTTTCCACCTTTGTCTGCCGTCTTCACGACTATGTTTGGGTTTGCGCTGAGCTTTTTCATTAGCGCTATATAGTTTGCTTGTTGATGGTCATAGTTAGTTTTATTCCTTTTGCGTGATTTAGTGTGTAATTGCTTAATTTTGTTTGTTATACAATCGTGGAACGTGTCAATGGCATCTTTTACCATTAAAGGGACAAATTTGGACTTGTTCTTAAATGGCGTTATACCTGCCCCCTTTTGAGTAATGTTAATCTTTGACAGTCTGGTTTGAGTGTTACTTTCAGTATCTGGACCCATAGGCTGGGAATCAGTAGCTTGGCAAAGGTCATTAAGTGTTAGATAAGTGGAGACATCAGCAACTCTTACCTCTGGCACCCCGTCCGGGGCGCTTTGATCATCAAGTGCGATAGTTCCAGTGGTTGATTTCAAACTTTGAGTGGCGAAATGTTTGCGCAGTTTCATTTTTCTAATAAAGCGGTAAACATCAATGCGGGTTGCCGCATAGTCGAAGGATTGGGCCGGACAAAAGTTAAGCCCCAAGGAGAGCAATTGTTCTTCAGCTTTGTCCAGAACCACACTTGAAAGGTTGATTACTGAATTCTTGTTGCTTACTTCCTTCGTTGCCATGGCGCTTTGGTTTTCTTTGTTTGCGCTTTTTTTTCTGGCTTGTTTCCTTTGCTCTCGTCTTTTTTGGTTTTTGGTTTTATAATCTGCCCTTGACTGTCGAGCCGAGGGCGTAATGTTCTCAGTCTCTCTGCAACTAAAAAAATCGAGTTCCTCTGCCACATTCAAGATGGGTGCTGCTTATAGATCTCTGCCAGAGTCATCACTTGAGACACTAGATGTAGATGGCGTGTCTCTGCTTGCCTCTTCATTATTTAACTCATCGTCATATTCATGGTCATTTCGCGCGGCAGTGGGTGTTGTTTGCTTTTTGGTATTCCCACTATATTGCTGTCGTTTTGCTGCACTGTATTTCCGGGCGAAGGTGAAAATTTGCCCGTGCGCATAGTCAGCATGGTCGCGAGCAAATTTACTGACCTTTCTCGCCTTTATTTTGTCTTCGTGTTTCTTAAGGCGGTCATTCATGGCTTCTCCAAGATTTTTTGTTGTTTCTGACTCCTTCATTTTGCTGATGTCTTCATTGAGCTTATCGATATTTAAAAGGATTTCAGCTCCATCGATAGCAGCATATTTTATAAGTATCTGAACCAAGTTCATCGAAGCAGCCAAATTGCTTTGCCCCCATTCTTTAAGCATCATGGGGTTGGGGCGGTCAAAGCTTGGCGCCAGCATAATACGGAGTCCTCTAGGAACACGACCAACGTCAGCATACTTACTTAGTGAGTAATGCTCCCACCATTTGGTGATCTCCAAACGCCTTTGCCTTTCAAAGTTCTTGTATAGGGTCTTGATATCCCCATCATTGTTCTTATCTGTCCCAGCCGGGACCTTTTGTGTTGAATCGCTCGTGAGGGAAATATTATCAAACAATTGCGCCGCCTCCGCTTCCCTCGCACGGAAAGCCTCTGCAGACATGTTGGTTGGTCACGAATTCACAGATTTCGCTGGAAAGCACTCTGCAAGCCGCTTGTGAAGCGTTACTGCAGCTTCATATACGGAGTGCTCGCGGTGTACTTGGATGACCTCTCCACCTATCCAATGCCGTGTGATAGAACGCGATGCAGCAGTACTCCAATCAAACAGCAGAATCGGCCGACCCTGCCGGTGACTGTTCCACGCTGTAACACAGTCTTGTATCGGTGGCTGTGATAGGGGGCACCTGCTAGGAATCCCGTTTACGGAGAAATTTGCAAGTCGGTTTGAGATTCAGGCGCCACTTTCGGAGTGGGGGTCTGTTGACAGAAGCAAGCCAAACTTCTGTATTAGTATCAGCAGGAGCTCCGCAATACCACCTCCAATCCCTCAGGACCGGCGAAGCAGGAGACAGACCACAGCTTTTTTCCAGGTAAGTTTTATTCTTCCAGTTTTTTCATGAACCAACCAACCATGACGTGTTTCGGGCTTTGCAGCCCTTGTTCACATGCAGGGTATAGCTGAATTTTTGTGCTATTTAAAGTGCTTAAGTGCCCCGCCTGCCGCCCTCCTCCCTAAATGGTCATGTGACCAAACTGATAAGGAAAACAGACTATCACAGTGGATGTATATCATTGAAACTAGAACATATATATATATATATATATATGCAAAAATGTTCCTGTTTCACAAATCCATTTTGAAATAGATCAGGTGAGGACCTCTTAGCGTGACTTTTCTTTAAAATAGGCAAAAATAAGCAGCAACGAAGTTCTCCAGTGAAAGTGAGTATTTATTTCACACAGACGAAATAAAAAGACATGGTGTCGTCCATGACGCGTTTCACTCCTTCAAGGAGCTTGTTCACATAACGCGCCCCGGAAAAGGACTACAATTTATATTAAGTGCACAGGTGACTCGATTTAGACAAGAAGAGTGCAAATAAAAATAAAGGACTAAAGTAAACGCCATATTGCATGAGTCACAGTGTTAGGATACCTAAAACAATTCACCCTTATGGACTCAAAAGTACTATACAACCATTTGCTCAAAAACAAAGAACGTTGTAAAATGAATTTGGATCCATATGTACATTATATACACAAAGAATTCATAGCACATGTAAATGTAAAAAATAATAAATCGACAAGTGTCTTAATAATATTACATTATAGAGTCAAATCTAGAGAACGTATATATATATATATATATTACCTACTGGCGGTCGCCAGTAGGTAGTTATAGTTAGGATTTTTTTCAATGTTAAATCTCAAAATTCTATTTGGAATAACTTTGGCGCGGGTTGCCTGAAAATTTCCTCAAAATGGCCTTGTCGAGCTCCGGTCTTCCTTGAAAGTTTGGGGGGGACGCGTCAAGCGGGGGCCGAGATAAAAGGGGGTCCCAAAACGCGTTTTCCCCATGTTAATTTCCACAGGGCGGTCGACCTCACTTTTAGCCCGAACGGCTGAATGGATTTACACCAAATTTGGCAAAATTGTAGGAACTGGTAGCCCGATGTGCCTTTGCTATGTCTCAAGATATGTGCTCCAGTGGATTTTGAGTAATTTAGGTTAAAAAAAATATATTTATCTATGACAGCGCCCTGGGACGCGCACCGGGCGTGCCACGCGACTTGCGCGCAGAAAGCTGATTGGTTCTTGGTTGTCTGTAAACATTCGAAACAGTCCGGAGCGGCCGCCATCTTGTGTCTCGGTAGGATGGAGACACAAGAGGTGGCCAAAACAAAGGTGGAATTGACCATAAGGGGGCAGAGTAGACCCTCCCTGACCCCCTAGGTTTGATGTGGGGGCTTTAAAAGGGCCCCGCGGGGCAAAGCGAATAAAAAAAAAAAAAAGATTGCCAGAGTGCTAAACATTTTAGCCATTTTTTATAAATGGGAGGTAGTTCTGAAAAGAACTTTTTTTATTGTTTTTGTTTTATATTTTTTTAATTATTTTTCTGAACATTTTTTTATTTTTTTGTATTTTTTGAACAATTTTATATTTTTTTTGGTTTTTTGGGGGGCAGTGGGGAACAACGAAAAATAGGCATTAGAAAGGGCTCAACAGGAGCAAAAAAAAAAAATTACTTCTTGGGGCGTTTCGAGCACTTGTGGTTTTCAAATGCTCTATTAATTAAAATGATACTCCTCTCCCCATAACAAATTAGTGCACCACAATAAATGCACACTAGCTTCAGGTGCGCAAAATTGGTTTTGAATACTTGGGACCGTCTCCCTCGCTTCTGGTCCCGATAGAGTTTCCTGTGACGGTGTACTGGCCACAGGAGTTGGTGGGTTATCCTGGAGGTGACGCACCTCAGCAACGCTATAATTGATTGGATGCCACCTCTGCATGTGGCGGTGCATAGTATAGTTTCCAAAACGATACTTTTTGTCTGTGCCTCGGGACAGAACTGCATCGCAAATGAGGCATGTCACCAGCCGGGCATTGACCTTTTTTTGCCCTTGAGGGTAAGAAAAAAATTGCCATATAAAATGGTCTATGCAGTGGGATTGCCGGGGCTCTTCACGCAAGAACTGCCTCGGCTCTACCTCTTCTTCTTCCTCTTCCTCTGGGTTTGGAAGGAACTGTGCAGGTGGTCCTTCCTAGGTGGTTGTGGTGGTGGTGGGAACCCACCAGCTGCAGCTACTACAGATGCCATGACTGAATAAGCAGAAACAGGTCTTCCTCTCACAAAGATGAAAGTCAGAGTGACGAAAAAAGGTGTGGGCTTTCATCATTTGGGAAAAAAAATGTTCTAAACCAATGAAAAGTGTTATTTTCAGGTCACATGACCCGATGTGCTTACGTTACGCGCTCCGGCGCGCTTACGTTACGCGCTCCGGGCCACGCCGTGGAGCGCTTCCGGGTGCGTTTACGCAGCGCGTCATAAGACGCATCACGCGGCTACGCGATACGTCACGCTTACGCGTCGCAATGTTGTTTGCGATCGCGACATTGGCGCTAACGGGACGCTTCCCGGTTCGCGCATCGGGACGCTTCAAAATAGTAAGCTTTCTGGGGCGCGAACCGGAAGCGCTCCAAGACAAAAATAAAAAAAAAAACATTTTTTTTCTCCAAAAAATGAAAAATTGTAAGGACTGATAGCTATGTCTCAAGATATATGCTCCAGTTGTTTTTAAGAAAATTAACTTTTAAAAAATATATATTGGCCTATATTTGGGCTTTATATATGTTAGAGCCCAAATGTAGCCCAATGTAGCCCAAAGATGGCCACCAGAGACAAAAAAATACAAATGTAGCCCAAATATCAGCCAGATGTAGCGCAACTATAGCCCAATGATAGTATGTACCAGAGTGTTCTAAAGAACAACTAGAGCGGTAACTGTCTTACTTATAAAGTGAGACTTTTAGTTAGGAATTAGCATTAAAAAAACCTTTGAAATTCACTGAAAAAACCATAGGTTTCACACCAGTTATAGTTAGGAATTAGCATTTAAAAAACCTATTAAATTCACTGAAAAAACCATACGTTTCACACCAGTTATAGTTACCTGGAAATTTTACTGGCATAAAACCATTGAAATTCCCACGTTATAGTTAGTTGGACTCACTATAACTTGCGCGTGAAATGCACTGCTGATGACATCACATATTACATCACTCATGACATGGTCAGTGACATCACTCATGACTTTATGCCAGTAAAATTTCCAGGTAACTATAACTGGTGTGAAACCTATGGTTTTTTCAGTGAATATATATATATACACACTAACAGAAAGACAGATGGTAATGGCACGCACAGATGCAAAGTATACAATGATGCACATTGAAAAATTGGACCAATAACTTTCACCGTGGCGGAGTCACCTTCCACAGAATGGTTAATCCATAGCTTTATCACACTGCCTGTAACGATAGTCCAATTTCAATACTGTTTGCAGTATCACCAGGTAGGCAGATATGAAGCCCTGGGAGACTGGTACATACGAGAGTACTGGGAATTACCGTAAAGATATAGATGCAGGAATGGGGACACTGACATTTTTCTCAGCGGTTCAAACTGTAAAAGGGCCTTACGTGGTTCCCTAGTCTGCTAAGATATTTCGCTTCACAGAGCCTGTAATGCTTCGGTTGCTAACTTGTGTCAGTTGAAAGGTTTCCCAGCTGCCATAATTCATCTAGCGTTCAAATTGCTTTCGAAAGGGAGCTATTTGATGTTGAATGATCAAGGCTGTTGTGCGATGGTGCCAGGCATTGCATATCTGGTTACAGTAAATTCCAAGGTTACTTGCTATATGCAAGTATTTTTTCCACCGAACCACACAGTTAGGAAGGCAATGCTATGGCCTTCATTGAAAGTTTCCTTTACGCAGTTTGATTCTCTGAGCAGATTAAAAGCTATGCTTTTGCAGAAGGATGTGGCCCTAACCTCAGCCCGAGAAACTTTTGATCAACAGGTTGCAAGATCTTCATCTGAGATGCAGGCGCTAGTCCGTACAAACTTCCCGCTCTATTTCGGGGAAATGGTTCATCGCATCTTTAACATGTCTGATACGAGGGGGATCGTGCACCTATTTAAAAGCATAGGTTCTGTCCTATTAAGCACCTTTCAGACAATCTTTGGAGGTATTCCAGCATTTATACACTCCGTATTGGGAAGCATTTTTGAAGGGCTTCCGCTGGTCCTACTACTTGTAGTGGGTATCCTGGTTTTACGGCTCAGTTCCCCAAGAGGTGAAAAAGGCACTTCAGGTGCGACGTTGACGTGACTGCATCGTACTCCATCTGTGCACAAATCGACTTTGGGAGCTAAGCGAGCATTGGTTCCTATCCTTCAGACCAGTCTGGGTTGACTGCATATTGACTGTGCTCCGCTGCCTATTCTGCAGTTACAAATGAATGTTGGACATTTGTCTGACTTTTCCATTGGTTGCGCCACCGGACATGGACGTACTCCTGGACCCCTTAAAGGCCCACGTGTTAGTGTCCTCCGCATAGTCCCATGTTGAAGACATCTTTCTTAGATTCCCCTACTGGATGCTTCAGCTCCTGTCGGATCGGACAACGGCTCTACAACAGGTTAACAGGTATCAAGTGTTCCCTCAGCGGCTGCTGTGGGAACTGAAGATGATCACCTTTGCTCCATTGACCGGATACAAGAGGTGTTACAGGAACAGTGGTCTGCGGATGCAAGCGACAGTGATGTTGCATCTCCCACACAGGACAAAAACATTTGATTATCCGTGTGATAGGAACAATTCGACCGTTTCCAAAACAAGCCAAATTAGAATGCGAATAACATTGTTTTGTTTTATTTTTTTCAGCTCTTACAAAGCACTATAGCTTTTAATGTGCTAAGTTGATCTAACAGTATATTGACTATTTGGCAGACTTATAGAGCTATTTTAATTTTTATATCATTTGTACAATGATTTTGAATCATTTTAGACACATACTTTACAATGTTTTTATGCTTTTTAAACAGGCATATGTTAGCATTAGCGCCCTTATCAACCTTCGGATGAGTAGTGGGTGTTATGTACCCCAATCTAGGCCTAGGTAGCCACATGACCTTTTACCTACATTTGTCCTACCTTTCTCTGCATAATGATGCTAGCACTGACCTTTTACCCAATTATGTGCTGAATAAATGTCAATTGGTTTCCTTGAAACTAGCCTCATTTAATATGCATGAGGATTCTTAAAAAGTCACTGAACATGACATACATAACAGGATTAACATACTCTGTATAAAAGTCATGGTCATCTTCATCATAAGGCGAAAGATCTACTTTGCATAACTGCAGGTACTGATTTAGGTTCATTTACATAATCGTACTCGCAACATATCGCTTGTGTAAGGAACCCTGAGGCTATCCTATCTTTATGGTATGAAAGAACTATACCAACGCTAGATAGGCAGAGAAGCACCCACGCTGACATTAGACAGTGAACAAAAAGTACTGTACTTTTTCTACGATCCCTAAAAGATCAAGGGTTGTCATGTTCGATAGTTGCCAGAAACGATTCGTTCCTTGGTAGGGTTAGGGGGCTTATGGTGGCACTGTGCGTTAGCTGGTCTAAAGGCTTCTATGTATTTTTTGTAACTACAACAACAGCTGTAAGTTGCTTCAAATAAGGTGGATGTGCTACTCAACAAATACTATTGTCAAGGCAATCGCCATTTTAACACCATTTACTACTTTTTAAAGTTACCGGGTATTCCCAGTCTAACAACATGTGATATATGAAAGATCAGGTGCTGGAAAAGCTCTGCTAATATTGAACTGTTCATATGTGGTTATTATTGATATTATGTTTTGCTTTCAAAATAGAGTTGTTTCGTACCATTCCCTCATCAGCTAAAATAATGCCCATTTCAATGGATGGTGGTTATAATTTGCAAGAAGTGAATTCTGTATCAGTAAAACAGGTCAAATTTTATGGCAAAATGTCATCTTTCATAGACAGCTCAAATAAGGGATACAGTAGTTTTGGCGGACTCTGAGGCAGCGGAGGTTAATGATATGTTGGAATAAGAGCTGCATTATCACCACACTGTTGAATACATTATTGCAGTTCCTTTGGGTCTGGCAAATTGAATTTCACAGTTATCCGATTACCTGACTTTAAGTCAAGGTATGACCAATGGGAGACTGAGGCACAAACCAATGTATTTGTTCAGAAAATAGTCTGTTCAGGCACATTCTATAAAGCTGCGTAACATAACAGTGTACATCTAAGATCAAGACAAAAAAAAATCCATGCATGGACCAGCACTCATAGAATGGGACACACGTTTGGGTTTACGAAAGGAACAGGAATAAGCTATATGTGTAAAGCTACTTGGTCAGAATAACAATGAATTAGAGTCCAGCCAAGCAACTACTCACTGCCATTCTCTTCCTTCTGTAAAAACAAACCTTACATGTATTCTCACTTTCAGCAAATAAAAAAAAGAAGGAGAAGCAGATTCAATATCACTAATAATGAATAAATCATTCAAAATAAACACACAACTGCAAAAGTGCCATCATGTAGCTAGATGTGGGTCTGGCATCAGAAGCTATCTTGAGGTTTCCCAATATTATAAAGTTTTCCCCACATCTTTACAGAACCTTCAACCCATTTATGGACGAAAAAAGGTTGGAAAGTGCTGTACATGGCCTTCTTTTAGCAGCTAACATTCTGTTTTTTAACAACAATACATACAGCGGTATTCATAATCGCTAAGGTGACACGTGTGGTTTAAAGGTGGAAAGGTCATAATCTCTTTTTTTTCTTGATTTTTTTGGGGGATTTCTTTGCTTTTCTAACTATACCAGATCTGTCAAAGCAACGTGTGGCAAGGATGACGCAAATGGCAATACCAGACAGCACAACTGCTGCAGAAAAAGAGAATTTCCTTATGGAACTTTATGTCGATTATGTGGAGATGCCGACTGGAAGGCACAGAGGTCACATGTGCCATGGCTAATCCACAGAAGAGGCGGAAGCACTGGCAAAAAAGGTGCAAATGCAAGCACTGGAATCTTTCTACCAGACAATGGACTGATATGTAAATGTTAGCTATTACAGCCACTGTCTGACCAGGTCTCTGCACTTTTACAAGACCTGTACCTCTAGGATTAATTTGCCATCCCTATATTCTTGTTTCATGTGGACCCTGAAATGATCCATTAATAAACAGCCCAGATTACAACGCAGTTTCATGTGCATCACCAATATTGAGCTCCTCCACCACTACTGCTCACACGCAGGTAAAGTCATTGGTAATTAAAAGTCATTAACAGATGATGGAAAGCAATGTGAAGAGTTGCTACAGTGTTGTTTCCCGTAGGGCTAGTGTGCTTCCTGTAAAGCACTATCTAGGAAAGTATTCATATTGACTTTCTCACAATGAGATGCCATGGCTGGATGCACCTAAACAATGAAGTGCCCTCTTACCCACAAATAAGGCATGCATGCAGATAGTGCAAATAACGTGACAAAGTGTGTATTACTGCTGGTCATGTGGCAAAGAAGGACTTTAGTTATCTAGGCTTTCAAACTAGCACCAATGATTATTAAGAGCACCAATGTAATTTTACACACATTTTTGCTTCTTTACATTCCAGAGCTATTGCAAGACGTGAGCGGCAGACATGGTGAGTGTACTTACACTCGTTTAAGGAGAAAAAGTATAAGCATTTCCTAACCACTTCCCCTGCAGCCGCATATGCTATTTTACGTTGGCAAGTATAGGCTAAGATGTTGACTGCTACTTAAAGTGCTTTACAGACAATTTGTGCTCCTGTAGTGTTTCAATATGCACCAAGAGCTTCAGTAGGGCAGATGGATTGTACGGGAAGAGGTTTCTTCTCTTTAATCGAGATATTGCTGCCTGTAGCTCCGCCAGGCACTGGGTAGACTTGAGCATGGTGCTCTCCAAAGTGGCAGGAGTCACATCCTTATATACCGATGTTGTGCTAGAATCCTTTGAATTGACCGATGTTGATTTCAGGTCCAATCTATCCAGTTCTGCACCCAAGTCGTTGCAAATACCTGCTGAACTTTGATGCCCTATACAGTTCTGCTGAGGGTCCGAAGCAGTGTCTTCTTCTGAATCATCTGAGCTGTCATAATCAACAAGGCCTCGAAGAGTTCCCAGACCACAGAGGTGATCAGTCCTAGTGGAAGAACTGGATTTGCATGGTAATGTCTGCTGAGCAACATCAGATGTCCTTAGCATTTCAATGGGACATTGGGCTGAAAGGAAGCCGGCTTTCTCTGTGCTGTCGAGGTCATCAAACACCCCCAGACCCACGGGGCTGCTGACACTGTCCTGTTGAATGGAAGTAACCACCTCACTAACAGTAGCACATTCTTTGGATGTGAAAGTATCAATAAAATTACAAACTAGGCAGAACTCTGTCCAGTCTTCCCTGAGGAACTTCAAATATCTGACAATGTACTCAAGGAAGCAGGTTTCCGAGGATATGAGGAAGTCCAGGAGAACTGTTGCATCAAAACCAACATTTTTCAACAGGTATAAGAAGATGCAGTGAGGGTTGCAGCCAGCATCATGAGTCCAATTTGGAAAAACCTCGCCATTGTCTAGTGTATTAATGGATCGACGCCATATTCTGCAACACAAATAAATGACATAATAAACAAAATGTCCTTTCTAACGTACAAATGCATTTATAAGAAGGCACTAGTTCATCAGTTAACACATCTATATAGAAATGTATACAAAGTAAAATATGTAATGATGAAATTTGGAAAATTCTGTTGCCATGCATACTGAATTAATGCATTATTAATACTGTTATAACATATTTAGGTCAGAAGTGTGAAATAGTATGGCACATTTTATGATGAAAAACGAAGATTTCCAATCTGAGGAATACTTGGGGGCTCAAGTGTCCAGAAAATGCTTGAACATTTACAATGTTTATCTCCAGCTCCTTCCTGGACTAACCACTACTCACACAACAATCATCATTTGTCTAGGCATGTAAGGTCTATCTGTACCAAAACTACTTTCATTCCTCGCTCACCAATTGAATAATAATGAAGACTACAATACACACTAGGAAGATGAACTTCTGCCCTCTACTATGCTTCCATGTTACTCCTTTCAACACGTTGGACATCACAACTTACCATCGATACCCTATCCAACCATAACAGATCCACCTACACTACAAACTTGGTGACTAATACACAACTCCTCATTCTAGTGTCTTGCTTTACCCACCTTGAAAAACATAAGTCGTGAAAATGCACCAGCAGCCCTCCATATTAGTGACATTCCAGTCACCCATTACTTCAAAAACATGGATGTAAGGTTCAACTAGGGAAAGAAAACCTTCAACCCAGTGCAAAATACTAGATTGCAGCTTTCATGATCATTATTATGGTATACTGTCCCCTTGCTAAGAGAAAACATTGGTCTAGCAATAATGCTCCCTACCTTCCCCTGCATGTAAATGGTGATCTTAACATGGACTTAATCCTTGTGATGCATTAACTCACCATTCTGCACTCTACCATGGGTCTCACACCCACTTCCTTCTTCAACACCATTACAGAACCTCTCTCTCTTCAGTCACGGCAGTTATCACCTCTAAGACCCACGAGGGTGTGGAATTCATATTGCTGATGCTTGTGGGAGATTGTGTCAGCATGTCATCTTGTTCACTGTACAAGTAAAATCTTTGACTTTCTCCCTTACCTTCCTGCAGCACAAACTCTCAATGTGGTAAGGTCAAGGAAGAGCCATTACCTTTAGAAGGAAGACTTTAAAGTATCCAAATGTGCAAGGTTTTCAAAATCCTAAATGCAATTCATTAATACAACAGCTTTGATATTAATGTGAATACTGCAAGATATATAGTGAGCTCCAAGCTCGCTCAACATGTAGTACTGATACAGTGATTTCAAATATAAAATGTGTTATGGATTTCCAAACTGTAACAATTTGTGGCTGTGTTAATGTTCCTAAAATGTTCTTTGATTAAATACATAGATACACACAGTCCTTCTGGAAATACAGTCCTAGGGCCTGATTTAGATCTTGTTGGATGGGTTACTCCTTCACAATGGTGACAGATATCCCGTCCGCCGAAATAGAAATCCCATTGTATATAATGGGATTTACATTTCGGAAGATGGGATATCCGTCATCGTTAGCCTGCTTCAGTTCTAATATTGCAATTGTCTATGCATCTCGGTCTAGAAAAACTGAAGCAGGCAGAGCTGTTATAAAATTAAAAGAAGTCTTTCCGTGCCGGTTTAGTCATCTGCCCAGAGATAAAAACCCATGCTTGCGGTCAATAAAATTCGAAATTAATTCTTAAACTAACTTGGTGCTGCTTTTACAGTTTTGCCAGAGCCAAGATAGTTTGCGTAGTAGCGCTACGCATAGCTACTTGAAGTGCACTGCGAGCTACGCATAGCTACGAGAACTGCATAGTGCACTGTGCAAAATGCTGTTCGCACTGATTGCACAGTGCGGACAAGCATCCGTGCAAGCGGCAGTTTTCTGCCGCTCGAGTAGATTTCTACTCATGCGGCAGCTTTTTCAACGAGGACTGGTAGTTTCTCATTGAGAGCGGTCGGGAGCATACGCAACCACTCGCAATGAGAAACCTGATCTCCCCGCGTTAAGAATCTTGCCGGGAGGTTTATTTTCCACGCTCGCGATTGGCAACTTAATGTTGCTGATCGCGAACGAGGAAAAAGTCTCACCGGGATGTCATTTTGCTCGCTTGCCAACTTGACGCTAGGACCGCGAGCAAGCAAAAAGTGACCGCTACGCTACGTGTTTTTGCCATGTGCTACGTGCAATTCGCGTAGTGCGAAGTAGGACAAACTTCGCAAACTACGCAAGCGTAGCGTAGTGCTTCGCCCAGGGTTACCCTTTATCATTATCCATCTAGCAAAGATAGATGAAATTCACAGGAGCCCATCCCGTTCTCTGAAAACCTCAAGTATCAGTTTGTAAAAATACACCTTGCCAAACAATATTTCCACAGGAATGCAAACAAGATACCAGTGAAGGCTTAATTTGTGCCAGAAACTCCTACGAACATGAAGATAATTTGACTCCAACATAAAAAAAGTAGTTACGATTTGCTTTTTAAATAGATGTGTCCCAAAAATAGTGGCAACTTGAAAAATATCACAAATGTTGCAAACAGTTTTGCTAATCAATTGTGAACCTTCCATTTCTCTAAAACAAAATTTAATTAATTATTTCTCTTTTATACATTTCAGCGAACTGTGTTTAATGCAAGCCAACATTTGAAAGAGGCAATACCAGCAACGTCATCTTAATATTTTGAGGAAACCATGTAGAACTAATTCACATGTAAAATATAAATACGTAGTTATTGACAGAGCACTTGGTAAACTGTTACAATTTTTACAAAAAGGGAACCCAGGGAACCCAGGCAACCCAGGCACACAAAGAACAGGTTTCCCCAAGATTACATAATATGGAAAGGGTCAGACTGTAAAATACCTTCCTGCTAAACAGTATAATCTGGAATGGTTTACAGTAATATTTTGTGAAATCAGCCGAATGCGCCATGGCCCTTCCTCAAATACCAAGGGAAGAAAAAAAAAAAGCCATGGTATACTCAGAGCACAGGTATACCCAGCACCCTGCTGTAGATAACTCTGGAGTGCTGGCATATTTAGAAAGATAGCATAAACTGACTTTTGTTTAATTCGAAGTCATGATATAATATTAAGGGTGGGTGATAAATTCTGCTCCGCCGGCAGAGTTTTGGCCACTCCATGTTATGCATGCAACGCTGAGTTCCGGCCCTATTCCGCCAAACGCGGCATGACCGAGTTTTGTCTTGCACATGGCTCGTCAACAGTGGTTTGGCGAGAGCACGTGAGATTTGGCAGCCCAACTGTGATGCATTGTACCGACTTTTGCTGAACAAGGTAACGTAGAGTAGTTCTAGATCGCGGAATCGACCCAAAAACCTTCAGGACGACTTCAAGCCCCATATTGAACCACCGTACAGAGTGAATTGCATTTTATGTTTCACCTTCAAAGGACGCACAACCTGTGCACTGCTTGGATTTATTTTCACATTCCCTGGTACACATTTGTTCCTGGAACCCGCATTGGCTTTTAGAGTTTCCATTTGGAACGCTATTCAGTGTAGCTCCAAACATAGTTTGGGTGAATTTTGGTCCCCTTTTTCCTGAGGAAGCCATATTGAGAGGCCGAAAAGCGGTGACTTTCACTACCTAGGACCAACATTTTTTATCCAAAAGAAAATAAATAATTCTTTTGGTGTAGACCTTAGAACTAATATTGTATCCAAATAATTTGAGAAACACATTTTGAATTGATGGTTTGTAACATAAATGCATGTATTGTGACTCACTATTTGACCATTTGAAATAGGACTCCATCAAGTAAATAATTTTGAAGAATGCCATCTTGCTGTTTCCTTGATTTTACACAGCAAAGCCTTTACAATTCACATTGATTTATTTCAGATTTAGTTTTCTCTGAACACGAAATAACCACAGCAGGCGAGTTATTCCACCAGAGACCACAAAGAAAAATTGGATTGTTTTTTTATTCAGTTTATCCTTCCGGCTAGAGCTATTCTTTTTCAAAAGAACTGCGATTCTTGGTCGCTAGGAGGGCAGCTGGTGAGATTTCAGCAGCTGGTGAGATTTCAGCAACGTGAGTGGTCACGAATGTTCGAAGTCAGAAAGCTGCCGCTCGAGTAGAAAATCTACTCAAGCTGGAGCAAAATCAACTCGATCAGCATCACACTCCACCATTGCTCGTGATGATTCTTCAGCACGGAAAAAGCTCCCAGCGCTAGAAATCCGCACAAAAAGCCTAATTCCATCCATTCATAAAACTGCAGAATCTCGTGGAGTTTTCATGTAACTCCACAGAGCGAAACTCCGCGAGTTCTGCCCACTACTACATAATATGAGCCCTGGCAAATTTGGAGCATAGTACAAGTCCTCTGGTTTAATAAAAACATTGACACTGCACATGGAGAAAAATTAGACAAGCAAATTGCTGTGGCAACTCATCTCATGGACAAATAGATTTAATATTATTGGGAACGTTGCTATATATTTTTTACACTTGGAGTAGTGCATTAACAAATGAACACCGTGAATTGCAGATACAAGATTTCCGAGTGCATTAGTGAAGTGCTACACAGTAATTTGACATACAACTGACAAACTACATGCTAGTTGTATGGGTCTGGAACTCCTGTAATGTTCTGGAATATAGGCTGTAAGGCTGAGGTTCGGTGTTTGGCATGGCTGAAGTAGTGCCTGCTATTCATGACTCCTGACAGAGCAGAGCAGGGAAAGACAATTTGAGAACTATATTTACACAACGTTTTAAGAAGCCCGTTTATGCTGCATAGAGACTAAAAGGGAGTACTCTTAAATATGACATATTGTAGTTAAGGATCATCCATTACAAATATTACATTTTATTAGTCACTCATTTCACATAATGGTGACTCATTGATTGGCATTTTGTGAAAGCAGATGTTTTTTACCTTTAAGAAAGATAATTCTCAGACAGTGAAGATTAGCAATGTGTAAAGGGGCAGGAGCTCACACTGAAATCTAAGATTGGAAAAGTAGAGCAGACATAAAATAAGTAGATAGTGGGAATTTAACTCCATGATAAACTATTTGTAACATTAAATGATGCCACGAGGTCTGAGGATCATGACATACCCCAACTATAAAGGGGAGTTAAATGTAGAATTGATTTAGGATAGTGAATACATTCTGAAAGGTAATGACTAATTGTGTAGACACCAGTGAAAAATGCTAAAACTGAGCATTATAAGTTAGAGGACGAGAGAGATCTCCGAAGGGTAAATTAAAGAATGTATTACCAAATTTGCAAACTTGGCTATTCTTTAAATAATTAGATGAAAAGAGCCAGCTCAAATAGTAAACAAAGAAAAATTCATGTAGATTGTGTGGATTTCGAGGCAAGATATGTCCATGTTTGCTCATAAATATGAATACCTTCACAAAAATCTGAAGACTGTAGTGAAACACCAAGGAAATCTGAGATAGACAGACTCTGAAGACACTTATGGAAGCTATGCTGTGTATTTTCGGCAATGTTCGAATTCCCCCTGGGGTGTATTTGGGCCACCACGGAACTAAAAGAGCCTCCAGTTAAGATAATGCTGGGAGATCCATCCTTGGTGCCGTCTGAGCCACCCAACTTTGGGTTTGGCGCCGACTCTGATGTAGATGTCAGTTTGGGGCCCAAGACTTGCGCCAATCCCTTCTTCATAGACACCAGTCCCAATGTCACCGGAGTTAGAGCCCCCCTGCCGACTTCAGTGTCTAACCCAGAGCCGTAACAGTTTCGACCCAGCAGAGATCACATTCTGACTTCACTGCACCCACTTACTGTACATTCTGACCCACCCAAAATACTTTGCCTACCACAGGGTTGTCATCAGAAGATCTATCCTCTTTTATTTTGTTCCTGTTCGGACCAGTGTTTCCACCACCAAATAATGATGATTTACCTCAGAATTAGGATGATGACATATCTAAAACTGCAGGAGGCAACTTAGCATGATACCTCTCCTGATTCAGGATTAATTTCGCCCATCGAAATCATAATGTAGGAGAGTGATGTATTTGCTGCACTCATTAGACATGCCGATGCAGTCCCGGACCTACAGCTCTGTGCAGTGAAAGACCAGACAAATATACTTACTAAGGTTTTGCACCTTGGGCCAGTATCGTCTGACACCCTACTCGAGTTTAATGAAGCCTTGCCTGTTACCCTTATAGGTATATGGGCTACGCCTTGCTCTTGCGCACCAGTGAACAGGAAGGAAGAAAGCAGCCAGAGACTGAAGCATGGCAATCCAGATTTTCTTAAGCATAATATTATCCCCGAGAGTCTGGTGGTCCATGTTTAAACCCAGTAAATTAAATCCTATATCATGTCCCACAAAGACTAATGACAGACAGTCAAAAAGGATTCAGGAAGCAAATGTTCTCTTCTGAAACTTTGGTATGGAGTTTGGTTAGTGCAGACTACCTTTTAGGCCGTTATACACACTAACTTTGGGAAATGGCCAAGCCTGATCTTGCTGGTGGTTCTCAAGGTTTTTCAGGCCTCTTGAGCTCAAACCATTCAAGACAACCAGGTTGCAGCTATTTAGCAAAAAAGTAGATTCTGCCCTCAAGTACTTCATGGAAGAACAAGCCAATGGTGGGTTCCTTAGGCCATTCTACCTCTGCTTAGCAACTTTCTCTTTAGCTTTGACCATTCCAAGGCTACTCCAGTGGTTTGATGTACAGACGACAGGGACCGCCAGCACTGCAACACCCATTCCAGTCCATTCGTAGCCAGGTATCAAGCAGACTTTGAGTTGGTCACCAAGGACAACATTCTTCTCTGTCACTCTCCACTGCAGTATCTGCCCAAAGGCGCTTTTGTTTTTTCTTATAGGCCCACATTCACCCCGTGGGTGGCAAGACCCGACTTTCTCCCAAGAAGGCAGCCCATCAAATCCGAATCATGGGTTCCCCAGATGGTCCAGCAGGGCTATGCTCTCCCATTTCTTTTCAAACTGTCACTGCTTTCTCCCACATCAGAGAGGCTTTCAGAGGAGTACCCATCCATACACATGCAAAAAATACAGGCTCTACTGAAAAAGTTTCCATTAAGAGGGTGCTGGCCTACTAAGTAGGGACAGGTTGTTAATCCTGCTATTTCCTTGTGCCAAGGAAGGATGGAGGTTTTTGGCCTTCTTTTAGATCTTCACCCTCTCAATGCCTTTTTACATAAGTACAAATTCCAAATGTTCACACTGGCCCAAGTTCTGTCTGCTGTGAATCTGGATGACTGGATGGCCATCTTGGACCTGTAGGACCCATACTTTCATTTGCCTGACCAGCAGTACCACAAACTAGCACCCAGCACAGACTGGAAATATCTACTAGTGAGGAATCTGTGGTTAGAAGTAACTATTGGAATGGCTTTTATATTTAACCACTATTTGTCCATTTATATGTAAATGTCTTGTAACCTGTTTAAGCATTGTAAGTAGCTTTATGTAAGCATAGTGGTCATACCTTTTAAGCACCTCTGTCAGAATAGTGCCATATTGTAAAAGTCGGGGAGTCAGCTTAAAAGAATCTTGCTTCTTTTTTCAGCTTTCAGCCTTTTTTTCCACTATGCACATCATTTTTTTTAAAATATATTTTTATTGCAGGAATTAGTAAATCGTTACAAAATCGACCAGCATTATAACACAAGCAATATCAGCGAACTACAACCCTCTGTCCCCGCACCGTAAGTTCCGTACACAGCCATCCGGCCCACAACCCTGGGGTCGGGCGGCGAAAGTCAATGGGGGCTCAGAAGGATGTCAGAGCTGGTCCGGATGATCCACTGTCCGTCATCTGCTTTTCCAAACAAGCCTATAAACCCAAACGAAAAACCCCCACCCTCAAAATACTACTAACCAAAGTAAATCCCACCCAACCCCGCCATCAGCGCCTTAGAACAACCGCAACAGGATCTGCTATGGAACCCACGGGGAAAGCAACAGGACTAATAGTGCAAATGTTTTAATGGGACTCGGGGCGAGTCGCTTCTTCACCTTCAGAGTCGCTGGGGGCGCAATAATCCCTGAGGGCCTGCACTAACATTTCCCACTCCAACGCTGCCTCCTGCGCCTTCTCATTACGCTGCCTCCAAGCCAGTTGGTATCTCAGTGTGCTCTCCCCCGCCGCCCACTTCAAGAGCTCGCTGTGCCATCGACTTCCTGTCGGACCAACTCGTGCCTTCCAGTTCCTGGTCACCTCTCGCTTAGCAAGAAGGAGCCCTAGGTCGATAAATTTACTGGAGATTTTATTCTTGGGGGTATGAGGGAACCAGTGTAGGAGTCCCACCGCCACATCAAATGATAGGGATCTTCCAGTCACCTCCTCCAGGGTCTTCCCCACTTCCACCCAGTAGGATGATAATCCCGGGCAAGCCCATAACATGTGGAGGAGGTCCGCCTCCTGAGCTGGGCACCTAGGGCAATCCGCCGAATTCGTGGCAAAATATCGCTTAATTTTCACTGGGGTCAGATATGCTCTATGGAGAACGTAATAGTGGACCAGCTGAAAACGGGCGTGGCGTGTGCCCTTCCAGGCTCGCCGCACCAACTGGGACCAGGTCGTTTCCGGGATCTCCCTGCCAATGTCCTCCTCCCAGCGGTTTCTCAAAGTAGTGAGAGGAGCCAACCCCTCGTTGATCAATCTACCGTAAAGGCAAGTGACCGCCTTCACCGTACCCGCAGACATCATCACGTATTGGCACACCGGAGATAAGGCGGGTTCCTCCTGCCCGCTCTTCCAGTGTGCCTGGATCGCTCGAACAATGGCCGAGTGCAACAGAAAGTCACCACGGGGGATCTCGAAGCGGTCGATAAGATCCTGGAAGGGCAAGAGCGCCCCGTCCTCATACAGATCCCCAACTAGCTGTAAGCCGGCGTCCTCCCAGGCCGCCAATCGTGACCAATCGCCTCCATGGGGGAGGGCCGTCAGCATCCCCAAAGGTATTTCGGGCGCATACGGTGTTCTCAGATGGCCTCGGGCGTGAGCCCGATTCCAACACAGGCGGACGGTCCGCTCCTCCATCGACAAATCCCGCAGGGCCAATCGTTGTCGCAGCGCTATGAAGGAGAGAACATGCCTGGCCATGCCCGTCCCCCGTCTGTCTTCCGGGCCCCGGAATTCCCGGGCGATCTCCTGGGTGAAGGTCTGGAGCTGCGCCGCCAGATAATACTTTTCAAAGTCTGGCACCGCAAGCCCCCCCTCATCTTTCGGCCTCATCAGGGTCTTGAGGGCCACCCGACGGCGGCCCGAGCCCCAGAGGAATCCGACCACCATAGATCGTAATAGTCGAAACGTGGCCGGTGGGACCCAGATCGGTAGTGTCCGGAAATAATATAAGAGCCTGGGAAGCGCCACCATTTTAAGCAGAGCGATCCGTCCCGCCACCGAGAGCGGCAGGGTGGCCCAGAAGTCCATGCAGCCTCGATGTGCTCGAGTGCTGCGGGCAATGTTCCCATCCAGGAGGTCGGATGGGTCGTGATAAACGAATACCCCCAGGTACTTAAAGCAGTCGGGTTCCCATCTAATCTCCCTACTTAGAGTAGGGGCGGGGGCACCCTTGCGAACCGGGAAAAGACAGGTCTTGGACCAATTCACCCGGAGGCCCGAAACCTCCCCAAACTCCGTGAGCGCCGTCGCCGCTCCATGTAGGGCGTCGAGCGGGTCCTCTAGGAAGAGCAACAGATCGTCAGCATACAGCGAAACGTAGTGCGGGCCCGAAGGCGTCCACATGCCCATATAGTGGGCTCCCGATCGAAGATGCAGCGCGAGTGGTTCCACCGCCAGCGCAAAGAGAAGTGGGGACAACGAACACCCCTGCCTCGTGCCTCGTTCTACCGGATATTGCGAGGAAATCAGTGGTCCCGCCCGGACCCTGGCCGATGCGGAGGCATAGAGAACCGCGGTCCATCTGATGAAGCCCTCACCGAGGCCGAATCTCCGCAGCACCGTGCAAAGGTAGTCCCACTCCAGGCTATCAAAAGCCTTCTCTAGGTCCACCGATAAAACAACCGGGGACGGGGCATCCACAAACGGTTCCCCTAGCAAACGGAACAACCTGCGAATGTTCATAGTCGTGTTACGCCTTGGGATAAAACCCGCTTGGTCCTCATGCACCAGGGAACTCATGTGTCCCAGCAGCCTCGAGGCCAAGATACTGCTCAGTATTTTATAGTCCACCGTCAGCATCGATAAGGGACGGTAAGACCCCGGGTCTGACGAGTCCCTTCCTGGTTTGAGGAGAGGAACCACCAACGCCTCACACATCGAGCTCGGGAGCCGCCCCAGCCTCTTCGGCTCTCTGTAGACCACCAATAACCTAGGGGCTAGGAGGTCAGCATAAGCTGCATAAAACTCCACGGGCAGGCCGTCCAGGCCCGGGGTCTTATTTCTCGCCATCCGTTTAATGGCACCGCGGATCTCCCCCAATTCTATGTCGGACCCCAGGGCTTTCGCCACTTCGCGCTCCACTGTTTGGAGCTCCAGTGGGCGTAGATAATTATCGAGCCGGTCAGGGTCTCGGGCGGAGCGACTGCGGTACAAACTTTCGTAATAGTGCCGGAAGCAGCTGAGAATCTCCGGTTGAGTGTATACCTCGATTCCGTCCGCCTTACGCATACTTGTCGTCAATGAGGACTGACGCGTAGGGTTGGCCAGCCATGCCAGCAACGCGCTCGATCTGTCCCCCTCCGCGATGGACCGGACCGTGTAGGCCTTGTAGTCAAAACAGCGAAGCCGTTCGACCTCCGCCGCCACCTTCTCCCTCGCCTCCGCCGTGTGTACCTGTAATTCCGGGCGCCCGGGGCGGCGAATTTCCAGCTTGCGGAGTTTCCGGTCCGCTGCATCTAGGTCAGCTAGGATAACTCGCCTCATGCCCACCTTTTTAGAGATGCAGTAACCCCTCACCACTACCTTAAAAGCGTCCCACTCTAACGCTCTTGTACTCGCGGTGCCGCTGTTGGACGCAAAATATTCCGATACCTTATCCCCCAGGTCCGCCCTGAAGACACTGTCCTCAAGAATCTCGGGTCGTAACTTCCAGGTGGGCACCGCCGGCGCCCCGGGGAGCCAGCGAAGGTCCAGCAGGAGGGGGTTATGGTCTGAAATGGTTCTGGACAAGTAACCAGTTCGGGCGAGCCAAGAAATCCATCCAGTCTGACATGCAACTCATGTAGGCTCGAGAAGAATGAATAATCCCTAGATGTGGGGTGGTGCGCCCTCCAGATATCCGTCAGACCCCAGTGGGTCTGCCAATCCTTACGACCCTTAGCCGTGCGACGAACCGGAGAATCGGGAAGGGGTGGATGTGAGCGGTCAGTGTCTACGTCCACTACTGAGTTGAAATCTCCCCCGAGCAAAAGGGGCCCGGAGAAGAAGTGGGCCAACGAGCCCGATAACCTGGAAAGGAAGGCAGTCTGGTCTATATTAGGAGCGTACACACAGCAAACGCTCAAGTCCCTCCCTCCTAAAGTGCCCGAGATGGCCACGTAACGCCCCTCTGGATCTATCACTGTTTTTGTGACCTGGAAGGGGACCCCAGCTCTAACCCATATTAGCGCCCCCCTGGCATATGCGGAGTACGATGTGTAGAAGACCTGCCCCCTCCATCTACGCTGTAGCGCCGCCCCTTCCGCCTTGTTCAGATGAGTTTCCTGCAGCAGCGCCATTTGCACTCCCCTACGCACTAAATAAGCGTGGACTTTGTGGCGCCTGGACATAGTATGAAGCCCCCTCACGTTCCAAGTAACACATTTCAAGTTAGCAACATCAGCCATTGTCCCATATTGTTCTCGCACAGTCTCCCCATCCGGGTCCCCACAAAAAAAGTACATCATTCATCCCAGCACTGATGGCGGCCATTTTCCCCAACCAAAGCTAAACAACCCAAGAACGAACCAAACCCCCACCCACCCTCCCCAGAACAGGACCCAAACAGCACCATCCAGATCCCATCCAAACCTTGCCCTCCAACAACCCAATAACCCCTACTAATCCTGCGGTCGCCACCGTAGGAAGGCCTTAAGGGCCAGGTGCGGGCCGGGCGGAGGCAGTGGGCCCTCGACGCTCCGGCTACCAGGACTAAAACAAGCCCATAACTGTACCAAAGGCCCTCGGGGCAAAAACAGGGGCACCCCACCCTCCCCGCCCTCGTTGTCAGCATCAATTGACGGCAACCGCCTCCCCCCTGCCGGGCCCCCTCCCAAAATGAGATAGCTCACCCCGTTACCCCTGTCCATCCAGAAGGTCTTCCACCGACTTCGGTGTGATCACCGGTGTATGGGCGCTATCAGTCACGGAGTCCTCGGAGTCCGATGGTGCCCCCTCGTCACCCGGGTCCGCTTCCTCTTCAATGGCATCGTCCCGTGCGCCAGACAACTCAGATAACACCTCCAGCACTCCCCTCCGCTCCGTCGACGTCTCTGCAGTTGAGGGCCCCCCTGAGCGGCCGCGGCGATTCCTAATCCTCCTGGATCGCCGTCTCTGTTCCGGCTCCTCCGCCTGTTGGGATGAGGAGCCGAAGCCATCTTTCCCTGCTCTGTAAAGCTCGAGCCAGGCACAGACATCCTCCGGGGTGTCGAAGAATTGAGTTTTGTCATCGACAATGATGCGGAGCCTAGCAGGATAGAGTAGCGAGTACTGGATGCCCTCGCTCCTGAGCTCGCGCTTGACCGCCAGGAAGGAGAACCGCCTGCGTTGAGTTTCGTAGGTGTAATCCGGGAAGATGTTCACCTGACTGTTCGCCACTTTGAATGGACCATTATGCCTGGCGGCATTGAGGATTAAGTCTCTGTCCCGAAAGTGTAATAACCGCGCCACAACTGGTCTCGGGGCACGTCCCTGCTGCGGTGGCCGCGCCGGGACTCTGTGGGCACGCTCCAAGGTGTAGAAGGAGGATAGCCCCTCCGGGGCCACCGCGTCACGGAGCCAGGCCTCCAAGTACGCCACCATGTCGCCATCCTCGATCTTTTCCGGAAGGCCCACCACACGGATGTTGTTCCTCCTGTTGCGGCCTTCCGCATCTTCCGCTCTCTGCTCTAGGGTCGCAATCCGGGATAAGGCATCCTTCATAGTCGCAGCCAAGGTTCGCTGCGCCGGCTCCAAGGTTTTCACCGAGCTCTCCACTTCCTTGACCCGGTCCGAAAGTTTGCTGTGGTCCGCTCTAAGGAGACCAAGGCTCGTCGCCACCTGGGCAATGTCCTGTTGGAGGGCCGATCGCGTGGTCGCTATCGCCTCCAGGACGCGGTCGAACTGCTGTTGCATCGATGCACCACCAGAACTCTTTGGGTCCCCATGTTCCTCTTTGTCCTGGGTCTCCGAGTCTGAGGCGGTTGGGGTAGTCCCCTTGGCTCCTCTAGGTTTCCCCATGTCGGCGGGGGCGCTCCGTGATGGTCCAGGAGCAGGCGTCTCCGGGTGCAGATGCCGACCACGACCCTCCCGGCTACCGGACCTCAAGTCGAGTATCGGAGACCTCCTTCTCCAGGGCCTGTGGGAACTTCTCCGCTTCGGCTCGCGCCACCACCACGGCGTCCGAGGGCACCGATAAGGGGGCGGAGACACCCGCCGCCAGGTCGGGCAGGCCCGCACAGCCGCTAAAGTCCCGGGGTGAGGGTCACCAACTCCACCGGACGATTTGTGGCGCCAGAGTGACGCGCCTCCCATGGAAGTGGACTGGCCAGGAAAATGTAGCTAGGTGCGGTGTCGTGAGTGGGGCCACCGCCTGGTTCACCAGACGTCCGCTCACGGGATCCACTATAACGTGGGCATCCGCCCAGTCACCCAACCGAGTGCATTCTCGTTGAAGAAAGTCCGATCTGACCGACATCTAGTGCACAAATCAGCAGGGGATGGCAAAGCCGGGGGCGAAACGCCGCTGGCGACGCTCCTCCAGTTCAATGGATCCGACTAGGGGGACGATGAAGTCCGGGCGCCATGTTGGGTCGCACTCCGCAACTCTGCAAACTTCGGTTTTACGCCGGATCACCACTCGTCCGAGCCACACCAAGGGCCCTGGCAGGTCGTCGTCGGTCCGTTCAGCAGAATGCGGGGTCCGGGGTGCCCCGCAGCCTCCGATTTACAGGATAATCACGGGCTCAGTCCCGGAGCCGAGCTCTCAGGCGACCATCGCCATCGGCGCCCAAGCCACGCCCCCTTCCACTATGCACATCATCATGAAATAAATTGTTTTTTTTTTACGGAGTCAGTGATTGAGTGATTAAGGTCTTGGAGGTACATTTAATGGATGTGAGTGTGACCGTTCGATTTTGGTGTCTTCTGTTTATGTGCTTTCACATTTTCTTTATTTCCACACTCCTATGCCCACTGAATTCCACTGCTCCTTGCTCTCTCAGCCAGAGGACCAGATGTTCCTGATATCCCTTTCCAACACAACTGTGCTCCCATTTACAGAAAACACAAGTCTACTCCTCATCAAGATCTTGCCCACTAATCTCTTATGGAACATTCCTTTCCCAGATTGATTTATATCATTCACCAATACCTACGATTCATGCTTTACATGCACCCAAACCAGTCTGCACAAAATCCCCTAACTGCTCGACGACCACAACCACAGAACCTCATGCCCTCAAAGAAAATGAGAAACTATGTAAACACCAAAGAGATTCTCACATTTCAATCCACTTTCATTCTTACCAAAACTAATTCCAGGCACTCATTTCCGCCTTTCCCTTGAAAAACGCAATCTTCTTCATTTACAATGACTTAGTTACTTTGTTGGCAACAAATATGGAAAGGCTCAGGACATTCATGGACTTTCTTCACGGGTTTCCTCCTATACAGTAAAATGTATCCTGCCAGATTCACAACTAGAAACTTTTGTTGACTTTTCCTACTATCTCATCTGCTAACATTGCCACACGTTTTCAATTCAGCTAACACTAATTCAGCTAATAACGCATCATAGGATTCCTGTGATGCATTACATGATCCGAAAAAGCTATACAAGACTTGGATGTCACCAGCACTGCACGCATCTAGCTCTCTTACCTACTACCATCCTAGTCAGTAACATGGACTCTTAGCATATCCAGGCCAACTTCACTGCTAACTGTCAGCTTCTCTCTCAGTGATTTATTTCTTCCTTGAGTGTCTACTTATTTGCAGAGTATGTTTAAATGACCTGTGAACCAATATTCTCTTAGCAGATTCTGGCCGTCTTCACTACTAATCAAGAGTTGCTCTCTCAGGGATTTATTTCTTCATTGAGTGCCTACTTCTTTGCGGAGTATGCTTAAATGATCTTTAAACCAATCTTCTCTCAGCTGATCCTGGCCAACTTCACTACTAATCATGAGTTGCTCTCTCAGTGACATCATTCTTCATTGTGTGTCTACTGCTACTTCTTTCCTGAGTACATGTAATGACCTTTAGGCCAGTCTTCCCAGTAGGTAAAGTTATATGATTTGACACTGTGAATGTTAAGAGCCGCATAATAGCTGAAATATTCTTAAAATAGCACAGCAGCTACTTAGACAAATAAAGGTCTATTTTAGGTGATACACCCAAATTATTTTAACATACAGGGCTACCCTCATATGTCAGTGCATTATCCATCATCTACCCAGGTTATGTTATAAAAAAATTTATAGCGCGACAGCTGCCCCAGCAAAGAGGCGTCCTGGTGCTAACAGCAGTAAGAACCAAACAGGTGAGACAGAGAGGTCTACAACAGAGGAAATAGGTGTGTCTTGACTGACTTCCTGAAAGCTAGGTAGTTGTTCAAACTGCGGATCTGTACCGGAAGAGAGTTCTAGAGTTTTGCCACTATAGTGTGAAATGAGAACCCCCGCGCGTACCCTCCTTACCCAGTGAACCATTACCAAGTTTTGCCCCAAGGAACGGAGTTGGCGTGTAGGTACATATGGCAGCAGCAGGTCGGCCGAGATTCCTGGAGTGGCATGCTTCAAAACCTTGAAGGCCAAGCAGAGAGCCTTAAACTCAATCTGCCTGGCCACCGGCAGCCAATGGAGCCGGCAAATGGCATCTGACACAGGACAGGCTCTATGGAGACCAAGGAGGGTTCTGGCAGCCTCATTTTGGCCCCTCTGGAGCCTAAGAATTTCTGCCTTGTTTTACCCTAGGTATAGTGAATTGGCATAATCCAGTCTCGACAAAATCGAGGCCTGGATGAGGACTTGTCATGTTGGTGCGTCAAAAAACCCCCAGTAAGCGTCTGACCCTTCGCAGTAGCCCAAAGCAGGTCCCAGCCACCTACTATGTTTGGACTTGGAAGCTAAGGGCCGAGTCCACCGACACCCCCAGATTCTTTACCACCTGCTTAGGGGGGTGGAGGGCTTTACCAAGGGTTTCGGGCCACCAGTACTCGCTCCAGAGCCTGGGGGGTCATTCCCTACCAACAACACCTCCGACTTGTTAGCATTAAGCTGGAGACAGTTGGCAGTCATCTACTCGGCGACGGCCGCAAGCTCTCTCCGAAAATTGGGAGAGCCCCGCGTGGGTTTGTCCGAGTGTGCCACTACCAACGATGTATTGTCGGTGTAGGAGACCATAGTCAGCCCTCTACTCTTGTCTACCAGAGCCGGGGTTGAACGTACAGGTTAAACAGCAATGGGATCAGGGAGGAGTCCCGTGGCACCCATTGTTTGAAGTTGTGAACCCCGGAAGTGAAAGGGGGGGCTGACACCTGAAACATCCTCCCTGCCAGAACCTGAAGCAGCTAGTGCCAGCACACCCCCAAGGTAGTTCTCTGAACCCCTCCATGCACTGCCACCCTAGAACCCTAAGATAATGGTGATTCCCCTGGGGAAACAGATGATGACTTGGGTCCCTCTGGCCCATGCCCACTCCCCCCCCCCCCTTCTGCCCCGGAAGCCATTTCAGACATGTTAGACGCTGATGACATCGTCCACCCGCAATCGGCGACTGGGTGCCGGGGGATGAGGAGGTCAATCCAACACCTCTGGCAAAGGTGAGTGTGCTGCCTTCGACGCACCTGCAAGTGGGTGGTTGGTTGGCAGGCTCCCTCCCAGCTTGGGCTTCAGTCACAAGCGACGCTAGGGTACTTCAGACGGTGCAGGGCTTCCAGGTGGAGTTCTATGCCTGTCCTCATCAGGTGACCTGTGCCCGTCCGATTTTCTTTTCCCAGAGCAACACAGAATTGATAGACAACTAGGTCTCCACCCTTATCAAAACATGGGCGATTTACCATTCAGAAGAGCACCCCAATGAGTTTTTCAGCAATATTTTCCTGATCAACAAGACCGACGGGGGCCGGAGACCAGTGATTAACTTGAAGGACTTCAACAAGTGGGTGGTATATCGCCACTTCAAAATGGAGGGCATGCACCTTCTCCGGGACGTGTTGAGGCCTCTCAACTGGATGGTACGGCTGGATCTGAAGGATGCGTACCTCATGGTCCCGATCTTTCCTCCTCACCACTGTTTCCTGCAGTTCAGGTGGAACAGCCAGGTCTTCGAGTTCACCACTCTGTCTTTCGGGCAAACCTTGGCGCAGTGGTGTTTCACAAAGATCCTCAGGCCGGCGGTGAAATTCCTAAGGGGGCAAGGCATACAGATGATAGTCTACCTAGAGGACATGCTCTTCCTGGCCCAGATTCCCAACAAGCTGTACCAACACTTGCGGATAGCAGTGAAATTATTGTAGGGGTTGGGGTTCGTTATAAATGAAAAGGAATCCCATCTGACCCTAGTTTAAGGTGCAACCTTTTTGGGGTTCAAAATAGACTCAGTCTCCTCTAACCTGAGCTTGCCGGCCCGGAAGATGGCGAAGATACGCCAGGAGCTGCACCAGACCTAGGCCAAGCCACAAACTTTGCTGTGCTAGCTTGCTCGCCTGGTAGGCCTTCTCTCCTCCTCAATTCAGACCATCTTTCTCAGCCCCTTGCACTATTGTGCAATGCAGCGACTCAAAGCACACCATCTCAGACAGAAGCTTACTTATTCTCAATCCGTGCCGCAGACAGCGGAGGTGAAATAGGAGATGGTTTGGTAGCTCACTCACATGGAGGCACTGAACAGGAGAGCAATCTTCAGCTCCACCCCCAGACGTCCTGATCAAGCCAGATGTTCTTTTTGGGGTGCTAGATGCAGGGATTTTTCCACAGGTGGAGCTTGGTCCACACAAGAACAATCCTTGCACACCAATGGCCTGGAGCTCCTGGCAGGGTCGTTTGTGAAGCAGTGCTGGACCAAAGGCTGGATGCAATCTTGCGTGCTTCTCAAAATAGACAATATTTCTGCCGTCGGGTACATCAACCATCAGGGCAGTACCAGATGCCACGCCCTGGTGAACCGAGCCAAATATTTTAGGAACTTTTGCCTGCGAACCAAGTGTTAGTCACAGCGGAATATCTCCTGGGTCAGTAGAACGAGGCGGCAGACTCGCACTCTTGCCACCTCTTAGACTCCAGTGTTTGGAAACTTGACCCACAGGTGTTCTCTGAGCTGACGGATGTCTTCCTCCAGGACTGGTGGCGGCAGTGAAACTACACATTCCCTCCTTTCTCCATCACGAGGGTCTCCGCACAAGAACGCCGCCAGCAGGCAGAGATTCTGGTGATTACCCCTCTTTGGAGATCTCAAGAGTGGTTTCTGGTTCTTCTGGAACTTTCTTGGAATTCTTCAATCAGACTCCCCCCACATCCTGCTGAATCTCAATCCTCATCGCCTGGTGGTCAAAGGGACGTTACGGATGATGGCCTTGTGGATCTCAGACAACGTTGGTTACTCCCAGGCCTTTTGCGACACAACAAGTCATTCCTATCCAGAGCATGGGCAGACAGCACGACCAAGAGTTACCGATCGGCCTGGAACAGATGACGCCATTTGTGTATGCAACAGAGCGTTCATCCCGGGGGCGCGGATGTAGACCACATCCTCAATTTCTTGGTGGGTCTCACACGGGAAGGCTTCGCATACCGCTCTGTCAACGCATTTCAATATACAATTTCAGTCATCCCCCCATTAACGGTTCTCTGGTGGGGGAGCACCCATTTGTCTGTAGGCTTCTTAGGGGGATTTCTCTATCCCTTCTATCGAAGCTTCGTTACTCTGCATTTTGGGATGTGAATCTAGTGTTGAACGGTTTCCTATCCTGGCAGCCAAATAGATTATTATCTCGCAAGAAGATTTAGGCTAAATTGACAATGCTATTGTGTCTATTTTCTTGCAGGCTTGTGTCAGACGTAAGGGCCCTCGAAATCTCGGCCAGAGTGTTCTCCCTGGATGGGATTAAATTTACAGTCAGCAGAAGGACTAAGTGCAATACCAGGATTATCTCATACCCAGACTTCTGGGAATCCCACAAGCTGTGCGTGGTAGACTGCCACCAAGCGTACAAGGAATTGACTGAGAAAGACCACCCTCCGGGCGAAAGACAACTGTTTTGGACATTACAGAAACCGTCCAGGGCGGTTTCTTCTCCTACCATAGTCAGATGGGTGTGCTGGGTAATGCAGGAGGTGGGGATGGATACAAAAGGTTTTGGTGCTAGAGGGGTGAGGACCTCAAAGGCATTACCTCTCGGAACGTTTTTGGAAGACCTATTGCGAGCTGCCGATTGGTCCTCGGACTCCACCTATAAGAGGTTTTATTAAGCCAGTACTGGAAGTAGCACAATTGGTAGTAGACAAGCTTTAAACTGGAACAATCTGAGCCTCCGGTCCCGACATAGAATGAACATTTGTCTAGCTGTAATACAGTTAAGTTTCAATTCTATTACAGACACGAAGGCTAGGACTATTCCACCTGGCGACCACTGACACGGACCCTCCCCGTTCTGGTGTAATTAACTCAATTTAACAGTTGAAGGAAAATTAGGTTTCATTGTTGAATTGTACTTGTAGTTGTAGTTATGCTTTGGGTGATAATGTTCTCTTTGGAAATTGTTCCTTGATTCACTCCGTTTAGAAGTGGTTTTCGGATGATGCCTGTTTTTTTGCAGGGAATGATGGATCCAAACCGGATGTATGAAGTTCGTTCTGGAGCTGTTTGCGCGATTAAAGAGGAGGAGTGAATAAAGTAGTGGGACCGGGCTGTGGACAGAGAAGAAGAACTATGTTCTGAACTTTTACCTATTTCCTTGGTGTTCATGGGAAAAGGCCTTTTGTTGTGTATTAGAATGGCTGTTGTAATAAAGAGAAGGAAGAAGGCATAATCATAGTCATTAATAGAATTGACACTTACCTGTACTACATCTAGGCAAATTTTAATTCTTCAATACTTACTTCCAACTGTTACTTTTTGCATCAAGTAATATTCTCACGCACCATAAGATCAGATTACTGCAGTCAAATATGAGCAGCATTACTCTCAGCTTGCGGATCAGCAAACTTACCGTATTTTCCGGCGTATAAGACGACTTTTTAACCCCTTAAAATGTTCTGGAAAGTTGGGGGTCGTCTTATACGCCGAGTACCAAACTTTACGGTATGTGTTCATGCGTTTTTACATAGTGCGGACTTCACCCGAAGGTGTCAGACCGCTTCTCAATAGAAAATGGTGCATTACAGGAGGAAAAAGTGACACGTGTGCAAGTAGAGGTACGGTATAATATTGAAATAAATGGAGGGCACTCAAACACAAGAACTAATGTTACGTAGGTGATGGTGGCACTGTGGAAGCACTGTGCAAGTATCGATAGCAAATAAAAAGTAATAGGTAAATAGAACAAATGGCGCCGTGAATGACCAAAATCGCTATGCAGGACTGCGTTGGAAGTGGGGGTAGTCTTATACGGCGAGTATAGCATGAAACCTACATTTTATCATGAAAAGTAGGGGGTCGTCTTATACGCCGAGTCGTCTTATATGCCGGAAAATACGGTATTATTCAGTATAGTGTGCATTTCTCTGCTGAACACTACTTATTTACAAATCAGGAAAGCTACTGTTCCTGGTTCCAGTGGTAGCTAGACTCATGAAAACTTTGCTTATTTTCCTTACTTGGCACTGCTTCTACAACTACTGCTGTTTCTGGCGGCTAAGTGATGTCTAAAATTATCTCCTCACTGGTGCTAACAGAAGATGAGACTTCACATCCCAACCAAAGTTATTATCTTCAGAAAAAAAGGGAATAACATAGTGACTTCATTCCTGCTGAGCAAATCTTTAAACAAATTAAAACTGGTTAATATAATTGTTTATATTTCAATGGAAATTTACTTTTACACCATTTTTTAGAAACAAAAAGTATATTCCAAGCTGCGAGTTTATTACAGCCTTTGTATGTATGAATGTATATACTGGTATTTATACAGCACAAACTTTGGTAGGATGGTATGGAGAACGGAGCACAGATGAGAAACTCAAATATCAATACAGCTGTTCACGGCAGTTCGTTCTAGTGTGGTTCTTGAAAAGTTATAACTTCAGTTTCAAACTCATATGGTCCTCAAGTTCTAAGACTGACTGAACATTGAAGCCAGGTAAATCGGAGTAGCCAGCTAAACTAGCATGCGAATAGGTAGAAATAGTAAAGCAGTTTTCCGACTTTGCACATATGGTATTAATTATGAAGAACAAATTAGAAAAGGTTTTGAATGAAGACAGAGATAGTTCCACCATGGGGGAGGTGCAATTGGGGGAGCGCAAAGAGTGAAAACACTGAACATTTCCTTAATGGAATTGTGCAAATTCTGAATTTTGGTTGCAAAGTAATTTGTTTTTTTCATATTCTTAGGGATAAGGTTTTTTTTTATGAGTGTGAGTGTGAAGGAGGTCTTTAACCTCTGTAACAGTAAGTTCACAATATTCTAATCTCCATTTTTTTAAGTAACATAAATTTAGCTACACTAAGATGCTTGTTAAACAAAGGGGTCACTGGGTGACAGCAGAGTATAGAACATGATCTAATGCTGACAAAATTTATCAATTCGAATTTTTCACATCAGTGTTGATAAAAGACCCAGGGGGGTCAAGTCTCAGCTAGGGATCTAGCATTCGCTTCACAAGAAGATTTGGTATATACTCATTTAGCAATATTGGGACCGGGAAACCACAAATAACTTAACTGCCAGGATGAGCTCAAGAATATGATCAGCACTTTGTGTGGGGACGAAAACCTGGTAAACGATTTAAATCCAGAAAAGAAATGATGATCAATGTCCTAGTGATACCAGTGTCCGTGGCTTTGATGCATATATTAAAATCGGTACATAACAGCAATGAATTATGGCTGCATATTAGTGGTGAAAAGAAGTGGCCAATATTAGTGAAAGGAAGAGCAGTACCAGAGTAAGCCCAAAACAGTTGAGGTAGTAGGAGTGCAATGGAAAAATCTAGAAGCAGAGCATATGACAAAAGGCTCCAGAGGAAGTATGGGCAGGTGAAATCTTTTATAACAAGGACAAGCTGATTAAAAGTCTGGCCAGATGTCCTCGAGGGCCAAGACCCAGTAACTAACATTAAATCTAGGATGTAACCAAGTAGAAATTCATTAATCTTAATTCAGTGCTTCACTACAGAATGTGAATTGATTGCTGAGCACTTAAAAGTCACAACCATAAACGCATGGGATGCAGTTTGGAATTAGACATAGGGTGCTTGCGCATGGACCAAGCAGGCTTCTAGTTAAAGTCAATGTTTAAGATTAGAACAGTCACCAGAGCAGTAGAAGCAATAGCGGGGTTCAAAGAGTAAACCATCTCTACAGTAGCTTATGTGAGGCGAACTGACTTACCGGTGAGCTCCTATGAAGGCCCAACAAGCAAAATGGCTGGTGAAGTGTGCAGATGGACGCAAAAATGCTTGGTTCTGGCACGCAAACAGCATGCCCGCTGCGAGCCTAAGCACAAAGCAGCTTTAAATAAGTGTCCATCATCGATGTGTCTGGGCGTGGGCAGCGGTTGCCAGGTAGCACAAGTGCTAGCCTTAAATTTAAAAAGCGAGGGGGTCAAATGAACGCAAATAGAGTCCAGCATCTCCTCTTTATCGGTGCCTAGCTCTCCAAGCCCCACATCTTCTTGAAACTATGTGTCGATTAAAATAAGGTATGTAAATAGGTTATAAATATGAAAATCATAAGCAGAGGACTCACTGCCAGGTGAGCCAGGCACCTCGCAAATATAAGGAAAACAAAAGCAGTTCTAGTGCTGCCAGCATGGTCTCAATTGAGCTGGTTTTCCTTCAGCATTTGAGTTGCCAATCAGCCTGCTTGCGCATAATTTTAAGTAGTTGCCTTTCATAAGGGTGGGGTAGGTTGTTGCCAGGCAGTAGATAAAGTGTTAAGCAGAATGGGCAAATAAAAGCTAACAGAGCTAAACCGCTCAGTGTGTGTGCGTCAACCTTCACAAGCACTGCACCTACTGGAAACCAAGTGTAAATTAAAACAAAGGATGCAAATATAATGGGTGAAATAATATGATCATAAAATTAATAGGAGCAAGAGTGCTTGTTCAATGGTGAGACCGGCACTTTTCTAGTTCAAGACCAATAAAAGTGGTTCAAACGCTGACATCGCAGCCTCAATTTAGCACTCAAGTTCCACTTTTTGATACAGTTTAGACATTTTGATGCATTCTGCATCATTTGTCGACTGCTCACTAGAACTGTATTTGAAATAGGGGCCAAATCCATGATTAAATACTTACGCTGCCAATAATCTTGTGTTTGGATTTAAATCTAGCACCTTTTACCTAATTTCTCTCTTTTACATTGGTCTACTAATTTAAGAAAATACTGTATATACCCACCTATCACTCTTCACATACACAGTGAGCAATGCTTTCGCGGCCTCCAGCATATCATCGTCTTGTTCTATGAAGACTAACGAGACCCACTCGCATGAATGTACAAAATGTTGAGAATCAAGATGGCTCTTCAAGAACTCCAGCAACTGTGACATGAAACTTTCAAATTCACCTACAAACGAAAACATATGCAGTCAATTTCTAACAGCAAGATGATGAGTAAAAGCAATGCTGTAAACGCAATTTTTTCCATAACCAATAGGCAATAAAATGTAAAAATAACCATTAGCTAGACAAATATTAAAATTGACAACCTACTGTTAAACTTTCACTCTTTTACCAGGAGAAATATGTTCAATATATATTCAGGTTTCAAAATAATGTGGGGACTTTTGAAGTTGAGTGAGTGGTAATTCGAGGACATCCGCACAGTACATCTATGTGATTACATTATTAATACAAGCCATGATAGGATTCAAATGTATCCATCTGCAGTTTTCTCGATGAAAATATAACCTTGAATAGGTAGCACATCAATGAATGACATGGAGCCATCTCAAATTGAATGCTTCCAAAAAGGAAATACTCCTGTGTGGCGACTGGAACAATGATGACCCACTCCCTGCATGGCCTGATGACCTGGGAAAACCACCTAAAGTATCAAAGGAAGTAAAACTCGGCAACGCATCTTCCCCTATCTGGGATACCCACACAGGGTCAGGGCTATCATCTATCTTGTTCTGTCCAAACTCGATTACGCCAATAGCCTCTACCAAAGATCACATTTACCAACTAGGAGAAGAATGCAACGGATTTAGAACTCGGCTGCCAGACCACTCTTACATATAAAACCGCAAGCTCAATGTAGAGCTCTCAAGGCAAGGGAGATCCCTTGCCTTGAGAGCTCTACATTAGTTAGGTTGCCAGAAGATCCACATTCAAGCTGCTTTGTACCATCCACAAAGCAATACTTGGAACAGGAAAAAAAAAAAATAGAATATCAAATCACAAAATGCATTCAACAAAGAAACCTCCGCCCTAGAGTGGCACCTCGCCTCAAAATCCCAAAGTACAAGAAAAAAAACATGGGTGGCACATTCTTCTCTGTTCAAGCAGACAAACTATGGAACTCTTTACCCCCAAACATAAGATCCATGGATATTCCTCCCCCTTCTGCCTGCAGAGGCCAAAGAAATAGTAGTCCGGGCATTGATCCTTTCTCGGTTGGATTATTCCAACGCGCTTTTAGTTGGATGTCCAGGCTATCTGATAAAAAAAAGCTACAGGTAGCTACAGGTAGTCCAAAACCCGGCTGCCCGGCTCCTACTGGGTCTCTCTTCTAGGCAGAGTGTGCGGGTCCACCCCCGCCACCTTCATTGGCTCCCAGTTGAGGCCCGTTTGAAATTCAAAATGCTGGCTATTGTCCAATGGGCCTTGTATGGATTGGGCCCACTATCTGCAGAAGCGCTTTGCTTTTATATCCCTTCTAGGATTCTGCGGTCTTCGGGCCAACTTCTCATCCAGAACCCGCGCTTTTTGCGCCAGAGGTTAGGTGGCTGCTCCTTCACCCGTAAAGCAGGCCTAGCCTGGAATGAGCTTCCTCTTGCTCTCAGTAGGGTTTCCGATCCGGCTGTCTTTAAAAAGAACTTACAAACACTATTGTTCTGAGCCTATTCTTTTAGAGGCTCTTCCTGCTTAGCTGGTTGGTGGGGGTCTCAGGGTAGCAGCGCCGGAACACTCTGAGTAGCTGTGCGCTTTAGAAATGCAGTATAACATAACTACCTTATCTTGAGACGACTACTCAAGAGTTGACTCTTCCCCACATAACCACCATACTAAAAAAGTAAGTATACCGCATATCCCTGTGTAAATAGGCATTTATTTGGACTAAAGATGTGTACCTACATATGCGTACTGTATTGTACAAGCAAGAATCCTAATTATGTTTTTAAAGATAAAGATATTTGTTAGTTCTGTTTAACAAATTTACATATTACTTAGTTACATTATTCAGTGTTTAACATGTATACAAGTAATTGCATAAATAATTGAATCTTTTATCATAACTATTCATCTCCAATTGCTTCACTATTGAATTACAAAAAACAATATAATAATTTTAAGTACAGCAACACTTGAAAGTCTGAGTTTATTAAATGCCACTTTAATCTACATATAACATTCCTTATACATATATACCTTCCATGTACTTGTGTAGCTTTATATGTATTACTTTGCTTCTAATTCAGCATATCCAATGCACTACCCTATATCTCACCCCATATATCTCACACTATACCCTCTACCTCCACTCTAACTCATCTCAACCCTCATTCTACTACTCTTTCCAATGCACTACCCTATTTCCCAACCTATACCTCCTCAAAATATCCTCTATCTCCACTCTCCAATTCATCCCAAACCCCAGACCACTACAATTATCCCCAAAATAACCCTTTCCTCTTCTACCCCTCCTTGCATAATCTCAGACCTCTTTTACTATTCAGACCTCCCAAACCCTTCCTTTTGACTTTTACTTGTTCACCGCCGCTTTACTCATCCGAAACTCCCTTCCTTCTTCTATCCCTATTCCATTTAAAATCCAACTAGTTTAACTTGTCCACCGCTCAAATTAAGTTCATATTCCCCTATACTGATTCACCACTAATCGTTTTCTGGGTCTGGATTGGCATGCTACTTGCCGAACAATGGTTCAAGACCTCATATGGGGTAGCACGCAGTATATAAATGCAAACCTTTACTCTTCTAACGCTCCACTATCCTGCTCAATCCAAATTCCAGACTAATATATCCACCGCTCAAATTAATTTCATAATTCACAATACTAATTCACCACTAATCCTTTTTGGGTTCTGGAGTAGCTTGCTATTCGTTGAAAAAGCACTTTGACGCTTTGCCAGGGGTAGCAAGCGCTATATAATTACAATACAATATTGATTAAGGACAACGGCTATGGTACTCCATCCTGAAAGGATCGTGGTGACTTTCCTTGACTCTACAACTGAGCATTAACTGTACCAACGAGCGTGTTGATGGGTTGATTAAATGTCACCATTTTTTAATTGTACAATAAAGCATGTGGTGATCAGGAACAGTAAAAAGCTTTAAAAAAACAAAAAATACCTCAGCAACAACGGTGAAAAAATTATCATTTAGCAGAAATTACTTCCCTGTAATAGGGCCAAAGTAGTACCAACTTGTGAAAATGTTACATCACCTGCTGGTAGCACTATAAACGGTCTTTACAATAAAATACTATCTGTTGTTGCTTTTGTGGGAAGCAACCAGAGAATGATGTGGAGCAGGCAGCAGTTGTAGTACATGGGCGAAGGGCTGCCTATACAACATGAGCATATGGCCTTGAGCTTATATCCAAGGAGACCTAGCTACAGGATGCATGTAGGGTGGCCTATAGACCTGAGAAAGAGAAACATGTATCTGTAAATGCAAAAATGATATGTTTACTTTGGTGTAGTTGCTAAAAACACTTAAAAAAAAAAAGGGGGATCCTAGCATGTTATAGTATTAGAAGAGAAAACAGAATCTAGGGGGAAATGGATGGAATCTTGTATCTAGCATATGCAAAGTGTAATCAGCCCAAAAAGCGGGCATCAAAGGAAAACAGAAAGGGAACCTTACCTCCTACATGGTAAAGAACTGAAATATCTGATATTGAAGGTGTAAAGTGTAAGGAACGCCATTCTGTCTTTCTGAAAATCCGTTATAAATCTGGTATTTGTTAAGCACAAACTGATCGCCCCTAAGGGTGTCAAAGCACTTGGGGCCGTCGGTGAGATTAAGTGAGCTATTTCCCAGTCACATGGTGCTGAGCAGAGCAGCTGCTGGCGTCTGGGATCGAACTGTGAGCCCCGAACTCCGGAGTCGCCCGCTGCGCCACACCTCTCCCAAGGCCATGTATGATTCAAGTATAGAGTTCACAAACTGGATAGGCAGCAATGAAGCTTATCCTCATGGGGAAAACCCACAAATAAAACCACATTTTGCCAAAAAGGCCTTGAAACCATTCAGATTCAAATAAAGGAATGAATGGAGAGGTATTTTTCTAGAAAGTTGGCTATCTTGCTCATGGTCCACCACAGGAAATCCTTGAAGCAGAATCCATCAGGATAGGTATAGTCTCAGACACGGCACAACAGGACTTAAGTTAGTAACGGTGTGAGTGGACAAGGTCTCAGCAGAGACTCAAGGGTGAAAAACAAGGTACATCTTCAACTGCTTTAGTTGGACAAAACATCTTTTAGACGCTGTCGAAATTTGCATTAATTAGGCAACAAATGTGGAGATTGAGGTCGTCCACCATATGGTGCCCCAATACAAAATTGCCAATGCCGAGTGCTTGTTTTGGGTTACTTAGTCTCCAATTTGGGGGTTAGAGGAAATAAGAAATACATTAACAACCATTGAAGAAAATGTGATAACACTGCACTAAAGTAAAGACTGCAGCCAAATTAGCTGAGCAGTCTCTTAACTATTCTGGGAACATGCACTATCACAGCAAAAGGATTATAGTGTTACAGTCAAGCCAGGTGTCTGTGGCTTACTCTTTAGTGTTTACTGCGAAGAAAAGGCTAAAGATGTACTTGTCCTCTCTGAGTTAGTGAAATACAAGCCCCTAACAGTGGTCTCTGGCAGATCAAAAAGAGACATACGTTTTATAAGGGATATTTTCTGTTCTGCAACTATGAATTGCAACTCCATTGTTTTCAGAGGAACTCTTGAGAATAGTCCAAACCTGGAGGAGAATGGGACTTCGAGAGCGTCACCACTGGAAGAAAGTATACAAGTACATGGACACCAATTAAAGGGTGGCCCTTCCCTCCTGAAAACCTGCAAAGGCATATTGATAATTGTGTGCAAATTTCTAAGTATGAAACAGGTCTCCTCTCTGACCACCAGGATTATGGCTTAACAGTCAGAGATAAATTATCCACCCCAGCAGCAAAGGCACATACCGAAGAGAGGAATTATCATGGATATTCAAGTAAGTGTTCTGCGTCTTGGAAAGTCTGGCTTAGATTCAGATACATCAATCCCATATCGATTATGCTCCGTGAAACTGAACTGCATTTAGACTTACTGGAAGTAATTACAAAGCACCAATAAAAGAGTAAAAGGACAGCTGAATTCTCTAGATAAGAACGACAAATTAGCCAATACATTAGCATTTATCACCCTCCATGTTCTACAATTCAGACAACCCAAAATAATGAAAAAGCACACATAGGATGGTGGCAGCCAAATGTTAAACAATGAAAATGATTCACAGTCAATAGGACAAACAATTGCATCTTCACATGAGCGGTCATCCTTTGTTTGAAGCTTCAAGTTAAAAGATGATGTACACAGTGAGGCTCCACATGATGTTGTAAAAGCAAATCAGAATAATAATTTACCTTGCATTAGCCTCTCGTCAGAACTTTCCGCCTTGACCTTAGTTTCCATTGCTTTCAATAATATCAAACTCAGTGCTCCAAGCTGGACCAGGTCTGGACCAGTCTGTCTTGCATCTTCAAAACATATGTCCGTTCCTCCAAAGTAGCTGGCTCCATCACTCACAGGTATATGCTGCAATTCCCCAAAGTTCACAACTTGCAAGATGTCATTACACAGGAGCAGCAGGTCAGCTTTCAGGTAAGGATCCTGCACAAATGGAGAAGAAGCAACTGGCACATGGACAAAGTGTTCACCTGCTGTCCAGAGCATGACTTTCTTAAGTAAAAGAACAAGCTTCTTCACAATATAGTAATGTACCGGTGAGGAGAGCAGGGTCAGGGCATGGGAAGTATACAGGAAAAAGATCCGCTGGCAGGAAAAATGAGATTTCAGTGCAAGCCTGGAGGCTACAAGATTTTCAAGCAAATCCAGAAAAACTGAGAGGTAGGCTTCCCTTTCAGGGTTTAGTGACACACTCTGAACTTTGCTATTAGAGTAAGGTGACAGTATGGATCTGTAAAATCCTTCAAACACTGCATCCAAGGAAGGAAGGAGTTTCTTCAATGATTCTGGAAAAGGAAAAATTTATCATTAGGCGAAGAAAAGAGAAGAATAAATGTAGATATACACAGCAAGTGATATAGTTATTTTGAAGGAGATAAGGGTTATAATGCATTTTACAGGTTCACATACAGTAGTCTTTTAATCAAGTTGGAACAGATTTAAAAATATGATCCTCTCAGAAGGTGTAAACTACTCCTTATTTCAATGAGGAACTCATACCTACTCCTAGAAAAAACTTTTAAAATAGGGCCATATGCAAGTTAACAATATCAGAAAAACGTGGGCATGATTGTGTGCGGTCTGTGCGGCCAAACCCGCAGCTGGGGACTTCCAGAAGGTTTCCTCCTGTAGGCATTTTATATTTTATTTACAAACACTACTAATAAATTGTTTATTTAACTGAGTTACATAACTTGAAGTCCAATCTGCCATACCTTCCAGGAGCGTAAGCTCTTATTAACTGCCCATGTAGAAGGTATTATCTTCTTAGGGGCTTGCAGACACTGCTGTTTTTCTATTAACCTGCCTGGAGATTTTAATGAGCTACTTTCCTCCAGTTCCACACTACTCCTGGCAGAGCCTTGCACTTGCACAAATTGATTACGGCTTAGATTGTGAATGATTTTCTTCCCTCTTAAATCTAGACCAGCACTCTGGCAGTGTATTTGATACAATTTGAGAGATGCAGGGCATGCTACAAGAGAATCCATGAATTGGCACAATCTATTACACCTCTAGCAGGGGTTTAAGATCCTTCTTACATAATTTTTAAATAAAAGGGTCCCCTCTAGTTTATGATGCATCTGCCATACTTTTCAAGAATGAGGAATTATTTTAAGTGCCTCAGTTAAACGAGGGTGAACGCTGCCACGTGTTCTACAATCTAAGTAAGATTGCAATGCAATGCTATCCTCCAGGTCATAATCACTGTTGGTTACCTGCCATTAACTTCATCACCGCACCGGTATGTCAGACTTCTATAACATGTTACCTACTGGTAAAACAGCAGGATAACGGAAAACTGTTGCCCATAGTTTACATGATCTGGTGTAAAAAAATTACATGTTACTTCATCAAACATAAAGAAGAAATGTTAAGAGGATCAGGCTCTAATTAACAAAACAAAGATAAAAAGACACAAAAAAAGCATTATGTTCTAAAATGTTTTACTCCACTGCATGCTTATAGCATTTACATTTCCCTTATCCCCACCCAGCGTCCCAGTAGGCTCTAGTGACAAGCTTGCTGATCTGTCATCCCATACTGATCCAGCGCTACAATGTGATTGTGGTAAGTGACCTGAACCTTCAGTTTCATGACTACCTGCACCCTTTCTCTTGACACTGGTCTTATTTAACATGCACATACATGGCCCGACCCCTAGTAAAGGACATGCAGGTGATACAATCTTTATATTATTGAATCATTAAAAGTAGAGGACCTCCTAGAAATCCCCTGGACAGGCCATTTTGGAGTTCCATTTGAAAGCTCTACGATGATGCAGCAGCAAGGTACTAGTAAAACATTTCCCTGACATTTTACCTGAAATAATGAGATCAAGTACCTTGTGTGTAAATTCTAACCCTCACGTGCTGATAGGGTCTTACCTGGAGAAAGAGCTAAATCAACTGTGCCAATAAATTTACTTCAGTACAATAGAAATAGTTCTCAAACTCTCTCCAGTTGGCAAGGAAACACAAGAGCACATTTACAAACAGCCGACATTGCATAAATAAGATCTTCACCTCTCCATATTTAGAAAGAGAAACATTTGCTACGCTGTCAGGCGTTTGGTCGCTTAGGATGACAAATGCACTCGAAGAACAAGTCACATCGGTAACGCGTTCTGGTGGACACTCTAACAGCAGACTCCTCACCTTGTGAATACCTCCGGGACAAAACTCAGATTTTTTTTCCCCCTTAGCAAGAAGATGAAGAAGAGGTAGAAGATGAAGATGAGGAGGAGCAGCAGGAGGAGGGGGAGGAGGAGGAAGAGGTATTTGTGATAGTGTTGCATGATTTCATGTTGGGTTGCCCCACAAGTGACGTCTGAGCCAGTATGTAGCCACCACCTCCGAGGTCAGTCATCAATTTTTTTCTGATCTCTGGCTGCATCATCTGACGCAGAACCTTAGTAGTTTAATCCAAGGAAGGAGGAAGAAGCAGAGATTCATTTGGCTTCTGCTGGATATAATCAAAAATCAAAGGAGAATGAATCACATGTCCTGGTGGAAGTGTTAATATTCCACTACACTGGTGATACGTTTTCATAGGTAGACATGTTTTGGCCCTTGGTAGCCCTCATGGGTCTCTGGGCATTCTTCAGGACAAGATCGAACTTGGCTACATTCAGGGTAGCTTGTTGAGAGTAAGTAAATTACTCACCCTTCTTCATCACTGAGCCCATTCGCTCATCTTCATGTGTAAGTTATAGATCGTAATACTGTCTATAACTTACGGTGGAGACAATTGTGACTCCTACGGGTGGAGTGGAGGGACTCGTGCTTTACCACGTCCTGTCAGGGCTTGTGCTGACTCTTCCTTTCATGAGGAAAACAAGTAATATGCTGTTCCTAATCGTTTAAAATGCTTAGTAAGTTGAAGGGATCTAAAAGTGCTTTCCTATGAGTGAATCAAAGGGTGGGAATCCATTTTATTGGAATTGAGGGCCCTCACACACCCAAATGGGTGCCATGCTTCATCATCGGGCGTGCGCTGCAATACCCGACGTGGGGCACTTTGGCGGAGATCTTTTTTCCAATAGCCGTTTGGTGCCGTGGGTGTGAGGGGCCTTGTGAGTGAAGATGTCAAGAAGTATGTTAAGCGAGTGAATTTGAAACAGGGTTGGGGCTGCCTGCAAAAACTATTTTAAGAAGTGGGTCTCCAACCCTGAGTAAAAACAAAATAAACGGCGCAAGGCTGAGATTTAGGTCTCAGTTGGGGTGCTCCTTCATGTGAAAGGTCAACATGTTTCTCACCTAATCCTAAATCTAGGGTCGATTTGTCAGGACCTAAAAAACTTTAGGTCAGCTATCTTCACCTAGGGCAGTGAAGTGGTCAAAAAATCACACTACTAACCACCCTACCTGCTAATTTGTAATGAATAACTGGTAGTGCTGGATCTACCTGATAATACAGGATCTACCTGCTTGGAGAGAGATTGACAAATATGTTAACTCATATACAACATCCAGTGTAGGTGTTTCAACTCTCCTGTCCCCTGTGCAACTGACTCTTAACATGTTAATTTATCAATCAAAGAAAAGTGCTGTCACACCTAATGTGATTCACATAAATGGTGACTCGTGACCGTGGATGCCTCACATGTAAAAATGAAAAAGAAATAAAATCACCCAAAGTTGCAGAAAAAGCTGTGTAACTCACCCTATTCGGATTGTTACCAAACTTCCTCAATACCCAAACAGTCTTATGAGGAACTTCCTCATGTGCTAGAGACCATATGGGAGAGAGAAAGAGAAATCCATCATTCGTGTTACAGCACATCCATCTAAGCACTATCTAGATTAATGAATATAGTCAAATTCTTGTGAGTATGTTCTGCCATTATTAAGGAGTGAAATGTTGGTCGCACCAATGCCCAATATCAGGGTGTATTGAGTTTTGCAGCTTGTTGTGTTTTGATATCTTTGTCAAAATATCAGAAAATGCTTCCTTTCATGACCCTGAATAGCAATTCCGGGTCACAAAAGGAAGAGTCAGTTGATTTTTGAGCAGAGCCTTAGTAATCAAAGTGTGCCAGTGTGCAGAACTCTAAATTGAGATCTTAATAACATGGACATCGACAGCCTGTTTCACAGAAAAGGTAGGAAGGTGATCAATGAGGAATCTGTGGTTAGATACAGAACCCACAGAAAGAGCATAACTTATTTTTTGGATAGATACTTCTCGCTACAGGTTTCTCACTTTGTTAATAGATACAAAAGCAGTACCTCCCCAGGTGGTGGGTCTGTGGAATGGCTCAGACCAGGAAAACCTGCAGGACAGAATGGGCAAAGTGCTGTTCTTGCTAAACCTGGCTATTTAGAGTAACATGGTCTTCAACATAAGCCATCGGAGAAGCCAGCTGTACATTGGCTCGACTGGAGTGCATATCAGGAATGTTGGAACCAGACCGGCATTCCATTGCGTCATCACAAATGGTTTTCGCGGAATCATATGGGCCAGTTCTTTTAGGAAAAACACAACAAGAGATGTGAACAAAGATGGCTACTTCGATTGAGGATAAATAGTTTGTAAGGCCTACAAATGACCATAAACTGTGGCCACAGCAAGGTCTTGCTGGGCTAGAGATAAACCAAAATCGTAGCACAATAGACGACTGGGCTTTTATATGTGGATGTGTCGGGAGGAACACCAAACAACACATTTCTCCCAGCATCCTGCATAGATGGTTTTAGTAGAGGGGAACCTGGCTGCCAAAATGGCATTTACTACCTTGGGGGAGTGGGTAAGAGGAGGAATCAAAGGCAACTGTTATTTAAACTGAAAGCATGGTAAGTTGTGTAGGGTTGAATGCTGGAACTTGCCATGCTACTGCAACAGGAGGTTCTCCTAAAAAGGTAGCTGTACTGGACGACAGATGCTCATGGCCAGAAGTTCTGAGTACCGCAGTCTCTATGCCAAATGCGAAGCTACTAGGATGGCTTGAGCAAAGTTGTCCCAGATCGTCTTCAGGACTCAGGACAGGAGAGGCAACAGCATGAAGGCATATAGGAGTGCCAAACTATAATTCGGACGAAAGGTGTCTCCGAGCTGCCCTGCTAACCCAAATGCCCAAAATCTTGGAAACTGCACATTCTCGACAGTGGCAAAAACACATAGCCAGGCTTTTCCCCGTTGCTGGAAGATTCCCTGCGCCACCCCTGAGTGCATCAGCCATTCGTATTCCACTAGGCAACACCAGCTGAGTTTGTCCGCCCTGGCGTTTAATGATTCGCCAGGTGGTGTACGACCATGGCGATACCTTGAAGACCCAGAGGTGCAAAGCCTCCAAGCATATGACCCCATTCCGCCCAGCTTGTTGCAATACCACCTGGCGATGGTGTTATCTGTGAGTACCTGCAGTTGTTCCCACTAGATAGATGGCAAGGAAATCGCCTGTAACTCCAAAAGGTTGATGTGAAGACAGTTTTCCGCCAGAGACCAGAGTCCTCCAATCTCCAATTCTCCCAGATGAACCTCCCCATCTTAGCAACGATGCACCTGTCACAACTGTTAGCTCTGTGTGGAATAGAAAGAGAGGTCTGCCACAAGACTACCTGCAGTCCAGTAGCCACCAATGCAGATTTTTTGTAGTCTTCTCTGATAACTGGATGGGATCCAAAAGGTTCCCTTTCTGTTGAGCCCACTGTTCTACTGCAGAACCAGCATGTGCCAACTGATGTAAACAAGCAAGATGCTAAGAGGTCAGGAAGACTCAGAACCATTCCCACGGAGACCCAGGTCAAAGGCATTTGGCATCATAAGCCAAATGTCCTCATCTCGTTGGGGCAGAAGGAAGGCTTGGCACAGCAGTGCCATGGATAGCTCAAATGAATGGGAGCCTCAGCAAAGGAGCAAACTGTGATTTTGGCAAACTGAAAATCTCAGCTATGTCCACAGGTTGGTTGTTGTTTGAAGGTGGTTCACAACTGTTTGAGGTGAGCCCGCCTTCAACAACCAGTCATCGAGGTATGGGACAACTCTATTCCCTATCCTGGAAAATGGGCACCAGAAACTTGCAGGCCTGTGGAACTGTGAATGGTGATGTGGAAATAGGCATTTTGCAGATCCACGCCATCATACTGTTACCTGGATTCAGGTAAGACAGAACTTGGGCCAGGATGAGCAATTTGAAGTTGCCCTTCTAGAGGAAGAAGTTCATAGTGTAGAGCTCTAAAATTGGAGGACGTTCTCCATCCTTCCTGGACACCAGTAAGTAACCAGGTTAACAGCCAAACTGCCACCCTCACTATTGCTCCCTTTTCCAAGAGAGCTTGAACCTCCTGACACAAAACGGACAAGTAGACCTCTGAAATTAGTTGTGGTGTAGGAGGTATGTTCGGAGTGGTGGAGAGAGAGAGTAGAGTATAACTGTTGCGGGAAATTTGAAGTTCCCATCGGGCTAATGTAATGCTTTGCTACGCAAAGAGGTAATGGCTTGTGAGACCTCCAACTGGGTGAAAGTGCACCACTGAGGACAATCAAAGTTGTTTTGCAACAGCAGTGAGGATGTGGTGTTTGAGTAAGCACTTGATGTAAGATACATGCAAACAGGGAGCATTTTAGAAATTGAGTGTTCATTAGGAAACCTATGGCAGAAATATGGAGGATCTGGAGCATTTGGTGAGCTTACAGAATGCTTCCTACAGAGTTTAAAATAATATGGAGACCTTTAGCTGCAATTGGTTCCGCTTTCAGGAACGACACATTTTCAGGTTGAGAGTTAGGACTGAAGTCATCCTATTGCATTGTCAAGATCCTCTACCACCTGCATTTCTTCCTAATTTCATTTTCCTGGTCTTAATGAACAAGTTGTTATCTGGTAGAGACTCTATTTAGCCACCGATGCTTCACCTTTCAGACTGGATCCAGAAACTATTCCATAGTGCTTCTGGGTGCCAGAAGAGGGTGCTGTGTAGCTCTGCACTGTCGCCGTTCCACTCTGGAAGGGACGTGTGGGGCCTTTATATGCGTCACTAGTGCAGGCTGACATCCGTTGCTTTCAAGAATGTCAGCACCCCCAGACATGGAGGCACAAAAGGAAACTGATAGACCTGTGTGTAAATTCCTAGACTTGAGATCTTAATAATGGGTAAAGTCCAATCAGAGAATGGAGATGATGGGAGGGTCGGTGAGGAATCTGCTGCTAGATAGAGTCTATTCCAGAAAGAGCGTTACCGAAGGTGAGTAATTTGTTCTTCTGATAGAGACTTCTAGCAGTAGATTTATCACCTTTTGACTAGAAACCAATCTAATTGATGGTGGGATGTAAATGGGAAGATCTGCAGCACCAGGCGGACAAAGTGCCTTTCTCTGCCAACTTGGCTGTCCAGACAATAGTGCTTTGTGAAAGAACGGAGGGATGCCTAGGTAGCTGTCTGGCAAATGTCTAAGACAGGGACACTACATGCTAACGCAGTGATAGAAGATGTGGTCCTGGTGGAATGGGCGCGCAGTTCTTCCAGAGGATTCTTCTTTGCCGATGCATAGCAGGTCTTATTGCAGAGCCAGATCCAGCATTAGAAAACACGATTCTGCAGAACCTTGCCTTTTTTATTCGGTGAACCCTACAAAGAGCTGATCGTCCACTCTGTGATCTTTGGTATGTTTGATGTAGAAGCGGAGCACTCGTTTGGGTCCAAGCAATGGAGGCTCACCTCGTCTTGCGTAGACTCAGCTTGTCAGGGAAGAATGTAGTATGAACACACACAGCCTGAAGATCACCAACACCCTGTGCTGAGGTGAGGGAAACTAGGAACACGATTTTGATGGAGAGGAGCTGTAGGGAAAAGCTGTGGAGTGGCACCGAATGGACTACACAATAAATAAAAAGTACGAGATTGAGGTCTGATTGGGGCATGAGAAAAGGAAATGGGGGAAACATATGCTGTCGCTCCTTCAAAAACCTCATCACAACCAGTAACTTAAACAATGAAGGCTGAACAGGCAATCTCAAGAAGGCCGAACGGGCTGAAAGATACCCATTACCGGTGCATTATCAGTGCCCAACGCAAGGTCTTTCCGGGCAAGAAATACAACAAACAGGACATTAGACAATTGGGTCTGGAAGGGGTCGATCTGGCATGCGCCATACAAAACCAAAAACCACCAAGGCCGGTGGAATAGGTCCGTCCTTCGTGAAGGCGGAGTGGAAGAATCGGGTCGCGGCCTCCGGTGTGGCTGTGTTATAATACACACATGGTGGTATAGGAGATTGTGGCCCAGTCCGGGCTGGAGAGCTGCACATACTCGAGTCCACAGCCAGCATATTGAGATAAAAGCCCAGGGCGGAGACTACTGAACAAGGGTGGCGAAAAGGCTAATGAGGAATAAAGAAGAAAAAGAAAAAAAAAAAAAAAACCAAAAACTTGTCCCAGTGACAGATGTATACAGTATTTGCTGAGAAACGCCTGGCTACCAAGATACAGTATATACATAAAAGTGCTGGATGGAAAGCGTGAATGAATCTCAACAACTTGCAATTACACTAGCTGCATTCCATGCCATCGTATTTTGCACACCCAACCCATATTTAAATCAGTCTTGACCCTGCTCCAACAGGAACAGCTCTAACTGCCAGGGCAGATCCTTTCTAAACCGGAACAGAAGCAACCCAGGACCAGCCAGAAGGGATGCATCAGCTCTGCGCGGGGGAAGGGAGAGGGCTCCTCTGATACAATCGTGGTACAGAAACCACCACTGCATTTCTTTCAGAGTCGCCTCCAAAGTCTGAACTTGGTCAGAGCGGTCCCCTTGATGTTGGGTCCAATGGGACTTCAGCGCTCACTCCAAAGCTTGTAAATGCCACCTGGCATGCTCGACAAGCAGGATACTGGAGGCAATCATTCTCAGCAGCCTCAGTCGACCTCACTGAAATCCAGGACCGAGGATGAAATCAGGATCATAGCCGGAACGTCCAGAACTCTCTTTCCTGGGGTAAAGGTATGGAACCAAACTGTGTCCAGAATGGCTTTGATGAAGGGGAACATCTGAGAAGGGGTCAAATATGAATTGGACACGTTGATATTGAACCCCAAGGATGTCAGGAGTTCGCGGTAGCCTGGAGGTAGTTGATTATGCCAGTCATCGATGTAGTAGAAGTCCGGCACCTGTGACCTCCATAGGTGTGCTGTCACCACTTTCCCGGACACCTGAGGGGTACTGGTGAGAACAAAGAGGAGCATAGTGAACTGAAAATGCTCTTGTACTACCACAAATTGCACGAGTGCTGATGGGCCAACAGGACAGGTATGTGGAACTTGACAACCTGAAGGTCCAAAGCCACCATCCAGTCTCCAGGGTTGAGAACAGACATTATCTAGGCAATGGTGTGCATTTTGAATTTCACTTTCAGGGGGAAGGTTTCGAGACAGGACAGATCTAGAATTGGTCGAAGACCTTGGTCTTTCTTGAGTACCAGAGAGTAGCGGGAATAACAACAACCTCCTACTTCTGAAGCTTGAAACCTCTCAACAGCCTCTATAGTCAAGTTTGCACTTCCTGAAACAAAATGGAGAGATGGTCCTCCATTAGTCACTCGGTGGAGGGTGGAAGGTGTAGTAGGGAAAAAAAGGAAGGGTAAGGCATAGCCTCCGGTGGACAATCTGCAGGACCCACCTGCCCGATGTGATTGCTAACAGGTGGCACACAAAAAAGGTTTGGCAGGTGGGGCTTAGTCCTACGGGGAGGACTAAGCGGCATGTTGACTTTGCAAGCGGGGACAGTGGAGACTTCATTCTCTCCCGCAATACTACAGGTTTCCCTGCTAGGGCGGGACAGGCTGGCGGTAAGGGATGTCTTGGCCAAAGCCACGAAAGGAACAGTGAAATTGTTGCAGCTTGCGGAGCTGGGCAGAGAGACCCAGAGAGTGAGCAGCAGTTTTACTTCCCTTGAAGCGTTCAAGGAAAGAGTAGTCTTGTCTCCTAACAGACTTGGACATCGCACGAGAACCAAGTCGATCACAGCTACCCATGGTGACGTATGGCAATGCCAGTGCTGATAGCTCGAGTCTGTGTTGCCCAAGTCACAACAAATTGTCAACTTGGCAGCATCACGATCATCTTGAATCGCCTAAGAAAGGACAAAGTAAAGGTCTTCTAGTACACCAAGGTGGACTCAGAGTGCAAAAAGGCATGAGTATATCGGGCCAAAAAACAGGGGGCGTAGACTGATGGCAGGTCGAAATTAGCTGAAGAAAAGTCGAATTTAACAAATGTCTTCACTCGCTTGGATCCATCAATATCACATCCGGAATCATAACACCCCAGGGTTTAGCTGAAACATTGTTTTAACATCTTGGGTGTATAGTTCCATCTTAAATCCCCCCCCTCCTTTTCTTTAATTTCTGTAGAAGTTACGTGTTTATATATATATATATATATATATATATTACCTACTGGCGATAGCCAGTAGGTATATATAGTTAGGATTTTTTCCCTATGGAATTTCTGAAAATTCTATGTCTAATAACTTTGGCGTTTGTGGACGGAATTGGCTGAAATTTTCAGGAAAATGGCTCATTTTGTTTCTGAGGAGCCCCTGAAAATTTGGGGGGGTTCGTCAAGGGGGGGCCGAGAAAAAAGGGGGGTCCCAAAACGCGTTTTTCCCATGTTAATTTCCATAGGGCGGTTGGACTCACTTTTAGCTCGAACGGCTGAAAGGATTTACATGAAACTTGCCCGACGTGCCTTTGCTATGTCTCAATATATGTGCTCCAGTGAATTTTGAGAAATTAACGTTTAAAAAAATATATATATCTGTGACAGCGCTCCGGTTAGTGCCCCGGTTCGCGTACCGGACGCGTCACGGAACTTCGCGAAGCGAAGCTGATTGGCTCTCCGGTGTCTGTCAACATTCTAAACAGTCCGGAGCGGCCGCCATCTTGTCTCTCGGTAAGATCGAGAGACAAGATGTGGTGAAAAACGAAGGGAGAAATGAAGGAAAGGGGGCAAGGTAGACCCCTCCTGACCCCCTAGGATTGATGAGGGGGATATTAAAGTGCCCCGCAGGGCAAAAAAAAACAAAACATTTTTTCCGATTTTTCGCCGTAGAGGCGCGTCCCGGTACGCGAACCGGGCAGCTAACCGCCAGCGTAACGGGAGTCTGAGGAGAAGCTGATTGGCTGTAAACATTGTAAACAGTCCGGAGCAGCCGCCATCTTGTCTCTCGGTAGGATCGAGAGACAAGATGTGGTGAAAAACGAAGGGGGAAATGATGTAAAGGGGGCAAGGTAGACCCCTCCTGACCCCCTAGGAATGATGAGGGGGATATTAAAGTGCCCCGCGGGGCAAAAAAAAGAAAAAAAAAAAAGAGGCGCTTCCAGGTACGCGAACCGTGCAGCTAACCGGCAGCGTAACGGGAGTCCGCCATCTTGTGTTTTTGGAGCGTCCGGTTTACGTACCGGGTAGCGTCCCGGTAAGCGTAACAAGGGGAAAACCAAGAGAAACAGTAAAATAAAATAAAATTTAAGGGAATAGATTTCCATCAAACTTGGCAAAATTGTAGGGACTGTTTGTTTGATGTGCCTTTGCAAGGCCTCAAGATATGTGCACGTGTGGATTTTGTCTAATTAAGGTAAAAAAAAATATATATATCTGTAAGCGTGCTCCGGTGCGCTTACGTTACGGGTTTTGTTTGCGCTGCAGAGCCGATACGTCACAGTTATGAGACGCGTCATGAGGCGTCTCACGTGGCTACGTGAAACGTCACGTAATGAAGAATATATTTTACAGCTATAGATATTAGCTTTTAAAAAACCAATGAAATTCACTGAAAAAACCATAGGTTATAGACCATATATAGTTAGGAATTTGCATTTACAAAACCTTGAAAATTCACTGAAAAAACCATAGGTTAGAGACCATATATAGTTAGCTGGACATTTTATTGATATAAAACCAATGAAATTCCATATATTGTTAGTTGCACTAACTATATATTTCGCGCATCCGCAATCCAATGCTGATGATGTCACATATTACATCATTCATGACATGGTCAGTGACATCACTGATGACATCACTGATGACATCTCAAATGACATCACTGATGACATCTCAAATGACATCACTGATGAGATCACTGATGAGATCTCAATTGACATCACTGATCACATCACTGATGACATCTCATTTGACATCAATGATCATATCACTGATGATATACTTCATGTGATAATACAATGCACCTCCTCACACTCTAATATAACCTCTGTTACACCTAGTGTTAAATACAGAGTATCATTTTTGAAACCATTGACACACCAATACCAGTTACTACATACGCTCTCACTGATTCCTACGTCTACACACACATTCACTCATTCACCCATACAATCACTCATACATACAGTCACTCATCATTACAATACTATCAGATGCACTCATACACCTATGCAGACACTCACACACTGCCACTCATGCATGGAGTTACTCACACACCTAGTCAGTCCTTTAAAGAATCAATCACACTTTGATTTCCTCATCTATACAGTTAAACACAGAACACCTTACTTTTTCACACATATACTAACACATACTTACTCACTTATACAATCAAATCCTTCATCCAGACACTTATACATCCACTCATTCTTCAATATGTAAAACATATTTAAACTTTAGAAAAACACACAGAAACTGATGATGTCATCAGTGATGTCATTTGAGATGTCATCTGTGATGTCACTGACCATGCCATGAATGATGTAATATGTGACATCATCATTATGCGAAAAAATAACCACATTCAATAATAAAACTAGGGAGCAAACCAGTATGTAAAGCACACAAATCAATTGAGAATTGAACAAATTCAATTTATTAAAAAAGTTATACATTCAAATGTTATCTAAAAAAGACATGGTCAATACAGTAATGTTAAAAAATGCACAAAAGGTACTGCAAAACTATTGGATCAACAATTATACATACAATTAAACATACAGAGTACATAAACACTTCAGTGGCAAAAAATGAACTTTATCGACGCGCGTTTCGGCGTTATCAAAACGCCTTCATCAGGAGCCACATTCAATCTGGAGGACACAGGATGAGTGTTCTCTGTTGGTACTGGATGTATTTCAACGTCTGATTTCTTAGTGGAAATACAAGTCACTTAGTTTGAGGGTGTTTAAAGTCGAAAACAATTCGGTCCGTGTATTCTAAATATCGCCAGGGAAACGTTTGTTTCTTTGAGGATAATGCGGCGTCTCACTGCTGCTGAGATACACGTTTGTTTTCCGGGAGTGATAAAAGTAAGTCCGAGTGATTCAACTCTGTGCGCCGTGCAAAAGGGTAAAAACGGCGTCCTGCAGCCGTTGGAAATCGACGGGTGACCAGCTTGATATGCGGTCTCCCGGGAATGATAAAATCAAGTCCGTGTGATTGAACTCTGTGCGCCGTGCAGAAGGGCAAAGACGGCGTCTTGCAGCCGTTGGAAATCGATGGGTGACCAGCTTGATGTGCGGTCTCCCGAAAAACGCTCGAATATAGTCCGTGTCTTCAACCTGTAGGAGCCGCGCACGAGGTGTCGATCGGCGTCCTGCAGCATACTGTTTATTTCCCTGTATTAGAAATTTAGTTTTTGAACAGGGGGTCCTTGTTGTTCACATTGATATGTGACATCATCCGCATTGGATTGCGGATGCGCGAAATATATAGTTAGTGCAACTAACTATATATGGAATTTCATTGGTTTCTTATATATATATATATATATATATATATATATATATATATATATATATATATATATATATATATATATATTCCAAAGTTCTTCTCCAGCGATCCTCAGCCAAGCAACGCTGATGTCATCGGTACTCTTAATTTCAACAACTTCCGAATCCCGCTGATTAGAAGGACACAGAGATGACACACCAGGAGATCTTTGCACAAACCCTTTATTGTGCACTCGTAGAACAAGGACGACGCGTTTTGTCGAAACGCGTCGTCTGCGCATCGTCCTTGTTCTGCAAAGATCTCCTGGTGTGTCATCTCTGTGTCCTTCTAATCAGCGGGATTCGGAAGTTGTTGAAATATATATATATGTTGCAGTGCCACATCACGTTATGTCATTTTGTAATTAATATTCTTTTGTCCTTGACAATTCGCTTTACAACAGCCTTATATTCCATGCAGCAACTAATGGATATATAAAGTTTTATAACTCAATTTTTGTGTATTGTTTGGTGTGTCTCTAATTAACCAACATATATTTGGTGGGCCTTTGATTAATCAATATAATTCAATTATTTTGGAACTTGAAAGTGCATACCGTGATTAGTTAGTCTGTTATACAAAGAAATTGTTCCACCCGACAGAACCTACTATGTATAATCATAGCGTTAGAGGTAGATTCTTCCATTGCTAGGCTGTGAGAAGAGAAAAGAGCTGTGGAGGTATCTAGCATACTAGCCTACTGAACGTCCTCGTACCAACTGTCCTCGGCACAGGGCTGACCAAACTCATCGCCTTGGTCATAGTCCTTGTCAGTCAGCGCCGAAGAGGAAATGCAATGAATGTTGCTTGCTATATAGAAGTTAGAGTGCAGGGGCTGGCGCCTTGGTCAGATTGGGGAGCGCTGTAGGTCGAATTCAAACCAACTTGGATTCGATCTCAGACAAGATAAGGCAGAAGTAGCCAAGAGGGTCCAGCTAGCGCTGAGAGCTAATCAACAGGCAGTAGTCCAGGTGAAAGCCCTCTCTGCTTCGTGGGGCCCGAAGGTGCGCCAGAGAGAGTTGATAGAGATCCGAAGAGCCAAAGCATAGCTACAAGGAACTCTTCAATCTATGCGTGGCGTGGCAGGAGGCAGCAGAAATTCGGTGTGTGCTGGAACCGGTAGCAGAATCGGCTCCGAAGTTCGCCAAATTGGCTAGCAGAAGCAAGACGGCTAGCACCACCCATGCACTTCTTCAGGGGAGTGGGAATGGCGTGAAGGAGTGGAACTTCACTACGATTGCTTGTGTTTTTTGTTCTTACCGGAGGATTTGGAGTACATCAAAGACTGGCCTCTAGAGGGGCTCAGTCGACTCTGGGAACAAGAGCAGGATTGAGTCTTGGACTTGAGGCCTGACTTGGAGCAGTCCTTATGCGGAATCTGCTTGTGCTTGATGACATAACATTTTGCCTTGCATTCCCTGATCACCTTTCGCTTAAGGGATGCGCAGTGTCCACATGTCTGAGTCATGGCCCAACCTCAGACACCACAGGCATACCTAGTGGCAATCTTGTACAGACATCTGCTTGCAACAGTCATTACAGTGTTTAAAACCGGTCGTCTTATGGGGGTAAAAAGCCCCTGATCACTGAAAGAAATTTGTGTGAGAAGAATTAGAGGTAAGGTCTCTGAGAGAGGAGAAGAGGCCTTGGTCTGCGCCAAGAAACTGACGTCAAAGCTCAGAAATGGCACCTCTAAAGTCACTGTATGTCGCTATTAGCATGGCATCCATCCACAGCCACACAGCACCACCTTCCGTTGAACACGGGTGCTATGGAAAAGTTTCCGGATCCTGTCTAACGCCTGGTGGATATTAAAAAGGTGAGTAATCTGTGGATAAAAGTCTCTATACAAACTCATGTTTTTTTCCTTTTCTAATTTTTTTGCGAAAGCTTATGTGTGCTGCTATAAAATCATGTATGAATTTATGATGCATCTTTTATTGGAAGACCCAAAGAATAGATAGCTGTATATTGCAGTTATCAAGAATAATCAGTAGTGTACCAAAACAGCATGAGAAAGCGGTCTGTTGCAACAACAGAATTTTATAGAATCTAAAAGAATATTGCATACCCTGCAGGCAGGCATTAGTCCAGCCATTCTTGTGGCATCTACTTTGATAATGCAGCATCCACCTTGAATCTCTTCGGGCCACAGACAATGACCCTATTTATTATCAGCTTCCCCCTCTTTCCTGCCTCCATCAAGTTCTAGCTGTGGACTGGCTAAAGAACATTCTATCTGGTTGCACCCACCAGGTGGAAATGCCATCATTTGTTTCTAAGGTAAGGTGCACCATGGAGTAACTCAAGATGCTGTGCCCGTTCTTTTTTACAAGGCCTTTTCTTTGATAAGCCGACACAATGCAATCTTTCGAAGTATAATTCGAGCAAAGCTGATATCTTGCTTCCATTCAATGAAACTCATTTCTGAGCTCACCATTTATGGTCCGTATGGTTAGGAAACCCAAAGACAAAGTGACCATCGGTTATTTTTATTACAGCAGAGAAGCTTAAACGTTTTTTCATTCTCAAAATATATATATATATTTTCCCAACATGGAGAAACCGTAGTGAATCAACCTATCGCCCTGCAGCTCAGTTAATGCGATTGAATAACAGCTAATATAGGACACTCCTGCGAGGACACTGTTGAAGCTGATCTCGTTACCCTTTGTGTGTGATCATTCCTGTGACTTCTAATACAAAAACTCATTGAGGACCTCAGCTTTTATGCCTAATTGCTTTAAAATCCTTCTTCAGGACTGATGCCCTGGACGAGAATATTTGATATTACAAATTCGAAATGTACTATCCTGCATGATTTCTGGAGTAACTGCACGATCTGCCTTCATGTGGGCACTCCTACAACAGTGAAGCAAGTCTGCAGAGAAAGGAGTAATCTCTTGAAAGCAAAAATTCATTTCAGAGCAGCTTTCTATGCAGAGATGGAGTCTTTGCGCCAACAAGAAATACGATAGGATGGCGGCTGGTAACAGACCATGGCCATAGGGTGTGGCCCAGTTAGAGCCCCACATTTGGAGCAGGCAGCAGACAGGTGTTGCTGCTGCCGTCTTCAGGTGCTGGTTGCATCCGTTAGTAGAAGTACAACTGGCAAAGTGAAAGACAAAATACGCCTAACAGTTGCACAACATGAGAAGATGGAGTAGCTTTCCTAACAGCTGAATTCTCAGCAGAGGCAGGTCCCTGGGCATGCTGGGGGTTCGGAGATACTCGGGTCGAGTGGCTCACTCGACCCTGGTTGGCAGATCAGTGTCCCTGCCTGCTACATTAGGCGGAAGCACCTTGTGAAAAGAGGCAGTCAGGCCCCTGGATGGCTGCAGAGATTAAATACGATAGACCAATTCTGAACTGGTATGCCATAATAACAAAACAGCTGGGTGAGCACTGCAACAACATAGCAGAACCCAAAGCTTTGTGAAGCTGCCGGATATGATGCCCCTGAAATGTCCAGTTTGGTGCCACACCCCCCACCGCCACTCAGCTTCATGGTCCGTGAAAAAGGCTTTCTACCCATTGGAGAGGGCAAAGTATATTAGCAAGCTGGAGGACCTACATATTTATCTGTTGATTGTTTATCACTGTTTCTGGGTGAGTGGTATAACCCGTTTAACTTGCTTGGTGGAATTTGGAGCACCTACAGGTGACATCAGTGGACATCCATCCATGAGTGTACAGTGACATCAGACCATCTGGAGGCTCGTGGTGCTACTTCACACAAGTTGGGGTAGTGCGGAGAATAGTGGGAGCCCGTTCTCACGGTGAAAGATAAGCAGTATAAGTTGATACAAACTAACAAAATGATTCACTATTCAACAGACCCACAGGGTACAATGGCCCCTGCCCAATGACTGAGCACAAAACAGACATGGTCTCAGAGGAGATGAATTAATACAGACACACATTCGAACACACGCAGCAAAAACAAAGACGAAGGAAGGTGCTGTTGAAAGCATTACCTCCAGTGCTGTTGAAATGCACACCACCACTCTGAAAAGCCAGAAAACTGTGTGCACATTGGAAGCCAGCATGGAAGATGTGAATAGATGGTCACATTGAAATACCCTGAGGTTCCCAGGTTTTCTAGTGCCTGATGGTTGAACTATGCATGAAAAAAAGGATTTAGGATACTCTGCGCCTTAATGCTAAGTGAGACGTTAACTACAAATGTCACAGTACTCAGGGTGAATACAGACATTTCCATTTGCTAAGGATATCGAATAAGTCCTACGGGAACATTAGTCCCCTGCGCAAGTGGGATATAGTGGCAACAGGCAAGCAGACACGGCTCAGCAAGGAGTATGGATATTGCCAGCCTTGCTGCTCAAAGGGGACAGTAGCATCAAGAGGAACGATAATATGACACCTACACTCCTTTCAAACAGAAGGGATAGCAAGAGAAGGACAGTTAGACCTGCCTCGCTTATTTTATACACTGCCGCTACAAGGTGTCGTTGATGGAAAGCAAGCCGACTTTTCTGGTTCTACTGGCTACCACAGCAATAGTAACAGGTAGTATAGGGAACCAGTACAGGAGTTCGTTTCAGAAAAAGTATGCTAAGCTACCGAGTCAGCAAAAGTCCACACCAGTACAAGGGAAGGACTTTCTGTTATGGGGCATGGTGCTTGCCTCAGACCTAGAAGCAATGGTCACGTCTTTCCAGGAAGTGAGGGAAATAGGCATAACACCAATGACAACTGGGTGTGAAGTCCAAGAGGAGCTGCTAAGAATCAAACCCTTGCCTAAACCTCGGATCACTGCTCACTCAGAATTTTCTTTGGGGCATTCTGATTGGATCCAACTCACCTGGGCTGGCTTAGGAGATCAGAATGGATGGGAGAGGAGAGACAAAATAGTTGTGGTGAAGAGGATAAGACTGCTGCTCCTTTAGCTCATACTGATGGGCTTCTTTCAGCTACTTCAGGAAGATGAATAAGTGCATTTTGCTTTTAAGATATCAAATATTTTGATGGAAAGATGATCACCATAAAGTTAATTAAAATCCCGGAGTAATTTTGTGAACTGTAAATAAAACACTTTAATGTACTCCAAAGACAGTGTCAACCAGTTTATTTTGAAGTTCTGACAATAGGTGCACAAAGCGGGAATACAGTATCTTTTCATCACATGGAGTGTTCACTTTAGAAACTGATGGAAGGACAGCAACAATTTCAAGAATTCCATGTAAATCAACAATAAGTAGAAACTGACGACAGGCCCTACAGCTGCAAGAGGCTCATCAAATAGCAGCCCATAAAAAGCAGCAGGGGGTATTAGTGCAACTAATGGACATTACTGCAGTTCCTCTGGTATATCCTAAAGTATCAGCTGCAGTGTTACGAAAGTATACAACTGGAGAAGACCTACGCTATTTTTTTTACCTTTGAAAGAGCGCCATGTAATGCAGTGTAGCACCAAGAGAGATGCGTCTATTACAACGCATCCTAGTCATGGGCGAAATAAAGAGTGACTAACTATAAAGAGGAGAATACGGTATTCTTTGGAATAGCATATCTACTGTGTTTTCACCAATAGGAATACTGATGTGCTTAGTACCATATGACCTTTTTTCACCTGTCTGACTCTGCATCACTGTCTCATTTCATTGTCTGTCCCTTACTTTATCAACACATTCAAGCTTCCCTACACTAGGAACCATCAGGGATTGGACTGATAAAGACCAAGGGAAGTAAAAAAAGGATTACAGCTATCTCAGGTTCATCATTCCGCCTAGGAGGAAAATGTACATGACAACATGCACAACCTCTTGAGAAATCCTATCTTGGATCGACAAGTTGCCTTCAAGTATGCAGACAGAGTTTGGCCTGCATATCTCCTGTGACCTTCTGGCCTGGCAGAGGTGCATCCTGAACGGACCCAATAACACTCCTGTGTCAAGAATAAAAAACAAGCTGTCCATACATAAGTGAACACTGGCAGACCTCAGGGTTTTGTACCTATCAGCACCCGAAGTGTTAGTATGCCTCTGTATAGGACGGAGGTATTCCTTATTCATAATATACGCTCTTTGTGGTAACCTGGCTCCAGTGTTCTGTCTCAACGTTACTCTGGTAGCAGTCTAAATCCCTTAACCCGAACAGCTTGCTCAGCCCCATTCAGACTGTGGAAGGTGTAGTCTGAGTTAAGCAGCCCAGAAGATTCAGCAAGTGAGTTACAGAATAGATGGCGCTGCAAATTATCCGAAAACAAAACCATTTTACAAAGGAAGGTTTTCAATGAAGCTACCTATAGACAGCAATTCTGAAATATAACATTGAAACTTAGGAGAGGTGACATGAAAGTTATGCTACACGACAAGCGACATGGCCGAGAAATCGTTACAGATTTTTACCAGTACCAAGGAAGCTACAAGTGAGAAGATTAACTCGGACATGACAGATCAAATATGGAGCGCACACATCGATTCAACATGTAATTTCACATGGGACACGCGCATAGATAACAACTGCGAACCCAATAGAGTTCAATTCGACCCCCAGTTCGAGAACAACCCAGAAGCTTGGAATTCCAGCTTGCAAAAAGATTCATCTCACACCCACAGTCTGGTACGGGTGGTAGCTCCAGTCCCGGACCCAACACATTCATTTCAAATTAAAGAAAGCTGCAAGTGTCCCATTTTGGAGCATATAGGAGAAACAGCGCAGATTACCCCAAAGCAGGTTCTGAGGACTATAAACCACCTGAGAGCGGATGGGGCCCCCGGACCAAATGGCCTACCCAACGCTCTATTTCGGCAAGATCCTAAGTTTTGGTCCAGCCAATTATCGCCCTTATTCAGTAACAGCTTAAGCACCAGGAATATTCCTGACTCTTGGAGGGGCAGCATTATACAACCGATTTACAAATCGGGGACTCGTTCAGACCCTAAAAACTACAGGTTAATAGCCCTAATAGACGTTGAGGCCAAGATCTACGCATCCAACTTATTGGCAGATCTGGAGATTTGGGTCAGAAGTAAAAACTTGATCCCAATGACGCAAACAGGATTCCGGGCCCGAATGGGTACCCTAACAAACTTATCAGCACTAACTCTCCTAGCTAAGAAAGCAATTGACAACTATAACATTCTATACACATGCTTTCTTGACCTCAAAGCTGTCTTTGATAAAGTGCCAAGACCTAAATTATGGGCAAAAATGAAAGCCTGGGGCGTCCCTCCCAAATTATTGGGAGCAATCATCAATTTATATTCCCATACTTGGGTCCAAATAAAAAAAGGGGACGGTCGGTGCCGAACAAAGAAATTTGCAACACTTAACGGGCTAAAGCAAGGATGTGTGTTGTCTCCCAGCCTATTTAACATCTACACCGCCGACCTAGAGCTCGAACTGTGCACAGTCCAGGGCATCCACCGAAACTGGGACAAACACCCATAGCGAGTCTGCAATACGCGGATGATATTGTGCTTCTTTCACATACCCCACTTGGTCTACAACGGCTAATCTCTCAACTGGCGCTGTACATCTCTAATGCACAATTAATAATTAATCTTAAAAGATCTAATGTCCTATGTTTCTCCAGCTCTCGCAAAACACAACCAAAATTTGTTTGGAGGATACATTCTTGTATTTTAACCCAGGTGGATGAATACAAATATTTGGGCATCCTATCAGACTGCCAATTAAAGTACAAACACCATTTAGACCATGGGAACTCAAAAGCAAAACAACTCCAATTCGCCTTCAAAACCATACAAAAAAAAACTGAGCGGAAGCTCAACTGGTCATTTGCTAAAGGTCATAGCAGCAAAAAGTTTGCCTTCAATCACATATTGCTCGGAAATGATGGCCACCAAGGACTCTACTTTGCTAAACCTTACCCAATCAAGATTGTTTAAAAAACTTCTCTCAATTCCGCGACATATTTCCCAAGCACAAAGGCGCCTGGAATATGGTTTAACAAATCAGATCTCGGCCAGACAAGGGATCTTGGCCAAATATTACTGGCGCATGAGGGATGCTGAAGAGAACACGCTTGCCCATCTCTGTTGGGAAGAGATCGAAAAACAGGCCAGGCAGACCAATTCCACGTGCAAGTCTCTTAGGCAAGCGCTCCTATCGCTAAATCTGGAAGAAGCTTGGCATTCACCAATGACATATACAGCTTTTAAACAAATCACCAACAAAGTCGTCAAACAAACATCGCTGCAAATAGACAAAGGATCAGTGGCATGCAAAAGTCATGCTTGGTTCGGGATGCCAACTTACAACCAACTGAAACAACAATCCTATTTACAAGAATGTTTCAGGGACCACTACAAGAGGAAACTAAGTCTACTGAGGTTGGGGTGGTTTCCGAGCAAAGACCTTACCCCTACATGGCTACGGACCTGGTCAACTTTGGATTGTCGCCTCTGTAACAAGGGATCAGAATCGTTACTGCATCTAATATGTATTTGCCCGGCCTTACAAAATCTAAGAAAGATCCTCCTGAAGCCATTCTTAAGAGAAATACAAGTCAGGACCTGCAGGGCGGCTGTGATAAAATGCCTTAGCGGGTTCTCAATATAACTTTTGAGGCTTGTTGGGTTGTTCTAGGGAGGGTACGTGCTTTCCTTTTCTTCGGATTACATTCCCCGCCGGCCGCTACTGAGCTCCTTAACTGGCGAGTTGTTTTGTTGACAACCATGTTAGAGTTAGTAGATAGGATGCTAATAGTTGGAATGCTAGCTAAGCATTCGGGCAGGGGGGGTTCGTTAAGTGGGCACTTCACGGGTTTTGGGCTGAACTGAGGCGGTGACAGTAAAGTTGTTAAGAGTCCCACTAGGCAGACTCTGAGGCTCTAAAGAGAGTCTTCTTTCCATTAGCTGGATCTCGTGCATCAATAAGGATTCAGCCCCTGATAAGAACGTGTCCAAGGTGCCCACTACACCAGGACCCTATTCATCCCTTCTCTTATTTCTACTCATTGCCCTAATTTATACAGTAATATATAACAAATTCAGTAATTAAACCAGAAATCAGGAGATCTGCCAGCACAATATGGGTTGTCAATGGGGTGCCCCAGCCCGGTCTCCTTTGGTCTTGGACGGATGCAGACGGGCCCGCCCTTTGCCCGGGCACGCCCGCACGTGTCCCGCAGGGCGGGAGCACTAGCCCCATTTTGATCGCCTCCTGGCACTCACGGTGTGGTGCGCGGGCCGCACGGAATGCTGGGAGTTGTGGTTTCTGGGCGGCGGGCAGCAATGGAGGTTCTCGTGCGCCTCGCGTCCGTCAGCAGCTCCACAGCAAGGACAGGGCAGCTCGGTAGCAAGGACAGGGCAAGCGTTCCTGACAGTCCACCGGCGAAGAAAAATGGCCCCAACAGCAGCAACCAGTAAGTTAAGATTGAGCTCCACTTACTTTACTAACCTTTTCTCTAGGAAAGGTCTCAGTGTGCTATTGTATTGTATTGTAATTGCATTTACATAGCACTTACTACACCAGGTAAGGTGTTGAAGCGCTTTTTCGGCGAGTCCATAAAGGATTGATGTTGAATTAGTATAGTGAAATATGAAAGTAATTTGAGTGGTGGATATGTTCGTCAGTTATTTTGATTGAGATGGGTTGGGGAGGGATAGAAAAGGGAAAAAGGTTCGCATTTATATAGCGCGTGTTAACCCCTGATGGGGTGTTGAAGCGCTTCATTGGCGAGTAGCACGCTACTCTGGAACCCATAAAGGATTAGTGTTGAAAATTAGTATAGTGAAATATGAAAGTAATTTGAGTGGTGGATATGTCTTTCAGTTATTTGGATAGAGAAGGGTAGTGGAGGGGTAGAAGAGGGAAAAAGGTTTGCATTTAGATAGTGCTTGCTACCTCTGATAAGGTTTTGAAGCGCTTTTTTGGCGAGTAGCACGCTACTCTAGAACAAATTAAGGATTAGTGGTGAATTAGTATAGAGAAATATGAAATTCGAGAAGTGAACATGTTAGTGGGTTATTTTGATTGAAAAGGATAGTGGAGGGATAGAAGAGTGAAGGTATTAGATTTTAGGAGGTCGTAGCAGTAGGAAGAGGCTTTGGGATTAGTAAAAAGGGGTGTAAGGGGAAGAATCAGAGGGAAGAGTTTAGAAAGGCTTGTTTTGGTGGATCGGGATAATAAAATAGGTGTCATGATGCAAGGAGGGGTAGAGTATGGGAGAGTCTAGAAAGGGTGGGTGTAGAGGATATATTGATAGAGGTATAGGGTGAGAAATAGGGTAATGCTTTGGAAAGAGTAGTAGAAAGACGTTTGAGTTGAGTCAGAAAGTTGGGGTAGAGGATTTATTGAGAGAAGTATAGGGTGAGAAATAGGATAGTGCATTGGATATGCTGAATTGGAAGAAAGTGATAAATATATATAGATCCAGAAAGTATATGGAAAGTACATAAATGCAGGAGGTAGGTATTAACGATATTGATAGAGGTATAGGCTGAGAAATAGGGCAGTGCATTGGATATGCTTTTTTAGGAGAAAAGTAATAAATATACATTTTACCTGAACTGTGCAGACATGGATCATCCAAAAGGTCTTTAAAGACCGTGGTTAATGACCAGATGCAAGCAGATACTGCACTCCTCTTGGGATAATCAGACATGGTCTTCAGGCAAAACAGAAGCCAACTGCTATTCACTTCATTCTGGGGAAAATGAAAATAGATGCATCAATCTATTACGCCTCGTAGTTCAGCAAATAAGAAGCTATGCAACTTCAGAATCTATAGATTTAGCACATCTTTCGGATCCTCCAAATTAATGTTGTTTCAGAAATCCTTCTTGCAATAATATCATGCTTCCTTTTTCAACATGAAATGGAAAATAAGAAAACGATTTTCCATGCTTCTTTGCTTTTGCATTATTCCCAAATTCTAGACAAATGTCCATGAGAAAGAACAAAAATGCATTACACTTACTGACCTCTCAGGACCTGCTTGATTATTGGAATAGTGTCTGTCTGTATATTCGAATTTGTTTTAGAGTAAACAATACACTACTGATGACAAATTACCACATTGCAAAAAAAAAAAAAAACATCTTCCCCTTGTTCTTTCAAACTCCTTCACCACTGTACCCTCTCACTTCCAATGTCCCCCACATCCCAAACTGTCCCAATGCTCCTTTTCATTGCAGGTTCACCTTTCAAACCGAGGCCCCATGGTCATAAATGTCAATAAGTTAACGTTTTATGCTAACTTACCTATAAGAAGATGGCACATAGCGCAATTCCATCTTCCTCCCTGTACTTTAGACTCATTCTTGACTCAGAATGTTAAGACGACTCAGCCTTTTCAGACACACCAATTCTTTACAATCTTGTGACAAAGGCCACGAGAAAAATCCAATTCAAGTAGGAAAAAGGCCCTATCTCATACATTGGGGCACAATTTGGTGACCTAATTTCCCAGTGATGCATTATACTCTCCATTGACTTTGTTATTTTGAATCAACAACGTATGTGGCTCTATTGTTATGTTTTAATATTCTCTGTAAAGTTCACTTTATTTGTTATCTTAAGAGCAGTTTTTGAGCAACAAAACCTTTCTGCAGTAAATTAAATTACATAACTGCAAAAAAGTGTGTTCTCTTCCTCTGCAATACATCTTTGCTCTTGACATAGAAGAATCCAAGAAGTACATATTCGTTGCCATTTTATAAGGTTTTGACCACTGTTTCTTAGGTGTTTTATCTAAAAAAAAAAAAAAGAATACACACTCCAGAACCCAACTACCAACAGAGAAGCCCAGAGAATATCATTATTTTTGCTCTCTACCTGAACCCTCTCTAGCAGGAATCTTAACGGGCCTAGTCAAATGCATGAACATGTGTCAGTATATAGTGTCATTTAAACATGATTAAAAAAACAAATCTCTACCATAAAGGTTTAAAAAAGTTATTTTATCTGGACGGTACATTCTTCCACAATGTCTTCTCTAACTGTATGCTGATTTTTTTAAAGAAAGACTATTGCTTGCCTTGAAAGGATTAAGTATTTTACATATCTGTGAAACTGCATATGTGAATGACATGTGGGTCTGAATCAATTAATGGAAGCCCATTTGCCCCCAACCCACACATTTTCACCTGGGGATAGGACACCCAATGTCATATCTGATGATTTCAGAATCTTTTTTTAGTTACCTGAAATTCCTCCCAAAGTTGTGTGATCAACGTTAAGGAGCCTTAATGAGATCAGTCCTATAACCCTTCCGTATTGCTGCGACTTCCAAGCCACAGTCACCCCTCTGCTTATACCCGGAACAAAGTCTATATTGCCAAACAAAGTAAATGGTGATAGGTAACTAGTCAATTTTCTCTTTATTCTCCATTCATCCCAAACTTGAAAGGTTGCCTATGTGACTAGTGATATATATAATGAATCACCCTCATGGCTCTTAGAAATCCAAGAGATTTCCAAAAGAGGGTGACCGAAGAGTGGCGTCAATAAAACATCACTTCTGGTCAGTCTGTGACAACTTTGAAGAGAAAGAAAGGTATGAGGCCTGGTAGTACAAGTTTGGCACCCAACAGCCTCCTGTAGCAGTCTTACTCCCACATTTGTATACTGTAAAGAGATGCCAATATTTTCCCTGGAAAAGCAGAGTCATTTTTATGGCCACAATTCTACCAATACACAAGATCATGTGGTTATGCCAGCTCAGCAAGTCTCCCTTTACTGCACGCAAAAGTGCATTAAAATTCCTAGTGAGAGCATTTGGAGATTCGGAGGTATATGAATGACCAAATTCCTAATGGAATTAATAAACCACCTGAAAGGAGTTGCATTATCGACCTCCAAAACTCACTACCCAATGTTAATATGGAGTCACTCTGATTTTGCTATATTGACACTGAACCCGGAGACAAACTGAAATACACTGTTTGCGTATATCAGTGATCACAGATTTGTCAGTCACCAGGATGTTGTAGCAAAGGTTGTTAGTTAAAAATACATCTCTCCCCAATTTAACTCCCTAGGTATGAGGGTTCTCCTTAATTCGTTGAGCGAAGATTTCTGGAGGAAGAATAAATAGCAAGGGAGAAGAGCGGACTAGTATTCGTCATCTAATTTCCAGCTTGTCAACCTTCTGACCTTCATCGCCACTAGTCAAAAGTTGGCAATGACCAACTACATAAAGTAGTATTCATGTTTCGCAACATGGTGGCAATAAATGACTAGCCCATCTAGTCAAGCACATTTTTAGTGTATAACGAAAGGATGACCGTCATTTTCTCTGCTTTTTTACAATGTCTAGGAAATGCAGGATCGTCTTAGTGTTTTCCCGGTCGTTCTGTCCCTTACAAGTCCAGCCTGACATGTGTGTATCAGCTTCAGCAGTGGCCTAAGCAGAGGACTGGACTAAAATGTGTTCGTAGTGTAATTAGGCTTAAGAATTGAGGCCACTGTTGCTTCTTTCATGGAGGCAGAAATCACCAGTGTATGGGTACAGCATTTATTAGATATAATTAGGATTTTCACCAAGAGTGGGTTAAAGATTTTGTAAGATCCTGGTGGGTACCGATCAGCTCTTAGGCCCTTAGTTAACTCTGCATGCCTGAAATTCCTCCTCCTTCCCGTTCAGAAATTCAAGTGCTCTAGCCTCTTCTATGAAAAGTGTTAGAAACTGACCAGCAATAGTTAGTAAGGTCATTCTTTTGCTTGCCTCGGGTCAGCAGTACAGAGTGCCTATAAAACTACCTGAAGCAACGTAGCTTTCATCTTACTCACTCTCAACTGTCACAGGTGTTTACAACTTTAGTCACAATCCCAGTCATCTGTGAGCTCGTTCTGTTAAATAGAATTACTCCAGCCGTATGTCCTACTTTGTAGTAGTTCAAATGTAATGTTTCTCAAATGTAATGTTGCAAGAGGAAGAAAATAGGCTCCGACTCAAAATGTATTTATTTTGCCTCAAAATACAATTACTTAACAACATAAGGACTGGGGACTCTGTGACCTTATGCTTAGCTTCATTCTACAGTACATCCCGTATTAAGAACTCTGCAAGTGCCTTTCATTTTTTTTTTAAATATGTTTTATTGAAACACTTGACATACAATTACAATTCTGTGAGCAATATATGTGAGGAAAACAGAGAGTCAGTCAACTCGCACAATGTCTGTGAGAACGCTGATGACAGCCGAAGACCCAATAAGTACAAACATCTGCAAATTACACAAGTAACTGCAATGGGAACAGTCTCGGCGTCTACATTAAATGACACTCTTACTTCGCACAGCAGCATATATTGCGGTATACTTCCCACCAGAGTATCCGGCTCACCCTATCAAACCGGGTGTGCTTCTGGTCGACTCACCCCGTATTGCCCGCAACCCTCCGCCCGGTGATGCAATGCGTCGTTACCCATAGGGTGGATGTTCCCAATCGGGTCCGTCACTAGGTGTTGTGCGTGAGCGCCGTGGATGTTGAGTACACTCTGATTATTGTCGTGGTGTGGTAGAGGGTTGCGGCGTGGGTCGCCGTGTAGTTCATGATCATGTGCTTGCCTGTCAGGCGTGAAAGTAGAGCATAGTCAGCTGGGGGGCGACAGTGTGTCTTAACAACCTCCGAACCAAGAGAGGGAATAGAAAAGAAATTGGGGATGTAAGGAACCTCAACGTGAGGAAGGGAAGGGGGTGCTGTAATGTGGTTTCTGCTGTCCAGGGTCAGTGACCAGGTGGCGTGTCTATGCGGGGTGTTGGTGTCATGTATATGCGGGTCAATGGCTGTGGGCAGTGTGCGGAGGCTTCGGGCGTCGGGGTGGAGGTGCTCCGTATGGTCCAGTCTCGTAGTCTGTCACTCCCGATAAGGGGGGGGGGGGATGGGGGGAGGGAGGGGCGGGGAAGAAGGGGGGGCAGGTGGGGGGGCGGGGGGGGGGGGGGGGGGAGAGAATCTGTGTGAGTGATGGCTCCTATCTGCAAGTGTGTGGCTCCGGCTTCATATTGTTGCTGTGCTTTACTCTTCCCAGATGTACCACTTCACCTTACAGGGGGGGGGAGGGTTCATGCCCAGTCTATGTTATCCCACGGTCGTGTCAGGCCCTGGTAAATGCCCGTAGGATGTCCTCCCAGATCTGGGCTATTGGGATGGCTCTCCGTCCCGCGGTTTCCTCCCTGCGTAATACTGTGCCCTCCGCTGTCGCCCAGTAGGTGAGTGAGGCGCACCAGCTTTTCGTTAGTGGTGGGTTCGTGTCCTTCCAGTGTCGTGTTATGAGCCGTTTGGCAGTTATCAATCGTAGATCCCAGAACCTGGTGTGAGCCTTGTTGTGTTTCGTTCTTTTGAATAGGCCTAGCACACAGGCATCCCAGTCGTGCCGTAGTTCTATGTCTGTCCCTTTTGTCAACAGCGTGGTGACATCTTGCCAGTACGTCTGTAGTCTGGGGCACGCCCACAGCATATGTAGGAGGTCTGCGTTCAGTTCCGCGCATCGTGGGCAGCTAGAGGTGTCCAGCGCGAAGTAGCGATTGATCTTATCCGGGGATAGATACGCCCTATGCATGATGTAAAATTGTATTATTTTAAATCTCGAGTTGCGGGGTATGTGCCGTGGGCTTTCCAGGATTCTCTCCCATTCCCTATCCGACCAGTCCCGCCCTCTGTCAGCCGTCCATCTGTCTCTCAATGGCTGTAGTGAGCATGTAGTATGGGATTGCAGCGCCTGTGTCAGCCAGTGAATCACGTGCGACCCGGCCCCCATGATGTGTAGATATTGTATCAATAGGTGCGTCTGAGGTTCCTCCGATATATCGCCCCAGTGTTTCGTGAGCACCCGGACCATGGAGGCATGGAGCAAGAACTGCCCTGCCGGCAGACCGGGGTCTTCCACCAGTCTTTCGAACTGGACTAGGGTGCCGTCGTTGTACAGATCCGCCATTGAGTCAACCCCCACTCGCATCCAGCCATCCAGTTGCGTTGCGGTCACCTCTCCCCCAGGCCTGGGCATGCCTTCCAGCGGGAGTGCTGGGGCGTAGGGTGCAATCCCCTTTGTTAGCTTTAACGCTCGTTTGTAGCATCTAAGTGCCACCGCAAGGTGCAGTTGCACCTCGCGAGCTGCGCCGTTGAGGGGGTGGAACAGTGCGAGAGCCCCCGCGTGGGTCAGGGCCATCGAGGCCGTGTCGTTTAGGTTCCTTCCCGCAAGCCAGGCCACCACCCATTGAAGTTGCGCCGCTAGATAATAGAGCTCTTGATTGGGGACCGCAAGTCCCCCCCGAGGACGTCGGGGCATATAGCTTCTTTAGGGCTACCCTGGGTCTCCCCGCGTTCCACACTAGTGTACGTATCAGGGTCTCAAGGTCTTTAAATATCCTGGCAGGGAGATACACCGGTATGTTCGAGTAGTAATAAAGGAGTCTAGGTAAAACTATCCTTTTCGTCAGGGTGATTCTGGCCGGGACATTCAGCGGAGCGTGTTCCAGAAGGTTATCTGGGCTCGCAGGGAGGATATAGCCCTGACCAGGTTGCCCTCCAGGACATCCGTCAGAGACCTGTATATGTGGATGCCGAGGTACTTAAAGGTGCCCGTATACCAGGCCAGCGTTGTGCCCCCTAATCGCACTGCGCATTCCTGCATGTCAGGGTGAAAGGGGTAGACTCCAGATTTCCCCCAATTGACTTTCAGTCCCGAGTGGGCGTAAAGTCTCCTAGGGTGTTTGTGAGCCCTGGCGGTATCCGCGTGAGGCCCCTAATGTAGAGAAGTAGGTCATCAGCGTACAGCGAGACCCCGTGTGTGCCGTCTATCAGGGGGATGCCCCTTTCTGCACCCTGACTCCTCAGCAACTCCGCTAGTGGCTCCATTGCTAATGAAAAGAGCAGAGGCGACAGTGGGCAGCCCTGACGGATGCCTCGCCTTACACTTATGGTGTCCGATAGGAGGCTCCCAGTCCGGACCCGAACACTAGGTGTTTGGTATAGGAGGCCGACCATATCTAAGTAAGCATTTCCCAGGTCGAATTTCTGCAATACCGCCCTGAGATACGGCCACTCTACTGAATCGAATGCCTTTTCCAGATCCAATACAAGACAACCCGAATGTGGCCAAGGTTCCCTTGCGTATTCCTGCACCCTAAACAACCGACGGACATTGAGCGATGTACTACGCGTAGGCACGAAACCGTTCTGGTCTGTGAGGACAAGGGTGGGTGTGTACTGTGCTAGCCTCCGCGCCAGCGTGGATGCTAATATTTTGTAGTCGGTGTTTAGGAGGGCGAGCGGTCTATACGAGCCCAGTAGCGTCCCGTCCTTACCCGGTTTTAAGAGGGAGACCAGGGTGGCTTCATTCAGAGAGGGAGGTAGTGAGGTGTCGTCGAACGCTGTCTCATACATCTTTATGAGTTCGGGAATCAGGAGGTCCGGATACGCCTTATAGAACCGTCAGGGCCAGGGGACTTGCCATTGGAGAGCGCTGCTATGACCTCTCGGAGTTCCTCAGAGGTAATGGGTGCTGCTGGTTCGGTGCGCTGGGCGTCGCGGAGTGTCGGTAGCGGTATCTGGCTAAGGTAGCCCTCCGTGTCCGGGGCGGGGGTGGGCAGGTAAGAGCGATACAGTGTATTATAATGGGCAGTGAAAGCGTCGTGGATCTCCAATTGGGTATATAAGGGCGTCCCATCGGAGCTCAGCACTTTCATGACCGGTTTTGTCTTTTCCTCCCTTTTGATGAGCCACGATAACAATTTTCCTGGCTTATCCCCCCTATCATGAGTTCGTGCCGCGTGGGCTGCGTAATTCAGACATCTAAGCCTTTCCAGTAATCTTTCGTGGCTCGCTCGCGCAGATTGTAACCCAGCGACCCCCCCCCCCCCCCCCCCCAACTGAATCCTGCTCATACCGGCTCAACTCAGCTTCTACCCTCTGAATATCTCTCTCAACCCGCCATTTGAGATTGCCCTGCGTACCCAGGCACTGTCCCCTTATGACTACTTTGAACGCGTCCCATTCTATCTGTGGGGAGGTGGCAGAGCCCGCGTTCTCCTCGAAATAATGTACTATATGTATAAATAGTGAGTCCCGAAAGGGTGCGTCCAGCAGGTGATCTGGTTGTAGCCTCCAGGTGGGGATAGGGGGACGAGCGCTTGCCCATGAGACTGTCAGCATGTGAGGATTGTGGTCGGAGCGGGTCCTACCCATGTAGTGTGCCTCCGTCACCAAAGGGAGCAGGTCGTCAGTGAGCATGCATCTGTCTAACCGGGTATGTAGGGTGTGAGCACCTGAATAGTATGAGTACATCCTGGTGGTTGGATTTCGGTGACGCCACACGTCGTGTAAGTTCCAATGGGAGGCCCAGGCTACAAGGGCTTTCATGGCGCCCACTACTGGCGCATTGGGCAATCGGGGGGGAAGGAGCGGTCTAGTGTGGTGTCCAACACACAGTTGTAATCCGCTCCCAGTATCCAGGGAATCCCGTGCCAGTTTGATAGGGCCGTGGACACCGTCGCAAGAAAACCCGGCTGGTCCATGTTGGGGGCGTAAAGGGACGCCAGTACTAACGGGCGCCCATCCAGGCGCCCCTTCACTGCCACCAATCTCCCCTCCCCGTCTATGTGTGAGTCGTCAATGTCAAACGGGATCCCCGGTCTCACCCATATTAACACACCCCTTGCGTAAGAGGAGAATCCAGTTGCATAGAGCTGGCCACGCCACCGCCTGCGCAGTGTGAGCACTTCAGGGGCTGTCAGGTGTGTCTCTTGCAGGAGCGCTATTTGCACCTTGTGTCTCTTCAAGTAGGAGTGTATCATGTACCTGCGCGAAGGTGTGCGCACATTCCAAGTACAAATTTTAACCTCAGCCATCAGTATTTATCAGATTAGATCCATCCATCCTCCCCCCCGTCCCACCCACCCCCCCCAGGGAGCCCCACACCGCCCAACTCCACAACATCTCCACAACCATCCGCAGGACACCAAAATGAGTTCAGTAAGTTCGCCACCAAACTGTGTATGCAGCACGTTACAAAAGGGGGAAGTAGGGTGAACATGAACTGGGGAAAATACCATAGGGTCGGCTGCCAAACGTGCAGCCGTCCAAACTCTCTATTGAGATTTCTAACGATCCAGTCTGGGGGGTTGCTGTCCATCACGCAGGCAAGGTGGATAATGGTTACCAGTGGAGCGTGAATGCGTGAGCCACCTCTCTCAGGGGGGGATATATGGTTTCTGGCGGCCAACAACCGGCGGGCTTCACCGCCAGCAGTGCAGTGAGACTGTAAAGTCATGTGGCACCACTGCTATCAGGACCCAGTGAGCTGCGGAAGCTCTCGCTCACTCGGAAGGACCCCTGCCGCAGCATGTTCCATGGAAGGTAGGGTCCCCAGGCCGGCTGTTCGGCGGCAGGCGACATTAAGCGTGTCTCAGAGTCAACTTACTGTGTCTCAGGTGTCTGTCTTCGCAGGGGGGAGCTGGCTCACCGTTTCCGCCTCGTGCGGTCAGTCGATACCCATCGGCAGTCTCCTTCCGGTGCTCCGTTCCCGGCGAGTAGTAGTTGTAAAGGCAGGGAATGGGAGGGAGAGCAGAGCAAGGCGGAAAGAGTGCCAAGGTGCGACACTCCGTCAGCCGAACAAATCCGATGTTTGTGGGGTGATTACTGGCAGATCGCCGGAGACTTGTGAATCCGGTAGTCCGTAGATCGCCTCATCGTCGCTTGGAGATATCCTGGGGCTGGGGACAGGCGAGGAGCGGTGGGGCGGGGAGCCGCTGAGCTCCGAGACCATCCGCATGGCCTCTTGCTGCCCCCGGCGCATTTCCTCCTCAGGTGGGCTCGCGCTGTGCTGTGTGCTAGTCGCCGCTGGTGAGGGCGACCTGGTTCCGCGCCTCCTTTTGGATCTCCTGCGTATCCTCGACCTAGGCTGGTCCCCTTGTTTTTTTGTGTGTTTATCCGTCCCATTGTCCAGCCAGGCCTCCACTTCCTCCGAGGAGTCGAAAAAGTGTGTCTTTTCATTAGCTATTACTCTCAGTCTTGCTGGGAAGAGGAGGGAATACGTGAGTCCTAGCTGGCGTAGCCGCCTTTTCACTATAAGGAAGGAGTGTCTCTGGCGTTGCACCTGAATGGTATAGTCCGGGAAAAACATTATGTTCGCATTGTCCACTTGTATAGTTCCGAGTTTGCGGGTCTCTCTCAGGACAGCGTCTCTGTCTCGATAGTTCAGGATGCGAATGAGGAAAGGGCCCGGGTTAGAGGCAGTTTGGAGCGGCCTGGTCGGGACTCTGTGCGCCCGTTCTACCACAAAGTGAGGCGAGAGGGTACCCTCCGGCAGCAGGGTGCGAAGAAAGTCCTCCACATGTGTTGTCGGATCTCTACCTTCCCATTTTTCTGGCAGACCCACTATTCGGACGTTGTTGCGTCTCGCCCGTCCTTCCGCATCCTCCGCCCTGTCCTCTAGGAACTCCACTCTGTTGAGAAGGTCTTTTATCTGCTTGTCCGACTGAGCGACTCGTGGTTCCAGGTCGGACACAGAGGTTTCCAGGGTCTTGGTGCGTTCGGATAGTTTTTTGTGGTCCGCTTTCAGGTGCGTCAAGTCTATGGCGACTCAGTCTATCTTCGCCTCCAAGGACGTCCGGGTGGACTGGATGGAGTTCTCCAGCCGTTCCATGGCCGCCAACACCGAGTCCAGCTTGGCCGTCACCGGGTCTGCGTCAGCCGGCTTCTGCGTCTTGTCCATTTTGCCCTTCAGGGACGTGCTCCCGACTCCTGTGCGCTTCCCCGCGCCTCCAGACATGGGCAGGGTCCTGCGCGTGGATGACCCGGACAGTGCGATAGTTGGTGGTGCTTCGGGTCGTCTGTACCACAAGCAGGGATGGTGCCTGTACTCCGGTAGTGAGGGGAGTTGGGAGCGTTCTCCGTGAGTCGTCCGCGGACGTGTGGAGCCAACCAGCTCGTGGGCCGGAGTGTCCCTGTGGCGGCTGTGTCACTTCTCGGTCCGTGGCAGGGCGTGAAACACTGCGTAGCTTTGCCTCTGAGGTCTTGTGTCGTGGGGTTTGTGCTGTCCCGCCACTGCGTCATGCAACTGGCGATACTACGACCTAGAGGGGGACAGCGTCTGTGGGCGTCCACACGTTTCGTAAACCCCAGCGGGTCAATAGTGTGGGCGGCAGCGCAGGTTGCGTTTTGGACTCCTTCTGATGCGCCGCTGCAGCGTGGTTGGTGCGGCCAGACGGTGCTGTCCGGCCAGGCGGTTGATGATGGCAGCTATTGCGTGCTCCGGTGGTGGGCGGCCCCAAGCCCGGGTCGATTCCGGTGTTCTCCGGCGGTTACCACATCCGCCTGGTGGCGCGGAACAGGACGCTGGTCCCCCGGGGCACTCGGTGTAGGGGCGCCCTATCTGCTCAGCCCTTGGGTCGGGTGTAGAGGTCCACGGTCACCGGGGCCCGCCAGTACCCCTGTGCAAGAAGGGGGCCCTCACTCGGAGCAGACGGGGGAGGGAGGGTCTCTCAGTGGCGGCCCACGCTTTTCCCGCGCACCTCTCAAGCCCAGTGCGGGTGGCGCTCCCTGGGGACCCCGCCTGGGTCGGCTCCGAAGGTCCTGTGCAGGTGCCTAGTGCTTCAAAGGCCAGACCCCCCCTGCCGACGCCGGGGTCCACTCACCCTCACTCCGGTTGGTATCGCAGTCACAGGCCAAGGGGGGAGGGACTCCTCTGTGCATCCGATGCTCCCGCAGCAGCTCGGACGTCGGCTCCAGTCCGCCGCTGCAGTTCTGGGCTCTCGTCGCCGGAGCGGCCGCTGTGTAGTGCACCTCCGCGCTGTCGTCTCTGCCCAGCCGCCGGGTGCGCTCGGCCAGCACGGCCCGCACTTCCGGTCCCGACCCCGGGCTTGCGTGGCAGGGTTCGCCGACTTCGCGGTCTCCTGTGGGGCTCAGGCGGGCTTCTAAGGGCCGGTGCGGTTCCGGGGCGCGTGGGACCCCAGGACTTGGTCCGAAGCTCAGCCGCCGCCTTATAATGACGCGCCCCAATTTGTGGCCGGCCAGACGGAGATATCGTCGGATAATTTACCCCCAGAGTGGAGGGTCTTGCCGGAGCTCCGCTAGGGCGCAGCCAGTCTCGCTGAGCGCGAAGCCACGACCTCCTGCAAGTGCCTTCCATGCTTATATTATTTATTGTTGCTGCCTCCACTACAAAGTGTTTGTAGTTTGCAGAATCCATGGGACGCTGACGGAGTAGGAGCAGGGAGGCCGAATTCTAACCTTTAGTGGCAGGAGAACCCCCGCCGTTACATAAATGCCTACCGCAACACAAGCCAATTGAAAAGCACGTGAATTATCAATGTGCCAGTCATCAAAATCTGGCCAAACAGAAAACCAATATCGGTGGCTCCTACTACCAGAGCGTGAGCCTTTCCAATACAAGTACAAGACATTAGTACTGCACATGCTATATCAAAAGCATTGAGAACATACAGTACAGCTATTACCCGGATTCCATAATCGGGCCCCTGGTCCTCTAGGATATATCTGGAAGCCAGTAGGAGAAAACAGAACTTGGTCCTGAAGAAGGTTGTAATTTGTTTCTCCCAAACCGAAACGCCGCGTCGACCCCCGTTCTTGCGAATTTTTAATGCATATTGTATAAATTGGTTTTGCTCATGACTGTGATTTTACATGTTTTTAATTGAATGTACAATATACTGCACGTATTTTTTTTAATCATTTGCTACTATTGTGATAACTTTGTAATTTTGAATAAATACACAAATTATATATTTTTCCAAAAATAACTTTCCTGTTTTGTTTATAGTTTAGATTGAATACAAGTAACATGTGTGCTATATTGATATAATTTGTCTTTTGATAAATCTCTATAACGGTTGGCCTATGTCCAGTGAATTGAGCAGTATAAAACGTCCTGTTTATCTTTGTGTGATTGGTATTGCTAAAAAACAAGAATCTTGGCAGCACTAGTACACTTTTCACCACCTTTGTGGCTTATTCGTGGGACGCTCTTGCTTTTTAATCTACTACAAAGTGTCCATTCACTACTGCCTTCAATGCGATGCACACCATGTCCTTACTTGCTTCCCATCATCATCACTGACTCGATAAGTATTGAATGGTACCCTTAAATTCTTCTAGATAATGGAGTCCCTTTAATAAAGACATGTTCAATCTCTAGGCGAACAGACAGACCATCAATGGGTTCAACACTATGATTAGTTTTTTTTGGCGTCAAAGCCCAAACGAACTCTGCTTGTTCATGATGAATATTTTTTCCACACCGAATGCATGAACCGCACGAAGAGCTTACTATTTTTGGAGATATCTTGACTGCATTAGTGAAGTTTTGATGGACGACTTCCTATCAAAGTTATCAAAAACATACCTGCTTTCTTGAATCAGTAGGTCATCCCTCATCTCTTCTATAGTGCTGTGAAGCCCATGGTTGGGTAGCCATTTGCTCTACAAGATCTCAAATCAAATAAATATTAGAAAATAATCACTAATTTTTACACTAGGGCAGGCCTGTTCTAAGATTGGTTACCAATATCTGAGAGAATATTTTTCATTCAACAAAGAGAACTATCATCTATCAGTAAGCATGTCAGGCAGCTCTCTATTTATTCCCCAAAGTAAACACAAAAAATCTAACTTGCTAGGAGAAAAGAGGATGTTGGTTCTCCAGGACTCCTTTAAAGATTTGGTTTGAGTGATGGAAAAAGTGAGTGGAAAAAAGGGCTAATTCTCTACGGCCAGGCAATCTAGGTGACTGTTCTTTCAAAGTGGCCAAAGTCAATCTAAATACTGAGATAGAGCAGGTTTTGGTGAAACGGTATACCACATAAGGCTCCTAAGGAGAAACATGGCATTTTTGCCCCTTCTCATACAAACACATGGCAGATAATGCTTTTTTTCCATACCAGATAAGGCTACGCCAATGCCACTGTCTTGGGAACTCCCAAAGCCTACATTGCCCGACTCCAAAAGATTCAGTGCCCAGGTCAGAACCACCATGCAATTAAAATAATTCCACTTGTTATCTGCAGCTACCCCACTGGTTCCTAGTGGACAAAATAATTTTTTTAAGATATGCCTGCATCATGTTCAAAATCTTTGCAGATAGGGCCATCTTTGCCTTTGCCAGAAATAAAAAAAACAATCCAGTTGTTACTCAACTCCTGTTAGCAACTCAATGCAAGTTATACCACTGTTTAAACTATCATGCTGGGGTGGCCAAGCTGTCAGTGTGCAACTTGGAATTCGTGCCATTCCCCAACATCTATAATTCAGTAAAACTCTTAAAACCAGGCGATTCAACCACTAAAAACGCAACTCACAAGGCTAAATGGGAAAAGAGAGCAAAGATTTAATTGCGTAATATAAAATATACGTAAAATGTTAAGGAACCAAGGATAAGATTTGTTATACAAACTAGTGTGGACAATCCACATGGGAGAGTGATAGCTAGTCCAGGACTTTAAAGTAGTCAAAAACCTAATACGTTTTCTGATGCAACTTTTGGAAACTATCTTAACATACAATATTGTCAGATAGATAGAAACATATTTTTCAGGTTAGAAGGGCAGCTAGGGGATTTAACATAGCTTGATTTGTGCAAATATATATATGCAGTGCTATGAAATCATCAATATTCCTTAAGATACAAATTGAAAGGAGGGAATAATCTTCTATGGAAGATGCAGGCAGTGTCCCCCAGGTATTGTCTGAAACTGAGGCTTTAATAGAATGAACTATACAAAAGTTGAATAAAATTCCATGTAGAATATCTTTTACCCAAAATACTTAAAAACAAACAGTAACATTTTTGGATATAGATATAGCCTAGAAAAATCAAAACTGGATGACAAGTATTTTTACATCATCAACAAGTAAAGACAATCTTTTGAACAGGAATAACCCATGCATGGTATACAGACGCATTATCTTGCCCAATTGTGTCTACATGTTTTTCTGGTTTTTGAATTTGCTCTAGTGTCACAGTAAACTTATGTGCACACAGAGTCCTAGGTATGTCCACTGATATGACTGAAGGTCTTGGACCGGTCCTGCAACCGCAGGGGTGCACCCAGAGTGCATTCCTTGAACAGAGAGTGGACTACCCTTCCTGTCATGGGGTTTAGCACAAAGCAGTGGTGGTAGCATGCCATGTTTTGCAAGTTCATTACTGTGACCAGACATTTGTATCCGCATTACTGGAGTGGAGGCCTACTGGCCCACTCATGTAAAGTTCCACTTCTATGCACTTATCCAGATCCTAGTGCTAACATCCCAAGTTTTTTATGATTGGAGCTTGCCTGGTTCATGCATTTTTTGTAAAAAAAAAGCCAGGCTAATGGAGGCTTTCGGGGTCCATTTTGGATGGCCCACGCTCACTTGCTGAACAAGATTGAGGTGAGATTTTTCTCCCAGACAGTGGAAGAGTACTGTTGACTTTAATGAAGCTAGAGGGAGGAGACCTAGCACAGAAGTGAGGGGAGACAAGGCTCCACTATAAACTGAGTTTATCCTTTTGCTGAACAAGGAGCAGCTGATTAGCCTTCCCAAAGCACGGCCATTGGCCAATTTGATAGACAGTGAGGGTCTAGGGTGGAAGCGCAGACTCTTAGCGCAAACTTGATGGAACCTCGTTTGTGAGGTCCAGCCTATAGCCTTTCGCTGTTCAAACTATTCATTTTGGCTGATGACACCTCGTTTTTTTTTCTTTAAAGACAGTTATTTGTTTTCAATAAGGCAAACAGCCATCAATAGTTACATAACCACCTGCCAACAGCCGGCAACACAGGGCCTCCTCTTTGTGCTTCGGTTGTAAGTAAGCAAGGCTAGAAACACTGCTGCGCAAACCATCCCTCTACACTAAAGCAGTTTCTAGAGGGCCGCATGGAAAGGAGACTTGAAAAGAGAACAAGCTCAAACCAATTCTGAAAGTACAGAAAGCAGAACCACATCTCCCATCTGCTTTTACTGAAAAAAAAGTAGGACCCACAACTTGTTCTAATTACAAGGTCTCTATGACCAAGGAAGGAAGTGCTCCAGAGAGTTCTCGAAAGATTGCTGTGTAACTAAAATGAGTGTATGTCTGACAGACAGTTTTTCAGTGATGGGGGTTTGGGGAGGGCACCTAAGTGTACCCTTTGTTCACCTGTCCTGAAGTGCCTAGAAGCCATCCTGCCTCTTGAGAGATAGAAGAAGCCTACTAGCCCCGCAGGAGCAACTATGCAGGAGGAGCGAGGCGCAGTGTGACTCCGACAGGGAGTGGTCTACCAGAAGAGCAACACTGCTAAGAGTGATCTGCGTGCCCCAGTCTTAATAGGCAGCAGCCTCTCACCCTGCAGTTTGACGGGAACCGCAGAGTGCCACCAAAGATCATAGGAACTGTATCAGGGTTATTACCCAACCTGAGCCACAATGCCAAAAGAAAAGTTGTGACGTGACCGCAGTGGCACTTGCCAGAGAGTGAGGCCTGTGCTGGACCTTGTAACCTTACTTAGATCAGCCTGTACGTAGCCGCAACATCCAGAGACCAGCATGTGCATGGCTGCATTAACCTGCACCTTAACACCCAAGTGGGGCTGCTTTAATCTGAGAACACATTCTTATCCAGCCCATATATAATCCAGCATCTCCAGAACTGCCCTGCCTGCGAGGAGAAGTTCAGTCATTGGAGGACACTAAGCAGCTGCCTTACCAGAGATGAGTCCGCCAAGAGAGGTTCATAAGAGGGACAGCAAGCGAGCAGAGGAGTCAGTCAGCTGCTCCAGTATGCAAACAGTAACACACACTAAGAAACCTTGCATAGTGAAATAAAGTTTACTGTGTGAGAGAGAGAGAGCCTAATCACACTTTACATTGACCCTGGTAGGGAACAGCCTAGACTATAAGGGGCAAAGTTCAGTGGGACAAAGCCACTAGTCGGGAAAAGGCAGAGACCTCAGGGGGCCCAGGACACTAAGTTGCTTTTCGTACAAGTCTAATGCATAGTATTTAGTTCTAGTTTGCATTCTAGTTCTAGTTCGCCGAAGGCTCGCCAAAGGCAAGCCCGTCTACGCCCGTCCTGCCGGACCCGTGCCTAAGGCCGGAACCGCTGCTCCGATCGATTCCAATTGGCCCCCGAGGCTGATTTATTCCAGCGATACGCTTAGAGCTTGCAGATCCACATCAAATGTGGAAGGCTGCACTATTCTGGAAATGGGCCCTGGCACAGGATGGCCTGTAGCTTATGTCCAAATTGCTCACTGTCCCTGCCAAAACTGAGCTGGGAGCCGGTTGCGCCCCCCAGGGACAACAAGAATAAGCCTCCTAGGAAAAGTCAAACTTTGATCAAGTGTCTCTTACTCAATGCCAGATCCCTGGTCAAACATAGTACTGAAATAGCGGATTTGATCCAGGACACTGGTGTGAAGAGAGCCTTCATCACAGAGTCCTGGACCGATGCCGCCTCTGGCCCTGATATAGTTATTGCCACCCCACCGAACTATGTTTGTTTCACCCAAAATAGAGAGAAAAGAAAAGGTGGTGGCCTAGCCATTATTTACCACCGTTCAGTCAGAGGGCAATTTCATCAGGGGCCCGGAGGTCCTGATGAGTCTCTTCTCTTTAATTTCACCCTATCCGACCACCAAACGTTTAGAGGTGGCTTGGTTTACAGACCTCCTGGGTCGAAAGCACCTTTCTTTCTTGCTCTGGGCAAAATAATAGAAACAGTCGCCACTGCCCAAACCTTTACGTTATAAGGTGATTTTAACTTTCACCTCGAATGCAGTTCGGACCCAGACACATCTGATCTTACAGACATGCTCCAGGGGCTGGATCTAAGGCAATTGGTCAATGGTCCTACCCACAAGGCTGGGCATACCCTGGATGGTATCTTTTCAAATCACCCAACCATTACGATATCATCAATCCAACCCATACCCTGGTCTGATCACTCAACAATCTTTTTTAATTTGGCCTTAGACTCACCAGGGAGACCAGCCAGAATTAGACCCATCCCACGACAGATTAGGAAATGAAATGATCTAAAACATGAAGAGCTGGAATATGCTGTAAAGTCTACTCTGGAGCCGCTTTCAGGAAATACGGATCAAGCAACCCAGGCCTACACGAGATGGCTTGAGGATGCATGTACACATCTTTCCCCTCCTAAAACTTTTCTACCTACACAGGCGATTCCTTCCGCCCCCTGGTTCTCGAAAGAGATCAGGGACTTTAAAATTGTGTGCAAAAAAAAGGAAAAAATTTGTCCGACAACTTTTAGCGAGGCAGACAAAAAAATTCTAAACTCTGAGCAAAGAGAGTATAGAGAGAAGATCCAGCAAGCTAAGCGTGCTTTTTACACGAAGAAGGTTAAAGAAGCCAGCAATGCCCCAAAAGAGCTGTTTCGAACAATATCCTCTCTAGCAATCCCCAAAACCATAGAGGTACCCCCCAGTCTCCTTCTTTGCGAGAAGCTGGCTACCTTTTTTCGGGAAAAGGTTGAAAAAATCTTCTCTCCCTTAGATAATCAAATAAAAGCTTTGCTGGAACTCCCCACTAATAGAGTGGAATCAGACAACGGCTTAGAAAAACTGCTATTTTTTCCCCAAATCAGTGAGGCAGAGGTCACGAGTCGACTCCAGAAGATAAAATCTGGCTCCCCTCACGATCCCTGCTCGGCTTCTATCACCAAACTAGCACCAGACTCTGTTGCCGCTGGACTCACCCCCCTCCTCAATCTCTTGCTGGATAGAGGGGAATTCCCAGCAAAATGGAAACATGCCTCCATTTTACCCCTCCTAAAAAAAAACAATTTGGATATAGCCGATTTAAATAATTATCGGCCTATCGCAAGACTGCCCCTTCCAGCCAAAATCATTGAAGGCTTTCTAAACACCCAGTTAAGCAACTATCTGCGAACAGGAGAACAGCTAGACTCTTGCCAACATGGTTTCTGTGCAGAACACAGCACGGAATCCGCTTTAATTAAATCAGTGGAAGATATTAGAAAGGTGTTGGACGGAGGAGGTAGAGCTGCCCTGATCCTGCTGGATCTTTCAGCAGCCTTCGACACGGTCCATCACAAATTGTTGGTGGACCGGTTGAGGGCCTGCGGAGTTCAAGTTAAGACGCTGAAGAGCCTAAAGGCCTTCCTCTCCAACAGGACTCAGGTGGTGGCACTGGGAGACTTCGAATCAAGCCCCTTTTCGTTTCCCTGCGGAGTACCCCAGGGCTCCTCCTGGAGTCCTACTCTTTTTAATGTCTACGTTTCCACGCTAGCCCCGATAATTCGAACCTTCGGATTCAACCTCACAGCCTATGCGGACGATACGCAGATAGTGGTGTCCCTGATGCCGGGGGAAACAGACAGCACCGCGGACAGGTTCAAAGGCTGTATGCGTGAAGTAGGTACTTGGATGGCCCAAAACTGTCTTAAATTAAATTCTTCAAAGACAGGAGGTGCTGCTCTTTAGCTCCAAAGATAATTTCTGGTCCCCGAGATGGTGGCCCGAAGAAATGGGAACCCTGCCCGTGCCTGTGACGAAAGTGAAAAATCTTGGCATCCTGGTGGATGATCTATTGTCTTTTAAACCTCAGATTAATGCCCTGGTATCATCCACCCATTTTGTTCTCAAAACAATCAGGAAAGTGCTACCATTTTTGGAGCAAGAACATAGGAAAACAGTGGTCACCGGTCTAGTGTTATCTCGGCTTGACTACTGTAACAGCCTTATGCTGAATGCCCAATCCAGCATACTTAACAAACTACAAACATTACAGAATGCTGCCGCACGCCTGATAACAGATACACCCAAGTTTGCATCTGTGGCACAGGACCTGGCAAAACTTCACTGGTTGCCAGTGCGGAAACGAATCACCTTTAAATCACTTTGTGTGGTCTTCAAAGCGCATCATGATATGGGCCCCAAATGCATGAAGGAATTATTCTTTTGGTACAAACCGGCAAGATCTCTCAGATCTGGTCAGCAGGCATTGGTATCAGTCCCTAGAGTCAAGAGAGCTAGATGGCGTGGGAGGAGCTTTTCTTTAGGAGCAGCAGTAGCCTGGAACAAGCTTCCCCTCCACATCAGACAACTGCCCGATCTTCTATCCTTTAGAAAGGCATTGAAGACCTGGCTCTTTACCCATTAAATCACCTACCCACACACACACCAGTTTTAAATCTGCTAGCGCCAGGACACCTCCGCGTAACAGAGCGCTCTACAAATGTAAAAATTAAATAAATAAATAAATTAAAATACATACCTTCTTGAAAGTAAGGCAATGATGTGGATAACCATTTATTACAGTAATTCATGTTTTCTGAGCTCCAGCATCCACACGCTACTTGTCAGAACCTTGAGTGGGCCAGTGACCTGCAGATTTCAATGGAAGGTTTTCAATATTTGGGAGTCTATGTCATATAGGAAGCTCACTTGGCTTGGAACCATAACATCCAGCCAATACTCGACAAATTAGCTGCTGGCAAACATTACATTTTGGCTGAAACTTCCAATGACTGTGTGAGGCTGGGCCGCAATCTCTAAGATTTTAGCATTGCCATGCCTTCTTAAGCAACTGCAAAATTTCCATTTCAAGATATCCGTCAGTCTCTTACACTAATTAGTTTAAAGCTGAGGCGCTTTATGTGGGGGTAGGATCCGAATAAATGTTCTTTTCAAATGTTTTAAAGAACAAGTTACTTAACTTTGATAGCAAAAGATCTGTAAGAGACATATATTAGCTATGGATACCTTACCTGGATCCGGAAAAATGTTCTTCAGCAGTACTCCTGTGCGTCAGTAGGTAGCGTCGGTCGACTCTGCATTAGTCGTTGGCATCGTGTTTGCCGTAATGATGTTGGCAGTACCTACTTAGACGCTTCCCCTACTCACTGACATCAGATCTTTACACAAAATTCCACGCCAGAAAGGCAGAGCCATGCATAACCCTGACCACTGGTGCACAAAACTAAGGCCCTGAAGGGGTGTGCCTTACTCTAGTCAGTTCGCGGAACGGGGAGGATGGGTGGGGCTGTAAGGGATCCATAAGTAATATAGGTCTCTTACAGCTACATGGTTACCGAAGGTAAGTAATTTGTTCATCTGAAAGAGACTATTAGTTATAGATTCCTTCCCATATAATAGAAACACCACCAATAACAACCCCAGAGGTGGGTCTGCGAACCAAGTTCACACCAGGAAGACCTGAAGAACAGAGCGGCCAAAGAGGCAGTCTGTTCGGACATGGCTGTCCAGGCAGTAATGTTTAGTGAACGTGAACGTGTGCAATGAAGCCCACGTGGATGCATGGCAGATGTCATGAAGGGGGACTCCACATCCCAAAGCAGCAGTGGCTGCCATCGCCCTGGTGGAATGAGCAAGCAACACTACTGGTGGTTCCTTTTTCGCCAAGGAATAACCAACTTTAATGCAAAGAACGACCCATTGAGAGATGGTTCATCTTTGCACGCCCGATCCTTACTTGGCGTCCACATAGTCAACAAAGAGCTGATCATCCACCCAGAATTGGTTTGAGCGATCCAGGTAAAATGAGAGAGCACGTTTTGGATCCAGATGGTGGAGCCTCTCCTCCTCTTTAGAAGGATGCGGGGGCGGGAAGAAGGTGGGCAAAGTGATAGTCGGTCCTATGTTGAAAGAGGTAACCACTTTGTGAAGAAACAAAGGTCGAGTTCGAAGGACAAAGTTGTCCGGATGAACAGCAAGGAAAGGCGGCTTAGAAGAAAGAGCCTGAAGCTCATTCACCGTGCAAGCAGAGGTGATGGCAACCAGAAAAGCTGTCTTTAAGGTCAAGAGTCTGAGAGGACTCTAAGGGAGGGAACGTAAGTCATGTCAGAACACGGTTCAAGTCCCACTCTGGCATTACGAAAGGAATAGGAGGAAACAGGTGAGTAATGCCCTTAAAGAAACTATTTACAATAGGAGACTTGAAAGGAGGAGGCTGATCTGGAAGACGAAGAAAGGCCGAAATGGCCGAAAGATAGCCCTTGAGGGTGCCCAGATCGGAGCCCTGCTGGGCAAAAGAAAGTAGGAAGAGGAGAACCTCCGAAAGTGGGGCAAAAAGTGGATCCACGGTCTTTGCTGCGCACCATGTCACAAATTTGTTCCATCTACAGGCGTATACTGTTTTAGTAGAGGGACGCCTGGCTGCCAAGGTAACATTACAGACTTCAGGAGGAAGGTTGAAGGCTGTCAACTGTCGCCGCTCAATCTCCACGCAAGGAGGTGGAGGCTGAACAGGTTTGGGTAGAGGACCGTCCCCTGCTGCTGCGACAGAAGATCATCCCAAGGGGGCAGTCTGATCGGAGGATCGATGGCCATGTTCAAGAGCTCGGCATACCAGACTCTGCATGCCCAGTAAGGAGCCACAAAAATTACTTGGGCCCGGTCATGCATGATCTTCAGTACAATGGGCAGAAGTGGTATCGGCGGAAAGGGGTATAGAAGACTCCAGTCCACTGGCGACGAAAAGCGTCGCCTAGCGAGTGCCGCCTTGGAAATTCCAATGTGCAGAATTGCTGACATTGCACGTTCTCTTCGGTGGCGAATAGATCTAACAAGGCTCGCCCCACTGCTGAAAGAGACCTTGCACCACCCTCAGCGTGAAGACTCCATTCATGATCCATCAAGCACCGGCGGTTGAGTTCGTCAGCACCTGACGTTCAGGGAACCTGCCAGGTACTGAACCACCAGGGATATGCCCTGATGTTCCAGTCATGTCCAAAGGCGAAGAGCCTCCTGACATAGGGTCTACGACCCCACCCAGCCCTGTTTGTTGCAGTACCACAAAGCGGTGGTGTTGTCTGTGAACACCTGCACTACTCTCCCCTTGACCCAGGGGTGGAATGCCTTTAGTGCAAGACGGATGGCCCCAAGCTCCAGAAGGTTGATGTGGAGCCCGGACTCCGCCTCTACCATGTGGCCACCCCCGTCCCAGAAGTGATGCATCTGTCAACACCGTTTAGTCTGGCTGGGGAAGGGAGAGGGATCTGCCACTGACCCAATCCTGGTTTAATTAGCCACCACTGCATTTGGAGTGCAGTGCCCTCCGAGATCTCGAAGCAATCCGAAAGATTCCCCATATGCTGTGCCCACTAGAACGTCAGGTCCCTATGCAGAGCCCGCATATGCCACTGGGCATGATAAACCAGCAGGTTGTCTTGAGGCACAGCAGCCTCAGGTTCATTCTCACCGGAACCCCGGGATAGCGGCTGAAACATCCGAATAATAGCCCAAACATCCCGGACTCGCTGCTCGGGAGGATAAGCCTGAAACTGCGCTATGTCCAGAACAGCTCCAATGATAAGGAACTTCTGAGAGGGAATCAGGTACATTGATAGTGAAACCCAGCGATTGCAGGAGGTCTGCCATAGTCTGGAGGTGGGAGACAACAGCCTGGGGCGAGCCCGCCTTCAACAGCCAGTCGTTGAGATAGGGAAAGGCTGGAACCACTGATCTGTGCAAATGAGCTGCGACCAACACCATCACTTTCTCGACCACCCGAGGGGCGCTGGTAAGGCCAAAGTTACGGTAAACTAAAAATGCTCGTGCCTACCGTGAACCATAGGCAACGCCTGTGGGTGGGCAGGACAGGGATGTGAAAATCGGCCTCCTGCAAGTCCAACACTACCATCCAGTCTCCAGAGTCGGGGGCAGACAGGACCTGAGCCAAAGTCAACATTTTGAACTTCTCCTTCCGGAGAAAGCGGTTGACGTCCCCGAGATCCAAGATAGGACCCAGTCCTTTGTCCTTCTTGTGGACCAGAAAGCAGTGGGAGTATCAACAATGACCTACTTCTGGGGAAGGGCTCGCTCAATAGCTTCCTTGACCAAGAGAGCCGTAACTTCCTGGCGCAGAAGGGCCAAGTGATCCTCCGACATGCGATGGAGCATAGGTGGTATGGGTGGAGGTGTAGTCTTGAAGGGGAGGAAGTAGTCCCTTCAGACTATCTGCAAAACCCACCTGTCCGACGTGATGATTTGCCAGTGGAGGTGGTGATGGCGGATCCTGCCGCCCACTGGCAACTGGTGGCCCGGAAAGGTCGGACTAGGAGGGTTTGGAGGCTGCTGCAGAGGGGGCACTGGTGGAATGGCCCACCAGCTGGCCCACAGACCCACAACCCTGGGTCTCACGTCCCCAGATCCGCAGAGGCTGGGCAACTTGCACAGGCCTGTGGCTCTGGGTGGAACGTGGTGGGGCACTCCTTCCATAGCCACTAAAGAAGCAAAAAGCAGAACGCGCGGGGCGAGAGGTGGTAGCGAGGCCCAAGGATTTGGTCGTAGCCCTAGAATCCTTAAAGCGCTCGGAAGCGTTGTGCGCTTTGTTGTCAAACAAGCGATGGCCATCAAACGGTATGTTCAAATCGGTCGATTGCACAAAAAGTCAGTGGACCTCAACCAGGCATAGCGTCTCAGGGCTACTGACATTGAAATCGGCCTGCCTAGCGAGTCGGTGGTGTCCAGCCCACATTGTATGGCGAACTTTGCTGCAACTGCATGGATGAGAAAGGCCCCGCCCTCCTCCGGGCAATGTGGCAGCACCTGAGCGACTGTGTCCCACACAGAGTGGGGGTAACAGTTCAAGAGAAATGCAGTGTTCACCGACCGCAGTCCTAAGCTGGCGGAAAAAACATCTTCCTAAAATGATTCAGCTTCTTGATTCCCTATCTGGGGAAGCAGTAGAGAACGCGCCTTTGGATGTTGAGTCCAAGCTCTCAGGGGCAGGGTGTTTCGAGTGTGGTCGCTGGGGCTGGGCGGTGGTGTTGGGCAATCATCCTATCCACAGGAGCACCTGTGCAGGGCTTGGACCAGGTGCCCAGAAGTAGGTCTGGGAGGGCCTCACTGAACGGCAACAGGGACTCCGAAGAGGCTGCAGGTGGTTGAAGCACCTCAGTCAGGAGGCTAGTCCTGACTGCCACCATAGGTAGCTCAATTCACAAGGACTCAACCGCCCTACGAAACACCACAGCGTAGTAGGCTTCCTCCTCCGTAGCATCGGTAGGGGGAGGGGGGGGAAGGAGGGGAGAAAACATCCCAAGGTCTAGGGATGTATCAAGACCACTGGCCTCCCCCCAGTTCCTCTCTCCAGTCCGGCTCTTCCAACATGTCTGCTAGAGGGTCAATAGACCACTCCCAGTCCTCCTCACCCTCCACTGGCCGCCACTCAGGGCAATAAGGAATGCCAGGCTAGAACAGAGGTACAAAAGTACCGGTCGACGCCGGTGTGGCTCCGTGTCCATGTCGAGGGGGAGGCCGGGGTCGACGCCGGTTGGGGACACAACCGGTGTCGGAAGGGGCATAGGTGTCGCCAATGGATTCGGCACTGGAGGAGGTGTCGTAAGGTTGACTAGCACTGATCTAGATCCAGGCCTGGATCCCTGGGGGGCCTGCAACGCCGCGGCTGAAGCCGCCGGCATCGAAGACCTAGAATCCTCAGCCAAGTCCACGGGGCCTGAAGGCGTGCCGGCAGAGTCGAGCTGCCTAAAGATAGAGTGGAGGGCTTCATAAAAAGCTATGGAGTTGGGCAGGGGTTGCCCCGGCTCCCGCAAAGGGAGGGAAGCTCAGAGCAGACCCAAGAGGTTCCTCGGGCAGAGCCGGAGGACTACCTTCCACATCCTGCGTCGCGTCGGCCAACAGACTGGGAGAAGGCATAGAGCGACGGTGCTTTTTCGCTTTTTTCTTGTGCTTCGACTTACCCGAAGGCGAAGACTTCGAAGAGGAGTGATGATGGTGACTCCCTGACATCCTGCTCGACCGGGACCATGAGTGGCGCGGAGCTGACTGCTGGGCCTTGAGAAGCTTTCAGGACTGCTCCCGAAAAGACTTCAGGTTCATGACCCGGCAGTCGGAGCACAACTTCGAGTCTTGGTCGCTCTCCAAGCACCAGAGGCACAAGAGATGTGGGTCTGTAACCAAAATCAAATTGTGACAGGAGTCACAATGTTTGAAGCCGGTCCGTCGATGTGACATCCCTTGCACCAGGACGACTAGAAAAAAGAAGTAAAAAAAAACTCTAGTCAAAAAAGACTAAGGGTATCGCTCTCTCCAGACCTACGCTGGCTGGCAAGGCTAAAAAAAAAGAACTCACGTCATTGCGCAGGGCGGAATCTAAATAGATATCGTAACGTCATTCGGCAATCACGCCAACGCCGAGTTGACCGACGCCACCTACCGATGCACAGGGGTACTAATGAAGAAAAATTCTCCAGATCCAGTCTGACGCCTCGGGGCAATTCTAAGGTAAGAAATCCATAACTAATAGTCTCTTTCAGATTCCACTTAAAATGAGGGAATCGAAATTTGCCTAGCTTAGTGACGGTAAGTTTCAATTCTATTAAGGACACGGAGGCGAGGATTATGCTTTTCTCTCTTCGCTGTTTATTCACATAAAACCACATAGCAGCCAGAAAAGCATCAGAACTTGAAAAATTTCTCATTTATATCCCCAACACAGGGATAGTCAGGAAAAACATAATAACAACATCTTCTTAGAACTACAATTTTCATCAGTCCAACACGCGGTAGTCCTTCTACAGTGTCCATAGTCCCAAGGTAGGGCGTCCATCTAGTGAACTCCTCCTCTTTCTTCGCGCGAGTCACGCCAAAGTCTCAACGGTCCTGTTTCGCACCATCATTACCTGGCGGGAAAAGAACACAACAGCGTGAGCGTTGCCAGACCCGCCAAAGTCTGAAGGCAAAGGCATCACTTACACTATAACAAAACATTGAAATGCAACCAAAGAGAACAGTTCCACACTGACTCCAATCCAGAAAAGGTGCTTACTTACGTCAGTACGGGGGGGATCTCCGCAGGAGGTATGGGTGGGATAATCCTAGCCTCCGTGTCCTTCATAGAATTGAAACTTACCGTCACTAAGCAAGGCAAATTTCGATTCTATGTCAGGACCGGAGGCTTCGGATTATGCTTGTTCAAAGCTTATTCACCACCAAACTAGCAATATCCACCACTGGTTTGAAATAAAACCTTTTGAAGGTGGAATCTGAGGACCAATCCGCAGCCCGCATTAGGTCCTCCAAACGTGCCCCAAGGGCGAATGCTTTGGAGGCCATGGCCCCTCTAGCTGAATGAACTCCGAATTTTTTAGTATCAATACCAGCTTCCTGTAATACCCACCGCACCCAACGGGCTATAGTGGGGGAAGATACAGCCTTGTTTGGCTTCCTTAACGCAATCAGGAGCTGTCGTTCGCCCGGGGGGCGAAGTTCCATTGTAACATCCTCATACGTCCTTAGACACTGCACAACACACAAATTAAGGACGTCCGCAAAGGCCGGATAAGAAATAGACCTTGTAGCAGACTTTGTGCGGCGGCCTACGGTAAAGGTAACCCCATCTGGGGAAAACACTCTCGCCGAGACATCCAAAGCGCGCACATCAGATACCCTACGACACGATACCAAACAGAGGAGCATAGCCAGTTTGGCTGATAATTCTTTTAACGAAAGGCAGGGCTCGACAAATCATATAAAATGCTCTAGACCTGCAGGTCTAGTAAACTACAAAATCTCCTCGACCTAACTTAAATGAACTTGACCTCAAACTCTGAAAACTGAGCAAACATGACAAGTTAGCAAGATTTAAAAGCATTTTTATTGCTCATTTACTTCGTGAGCAATAAAGATGCCTTTAAATCTTGCTTTCTTGTCACATTTCCTCTGCTTTCAGAGGCAGAGGTCAAGTGTCAAGTTTGTATTCCTACTCGCCAGAAAGGGCGAGTAGGACCTAAAAATAGCTCGTCCTTAATCAATCTCACTCGCAAATGCGAGCGGTCGAGTGAATTTCTCGAGCCCTGAAAGGTATTTGTTGTGTTGCCATGAAAGAAAAAGGTTCAGCACCACATTGACGTCCCAGAGGACAGAATATCGCGGCTCCGGGGGTAAAGAAAGCCGCACTCCCCTAAGGAGTCTACAGACATGGGGATGTTCCCCGACCGCAACTCCATCCAACTTCTCATGAGCTGCTGAGATTGCCGACCGTATCGTGTTAATTGTCCGGTAGGCTAAACCGGCCGTTGCCAACTCTGCCAGGAAATTCAGGACGGGAACGAAGCCTGCGACCATGGGATCCAAGTCCCGTCGAAGACACCAACGAACCCACCTGGTCCAAGCCGATCTATACCTTTTTGCGGTGCTACCTGCCCAGGCTTTGGACAAAAGGTGTTCAGCCGATTCCGAAAGGCCTGGGAGCGACCAACGTCTCCGGAAAGCCTCCATGCCATGAGGCGGAGAGAACCCTGCAGGAGGTGATGAGGGTTCCCGTCCGGATTGAGGAGAAGACGAGGGAGCCGGGGGAGTAGGATTGGAGAATCCCAGGAAAGTTCCAGTAGAACTGGAAACCATACTTGCGATCTCCACACGGGCGTCACCATCACCACTTCCGACATCTGCCGGCGAAGTTGGGCCACCGCCCGTACTACCATGGAAAAAGGCGGGAAGGCATACGGCCGTTCCTGACTTCAATCCTGGAGGAACGCATCCGTTGCCTCCGCCAGATGGTCCGGTCTCCAGCTGAAAAATCTCGGTAGCTGGAAGTCCAGTCGGGACACGAACAGGTCTATCGAAAAAGGACCCCAATTCGTTGCCAGCCAGTGGAACACCTGAACATCCAGCTTCCACAGGCTGGAGTCCCGCAGGTAACGCGAGTGCCAATCCGCTACCTGGTTGGCCTGTCCCGGAAGGTACTCTGCCGTTACAGAGATCTGATGGTCCAGACAATAGTCCCAAAAATCCTTCGCCAGATCCGCTAGCGCTCGTGATCGCGGACCTCCCAAGTGGTTCACATACCGAACCGCTGAGACGTCCATTCTGAGAAGGACACAAGACTTTACGGAATCCCTGGTCCAGCAACGGACAGCAAAGGATCCTGCCAGAAGTTCCAGGCAGTTGATGTGAAGTCTCTGTTCGTCGGATGACCAAGCGCAGCCTGTGGAGAAATCCCCGCAGGTGGGCGCCCCAGCCGGACCTGCTGGCGTCTGATTCTATCACCAAGTCCGGAACGGACCCGAAGATCGCCCGTCCGTTCCACGCCTCCATATGGGCGAGCCACCAAGCCATTTCTTCCTTGACCTCCACTGACCGAGGTACCAGGTGGTCGTAGGACAGTCCTTTGCGCAGATGATGCGCCTTGAGACGTTGAAGGGCCCGGTAATGAAGAGGGCCCGGAAAGATCGCCTGAATGGAAGACGAGAGAAGCCCCACCACTCTGGCAATCTGCCGAAGAGAGGTGTGCGACTTGGAGATCATCGGTCGCAGTTCGTGTTTAATCTTGGCCATCTTCCTGGATGGAAGACTGAGTGACGTTTGCAGGGAATCCACGACAAACCCCAAGAACACTATGTTCTGGGCGGGAGTGAAGACAGACTTGTCCTTGTTGATAATGAACCCCAGACCCTGTAACAGGGAGACTGTCTGAGAGAGATGAAGTACCAACTTGGTCGCGTTCTGGGCCATCAGCAGGATGTCGTCTAGATACACGATCAATCGAATCCCCTGGCTCCGCAGGACTTCCACCGCTGGATGTAACAGTTTGGTGAAGCACCATGGGGCCGAGGAAAGCCCGAATGGAAGGGCTGTGAACTCGAAGACCGTGCCCTTCCAGAGAAACTGGAGGAAACGGCGGTGAGGAGGATGGATGGGAACCACCAAATACGGATCCTTGAGATCTAAGCGGACCATCCAGTCGTTTGGAAGCAGCACGTCCCTCAGAAGATGGATGCCCTCCATCTTGAAGTGATTGTATACCAACCAGCCGTTGAAGTCTTTGAGGTTGATGACTGGTCGTTTGCCTCCGTCTACCTTCTCCACGAGGAAAATATTGCTGAGGAATCCGCAGGGGTGTCGCGTTGTTCGACAAATAGCCACTTTGCGCAACAGCGCTGAGACTTCCTCGTCGATCGACTGCGCGTCTGGCTGAGAGAAAACTATGGGGCGAGGTGGCTTTAGCTGGCGCGGTTGATCGTTGAACTCTATACGGAAACCACGCACGGTTTGGAGAACCCACGCGTCCGCCATAATAGCCGCCCAAGCTCTTGGAAAGCATGCCAACCTTCCCCCAATTAAAACCTGATCCGCGGGGATCACACTTACCGTGGGAATTGTTGCCTCCGGCGTCATTCCTGAAGCCTCCACGTCCTCGGAAGCGCTGACCCCTGGTCAGGTAGAAATTGGTGTAGTTTGCAGAGGTATTGTATTGGCCTCTGACAGAGCCCTGCCCTTTGTTGGGTTGATTCTGACCGCCACGGCCGGTCGTGAGGCCCCTACCACGACCAGCCCTCGGAAAACGTTGGTGGAAAACCCTCTTAATAGTGGACTGGGCCTTGTCTAAAGAGGTGAAAGTAGACACAAACTTCCCCAGTTCCTTGATAAAGGGCTCCCCAAAGAGACCACCTTGCGCTACGGCTCCTGCTTCCGAGGAGGCCAAATCCCCCAATTTGGGGTCCAATTTGATTAACAAGGAACGCCGCCGCTCCGTCGAAAGGGCGCAGTTTGCGTTCCCTAGAAATATGATCGCCCTCTGTGCCCAGTTCGACAACACCTCAGGGGTTATGGGGGTGCCCGACACTTTGGCCTCCTCTGCCATATCCAGGATCTTCGTGATCGGGCCTAGGGCGTCCAACAGCTTGTCTTGGCATGATCGCCAAGAGCGGTCAATCCCCTTACGGGGATCCTTAACAAACTTGGCCATGAACGTGGCCATTTTCCCGTCCAACTCTGGGGTCATAGCGACCTTCCCCTCCAGCGTCGGACGTGGACACTCTCCCCTTAGGCAACTTAGCGCTTCCTTCTCTAAGGGTTTGCGGAGGCAAACTGCGCGACTTTGTCCCCAGGAGCCCAAGCGGCCAACCGCGGATAAATTATCTCATCTGGGTCGAGCACGCCTGAAGTGTCCTTGGGTAACTCCGCCGCGGATGTGGACGGTCGCCAAGAACGCACCAAATCCTCATCATCTTCATCAGTGTCCGTGGGGGAGATCCCTCCCAGGGAGGGAGGGGCAGTCCCAGCCAAAGTTGAAGGTTCCCGAGGCGGGAGTGACGCAGGGGCAGGCACGGTCGCCTTAGCTAGAAAAGCGTCCTGTAGGCGCTCAAAGGTGTCCTTATCTACACCCTGCACACCTCTGGAGCCTCCATCCCTACAAACCCTCTTAGGCGCCGGTGGCTGTCCAGGGTCAGATACGTGCATCCCTACAGGCCCTGGCGCTAACTTTGCGCACTCTTCCACTATGCGGGCGGAGAGCCTGTCCTCCATAGGTCCCACAATTTCTTGCACACATCGATATATAGACTGATCCACAGACGCATAAAACTCATCATCCTGTAGGTAGTGATGAGATTCCTCCTCCTCAACGTAATACCCCTCAGCCATGATGCACCTTGCACACAGATAAGGAAATGTAGAGTGTAAAACTGAGGGTATGGTGGCGCTCACCGGGCCAAATATGGGCTAACCGGAGGCTAGCAACGTTTATATGCCGGTGGAACCTGGCAGTCACGGAGGCAGCACCAGCCTCCACAGCGCGCCGACCCTCTCACAGAGACCGGGTCACACCGCCTCCCAGCGCGCTCAAATTGGGAAATACCTCAGCAGCAGCAAAGCCGTATTACGGTGCTCAAACCAGCCCGAAGGCGTCAGCGCGGTTGAAACCGCCGATACAGACCCCAGCGAGGCGTTCAAAAACGGGACAATACAACCCAGCAAGGGCGTCCGGGTTAGGCGGTAACACAGGGCTCCGGCGCGGCTCCTTCTCCCCAGCGTGGCTCCTGTCAGCGAGACGGAACCGCGCTCGGGCAAACAAGACGCTACGGCGCCCTCTAGCGGCACAACACACACCGCTGCACACACGGGGACATCGCGTAAGGGGCGAGAGCGTCCCCGCGATAAAGGGCTCTGTGGAGAGAAAACCGGAGCGGTTTAAAAGACCAATTAGAACAAACAGAGCCCACCAAAAAGCACAGATATTAAAACACTATGCGGTAAAGCAGTCACACATCGCAAAGAAATCTCCATACACAATTCTGTGAGAGAGAGGAAAAAATAGCACTTAACTGGCTGCGAAGCAGCGAAGAAAGAGGAGGAGTTCACAAGATGGACGCCCTACCTTGGGACTATGGACACTATAGAAGGACTACTGCGTGTTGGACTGATGGAAATTGTAGTTCTAAGAAGATGTTGTTATTATGTTTTTCCTGACTATCCCTGTGTTGGGGATATAAATGAAAATTTTTTCAAGTTCTGATGCTTTTCTGGCTGCTATGTGGTTTTATGTGAATAAACAGCGAAGAGAGAAAAGCATAATCCGAAGCCTCCGGTCCCGACATAGAATTGCAGCTCCTGACATCCTCTTAAAATATATCAATTTCGGCTACTCAGCTGATCCTTGAGCAAGACCATCAAAGTGATGGGGTTTGAAAAGCAGATGTCACATTTCGGCTTTGAAAACGTGTCCGCCCTATGTAGGTGAACCCAAATATGACATTTCTTACCTGGGAACGTGATTGATAACTTTTTAAAACATTGTATTTATTCAGGTCAGCAGAAGAGTGACAATACAAATATGCACAACTTTGATACCAATAATCCTCAATTGACAGCGTGCAATGGCCTTTCACTGATTGACAAACATCTACACAGTGAACTTGTTCCCAGATGTATTACACAGCTGAAACTTAGTGGCTACACCCAACGGGTCTTACAGAGAAACCGGTCCCAGGATGCCTGTTTCCGGTAAAGAGAAGACCGGGCTTGGCAGTTTTGGCTGGACTGTTCCCAGGAGGCACAGGGTCTACTGATTTGCATATATAGCAGGGTCTAAATTGAGGTGGCGAAGCGAGCAAAATAATGATGACTGATTCAAACCAGATAAGTACCTGGGGGTGAGTGTGTGAAAAGTTTCAGCGCTCCGTCCATCATCTGCTTGTGTTTGCCTTGGCTTGAATCTCAACCAAGATGGGTGGCTCGCATTTGAACTCTATTTACAACAAGGGGTGGTGAACTCTGGCGCGCCTCCGGTGCTTTTACAAAGATACTACATACAGAGCTCATAACGGAAGGGGCATGTGAAGCTGCAGTAGCTTAGAAGCCGACTGCAGTCAGTGGAGGACAAGAAGTGAGCCCATGCCGCCGGTCTCAGTACACATGGCTCCCAAGATGGCAGCGCCCACTACAGGAGCTCCACAGGCTGCTCTCTACATCATGACTCAGGCAGACTGAACCACTTGCCAATTATGACCTGAAGCAAAGCGATACAGTCGTACACAAGTACTTGAATAAGTCTCCTTCGTCTTCCGACCAGTCAGCTACTTATGTTGATCTTTTCACCTGTTCTATGTTACAGAATCAACTCACAGAAACTCTGTAACTCCTGGGGAAACTTGCAGGCTAACACGATTCTTGACTCCCGCTTTTTATACTCTGCATCATCTGAGACTTTTCTGGCCAATATAATTTTTCACACAATTTACAACACGTCTATTGAGTTGCTGAGTTTCTGGAGCAATACAAATCTCCTTTTCTAGAAGGATACGAGTAAGGCCAGTCATGCCACGGATGTGGGACTACAGGTTGCTAATTAGTAAGGCATATTACTAAAGTGACTCTCACAGCACCCAGCAATCAAAAATTCTCCTCTCAGCCAGTATATGCTAGGTCTGTTACCTTTGAGTGCGATCGATGCTCCTGTGAGTAAACAGTTATAATAATGATTCAGTGAGGCTAGTATATGAACCTCAGCCAGGCACAACCCACCACTCTTGTCAGGGTAAGCTAGAAATACACTGAGGATAAACTGTGCTCACCCTCTGGGAGCCTGGCACAGAGCAGGGAGGCTTCACTAACACACACACACGTTTAGAAAAATAAGAATCTTTATATATATTAAATAAGAACAAAACAACAAAAATCCAATCAGTATCTTAAGAAAGGGTTCTCCAAAGTTTGTCCATGCCAGACTTTTAAGATTATCTCCATTTAGATAAATGCAGTTCTCTAAAAATTTGCCATGGATCCGGCCCTTCAGGACCAACTTTGGAGAACCCTAGTTTGAGAGTGAGAGATATTGCTTTTCAACCAATTAAGGCAAGAACAACGCTTTAAAAGATCATAACCCCTGTAGTGAATGCCCAGTCACCACAAGTGATGCTGCAGAGTATGTTCGCTAGTCCCAAAGCTTAATTAAGTTATTGCTGTTTCTTTGTGTCAGGAAAACGGGTCGGGCACACGGAACAAACCGGCTATTTGCCATTATTCAGGCGGGGCAGGGAGTAGCAAATACCCTGTGGGCCCCCACCACACAAAATACCTTTTTTTAATGCCACTGCGGTGGTCACTCATGGCGTTTGGATATGATGTTGAGCTCGGGTCTCTTGGGCTGGGAGCCAGTGTAGAAACTTCCACCGTCACTCGGCCAGCATACTTGACGAGAAAGGCAACACTGAGGGGGTTCTCAAAGGACGGTAGTCATTTAGAGGCGATGAGCAGGGCTGATTGTCACGTCCCCCAGTGCGGTGTTGGTTAAAGGTGATGAGCAGACTGATCCTGGAGTCTATGGGGAGGTGATGGCAGTCCTGAGCAGAAAGGACCTCCAGCAGGGTCCCTGCTTTAAACCAAACATGACGCACTGAACTGTGCAATAGTTCTCCGCATGAGGAGATTTCTCTGCAAGAGCTGAACACTTGTGGTTGCAGGAAAGCACCTGCAGGGGTTGAGACCTCGGGAAGAACAAGGGGCAAGCCAGGAAGCCCATGTAGTCACTCTTGGGCTAAATCCATGGTCCTCTAGCAGGGCAGAGGTCAGCTGGCAGCAGGGCAGCCCAACAAAGCAGAGAGGCAGTTCCTGGGAATAGTCAGGCACAGCAGAGTGGCAATCCTTCAGCACAGCAGCCTTTACTCCAGCAGGTCCTATAGTGCACTGATTTGATAGAGCCAGTGCCCTGATACTTATACTGCCAAGTGCCTTTGATATAGGGGGTGACTTCAAAAGAGCCGTTTGAAGTGCATATGGATCACTTTCAGCCCAGCCTGGCTCCAGACCAAATCCAGGGAGTAAATCAGCCTTTTGTGCGAGGGCAATACATAACTTATTCAGATGTATGTGTGAACGACCTCTGCCTGCCCAGGAAGACTATCAGTAAGCAGATGTACGCCTGGTCACACCCAGCCCTTCCTGTGTTGTGGCTGCCTAGAGAATATGCACAAAGTGTAGCTCTCAACCAGCCCAGCCATGTATTGGTGGCAGGCTGCAGGCACACAGAGCAAGGTTAAGAGCAGAGAAATGTCCACTTTCTAAAAGTTTCATTTGTACAATGGTAATGCGAAATCCAACTTTTGTCACTTAAGAGGATTATCATCACCATTCAAAAAGATATTGAACATAAAGTAGCTACTCCTTTCCAATCCGGGATTACAGTTTAAACAGTGTTTTAAGGAATTCCCAATGCTTGCCTCTAGAGGGAGTAGGCCTCAGTAGTGAAAACAAATGTAGATGTTTGTCACTACGAGGACATGTAAAACTTAAAAGTACATGCCCTACCTTTTAGTTACACTGCACCCTTCCCATAGGGCTACCTAGGCTAACTTAGGGGTGACTTGGGTGTAATAAAGGGGGTTTACGAATAGGCAAGTGGTTTTAAATGCCAAGCCAGAGTGGCAGTAAATTGCACACACCAAGGCTCTGCAGTAGCAGGCCTGAAAGACTACTTCTGTGGGTGCACAATCAGTGCTGCAGCCTACTAGTAGCATTTAACTTACAGGCACTGAGTATATGGTATACCAATTTACAAGAGACTTACAGGTAAGTAAAATATGTCATTCAGGTAGATACCAATTACACGTGTTTAGGGAAAATTACATGCACTTTACCACTGATTAGCAATGGTGCTCAGAATCCTAAGCCCAACAAAAAGAATTCAATAAAAAGAGGAGGAAGGCGAAGAGTTGGAGGTATCCTGCAAAAAAGGACCATTTTCAGAACACATCAACTACTTATCAGTCAACCCTAATCTTCTCACGTCACTTTAGACTTACTTATTGAACCAATTATTTCTGATTATGCAGCCATCTTTATTACCATTTTTAATACACCCACCATGCCGAAGAATGCATCCTGACCTACTAACACAGATGTCTTGAAAAAGAATCAGACATTCAAGATTTAGAGAGGGAGATGCTCTTGTTTTTTATAAAGAAAGTGCTAACTCTGTCCCCCTTCCAGTGACCTTGTGGGATACAGCAAAACAAACCATCAGAGGGCAAATTATGAGTTGTATGGCTAGGAGTAAAAGAGAAATGAAGGAGTCACTGAAACATTTCTCTGTGTCTATTAAATTGAAAGAAATGATTTACAGGCACTCTAAAAATTCCTACTATTAAAGAAAATCAAACAACTAAAATGTGTCATGTATTGTACCATTCACAGGTACACCTACCCCCAGCACATGCAATGATTCTGCATGCACTGCACACTACTACATCTTTCAGGCACTGTACCACTCTCAGGCACATTCTTTTTCAGCACATACATACATCATGCACATACTACTCAGTACTGCATCATCCCCGTATTGCACCAGCCCCAGGTACACGTCATCCAGCTAAGATACACTACTCATGAGCTGCACAGCACTTCACACCATTCTGATGTAGCCGTGGGTGAGTTAAGCACACAGCACTGGAACTTTTAAAAGTGAGTAAGAATGTAGGCCTCCCACCAGTGACACAGATTAATAAATAAAAGACCTGTTCACTCCTACTGATCACTACACTGTATGCTGCCACCACGTTGCTAGCGCTGCTTAACTCCTGGTGAATGCAGTAGCCTTCTGCCACTAAAAGGGTAGCGCTCCCAGTGCCCCTCCCAGTCCAACAAGACAACAATCCATGAGACAGGCCTATGTCATTGTGCATGCACATGATCAGCGTTTGTCAATGACAACAAAAATCAGTCTTCGGATCCAGACATCAGTAGAGTTGGGCACTCAGGCAGGGATGCACATCCATTACCAAGCATAGCACTTTTTCGTTCCAACACAAATGTTTTTATCAGCACGTGAGCATATCTAAAAGTGAAAAGTGAAAAACCTTCTCTATCTAAATAGATCAGGGAAACCACTGGCTGCAACCTTAAAATTGACGACAAATAATAACCTAATCACTAGTATCAAGGACGAACAAGTTACATACCTTCTATAACGTATCTCATAGATATACTATCTACCCGATGATTCCTTTGCTTAGAAAATTCCCAGGCATCAGACTAGATCAGGAATTTTTCTAACTGTACCTCTGTGCTTCGGTAGGTGGAGTCGTCTGGCGTCACACACAGGCGGCGGCTGCACCGTAAGGGACGTGCGGGGTGCCTATATAGGTACCACCTAGGCGCGCTGACATCTGTTCCTTTTAGTGACTTTCCACGTTAGAACACAGAGCCTTGATGAAGCCTGCCAACTGATGTGAATTTCAAAGGTCCTTAAAAGAGTGACTCTCACACTGTAATCAGTTCACAAAGTGAGAAGGATGGCAGGGGCGGTAAGAAATCTGCAGCTAATCAGAGCCTCTACCAGGCATTAATGTAACTAAGTGACTTTTTCTTCTGTTATGTTATATTGATTTGTATAGAGCACTAATCACCAGAGAGGGTATCCAGGCAATTGGGCACCTGTGAATGTGTGTGGTCCCCAAAATGTTTATATGCAGAGCCAGATCTTCAGCTTCTTGTGGAATTCAAAAAGTGAGGAGGAGGCTCTGATGTGTTGATGGAGGGCGTTCCGTGTCTTGGGTGTAATGTAGGTTGCTTTTGTGGATGCGGTTAATGGGTCCAAGTGAGGCAGAGCGTAGGTGTCTACTGGGTTGGTGAAAAGTATATGCGGTTGTTTAGGCATTCTGGTTTTGTGTTGAATAGGGCTTTGTATGAGTTGGTAAGAAGCTTGAATTGGTTGCACTTGTGAATGGGGGCCATTCCAATGAGCAAGATGGAGCCAGCGTGAGTGCTCGCGGTGCTCGGCTGCTCACACCAGACGTGTGAATGATCGGCTAGCTGCCCTGCGCCAGGTGAGGTGATGCTGACTCGGATGATCGCTCCAACGCAGAGGCTGCTGGCGGGAGGCTCCGATTCGCAGCGACGCGCTGCTTTTGACACGGTGGCTTATCTTATTACAATTTGCCCGGCGGACCTCCGAGCACTGCCCGCTTGGTGCCTGATCGTCGCTCAGACCTGGATTGCATTGCTCGCAACGTCTTTGGTCCCGGACTTTCACCTCTGGATTTCAGCTACATCCTTCACCCGCCGATTTGGCGGGACACAGACACAGCGGCGGCTACACCTGGGCAGCAACCTCAGTATGAGCACCCGGGGAGCCAGGAAGGGTGGCAAAACGAAGGCAGCACCCATTCCCGAGCCCAGAGAATCCAGGGACACTGCATCCACGGAGGGAGCTTCAAAAGACAGGCAAGAGGTTAGTGGCCATAAAAAACAGTTGGGCAAAGCAGGGGGTGGCCCCACTGATCAGGCTGATCACACCAATACCTGCATTTGGTCACAGCAAGAGGCCGGCACAATATTTAACCAAGAGATTGACCAAGAGACTGACCTGGTAGAATCTGATCCCGGGGGAGGGCCCTACACCGACGCAAACACCACAGATACCTCAGCCAGGCCACTGGACCCAGTTATGAACCCAGGCATCTCCCTCCGCGCCCAGGTCCTCTGAATGGGGCAACCGAGCAACAAATCTTTTCAACCCTGCCTTCTGCAGCACAGAACCAGGGCGATGGCCATGATATTGATAAACTTGGCGCCCCTCTTATTACTCCAGAGGCTAAGATGACAGATATAGGCAACTTCATCCAGAGTGGTGTGCAAGCTCCTTGGATTCCAGAAACAGGGCCTGAGCACTTCTACTCAGTCTCCAATGGCACACCTACCTCATCGGATGAGGGGGTGGGGGGTGGTCAGATACAAGCGAGGGCGATAGTGAGATCTCAACTAAAGGTACTGGTACGGTTCAGCGGCCAAAGAAGCCCAGAAGCAAGGGCAAGAGGCGCAGCCAATTGAAATGGGACTATTCTGAGTCTCAACTGTCTTATCCTCTGGACGAGGATGACCCTAGCACAGCACAGCGGGGAACAACCAGACACTGCTGAGCCCTCCTTAGCCTCTACTAGCTTTCATCAAAGAGTTTCAATAAGAGGTTAGGGCAGACAATCGCGCAGCCAAATGTGCCGCCAAAAAACTTCAAGGAGGTTTAAGGCGGCTGAACAAAACCTGCACGGACATAAGCGTCCGTGTTGCTAAGGTAGAGGCACGAACAGAGCACCTGGAAACCGAATCCACGGCAGCCAAACAACAGAGCGAGTCCAACACTGCCTGCCTGGTAGACCTAATGTCCAAGATGGAGGAGCCGGCGAACCGCCAGCGCAGGAATAATCTCCGCCTGCTTGGTATCCCGGAGGGGAAGGAAGGGGACAACCCTAGGCGCTTCATCGTAAAACTCCTGCAGGAATCCTTCCCTGACCAACCAGGCTGGGATTGAGATCGTGAGGTGCAGAGAGCGCACCACTTTCCCTTCAACCAGAGACGGCAGCATGACGGGGGCAATGCCACCAGGGGACAGCCAAGGGTATTCCTGGTTTACTTTGGCAATTTTCTCCTAAGGCAGCTAATTTAGGACCAGGCTCGACCGAACTCTAAAAAAGGGGCTGATGGTATAACATTCTTCGCAAAACCTGACTTTTGCCACCAGACAGTAGAGCGGAGATGGCGTCTAAGACAACTGATTTCCCCATTTCAACAGCTAAGGGCTGAGGTTTACCTAATGACCCCCGCCAGACTCAAAGTAATCTTCAACGGGGGCACCAAAGTCTTTTTGTCCGAAGTTAAAGCTGGCGAATACTTGAATGAGCTGTAATCCAAAAAGAGCCTCAGATGAAAAGTTCACCACCTAGGGCACTCTGGCCCGTGCTCTCTTCTTTTTTTCTCTATTTTTCGTTCTTACAGTCTTCTTCAACCCTTTAAACCTTCTAGGACGTGGCGTTGGCCACTCTAGGGCATCTCTTTGTGAAGTCTATGATTGACTAAGGGAGCAGCCCTTTGTTTCTTTTCTTTCTCATCAAAAAGCGGATACTAGCCGAATGAATGATTGATTTGGTTTTTCTAAGCGTGGTCGACAGTCGGGACTCATGACTGACTACCATCACTCAGGTCATTCCTGATTGCTCCGAAGAATTGGGGTGAGGGAGAGGGGGGGGTTGGATGGGCACTGAAAATGGCATAGAAGAACCAAGGGCACTCACTGGCACGTACACACTTACGCACTCATTTATCATATTGGGAGAGGTTAAAAAATCACTAAGTGAAACACATTCTAAGGCTCAAGAAATGCGTTTACCTTTTTTCCTTCCAACACTCAAATGGCTAAGATAGACTCGCTCAGGTTTGTCTCCGCCAATATTTGCGGGCTGAATGATGCCTCAAAAAGGCAAAATGTAGCGCATGGTTTACGCTCTCTAGGGGGTATCATCATCTGCCTCCAGGAGACCCACATAGAGGGCTCGCAGAAACACTTAGGGGGTTAAACATTGTGGGGGCCACCACACAGGGCTCCAAAATAAAAGGGGTAGTAATCTTGGCAGACAGAAGACTTTCTCTGAAAAATTCCTGTGTTAAATGAGACTCACTGGGCAGATGGGTAATAGCCGAATGCCAACTTCCTCCTAATCTTCCTTTCACCTTCTGCTCACTGTACGGCAGCAATACAGATGACCCAGGGATCATTAACCTGATCTCAAGGGAATTAGCCCACTGGCCCACCCCAATCATCCTATGTGGCGATTTCAATATACATCTGCCCAGTGAGTGGAAAACAGACAACAATTGGAGGTATAAAGGCAGAAAGCCCCTAGTAGTTCAAGCACCAGCCAACCTAGCTCAGACCCATGGGCTAAGCAACGTTTGGGCTAGCTTAAACCCTACGCAACCTGGCTACACCTAATTCTCTGCCCCGCACCACACATTTGTTAGATTAGACTAATTTTTTATTTCATCTTCGCTACTTAGAAACTGTATCATACACATTGCACTTCGTTTTATGTCAGATCACAAGCCTCTTATTCTAAACATCAAGGGATTAGGGAACTGGAAGGAGGCACCAAGGTAGAGTTTTGAGAAAGCCCTCTTGCAGGACGCAGGCTATCGGGTGCACATGCAAGGCTGGATTCAGGAGTTCCTGGAAATAAACACTGGATCTGCCTCAATGAGGACTGTCTGGGACACGCTAAAGGCGGGTGTTCGGGGCAAAACTTTGTGGTTTTCAGCTAGGAAGAATAGGAAAGGGAAGTCGCTAATTAGTGATCTTCAGGAAAAATTAAGGAGAGCAGAAATGAAACTGGTCCTAATGGTTAACTCGGGACAGGATATTGAGAATGTCCAAAAAGATGTTATTTTTGCGAAGGCAGAAATAGGATCGCTATTTGCGGAAAAAATAATAAATGGGCAACATTGCATGAAAAGAACTAGGAGTGTAGTGATTGCATTGGGCATCACCTTGCCGTCAAAACCAGGCAACAGTTCACAAGCACTGAAATACATGCAATCAAACTGGCAACAGGGACTGAGACCAACGACCCTAGTGCAATACAGAAGGGATTCCAAGAAATCTACACTAATTGAAAACCTGGCTCTTCTGCTAGATCTATTCTTGGCTCATCTCCTTTTTCAGGACTGTCTGCATGCGCCATGAGACTCCTTCGGACGTGATATGTGTGCAGTACAAGTATCCAGACTAGACTAGACTAGCTATACACGGAAGAGAACAGCAGTGCAGCTGATCTAATTGAAAGTGAGATAGCTAGCTACTTAAGTGAGGTCGACCTTAGACAACTTACCTCTGACAATAGCCAGCTGCTAGATCTCACCCCGACTTGGGATGATATTATGCAAGCCCTATCTAGCTTACCAGATGGAAAAGCCGCAGGAATGGATGGCATTCCTGTGGAATTCTATAAAATCTTCGCTCCTCAAATCAAATGAATTTTTTCTGACGTGGTGTAAAGATGAGTCCAAAGCAGTTTGTAGAATGAAATAAGCTTTACTCATATAGGCATATATAAGAAGACCTCCAGCTCCTTCACCAACCTCTTCTTACTGAGATGCACTTTACAAGACAACATTCTGAGCTCCTAGCAACATGCTCAGTGTTCTATTAAGCATAGAAAGCATAGATCCTAACACATCTCCCCCATTACAAATGCAAACAAAATACAAGGCAACCTATACAAAAATGATATAACATGTTCAATAAAGATTACATTTCGTAAAATAACAGACATTAGGGAGTAGTACATTTAGCAACATTACCACTACTCCAAGCAGAACCATCGCTCAAGATAAGAATGTTTCTTTTGACACACTTCACTTGTTTGGGTTGCGAAAACGTACTCTCCCCTTTAATCACTATACCACCCTTCCTAGTCACAACCCAATCACCTACTTTGATATCATTCTCACGTACCCTCGTTCTCAAATTGTATGATTGAGCAGAATCACTTTGCCGTTTATCAACACTACATTTCACATCCTTACGATCAACCCAAACACACTCTTTGTTCCTCAACCAACCCGGAACTTCCTTTGTACCAGGTTCTCGCCCTTTAAGGGAAACAAAAGGCGAGACACCAGTAACTGAATGTGTCGTGACTCTATAAGACCACACCATCTTCTTGAGTTCATCTGACCATGCTAGACCATTAGTAAGAGAGAGTTGAATGTTTTCCATCAACAATCTGTTAATCTTTTCTACAAGGCCATTAGCTTGCGGCCTGAATAACGCAACTCTCATGACAGATTTCCATACCATCCCAAAATTTTTTCATTTTTCTAGAAACCAACTGCACCCCGTTGTCTGATACTAGAGTTTTTGAAACACCGCCGAGGCGGACGCCAACCCAAAGGGCATCCTACAATATCTAAATGCACCCAGCGGAGTCACAAAAGTAGTGAGATGTCGAGATTGTTCATGTAAATCTATCTGGTGATAAGCTGCAGACATGTCAATCACACTAAAAATCACACCACCACCCATAGCACTTACTATTTCAGAATATTTGGTAGCGGTTGTCTATCTACCCAAATATTTTTATTCAAGTCTCGAAGGTCCACACAGAGCCGAATCTTAGCCCCACCATCCTTAGGTGCGACCACAATGGGGGCGAGCCATTCAGAGGCTTCAATAGGTTCTATAATTCTCAAATGTAACAGTTTATCCAATTCATCTTTAAGAGGGGCTCTCATTAAATGTGGAACATTTCTAACTCTATGAACCACTGGAACTGCATTCTTCTTGAGAATAATTTTGTGCGAAAACCCTTTAATTTCCCCAAATTATCAGAAAAGACATTGGGAAATCTTCCCATGATGTCAATCTCAAAACTGTCAACGCTAAGGACAGAAAGTGAAGAAACTGGGACAGGAGCATTAGGATTTAACAAAATACCTAAATCCTTCTGATGGCGCCAACCAAGTAAATTGGATCCTTGTTTTGTAAGGTAAACTCGTCCAAATACTTTCCTATTTGAAAAACTTATTATCATCCATTTAAGTCCAAGGATATCTATGGTCTTCCCACTATAACCTACTGCTTTAATATCTGGCGCCCCCCAAGAAGCAACGTCACCATCATTTCCCCAAACTTCAATGTACATATCTTTAGATAACAATGTATAAAGGCTTCCTGAATCAACTAACATTTTAACATCTCAGGTCTTAGGATACTTCTGATCTCTGCTATCAAAATTAATTAAACAATGTGGCTTTTCTAATTTATCTGTACTCTCAGAAGGTATATCTACAAGAGATATTTGATCTTGGATACTTTCATTATTAGGCATAGGCAATCCTTCAACACATAACATCAATTCTTGAACATTCTCGCAACAATCATCAACTTCATTGACATTTTGTGTTTTAGCATTACAAACTTTCGCTAAATGCCCTCTTCGGCCACACGTTCTACAAATAGCACTTCTGGCCATACATCGTGTACTTGAAGCAATATGCCCAGGAGCTCCACACCTGTAACATTTGATTTGACAAAAGTTTCCTGGTTGTCCAACATTATTTGGACGATAAGTTGGAAATCTACTAGTAGCCTTAGAATCAAATTTTGCAGCAGGCTTGACAATTTTAGTTTCCTCAATATTAGCTGAAACTTAAGAAACTTTTTCACTATGCTCAGACACCTTTACAGTATCTTTAGGCGCTATCAAATTGGTACACTTATCCATTTCCTTAATCCATAAGTCAGTATTTTCAAGCCCTTTAGCAATTTGTATTGCTTCCTCCAAAGTACAGTATTTTATGAGTCATTTTTCCCTCACTTTCTTGTTATTAGTGCACCTAACAATTTGGTCTCTAATTAGAGAATCACCCAAATCTTTAAACTTACAATTCAAAGATAATCCCCTCAAAGCTGCAACATAACTAGAAATGTCTTCATCGCTTCTTTGCACACGACAAAAGAATTTGTGCCTTTCCAGAACAGTATTAATTTTAGCCACAAATCTTTTCTCTAACATCTGCATGCTCATTTCGTAAACATTAATGGGTTGACCATTACCAATACCCAAGGATATTTCTGGTAAGTCTTCATAAAGTCTCCTACCTTCTACACCTAAATTATGAAGTAATATTGCTTGTCTGCGAATCGGTCCAAACTTGTCTGCACCAGTGGCAAGAATGTAAGTTAAAAACAGCTTTTTCCATTCTTTCCATGGAACAGTAGGTTCACCAGGGGTAGGAAGAAAAGAAGGAGGAGCAGCAAGTGACTGATCGCCCATGACTAATGTATATTGTGAACTCCACACAATATTTACTATAGTAATTAAATACAAAACATCTTATACTTTTATACTACTAAGTGAGCTAAATATTCTGGAAAATATACTGGTTCTAAGTTCTTGTTGTGGTTCTTGTTGCGATTACTTCATGCCATCACGATATGCTTTCCCGATGTTGCCTTTCCGATGTGTTGAGGTATTGTCAGTGCATACACCAACTCAAAATGGCCGCCACGTTTTCTTGACGTTGCGCGACGCTAAAACCAATCCAAAATGGCTGCCGCGTTCTGCTGACGCCGGGTGATACTGAGACAAATCTAAGATGGCCGCCGTGTTTCCTTGAAGCTGCGTGATACTACGCATCGTGATGACAAAGGCACAGAATCACTCGGCAATGCATGAGAAACAAGAATGAAGGACGCGAGAAGCTTGCACTTGGCAACAACAGCGCGAAGGGTTCTCAACAACAATGTCCAACAGCGCGCTCAGGTAGGCAGTTTATGTATGTTCAAAAGATACAGATCGCGATGCAACAAAAGTTTGACGATTTTTGTTCAAATCGAAAGAAATCCACAACAATTGATAAATCCACGAATTCACGGGCAGATCAAAGAAAATTCACAGTCATTAGGCATGAATCCAAGCAAATTCGCAGTCATGGGCAGATCGAAGTAAATTTACAATTTCAGGCAACCATCAGCAGACTCAGATAATGACGCTTAAGTATACAGCACAAAGTACTTGTGGGTCCTAGTAGCAATAATGTGAAGATCTATATATATTTTATAAACAGGAGTAGAAGATCCAAATTCAGAACAGTCAATTGAAGGAGTAAATGTATACTACCAGCTCCAGGTAGTATCGTCCAGGGGTGGAGGTCAAAGGCAATCTGTCCCCTGCCAGAGTAGTTTCCCTCGTCGCCAGTGTAAAGATGAGTCCAAAGCAGTTTGTAGAATGAAATAAGCTTTACTCATATAGGCATATATAAGAAGACCTCCAGCTCCTTCACCAACCTCTTCTTACTGAGCTGCACTTTACAAGACAACATTCTGAGCTCATAGCAACACGCTCAGTGTTCTATTAAGCATAGAATGCATAGATCCTAACACGTGGTCATTTCTATCTTCAATGAGGTTCTCCCTCCTGCCTCCTGGTCTAACTCTAGAATATCCATATTCCCCAAAAAGAACAAGTCGCTGTTAGAAATGGGTTCATATAGACCCATCACACTCATCAACTGCGACTTCAAAGTCTTCTAAAAAATAATGGCAACTAAAATATCCTCTGTGGTCGAGTCTCTAGTCTCAGAATGGCAGCACGGCTTTATTCCGAAAAAAAGGCACTACGGAACACGTCAGGCGGGCTATTACCTTGTTTGATACAGCGCAGGAGACCCGATGTCATTAATACTACTAGATGCTGAGAAAGCATTTGACCGGGTCTCCAGGCGGTTCTTGTGGGCTGTCATGGGCAGGATGGGCTTTGGGCCAAGACTCACACAGGCAGTACAGGCTTTATATCAAAAGCTGACGGCCTGTGTCTCTATCAATGTGCGACTTACTGATCAATTTAACATATCTTGGACTAGGCAGGGCTGTCCCTGCTCCCCCTTGTTATTTGCCCTATACATAGACCCATTCATCAAGCAAATTGAAAGGAACCCCGCTATTATAGCAACAAGAATCCAGGGCAACAACACCAAAATGATGGCTTATGCGGATGACCTGGCCATAACTTCCCTGATCCAGAGAATGCTATGCTGGCATTAGAAATGGAGGCACAGAAATTTGGGAAAATCTCGGGTTACACATTGAACGATAAGAAAACCCAAATAATTATACATAGGGAAATCACCTGGACCGACGCCCGGGTAGTGCCAAAAGCTAAATACCTGGGGGTTGTCATTTCTGCTAACATCGATGAAATTGTAACAGAGAACTTATCCCCTCTCGCGGCAGAAACCAAGAAGGCCCTTAAACAAATTGACAACCTCCACCTGACACTTGTTGGCAGATGCAATGTAATCAAAATGACATACTTCCCTAAACTTTTTACTTCTTTCGTACCATACCCCTGGAATTCAGCAAAACGAATCTGCAGAAATTCCAGCAAATATTTACGCGGTTTATCTGGGCCTACTCACAACCAAGGCCGGCTTTAAGGCAACTGTCTCTTCCCAGAGAGCGGGAGGGTGGACCTTCCCTAACATTATGTTATACTACTGGGCCTCAGTTATGCAGTACAGCACTGAACTGGTGAGTGCCTTGGTGGGGAGATCCCTGACCCCGGCGAGCCAAAGGGGGTACGGCTCGGAGTAACGCCCAGTTCATCCGACTCTTCCGAGTGGGTGCTCGACCCATGGGTCCTCTTAAAACTTGATACATTCCGGCTAACAAATTGCTGTCCTCTTTGGGCCGTGACCATGATTCTTTGCACCTTGACAATGGTCCATTCTGCCAGTTCATAAGGAGTCCGAAACTTTCAGCCGAGGTGCCAGTCTTTAACCATCACACGGTCTCCCACTTTCAGCTGTGGATCTTTTGCTACTCTGGTTGCACTGGCCTTCTGGTTGGTCATGGTCCTCTTCGCTTAGGTAGCCACGCTGTAAATCTCTGTGGGTTTCCATGCCGGATCTGTTGGAATGCTGTCCCGCTGGGCTCTTTTGAAGAGTAAATGGGATAGGGCACACCTGGTGATGCTATGGGGCATCTGCCAGTATGCATCTAGGAATTGGTTGAGTGCCACCTCAACATCCTCCCCCTGATCTACAGCGATGCGCAAGGCTCGGTTGAGGGTTCGCATGAATCGTTATACCTCCCCATTGGCCTGTGGCCACAGAGGGGTGATCTTCCTGTGACGACTCGCTCTGCTCTCCTGATAGCCTTGGAATTCATGGCCTTGGAACGGGGGGTCCGTTATCTGAGCGAATTTCCTCCTGCAGGCGCAGGAGGGCGAAAGTCTTATCCAGGACCTTCCTGACGTGCATGAACGCTGTCGAAGCCACCACCTCTACGACTGGAAACTTTGAGAAGGAATCGACGAGCACCAGCGTGTTGTAACCATCAGGGAAGCTTCCGAAGTCAATACTGATCTTGGACCATGGGAGTTCGATTGGCTCTCCGGTGAGGACTGGCGCCGTTGCTGGGTCGCCGCCCGAGATGGTGCACGAGTGACACTGCTGCACCATGCCTTCTACTCTGGTATCCATAGCTGGGAACCAGACCTTGTTTCGCAGCAGAGCTTTGGTTTTAGCCATCCCCTAGTTCCCCACATGCACCAGCTGGATGATTCGGTCTTGCAGTGCCGTCGGAATTAGAATGACATGCCCCCTCAGGACAACATCCTGTTCTCCTTCGCTCAGCTTATGGCGGATCTGCCAGAGCTGTTGTCGTGCATGACTATCTTCCACTCTGAGCGACTGGGCCCCGTCCAGGAAGTGGGTCCACCCGTAGTTCAGCAGGGTGCTTTTCACTCTGGCCAGTGTCTCTTTCATTTTCGGCTGACGCTCGGCCGTTCTCCTCCAATGTCATGGCTTTGGGGCATGACTGGTATGAGACCATCTTCACAAAAGCCTCAGAGTATGCTACAACCGGAGGTAGACTTCGAACGGCCAGAGACTCTGGTGCTGTGAGAGGTAGTCTGCCGGTATGTGTGCTCCAGGGCAGAACACATCCTTGCAGTTGTACGCCTGCAGCTGTACAGCCCACCTTTTGACCCTGCGAAGAGTGGGAGTAGCGGCTTGTGGTCTGTCACCACCTGAAACTCCTGGCCATACAGATAGGGGAGAAAGTTTTTATAGGCCCATTTTATTGTCAGAACTTCCCTCTTGATTTGGGCATACTTGGTCTCTGATAGCACCCGGCTGGCGCAGGCGACTGGCATCCAGGTTTCTTGGTCATATTACTGAAGGAGGACATCCTCCTAGACCATCTGGGCTGGTGTCTACGACCAACTTTGGCGTCGACCCGGGTGGAAGTAGGCCATCACCGTCTTATCGATGAGCGCTGTTTTGATGGTGTTGAAGGCTATGGTACATTCCCACTTGCAGGTAAGGGTTCAGAGTGGTTCCGACAGGGAGGCCAGGTTCGGTATGAACCTATCACAGTAGGAGGCCATGCCGAGAAAACTGAATACCTCTGTAGGGTGGCACGGTGTTGAGTGTTGTGTTCCTCTAAGGTGTTCGAGAACACCAGGATGTCGTCGCTTAAATTAATAACACCCTGCAGGCGAGACAGTGCTTCCTTGATGGCATTCTGGAAGACTTAAGCTGCAGATGACACCCCCGAAGCTCAGTCTCTTATACCTCTGAAGGTCGACGTGGTTAAAGAATGTAGTGATGTACCTGCTCTCTGGCTCGAGCTCCAGCTGGAGGTACCCCGCATTCAGGTCCAGCTTAGAGAACCATTTGGCTCAGTTCAGTTCTGCCTCAATGTCGTCCATGGTGGAGGTAAGATGACACTCCTTTATGACTGCCACATTTGGGAGCCTCATATCTACACAAAGCCTTACGGCGCCAGGTTGTTTCAGCTTTGGCACCACAACCATCGGGGAACCCAATGAAGTGGGGCCTGAAACCTTTGAGGACGTGGAGATCTCCGAGCTTCTTCAACTCCTCCTCCACCTGCGGGCGGAGGTTGAACGGCACCCTCCGATGTCTCAGGGCGGTAGGCCTCAAAGTGGGTCGATGTGGAACCTGAATTGCTTCCCTTTCAACTTCCCTAGTCCCATAAACAGTGCAGGGAATTCTTTTTGGGTGGCGTTGGCGTGGGAGTCATGGACCTGAGGAGCGAAAAAGACTAGACCGATGTCTTCTGCAGGGTGGCAACTGAGAAGGATGCCCTTTCTCCCTTCAGTGCTGTGGAACTGGGCCCTCGTAACATGTTTGTCGCTGGTGACTCCTGCCTCAATGACCCCTCTGAGAGGCAGTGGGTGCGTGCCGCCGTAGGTGTAGATCCGGGCCTTGGTGGGTGAGAATGGGGGCCGTGGTGACAACCGTTCATATTGCTCTGAATCCATGACATTGATGGATGAGCCTGTATTGATGAGCGCCTGGACAGCAGACCCTTCCACCAGGATAGAGCACATCGGCGGGGGTTTCCTGTGTTTGTCTGACCTGCTGACAAAAGAAACGACAAACACATTGTCGTCTTCTTTGAGTGGGAGGCAGCACTCCGTGTTGAGTCATCATCTTGTGATTGTGCGACATCGAGTGACAGCTGGCGCAAGCGTTGCGTCAATCTCCGAGGCCTGGAGTAGGTCTGTCGATACCGGCTGCTTCTGCACACCTTGGCGAAGTGATTTAGCTTCCCGCAGCGGGAGCACATCTTCCCTTCGCTCCGTACACAGCCGTTGGTGGGGGTTCCATGCCACAGTTGCTGCACGCCCCGCTTGTCGATGGCCGTGGGGCTGGGCGAGATGTGCTTGGGCGTCATATTGCTTCGACCCTTTCTTCTTTGATGGGCGCATATTTCGCTGCATGTGGCGCTGTGGCGCTCCATTTTGAATGCTCGGGCATCAGAGTTATTGGGACCTGGTCAGGATGAGAATCTCGTCCAGAGAGATCCCAGGTTGCCGAAGGATCAGTTTCCGCAGAGGCGCTGAGTGGCACCCTTGGATGACTTGGCCGCGTATCTCCTCTCTCTGGTCCACAAAGGCGCACGTGCCTGCTAGCCTGCACAGCCACGCATAAAACATATCTACAGAATCCGTGTTGGACTAAGACGCTTGTCTGAACTTGAAATGCTCGAAGTCCGGGTTCAGTTGAGGGTCAAAATGCCTGTTGAGCGCGGCGACCGCAGCTTCATAGTTATCATTTCCTGTGTTGGGCAATGTTTTAAAAAGATCATAGATCTCTGCGCCGCCATAGTATATGAGTAGCAACCTTTTTACAGTGCCATCAGTATCCCTGGTACCCCTGAAGTAGTAGTTCAAATGTCCGATCCGCGCTTTCCATCGTGGGGCCGCTGTGGCAGGGTCAGCGATCTCACTGAAGGGCAGCAGTGGAGAGACGACCGTGTGGCTGAGACCCGGGGGTGGGGCATTATTATCTCTGCGTGGTTTGGCCACATCGGCTCGCTGGCTGGCTGCCCCTGCTGTGGGCGGTGTGCTCATGTGTCCGGCACGTGTGCGTGCCGGCGCTGTTAAGCAGCCTCCTCTCTGTAAGGCCTCGCGCTCCCGTGTGGGTTAGCGGGTGGGCACGTGGCTGGCCTGTTTGGCGGTGCGGACGTCTGCATAGGTAGATAGGCCCTTGGTCTGGGGCAGCCGACGATGGGGTTGCGAGGGCTGATGCACCGCCCCTCGGAAACCAGAGCGTCACGGGCTCACACCGCAGGTGTTGCTGAGCACCGGAGTTTGACCAGCCTCGGCACCAATGTAGCGCGGCAGGCCCAGGGTGTCAAGGCCTGCACAGCGCTTAAGTGAAGAAACAACCACACCTGTGTCGGAGAGTGTATACTACATGGCGGCACAATTACAGTGCACACGATTTACAAGCTGGAAATATTTCTGCCTGTGCTTTCCCCCACTCTGCAAGAGTCCATAAAACAGCTCATACGGCATGACTAACAAAGCGGGTCAGTCAAATAGCCAGATCAAATCAACGCATCCATAAACCCAAACACAGGCATAATTACTGTGCATTCCAGTCTGCCTGCTGTCTCTAATTAGAAGCATGGTGCATTTATTTACTGTTCTGCACTTTACCAAGAACGACTTTCATTATATCAGTTAGCGTGGGCTTCTTGCGGTGCAAACACACAGGCAGATTTACTGTGCTTTCCAGTCGGCCTGCTGTTTCTAATCAGAAGCAACTACAGAACAAGCTCTCACAGGTAGCAATCTAGGAGGGCAGGAATGAAGAAAGGTCGACCAGTTCAAATAGCAGTGTAAAAAAGTGCTTAGCGACTAAATGAAGGAGACAGGATAACGCTGCAAGTACACGATCGAGTCCGGATGGGCGGGGCCTAAAGGAGACAGGGTGGTCCCGAAAAAGCCTCACTTTCAATCGGAGCCCAGCGTTTACCATAAAGGATGATGCCGACCAATAGAAAGGATGGGCAGAGCTTCCACTCCACTTACGAAATCTCCTCATTCACAAGAGATCTCGCAGAGCGAGCAGTGCATGCGATATATATAATATACGTGTGATCAATGGCTTTAGCGCCCGAAACGCGTCACTGTTGTATACTTGGCAATAAAGAAAACATCTTTGCCGACGAAAGTTGTCTGTTCTCCTTCTTCGCCGGTTCCGCTGAGCTGGAGGTGGTTTGGAGAGTTCATGGTGATATATATCCATCCCTCCGCTGTTTACAGCAGAGAGATTCAGCACGCTTGTGCAAATGTTGGAATGGTTCCCTCAGGAGCACACACGCACTGGCACTCATAATGGAACCATTCCGTCATAAGAACCGAACCGGTTATATCTTAGACAAATCAACAAGTGGAAAGACTTCTCCAAATGTTATCCTCTGTACTAGATTACATTATGATATCCAGATTATCTTTGTAGGAGTCAATTTTAAACATTTATATCACAAGTGTCTCATTATATTCAAAGTGGTTTTTGTTCTGTTATAAATATTCAAGGTATCGATAGTGGTGGGTTGTGATGTTCCATTATCATCATGTGTATACTTGTTGATCTCGGAGTGTTTGTTGGATTTTGTACTTCTTCATGCATACTTTGTGGTTTTTTTTATACTTACTGTAATGTTCAATAAACATTTATGGAAATAAAGTCTACAAAAAAATGGAGAAAGTACACATAATGGAAAGAGGAGAAAGAGCAGTGAAAGAATGTTACTTGTAGCAAACAAGGGTCCCCTGTAGTGACGATAGTAGTCACCCTTAGGCCAGGGAAAAAAGCACTGTGAAGGTATCAACCCGGGCGGTAATGAACAGGACTTGCCCGCGTAATAGTGATGGAACACAATAACCCACTTCCGTAGCAAAGACAGTTTTTTTATTAATCAAAATTCATAAAAAACCACAATAGCAATAATTTTTTTTTAAAGCATGTAAAAACATGAGATACAATTGAGCAGTTAAATGAAATACAATGAGAAAAATAATACACAAAAATCACAATTTCATAAAAACATAGTATTCATTCCCGAGTCAAACATAAATAAATATGTTGTCGACCCGCGTTTCGGCGACCAGCGCCTTCTTCAAGACAAACAAACTCTCAGGTTCCTAAATGTAAAAACATAATTACTAATCCAGAAGTACATTCATTTATCTCAAAGTTTTTATGAAATTGTGATTGTTGTGTATTATTTTTCTCATTGTATTTCATTTAACTGCTCAATTGTATTGCATGTTTTTACATGCTTTTTAAAAAAAATGATTGCTATTGTGGTTTTTTATGAATTTTGTTTAATTAAAAAACTGGTCTTTGCTACGGAAGTGTGTTGTTGTGTCCTATCACTATTATGTGGGCAAGTCCTGTTCATTACCGCCCGGGTTGATACCTTCACAGTGAAAGAATGTTAAACAGTGGACAAATAATTTGGAAGGTTTCGGTGATGAATTAGGAAAGTAGGAAGAGTGAAATGTAATAATGTTACCTTTCAGGTGTAATAAATGTAATGCATTAATAAGTTCCCCTTGAAAAAGGGAAGCTTTCTTCAAAATGCACAGGGGGAATAATCGGAAACATGGGAAAAGCATAATAAAAATATGATGTTCAACTCACTATTAATATAACATATAAATAAATTTCTGTATAATACTGGATTGGAAATCAATTTGAGAAGGACTAATTAAAGAGATAAAATCTTTTTGGGACCAGAGTGGATGACGGATAGGACTGTAAAAGTTCCCAGCTTCAACCGAAGGTACTGTTGCTTGCAGTACAAGAAAAAACTATGAAAAACACTTCTAATTATCTGTTTTACAATCAGAATCCCAGTTTAAAAAGATGCCTAAATCTACCTTTTCTAAGCAGTGATCTAGCCTTCCAACATGACCAGAAAGCATTCAGTAGCAATTTATTTGGCTCTGTTGAACTACACAAACCTTCTCCCTAATGGAGTTCCGTGTGGACATCAAGACTAAGGGAATACGAGTCTGGCTTATGTCATAGGTCACCTTCTGCACGCAGACAAGACATACCTCTTCTTTCAGCTGGAAAAGCACTAGGCACGAAAGGCATTTGGCAGCCAAATGTGACAGAAGCTTGTCGGAAGATCCCAACAGGAAAATCTAGGGTGAGCACAAGACACATTGTTATTGAATATGATTTTGCTTTTATTTACAAATGGTAAAAATAAACAGAAATGTAGACTTGAATTTCTTACTAATTGGCAGTCCGTTTTCTCCTGTCTCAACAGCGTCTGCAGAATCTCCAAATACTGATGTCTGCTGCTTACTCCGGTGTCCTGAGATTGGACTTTGGTGCATAACTTCTGAATCAAGGTGAGCTGAAGCAATGTTATCTCCCTTCGACAGCATGCCTGGGGTCTCAAATTAATAAAGCCAACGGGTTCTGTTTGGGTTGATGTATCACCAAGTTCATGATTTTCATCTCCACCAATATTATTATGGGCATTCAAAGGATCAAATGACAAGGGGGCTGAATGACCTTTAAGTGCACAGGCATGTAGGTTGAGGAGACACACACATACATGAATATCCTTGTTGATTAGGGCTCCTAGCCGAATACAATCATGCATCTGGTGTAAATCTTCAAAGAGTTCCCCCATTTTCTGTGAATGTCTGTGGAGTTTTTTTGCTGCACTTTTGTTCTCGTGCCAAATGTCATTCTATAGTTCTGTAAAATGAATAACATGTTAAGGTAACAATTTTTATTACTTTGCGCATAATAAAAGAAACAAAAACAATCGAATGAAGACCCAAAATATTAAAGAAGAAAATATCTGACTTCTATTGAGAAAATAAAGCTCACCATTTATAAACTATTTGAGCTATTGTGCAACATCTGCTGCACTCATTTACAAGGTCTGAAGTGATAAAGAGCTGCAGTTGGATTCAGAGTAATTACAAACTATTTGAAGCAGTGACCTCTGGGGCACGGTCTCGCCGACAAATATACGGAGGACAAGCCTCAACTTCAACTGTGGATGAGCGTGATCTGTGAAGGGCAGACTGCTTGAGGCCTAGCCCACAGACAGGGCAGATCCCTATGGCCTTGCCTCGCTCAAATGCCTTAATATGGCTCATTTGCAGTGGGCAAGTGCTCAAGGGCCTGTTTTCAAACTCTATGCACCTCACTCTGCCAAACAAGTTTACTAGCGGCAACATCCTTTTACTAGTCCCCTTTCACTTCCCACCTCGGATTTAAATTGGGATTATCTGTCATTAACCACCTCCTGCTGCTAGCCTGCTTGTCTGCCACTTCCCACCTCCTATTACAATGACCCCCGTATGTCGCTGTACAACTCTTACAAAGCTCACATATCCGGTCACCTCCCACCTAAACTGTTGTCATCCGCCACCTATACCAAAATGGGCCTCTCCTGTCACTGCCCACATACATCCTATCATACAGCCACATGTATTACTTCCTGTTTTACCTTCACTATTGATCTCTATGTCTGCTGGGCATATAAGAATATTAGGCTATGTATGGTACTTCTGGAAAGCTGCTACTGCTGGAGAAGTGTCCAACTAAACTTGACCATGTCTTCCCTAATCTTAATTGTTTTAAAGGTGCCACCACATCCCCAGCTGCCATCTGCACTCAATGGAACCGTTCTATACACCGCAAGTCAGACAGGAGGTTATCAAACATAAGCCTTACCTCCCTTCTCATGATGAAAGATCTCAAACATCAAACCCCTCTATTCTGCTTTCGATCAATGACAAACATCAACTTTACAGAGTCAAACAGCACAGGAGATTATCAGAAAGCTGTCTTTAAAATTGACAGACTATTTGGTGGTACTCTGTGGCTGTAATTCTTAGTAAACCCCTGGATTAATTCTTGAAAACGAGAAAAAAATACACCCAATCACATCCCAAGAAACCTTACAAAATAGCACGAGACATTACGCTGCCCCAGACACATGGGAACTTGTACTGCTGGTTACATGAGTAGTGAAGCCTAAAAGAAGTGGAGGCCATTCTGTTTTACTCAAGTGGTTGTACAGAGACAACATGTTAAGTTAGCACCTACTGAAGAGAGCTAATATGGCAGGGTATGCTGGTAAGATAATCACATGGTTAATGTAGTTGTTGAATAGATAGCATCGTAGGTCTGAATAATTAAATTCCACAGCAGGCGATGTATACTGCAGAGAATTCTGGGTAACAAACTACTTTGTTATGTGAGATCGGTCAGTATGTTACTGCCTCTGCTGCAGAGATCATTATCAGGCCTACGGGTGACAAACATTTAACAAGTTAACAGCAAGGAGTCATTTTAATCCTTACATGGTTATATCAGTATTTTATTATTAAAAGGTTGGCCAGTCTAATTTGTTCGGGTAGAAATAATTACTTAAATGGCAAACATTCATTTTGTAGCATGTATTAAATGTATTAATCTGCAATTACACACTTAGGCATATGTACTTCCGATGAAGCACAGTCTTTATCAATTTACAGCCAAAGGTCACTTTTACATCTCACTTTATTCCTTGGAAACTAGTGCAGTGCCATCTGAGAAAACTTTTGTTGTTAAATATGGGGTCAAGGTTCCAGCTCCGCTGCTTGTTTGACTTTCTTCTGGAAAGATAACATGCTGCGGTAACAATTGATGGATGGAATGCTGAATACGGTAAATCAAACATTCACCCCCAGTCAAGAGATCTAGGTTAAATCCATCATACTTTTGCTCACTACACCCCCCCAGTTTGGACCCGCCATATGCAAATCAATCTTGAACCTGCTCATCATGAGAACAGTCAAGTCCGAACTGCCAAGCCAGGTCCTTCCTGGACTAGAAATAAGCATCCTGGGACCAGTTTCGGTCATGCTAGCTTCAATCCAGTGACATAGTGAGCAAGGGACCCACGTCTGGGCAATCCCCATCTCACTTAGGCCAAAAAATGCTGTGGCAACAAATGATGGATTGAATGTTGTATACACAAGACATTCCCCCCCAGTAAAGAGATCTGGATTAAATCCACCGTTCTTTTGCTCATTACGCCACCACAGTTTGGACCCGTCGTCCATCATTTGTATGTATTTTTCTTTCTCGCCCTAAGTGCGCTGGGTATGCCCAGACATGGGTCCCGGGCTCATTGTACCACTGGATTTAAGGTAGCCTGGCTGATGAGGGGTGATACCACGAAATTGGTCCCAGGATGCTATGGATTTAGCTCAGATCTCATGGAGGGGAGAATATTTGATTTGTTCCGCATTCCGACCATCATTTGTGTGCTTTTTGCTTTTTCGCCGAACGATAACATGGACAGAAGCAGTGAGTGTACACCAAGATTTTTTAACAGAATTAGCATTGAGACTAGGATTGCCCATTGCCTGCTGCGTAGGCATTCAAATTCATTTTAAGGAGGTTGACACCTATGTGCCTACGTAGAGCAGTTACCAAGGTTGTGGCTAGGCTGATTCCCGATACACGGAAAGCCAAAGAATCAACAGGTCACGAAGTGAAAGCAGAAGAACTTTCAAGCTGCTGACATGGATTATCATCCAAGCATGTATGGTGTCAAAATTCACATATTGGCTCACAACACTCAGAGATCTGTTTGTTACCTACATCTCACTAATGCCTTAAGTGTGCATGTTCTGTGAGCAATGAAAGCTTGCACTAGTCTACTTGTATCTATTCTATGAGGAATGCCATGGTCGAACTTTACTGCCTCCTGTAAAAGACAAAAGCTTGCTTTGCTCCTCCATGTTGCACCTGCGGAGGGAAAGCTTGCATAGCTGCTTCATCGTTGGGGAAAGAGTGCTCTGCTGCTGTCCTACTTGTACGTATCCTCTAAAGGAGGCAAGCTTGTTTTGTTTCTGCCTAATGTGTACCTGTTCTATGAACAAGAAGATGTTCCTACGACTGTTGACCCATATTATTGACAAACAGCATATGCTGAATGTGTTTGCGTGACATGCCCTATAAATCTTGTATTGCCTCACAATAAGTGATGCAAGATACCTCTAGCCCTGAAATGTGCTGTTGCCTCCCACGTCCACTGTATTTTATTTAAAGTGGGTGAGGAAGCTGGTTTAGGAAGGACCAGGCAGCTAACTGCTGCTGGTGCCTTCCCCTTATAAAAAGCACGTGTGAACTAGTTTCAAGTTTATTTATTTTTATTTGCTTTGGTACTCAACTGAGGACCACAAATATTTTAAGCATAAAATTCAGTTTTTACACCATTTAAGATTTCTCATGTTAATACAAAGTTAAAAATGTTTTTAAAAATTTGTAACATTTATGACAAACAAATTCATTTGGAGGAAATTTGCATAAAATGATCAGTTCCTTTGCTGAGGTAATTCTACATTTGACGTATATAGATTGCAAAAACTTTTTCCTTGCCATTACCACTTTTGGATTTGGGCATACAAACATTAAATGCTCTAAGTCCTGCTCTCCGCCATTACACAAGTTACATATCGAACTTTCCTTTAAATGCCAAACTCTTCTTACCTGCCGGGACCTTGAACTCTGCTTGCTGTTTCCAAGCGCTGCACCTCGCGGTACCCGCTTCGCGGGTCCCGCTTCGTAGTGTCTGCCACCCCTGGACTGTGGACCTAAGGAAGGTTGGCCCCTTGGTGATTGCTGTGGGTGCGTGGGTTGGAGCAGGGCTACGAGCGGCGGGACCGGGACTCCATCTCCCAGGAGTCCTCGCCAGCCCGAACCTGTGCCACCTGGGCCACTCTCCCGGATTGCCCCGCCCCACCAACGACTTCAAAAACCTTTGCCTCCAGATCGCACCTGGGACGCTTTGCCAAACTCTTCTTACCTGCCGGGACCTTGAACTCTGCTTGCTGTTTCCAAGCGCTGCACCTCGCGGTACCCGCTTCGCGGGTCCCGCTTCGTAGTGTCTGCCACCCCTGGACTGTGGACCTAAGGAAGGTTGGCCCCTTGGTGATTGCTGTGGGTGCGTGGGTTGGAGCAGGGCTGCGAGCGGCGGGACCGGGACTCCATCTCCCAGTAGTCCTCGCCAGCCCAAACCCGTGTCACCTGGGCCGCTCTCCCTGCTTGCCCCGCCCCACTATCCAAGGTCCCTATATTAACCAATCATCATCCCTGCTGTGCGGGAGCGTCCAGGGAGAAGCCCGGGACAAGGGCGGGCCGTCTGTGGCCGTCAGGGGCTGCAGGAGGCTGGGCTGGGCCCACTCTCTGATATCCAGCGTCAAACTATCGGACTAGACTGTGCAAAGGTATAGTGAGCTGTCATCTTGAGGAGGCTTTTACACGGATTGTAGCACAAGTATCCATCTGTTTTCTGAGTGGTTCAGTTGCGGTTTACAGCGTCCTTGCTCCATCCTCGTGCTGTAAAGACCGCAAAATATGTCTTCACTTCAAACTACTCCCCCATTGAATCCCCTTCCGTCCACGGTTGGGGTTGCAATCTTGGGTCCTTTAGACAAGTACTTCTCTAGGGCTACTCGTGATATCGATAGAGAGATTGCCTTAGCTGAGAGACGCGCTGAGCGCAGGCAATCTATCGAATTTCTCAAACTTCCCCTAGAGAAGCGGGCACCCCTGGGCTCTCTGGTATCCGTCCCCTGATCTCCACCCGTAACCGTGCCAGACTTGATTGTTGGTCCACTCTTGGAAAAGCCCCATGAAATATCCCTGTCGCTTAGTCCTGTTAGGGTGGAGAGTATGTTAGATCTAGATCCCCAGACCGGAAAGGAGCGCTCGGTCTTAGTCTCTACTAAAATTCCTCCCCCCCATGCTTACACAAAATAACACTTCTACTAACGAGGAACTTACTGCCTTACCAGTAGTGTTACCCCATGCAGCTCCTAAAATCCCCCATACTAAAAGGAAAAGGATCACTAGCCCCCAAAAAGGTTGTCATCCTAAACCCCTCAAGAAAATTAGGAAACTTGGAAAAGGAGTGGGAGCTCCTCACAAGTTCAAAGGGGCGGGTTTAGGCGGTGTTCAGGCTGACAAGGGGAGGGTGTCTCCTGGAGAGTCACTAGTTAAACCAAGCGACACCCTTGCGACGGCTTCTGCCGTGATTATATCCCCAGACACACCCTTAATCACCCAGATAGAGAAATTGATGAAATCTCAACTGACCCCTATTGTAGAACGAGTCAAAAGGCTAGCGGATCTTTTGGACAGCTTTGAACAAGCAACTTTAGATAACTTTTTCTCAACCAAATCCTTAATCAAAACACACTCTAGGACTGGGGATAGTGATATAGGGGGGGGTTCAAGCGGATAGGACGACCTCTACCATTCCACAAGATTCCTCCAACACAAGTGGAATGGTAAGTGGGGTACCTGTGCCAGAGTCCCTTCCTTCTCCTGTTGTTACTGCTAAAGAGGGGCCTCGTAATTCAGGTCAAATCCATAAGAACAAACCCCATCTACCAGACCTATCAAGGGCCAATAAATACCAACTCAAGAAGCACTTAGCCACCGAGGCCATTGGCACTATTGATACCTCTAAACCGAGGAACCCTGGAACCATCAATTGTCACGACCAAGCCCAAATTAGAATGACTAGCCCTGTTCCTCCCCTCACTAGCCAGCCCGATACATTTCCTCCCAAAGTGGCCCGTAGATTACCTCCTATGAATCTGCCCCCAGACTGCCATCCTTACCAACGTACCACCCTTGTTGGTTGGGCAGCAAGAATCCTTCCAGACGCTAAAAAATAAAACCATGCATTGGTTAAGGATTAATAGACCACTGCCCAGGGAACTAGATGGTTCGATTCTTGGTGTCTGAAGGGTAGGTTGGGTAGGTAGTGGCCATAAGCGCTTTGAGGGAGACTGTGTGGTAGTCAAATTCAAGGATCCCAGGGTAGCTCAGCTAATTTCTAACCAGAATCTAGGTACTAGTAGTGCTGGCATTGGAGTAGTTGATTTGACATTTTTTTATCCGAGATCAGTCGGCAATCATTTTGGTACCGCTCCGGTTGACAGATGTTGTCATAATTTTGCCCTCCCCGGATTTGACCCCTTCTCTGTGCCCTATCAGCAAACCCCATGGCCGGGGACTTGTGGAAGGACCTCAGGCTATTGAAACAATATCTTCTCTGGGGTAGTTCCTTCACCCCCGGGCTTGAGTCCTCGGATGGATCCCTGTCTTTTGGAGACCACTAACACTACCTGGACATCTATCTCTACTGAGAGTGGTCCCCAGTCACAGGGTGAAAATCTTGGTAGTGGGTCTAAGTGGGGAACCAGCACCCCGTGCTCACTCCCAGAGGGGGAGCAGGCTACTAACCTTGTTCCCTACGTTGAGCCAACTGCGGCCGATCCGGTCATAAAGATTCTTAGCTGGAATGTCGCTGGGATTACAAGAAAGCTGGCTGTTCCGGACTGGAACACTCTAGTGGAGGGTTTTTCCATCTGTATCTTCCAAGAAACCTGGAGTAGGGAGACTTGCCACAAGGTAGGATATTCATCCTTTTTTCTGCCAGCAGTCCAATCCCCTTCTGGGAAAGGTCGCCCCTCTGGAGGTCTTCTTATATGGGTCGCTATCTCATTTGGCTGTCAGGTTATCCAGCGCGTGACCGATTCACTTGATCTTTTGAGTATATCTCTCAAAGGACCCAAGAGAGGGCCAGCCCTAGACATTTTTAACATCTATGTTAGGGGCACAAAGGGAGGTCTATTCTCACCTACTGTTTCAGAGCTTGAATCCCGGTTAAGAAGGGTCTCCAATAGTTCCCATGTTTTAGTAGCAGGTGATTTTAACTGTACGTTTGAGCCTCTTGGATTGGAGGACTCTTCGGGGACTGTTGATGATGATAACAGGAGAGGTATACCAGCTTTGTCCTTATCTCCTATTAGAAGGTGGTCTCAAGTGGCAGTTCAAATCTACTCCTTAACCTTGGAATTCGATCTTAGGGCAGTGAATGGTAGGACGTCTCTGGACCCTTCTGGAGGGCATACCTACAACAGGGTGGATCACACGTCTAGAATAGATTACATCCTCCTTGATGTAAACTCCTGGGGCCATTTGCTGGACATGGAGGTACTCCCCTCAGTAGAGAGCGACCACAACCTGCTCTCCCTTGCTCTTCGCCCTTTTTGGACAGAGTGCTCGGGAGTACATGCGTCCCTCTTAACGCTTGCCCACCAGGATCTTTATCCTTCTAATTGCGGTAGGCGTTTAAAATGGAGTAATATTATCATGGACAAAGAGAAAGTCCTATCCATTTCAACACTTCTGGCCACTGCCCAGTCCAAGTTAGTTGAATCCTCGTTACATCCAGAGGAAGTATCATCGCTCTTTTGTGTTAACACCAAGGCTCTGAGCGAACTCTTATCTTCCCAACAAGGCCTTTCATGCTGATAAGCGTAAATTTAGGCCAAACCCTTATGGATGGTATACGAAATAATGTACGGAGATGAAAAGCTCTATGATTTGCGCTGTGAAGAGCAAGTCCCTGGCCGATATACGATTGGCAAGGAAAAATTATTCACTGACTGATTGCAGCAAAGAGGGAACGGGAGGATTGCTTCTGGGAGGATTTGAGGAAAGCAAGTTTGGAAAGGGATGCTAGAGGTTTCTGGAACCTCATAAGATCTAGGGACAGGCCAGACAGTACATTGATGACGTGCAACATCCCTCCCCAGAGCTGGTTCAACCACTTCTCATCCCACTATGTTGCAAGCGACCCACTTACCAATAACGTTCCTTCACTAGGAATTTCCACAACGGGACTGGAGTACGTTCCTTTTACTGCTAGAGAGGTGATGGATGTAATTAAAACCCTGGTACCGTTGAAAGCTGCAGGGCCAGACAGGTTGCCTGGAGTTCTATTACGGGCAAGCCCCAGGAAGTGGGGGAATCTTGTATCATCACTGTTAAATGCCATCAGTGAGGGCGCGCCCATTCCTGAATCCAGGAAGGGGGCAGAGGTTGTCCCGAATTTCAAGAAGGGGTGTCGGGACAAACCTGCCAACTACAGGCCAATAAGTCTAATCGACTCCACCCAAAAATTGGCAGGGAAGGTGATCCTGCGAAGGATGCTCGAGTGGATGGACGACAATAACATCTTGTCGGACCTCCAAGCTGGGTTCCGCTCTGGCACTGGGACCATCGAGCAGGCCTTTAGATTAACTCTTCTCCACTGGAAGGTGGTGGTGCTGGGAGGGGGCAGTCTATATTTGGCCTTTATAGACTTAAAGACTGCCTTTGACCTGGTTCCCAGGGAGAAGTTATGGAAGGTCTTGTTAGACTTAGGGTTGCCCTCGTACATTCTCTCCCTACTGGTAAAACTTCACGATGGCAACTTTGCACAGGTGCGCTGGGGCACGAAGGGTGAAAAAACAGAAAGGATCCCTGTGGGACGGGGTGTCCGACAGGGATGTGTCTTAGCGCCCACCCTGTTTTCGCTTTATGTAAACGGTGTGGTTGACCATCTGCTAGGAACTCCCTCGGACGCTCCCTCCTTGGCGGGTAAACGGATCCCTACACTGCTTTTTGCAGATGACACTCTCCTTATCTCAAAGTCCCCATGGGTCTGCAGAGCCTTTTAAATAGTTTTCAGGAGTTTTGTCTGTTGAGAGGGCTAGTAATTAACACTGATAAAAACAAGTTTCTGGTCATGAACCCCCCCCAGGAAACTTGGCAGACTTCTGACCCTGAATTCCGAGCCATTAGAGAGAGTTTCCGAATTTGACTACTTGGGTATCCGCCTCAATGACTCCCTTTCCTGAAATCCACACATCTATAAAATGCTACTGGGTCACAAAAGGGTAGGAGGTTCACTACTTAAGAAACAACGCTCCTCATCCAGTAAACCCCTTGCCCCAGTAGTGGAAATATATAAAGCGAGAGGGGTCAGTGCCGCTCTATACGGGGCGGAGCTGTGGGCACCTGCAACCTGGATCCAATAGCCAAATCAGAGAACAAGTTCTTGAAAGACCTGATGGCCCTGCCACGGAGCACTCCAACTGTGCCAGTGCTACTGGATTTAGGTTGCAGACCTATCAGGGACCTAGCACAACTTCGCCCACTGCTCCTTTGGGCAAGGTCATGGCGGGTGCCTGAATTGGTCTCTTATGCGGAAGCACTATCTGAGGTTATGGACATGGCAGGGTGGTCTAGGATCAAATGGTTGAGGGACGTCAAAAGATTATTAATGGAGATAGGGTTACCTGATGCTTGGTCTACGAAAACTGCCCCACCAAAGGCTACTATTAAAAAGTTGTATTGGAACTGGGTCTCTGCGAAATTACATCTAGACTCACGCCATTGCAACGCAACTGTAGCTTTGTGAGAATCAAGGATGTGGTGGTATACGAACCCCATCTAGACATTATCTCCATTCCGTTTGACCGCACCCTGTATTTCAAGTTCCGTGTGGGGACTCTACCAGTAGGGGAGGTAGTGGCCCGCTGGAAGCGGCCTCATCAACTGTCTCCTTTTTGTGCATCCTGTTCCACTCGTGTAGAGTCTGTATCCCACATCTTCTTTGAATGCCCGGACTATTGTGCCAGAGGATTCGTTGGCTAAAACCACCTTGCAGACTCTTGGGCATTCGTCAGTGTATAGTGGCAATGCGTATTTTAATGACTGACACATCCCCTAAATTTGTATGTGCTGTGTCAAAATTCTTGAAATGGGCTTGGTTGATTCGTAATAGAAGGCTTTCTTTGTCAATTTAATCCTTGTTTTAACTCTCAACCAATTTTATTTCACTGTTTTGATCAATTGTGTGTAAATAGATTGTATATGACACTTACTGTAAATTGTATTTTTGTAATGCTTTTATGGTATTTGTATACCGAAATAAAACCTATCAATCAATCAATCAATCATTTAGATGTTACAGCTTTGACAGGTAATATGCCGAACCGGAGCAGAACAATCGCTCTCCTGACACCATGATTTAGGTTAAAAGCAATATACTGTTGAGGTTTCTTAAATGTTATTGATTCAATAAAATTCTTATATACAGTTAGTTTAGAGCAATGCAAAGAGTCAAGTTCGAAACTAAATCTTGGAGAATAGTGTTTTAAAAAGAGCTTCAACTGGGCTAGTGTCCAAGCTAGCAGCAAATTGATGTTAGTCTCTGCTAGCTTAAAAGCTATTGACATGTTCTTAAAAAATACGTGTTTAGACGAGTCTCGATCAAAGGTCTCTGTTTTGTGCAGGGATCGGAGAGTTCCTTCCTCCGCATGTAGGAGATTGTACGCCCACCTGATAATATTAGTGATTCCTCGAGAATAAGAGCTGGTTAGTAAAAACTCGAGGCGGAGAGCTTGTACTGGAACAGCCGGAGACACCTTCATTAATCTCCGTAGTATTTTCCCTTCTTTTAGGTCTAGGAAGCTCCATTGATTTATAGGAATATATTCCAGGGCATATGATAGTACTGGTGGTATTTTGACGCTGTACACCTTAAGCAGGGAAGAGAAGTGCCTGTGTCTCGAGGCTGCATATAACCTTGAAAGAGCTCCTGCATGTACACCGGATTTCCTGGTCAAATATACAATCTGTGGCCGATTTTGTAGAGTATTAGAAAAAATTCTGCCTAAATAAGTATATTCCTTTACCTCTTCCACCTTTTCTCCCCAAGGGTCCAGCAATACTTTGGGCTCTTTTTCCTCCCCGAAAACTAGACTATTTTTGTTTTAGTGATGTTAGGGATTAAGTAGTTTTCCTCCGTGTATTTATGCAGTGAAATGAAATGAAATGAAATGAATGAAAATTTATAACGCGCAAACTAAGCCCAATGGGCATCAAGGCGCCTAGCTCAGAATTATTTACATGTCCCAAGAGCTGATTACTGGTAAGCTTTCTTAAAACACCATGTTTTCAGGGCCTTTTTAAAGAGGGGCTGTGAGGGTAAGGACTTAAGTTCCAATGGAAGTGCATTCCAAAGACGCGGGGCAACTGTAGAGAAGGCTCTTCCTCCCCATCTGGTCTTCTTAGTCCGAGGGATCAACAGAAGGTTCTGTTGTAATGAGCGTAAACATCTGCAGGGGACATAGCCGGAGAGAAGTGATCCCAGCCCAACAGATGTTCCAGCTTTCAAAGCCCTATGCACTAAACAAATGATTTTAAAGGAGATACGGTGCTCTATAGGAAGCCAGTGTAGGCTCTTTCTGGCTAGTGTCGCAGAGGAGGAGCGGGGAATATCAAGGTTAAATCTTGCTGCCGCATTCTGTACTATTTGGAGGCGCTGGATTAGTCCCTTATTGATCCCTGCATACAGTGAGTTGCAGTAGTCCAATCTTGAACCAACCAATGCAACCACTGTCTGCTTCCTAGCTTGCGGGGAAAGGTAGTGCACTATTCGTCGGAGAATTTTGATAATTCCCCAGCAAGTAGCCACCGTTCTATTGACCTGAAGGATCATTGCTAACGAAGTATCGAAGATGACCCCTAGGTTCGTAGCTGAATGAGAGGGGACCGGGCAGGTTCCCAGGGATTGCGGCCACCATTCGTTTGACCACACATCCTGGTCCCTTCCGAAGATCAGCACCTCGGTCTTATCGCCATTCAGCCTCAGGGAGTTGACTATCATCCAGTCAGAGACTGGTGATTGTTTTGTAGACCAAATGGACTTAGATCTAATATGATAATATCGTCTGCATGTAACAGTGTACGTATATTATGGGAGGCTACCTTTGGTGGAAATGACGTACTTGCTGGAAACATTGAGGCATGTCACTAAGATAAAGTGAAAACAATAGGGGGGCGAGAAGGCATCCTTGTTTGAGGCCATTAGGGGTCGGGATAGGGCTAGTTAAGCCCTTTTTCCTCCCCATTTGAACCTGGCACCAGGTGTCTGTGTGCAGAGAGATTAATATTCGTAATAGCTGATCAGGGATACCCATTTTGCTAAGTTTTTACCAAAGTATTCCTCTGTCCACTCTATCAAACGCGGTCGAAAAATCGATAAAAGCTGCGTAGACAATCTGAGATTTAATTGACACATATTTGTCTAGGATGGTTTGCAGCACCGTGATATTGTCCGTGACTGAATGCTTTGGCCTAAAGCCTGCCTGGTTTAGAGGAATCAGTCCAGATGAAAAGGCCCACTTTTTAAGTCGGTCCAGGACCTCTGCCGTAAAGATCTTTCCTGTGGCATCCAAGAGAGCCATTTGTCTATAGTTACCAGGTTGGAGTCTAGATACCTTTTTGTGTATAGGTATAATGATGCTCCCCTTCCAAGACTTCGGGATTTCCCCAGTACTAAGGATGAAGTTAAAAAGGGGGGAAAGCATCCTACTCCATCCTTTGGGGTCGGACTGGAGGACCTTGATTGGAATTTGGTCAGGGCCAGTAGCTCCTGTTGATCTCGCCTTTCTTATGTGCATCTCGATAGAAAAGGGGGTAGATGTTCCGCTATTTAAAGATTTAATTTCTGGATTACTAGAGATCGTGTAGGCCAATTCTGAGGTAGTATTTGATTTGTATAGATTAGCTAGATAGATAGATTTCCCATTCTTTTGGGGGAACCAGGATAGCTTGTAGTGCTTTTTTTGTTCCTGTTTCTTTGGAGATTATGGACCAATAGGCACGTTGGTTGTACTGCTTTGCTGCTATCTGCAGATCCACCCAGTTTTTATCGTGGGCTCACGAACTACTTCGCTTTACTTTTTTTTATTGATCTCTCTCATATTAGTATATAAAGTAAATAAAGAATAATGGTGCCACGTCATTTTGTAGGCGTGAATATGCATGTGCACACACATCATTATCAAAGTACACACCAGCAAATTGACATACCAACGGCATCACACTTTTTTTTTATCAAAACTTTTGGCCAAGCTGCACTGTATCTAGTCAATGCTGTACAGCAAAACCAATAGCTCCCAATGGCGCGACTTATTGGCTTTGTCAATTTTTTTTTTTTTTTTTTTTTAAACATCAAAAAGCTGGAGGTAGACTGAAAACGAAGAGGACTCATACTCCAAATGTATGTTCTAGCAACCAAAAGGAGTAACTCTTTTTTCGGATATAAATATTGTCAACCTTGTACTGGAAAAGAAAACGTTTTTTCTTTAAATAACCATCACCCACAAGGGTTATCCTTTGGTGGCATGCTTCATCATAGAGTTCTTCCCTAACCCGCTGCGGAAAGGGGTGTGCTGCGACCGACCAATACGTGGGAGCACTGGTAGTATCTGTGCCTAACCAGAATGCAAGTATGTGTAGGAGTGCGGGTTTCTTAAGTGTTAAAAAAGAGAGGTTAAAATGATCTGGATAGTAGATAAAAGTATTATTTATGGTACCTCCAGTCAATATGGTTAAAAAAAATGGATATGGTGAGAGACTTCTGGGGTGCTGTCCCTAAGTTTCTCCGGTCAACTAGTTTCAAGGCTTTTCATCAGGACCGAAGGTGGTAACTCCCTGGTACCAGTCCTTCAGTCGTAGAGATACCTTGTTCTCAAATGAATGTAGAGATAGATGAAAATTCGTAAATATAAATATATACAGCACCTAGTCGGTCTGTTTCTTAGATATCTACGAGGCTATGAGAAGAGAGAGAATTCATAAAATACACAGCCCTTAGGCCGTATTACCGCTTTGTGTTTTGTACCTAGTGCACCATGGTGAGTAGATGGTGAAATAGTTCTTGCGTGTCAGAAGTGAACAAAATGTGAGGAATATTGTGAGAAATATACATCTAGGACACATACGACAACTTGGACTACACACAGAAAAGAACATACACGTAATTAGCCTCAGTCAGGCATCAGGAGTCTAAAAACTGCTTTTTGCACTGTTTTTAATCAAGGATTACAAGGAATATCCAAATAAAAGTTTTACTCCCTTGCTAATTTTTTATTATCTTTCGCTTTCACATTTTTGTGCACTGCACCCATCATTCCCACACATTATTTATGATCACATCTATGTGTATTGGGAGCTTTGCTCTTTTTACGTTCTTTGTTCTTCCTACATGACCCATACAAGTTTATCCAATGGAAATCCCTCTATGATCAAGAGGTACAGTGGATGGTAGGAAGGATACCCAGATGAGGATACTGATCACCTCAGTGAATGATGTGAATCCGATTGCTTGTACGGGTCTTTCTTTTCTGTAATTGTTTGTTGTATTACGCCTGTTGTCATACATGTTTAGAGGTTCCTCCTCAGAAAGGGCTTGGTTTCAAGAGACCACCGGATTATTTGTTTTGTTGTGACATTAATAAACATAAATCATTCGTAATCATTTTCCTAAAATTCACTATAGCTTAGCTATAATGAGACAGTGACGAAAGCCACCGCAGATCCCCAAAAAATATTACTAAGACAAGCATTTACAATGCAACGGTCTGGTCTTTGCAAGAGTTAGAGCTATTGGCATTGTAAATGATTTTTTTTTATTTATGTGTTGGTTTTGAAAACTGATAACTAAATGGCATTGTCATTTACAATGGCAATAGCTGAGCATTGATGTGCGCGTGCTCACACTGCTCATTTCTCACTAGTGGAGAAGTTACGGCATGACGTCATGCCAGGTGAGCTCAGACCGACCGACCGACCAGGGGCGTGACACACCCTCTGCGGTGTAAGAAGGCAACACTTTAGGGGCCCCAAACCTTCAGGAGGTAGCTCTTTAAGCCCAAAGCCAATGACCATCTGTGAGAGATGGGAGCGTCGGGCCCCGTCATCTTATTCTGTAAGGGTAGGGTGGGGGGGAGGTAACCAATCATCTTGCGTTACGCTACTGGTTCCAATTAACCTCGTATTCAACCTCCGAGGTCTCTTATTCTGTATGGGCAGCATCTGCGGCGACACCCCCGCCTCCCCTTACCATAGGCACCACCGATCTGTCAAACTCATTACTTAGCTATTCCTCGGCTCCACGGGGAACCCCCCCCCCCCACCCCCCCTTCAAAGAGACCAGGCCAAAGCTTAAGCAACCCCATACGCCTATATCGCTTAAAAACAGTCCTCTCAAGGACACTCACTCCCACTCCCAGCTTATCATTCATGAACATGGTCCCTTTCTTTTCCGTTAACCTACCATACTCGGACAACGCGCCTTTCACTTCTGGCCTGGGCCTGAACACACCCGCTTTGTTCACTTTAATGGCTCTTCCATTCCCAAGGCAGTTTTAAGAGCCGTACACCTCTGTGACAGGCAGCCTGACCCTGCCCAGGCCGCTGCACACACGGAGCACTGTGCCTAGTGCATTTCTACATTGCGCATAGTTAGAATGTTATTGACCTTTTACATACTACACTTCAGGTATTAGTGTGCTTTGCGCAAATTCAGCGACACTAAAAGGATGGAAGACTGATGCAGCCATTCCAGGGTTTAAACGTGTATCCTTAGGTTTAGACACGTTGGTGCCTCTTGAGCTATTATCAGCTTTACTAGGTGTAAATGGCATATGCAAGAGACCACCACAGTGCTGTGCCCCCAGCGCTCGGTCTGTGCCCTTAGCCACCCATTGTGTTCTGCACCCTCTGGACCGGCCACACTGAAGTTAATCATAACAGCTAGTGCTGTGGCACTATGAGACAATTCATATTTTCAGGCTGTGAGACACACGTGAATTATTCTGTCCCAGCCCTGCCAGCCTTTCAGAGCTACGGGCCTACTGAGAAGTTCTCTACAAACCCGGTCCTGTCCACAACAGCTTCCACGCTCACACCAAATGGAGGACCTACAACCGAGACAATCACGGCCTGATAGCGCTCGTGGTCTTCAAACACAGACCAAAACAGACCTTTCCCCAAGTGGTAACTACAGACTGGGAGACCCTGTGGGCCTCTCTGCACCCCAGTCCTGGATTGCCACTTGGGAGAGGGGTGGGCCAGCAGTGACCTTTGGGAAAGAAGCGATTCAGTCTGCAGGGCCCGGAAATCCTGCATTTCCCGCTCTTCCTGCCACCCAGGCCGGCGTTCCAGATTTAGCTCTGGAGGTATTTGACGGCGTAGCCTGTCGCGCCCTGATAATGGTGCAGGATCTCCTTTGTTTCATAAAAGGGGCGTGCGCTGAGCTAGTGTTTGGGTGGAAAAACGCGGGGCAGGGGCGAATGTGTTTAACATGTTTTTTACCAAAAGAAGTGGGAACACCACAAGTTCCATGTTACGTAGTTGCATACCCTCACTACATGCATAGATGCAGCCTCATAATGCTCTTACCAACCAGTTACCAAGCACGGGCCCAAATTTACTAATTTACTACAGTTTGTCTGTAATGCAACCGGTGCTCATGTAAAGCTCGCTCGGATACCTTCGGGTCAAGTTCGCGCTATATAACAAGCGCTGCAATTTGTCTCTAAGCCCCGTCCTTTTCAGATTGGGGGGCGTGTTTTAAGACTTTCTTTCTAGGATGTAAACAAGTCAAAAACACGCCCCCCCCAGTCTAAAAAGGACGGGGCTTAGAGACAAATGGTTCTTCTTTCTAGCTAAGCCCCGTCCTTTCCAGACTGGGGGGCGTGTTTTTGAATGAGCACGTCACTAGAGAGAAAGAAACGAGAAAACATGCTCCCCAATCTGAAAAGGACGGGGTTTAGATGGAAAGAATGTCGTCAGTGAGACCTCTTCTCTAATGGCTGGCTGCCGTTTAGGAGGACAGCTAATGGAGAAGAGGGGTGAGTCTTGACCTCCCTACTCTAAGACATTAAGTTTCCCCAGCAAGACTACGCATGTGCGCAGTTCGCAGGCGGAGACCTAATAAGTCTCCCCAGCGAGACTGCACATGTGCGCAGTTCGCAGGCGGAGACCTAAAAAAAAAAAACGGATCATATCCATTAACCCCTTCGATGCTCATGACGAGCTGAGCTCGTCATGAGACAAGGTTGAGCTGTGCTCATGACGAGCTGAGCTCGTCATGAACAATGGGAATAAATCAGTGTCAGCACCAGGAGGGGAATACCATCAGCATTGATGGTGTTAAACAAATAATTCACATACTTCACATAAAATGTTACTTTTTAGGTCTCGCAGAGAGACCTATTGCGGTCAAACCACAAAGCTGAGATCACAATGCGGATTTGTAGAAGTGCACGTGCTCGTGAACGCGCTTCTATCCCCCGGCCTTGCTCTTCAAAGGCTCCCCTTACCATTTGCTCCTACCTCCCCGCCCACTGCTTCACACTTCACGGCCGCCAGGCCGTCACTCGCATTTCTGCCCAGCCCCCCTCCCAGCGCTGCCTTGTTTTCACGGCCGGCCTCCGACCCCACCCTGTCATTGCTTGTTAATTGCACGCTTTCACTTTTAACAATAGCGGCCGTCTCCATACCACCCAGTCCCGCCCTCCCAAGCTTCCATGTTGCTTCCGGACTATAGCGTTAAATGAGCAATGCTTGTATGTTTTCACAGTGCTTGCTTTTTTTTTTTTTGCAACGCATTACAGTGCGCTTTTACTCTTAACAATAGTGGCATTTCCAATCCTGCCCGGTCCCGCCCTCCAAACCTTCACGGACTCTTCGATCACTTCCTTGCAGTCTGCCTGCTGAAGTTTCACGCCGTGTGCCAAGCGCTTTGTTTATTTGTAGAACTTGGCCTTCGGCTTCTGGTACCTCATGGCCCTTATGGCCGATTCCTACTCTGTTTTCTGCCACACATGGGCACGGCACAATTTCATTTTAGCAGCTGCACACCTTCAGTTTCTTTTTTTCCAGCATTGCAGCTTGCTCCTCTTTGTGTCCCGTGTCATTCCGCTCCAGCGTCCATGCTTGTGGTTCCCTGATCTTTGGTGTGTCTCACTGTTTCTTGGGTCACTGTATTTCACTGTCCCAGCATTAGTGCCTTCTCCTCCCCCCCCCCCCTTCTCTCTGTTGGTGTCTCCTTGAATCTGTGTGCCACACCATTTGTTGTCTGAGCCTCGGCATCAAAGGGTCCGCTCCCACGACCCATCAGGACCCACCCCCCCCCCACCTCCGCCACCCTCCCTCTGTGTCATCTCCCATTTGCAATGATTATGCGGGCCGCAGCACTCGTGCTTTACTTGTAAACATCTCAAGTTGCAGCTCGGTGCCGCGATTGCATTCAAATGCTTGTTTCATGTACTTCCTTTCATATTCCTATTCTTTTTCCCCTTCAAGCAACTTTTCCCTTTCTTCACCTCTCGTCATCATCTTTCCTTCCCTCGTAGTTCATTCCTTTTCTCCCCTTTCCTTCTGAGTTGTCTCTTCTCCTCCCATCCTTTCCCTCTGCTTATGAACATCTAAGCTCTTCTTTCCCTCTCTCTCATTTTCCTGTTCCCCTGTGACCTTTCTCTTCGTCCTTCTTCAAGATCATTTCTCCTTTCTTTTCCCCTTAATTCTGCTGTCCTTCTGAACCCCTTCGTCTTTCCACTCGCTCTCTTCCAATTGTCTTTCCTTTAGCTCTCTTTTCTCTTTCCTGTCTCTCTCTCGCTCCTTTCATTGCTCTTTCTTTCCTGTACTCAGCAGCATTCCACCGGGGGCTGCTGCATCCCCCACATCTCTGTTGAGAATGCCAAGCAGACAAAGCTCGCTGTGTCTCTAAATATTAAACCACAAAATGTTTACCACACATTTTGGACCAGAAACAGAATGCCTCTTTCTAAATATCTCTAGGTTTTTTTTCAGCCCGGGCTCACACCCGTGTAATGCCATTCACGGATTGGCTCTGTGTTTCCCCGACCCTACATGCCTTCGGCACTGCCCTCTTTTCAGCCTGGTTTCCTTTTCTACCTCCCACCACTCTAACCACTCTCCCCCTCACTCATTCCATTGACATTGTTCATACCTTCAGCCCCCCTTTTCACCACCTTGCTATTACCCTCATCACACGTGTCTCTGCTCTGTGTGTGTGTGTGTGTGCGTGTCTGAAACAGTTTATCTCAGTGTCGACTGGCATGCAAGGACGTGTTTGTATGTGATGACGTGGTTGTATGCGAGTATATCTGAATAGTGTTGAAAACCCATCCCTGCATGTGTGCATTGGAAGTGTGTGTGTGTGTGTGTGTGTCTGCATTCAAAGATCATCGTGTGTGTATATTCTATGTAATGTGTAAGTGTGTGTTAACCGATGTTGGTGTATGCATTCAAGAATCCTCTGTATGTGTTTTTGTGTATGATGATGATCTTTTTGTGGTGGTGTTATCTGCATTCAAAGACGGAGTTGGGTGTTTTTCATTTTAATGTATCTTTTGTTTTGTGTGTGTATCATGCCTGTGTGTAGCATAGACGACGATTTATCTGTTCAATAATGTTATCTTGCCTATATTTATATAGTAGCATGCATCTGAATTTGTGGTCTGTCTTGACTGTCCATTTCTCCAATGCTTTTGCATATTAAGTTGATTTTGTGCCATTTGCTGTGTCTAATGCAGTATATTGAGTTGATTTTGTGCCATTTGCTGTGTCTAATGCAGTGTGTATTTTATCAGGTACTTTTATCTGGGGCTATGGGAGAAACTGAAAGCCATTAGTCTTCCATTGTGTGAGGTGCCACCCCAGCATCACTCAGCGCCACCCCAGCATCACTCAGCGCCACCCCAGCATCACTCAGCGCCACCCCAGCATCACTCAGCGCCACCCCAGCATCACTCAGCGCCACCCCAGCATCACTCAGCGCCACCCCACCACCACTCAGCGCCACCTCAGCGCCACCCCAGTATCACTCAGCGCCACCCCAGCATCACTCAGCACCACCTCAGCGCCACTCAGCATCACAACATCATCACTCAGCGCTACCCCAGCATCACTCAGCACCACCACATTATCACTCAGCACCACCACATTATCACTCAGCACCACCACATTATCACTCAGCACCACCACATTATCACTCAGCACCACCACATTATCACTCAGCACCACCACATTATCACTCAGCACCACCACATTATCACTCAGCACCACCACATTATCACTCAGCACCACCACATTATCACTCAGCACCACCACATTATCACTCAGCACCACCACATTATCACTCAGCACCACCACATTATCACTCAGCACCACCACATTATCACTCAGCAGCACCACATTATCACTCAGCAGCACCACATTATCACTCAGCAGCACCACATTATCACTCAGCAGCACCACATTATCACTCAGCAGCACCACTCAGCACCACCACAGCATCACTCGGCACCACCACAGCACCACCTCAGCACCACCTCAGCTCAGCGCCACCCCAGCATCACTCAGCGCCACCCCAGCATCACTCAGCACCACCACATTATCACTCAGCACCACCACATTATCACTCAGCACCACCACATTATCACTCAGCACCACCACATTATCACTCAGCACCACCACATTATCACTCAGCACCACCACATTATCACTCAGCACCACCACATTATCACTCAGCACCACCACATTATCACTCAGCACCACCACATTATCACTCAGCACCACCACATTATCACTCAGCACCACCACATTATCACTCAGCACCACCACATTATCACTCAGCACCACCACATTATCACTCAGCACCACCACATTATCACTCAGCACCACCACATTATCACTCAGCACCACCACATTATCACTCAGCACCACCACATTATCACTCAGCACCACCACATTATCACTCAGCAGCACCACTCGGCACCACCACAGCATCACTCGGCACCACCACAGCACCACCTCAGCACCACCTCAGCACCACCACAGCATCACTCAGCACCACCACAGCACCACCACATTATCACTCAGCACCACCACAGCACCACCACATTATCACTCAGCACCACCACAGCACCACCACATTATCACTCAGCACCACCACAGCACCACTCAGCACCACCTCAGCACCACCACAGCATCACTCAGCACCACCACAGCACCACCACATTATCACTCAGCACCACCACAGCACCACCACATTATCACTCAGCACCACCATAGCACCACTTAGCACCACCACATTATCACTCAGCAGCACCACCACAGCATCACTCGGCACCACCACAGCACCACTCAGCACCTCCACATTATCACTCAGCACCACCACAGCACCACCACATTATCACTCAGCACCAGCATAGCACCACCACAGCACCACTCAGCACCACCACATTATCACTCAGCAGCACCACCACAGCATCACTCGGCACCACTCGGCACCACCACATTATCACTCAGCACCACCACATTATCACTCAGCACCACCACATTATCACTCAGCACCACCACAGCACCACCACATTATCACTCAGCACCACCATAGCACCACCACAGCACCACTCAGCACCACCACATTATCACTCAGCAGCACCACCACAGCATCACTCGGCACCACCACAGCACCACTCAGCACCACCACATTATCACTCAGCACCACCACATTATCACTCAGCACCACCACATTATCACTCAGCACCACCACAGCACCACCACATTATCACTCAGCACCACCATAGCACCACCACAGCACCACTCAGCACCACCACATTATCACTCAGCAGCACCACCACAGCATCACTCGGCACCACCACAGCACCACTCAGCACCACCACATTATCACTCAGCACCACCACATTATCACTCAGCACCACCACATTATCACTCAGCACCACCACATTATCACTCAGCACCACCACATTATCACTCAGCACCACCACATTATCACTCAGCACCACCACATTATCACTCAGCACCACCACATTATCACTCAGCACCACCACATTATCACTCAGCACCACCACATTATCACTCAGCACCACCACATTATCACTCAGCACCACCACATTATCACTCAGCACCACCACATTATCACTCAGCAGCACCACTCAGCACCACCACAGCATCACTCGGCACCACCACAGCACCACCTCAGCACCACCACAGCACCACCACATTATCACTCAGCACCACAACATTATCACTCAGCACCACCACATTATCACTCAGCACCACCACAGCACCACTCAGCACCACCACAGCACCACTCAGCACCACCTCAGCACCACCACAGCATCACTCAGCACCACCACCACATTATCACTCAGCACCACCACATTATCACTCAGCACCACCACATTATCACTCAGCACCACCACAGCACCACCACATTATCACTCAGCACCACCATAGCACCACTCAGCACCACCACATTATCACTCAGCACCACCACATTATCACTCAGCACCACCACATTATCACTCAGCACCACCACATTATCACTCAGCACCACCATATTATCACTCAGCACCACCACATTATCACTCAGCACCACCACATTATCACTCAGCACCACCACATTATCACTCAGCACCACCACATTATCACTCAGCAGCACCACCACAGCATCACTCGGCACCACCACAGCACCACCACATTATCACTCAGCACCACCACAGCACCACCACATTATCACTCAGCACCAGCATTGCACCACCACAGCACCACTCAGCACCACCACATTATCACTCAGCAGCACCACCACAGCATCACTCGGCACCACCACATTATCACTCAGCACCACCACATTATCACTCAGCACCACCACATTATCACTCAGCACCACCACATTATCACTCAGCAGCACCACCACAGCATCACTCGGCACCACCACAGCACCACTCAGCACCACCACATTATCACTCGGCACCACCACAGCACCACCACATTATCACTCAGCACCACCATAGCACCACCACAGCACCACTCAGCACCACCACATTATCACTCAGCAGCACCACCACAGCATCACTCGGCACCACCACAGCATCACTCGGCACCACCACAGCACCACTCAGCACCACCACATTATCACTCAGCACCACCACATTATCACTCAGCACCACCACATTATCACTCAGCACCACCACATTATCACTCAGCACCACCACATTATCACTCAGCACCACCACAGCACCACTCAGCACCACCACAGCACCACTCAGCACCACCTCAGCACCACCTCAGCGCCACCCCAGCATCACTCAGCACCACCTCAGCGCCACTCAGCATCACAACATCATCACTCAGCGCTACCCCAGCATCACTCAGCACCACCACATTATCACTCAGCACCACCACAGCACCACTCAGCACCACCACAGCACCACTCAGCACCACCTCAGCACCACCTCAGCGCCACCCCAGCATCACTCAGCACCACCTCAGCGCCACTCAGCATCACAACATCATCACTCAGCGCTACCCCAGCATCACTCAGCACCACCACATTATCACTCAGCACCACCACATTATCACTCAGCACCACCACATTATCACTCAGCACCACCACATTATCACTCAGCACCACCACATTATCACTCAGCACCACCACATTATCACTCAGCACCACCACATTATCACTCAGCACCACCACATTATCACTCAGCACCACCACATTATCACTCAGCACCACCACATTATCACTCAGCACCACCACATTATCACTCAGCACCACCACATTATCACTCAGCACCACCACATTATCACTCAGCACCACCACATTATCACTCAGCAGCACCACTCAGCACCACCACAGCATCACTCGGCACCACCACAGCACCACCTCAGCACCACCACAGCACCACCACATTATCACTCAGCACCACAACATTATCACTCAGCACCACCACAGCACCACCACATTATCACTCAGCACCACCACAGCACCACTCAGCACCACCACAGCACCACTCAGCACCACCACAGCATCACTCAGCACCACCACATTATCACTCAGCACCACCACAGCACCACCACATTATCACTCAGCACCACCATAGCACCACTTAGCACCACCACATTATCACTCAGCAGCACCACCACAGCATCACTCGGCACCACCACAGCACCACTCAGCACCACCACATTATCACTCAGCACCACCACAGCACCACCACATTATCACTCAGCACCAGCATAGCACCACCACAGCACCACTCAGCACCACCACATTATCACTCAGCAGCACCACCACAGCATCACTCGGCACCACTCGGCACCACCACATTATCACTCAGCACCACCACATTATCACTCAGCACCACCACAGCACCACCACATTATCACTCAGCACCACCATAGCACCACCACAGCACCACTCAGCACCACCACATTATCACTCAGCAGCACCACCACAGCATCACTCGGCACCACCACAGCACCACTCAGCACCACCACATTATCACTCAGCACCACCACATTATCACTCAGCACCACCACATTATCACTCAGCACCACCACATTATCACTCAGCACCACCACATTATCACTCAGCACCACCACATTATCACTCAGCACCACCACATTATCACTCAGCACCACCACATTATCACTCAGCAGCACCACCACAGCACCACTCAGCACCACCACATTATCACTCAGCAGCACCACTCAGCACCACCACATTATCACTCAGCACCACCAGATTATCACTCAGCACCACCAGATTATCACTCAGCACCACCAGATTATCACTCAGCACCACCACAGCACCACCACAGCATCACCACAGCACCACCACAGCACCACCACAGCATCACCACAGCATCACTCAGCACCACCACAGCATCACTCAGCACCACCACAGCATCACTCAGCACCACCACAGCATCACTCAGCACCACCACAGCATCACTCAGCGCAACCCCAGGTTATAGGTGTCACATTTGCGAAAGTTGTAACTAATGGCATTGTAAATGACAAAACTATTAATTTAGCTATTTTCAAAACCAACACATAAATAAAATAATTGTCGTTTACGAAACCAATAGCTCAAACTTTCCAAATGCGAGACCTATTGCATCGCAAATGCTTGTTTCTCTAAGAACCATCATACATACAAAACCACGCTGTCCCCAGTCTTTCGACCACAACCCATTGCTACACCTCTAACACCAGTGCCATATTACCCCTGTACGTAACGAAGACTATTCTAACCTCTCTGTCCCTTTTCGCCAGCCTGCACATCTCCAGCCATTCGTCCTCGCAGCACACCCTTTACAGCTCTACCACCCATGAACCCGGCTCAGTGGAGGATACTTTCCATGTTTGACATGTCTGTGACGCTTGTTGATCTCCTCAGACAGTGACGGGATGCTTGGCAAAAGATCTTTTGGTGGTACTTCACAAGAGCACAGTCTTAATGGCACCCTTCTCTTATTTCCTGGTCTCTCCAGTTAGTTTTTCGATCAGCCGCTTCCTGCTTCTAGGTGACGAGCGTCACACACCATAAGACGTCAGAAATCATGAGGAGCCAAGAGTACAACAAGAAGCCGCCTTTGATTACACTAAGTGTATTAGGAGCACATGTCGTTCAGTGCGCAAAGCCATCAGGTTTTAGTTTTTTTAATGTAGAATGGCGACATTCATATTTGCCCTTTATCACCCCTTATTGGGAGAATTCTTCAAGTTGCAGTGGTTAGCAAAAGATTTCCTGTTTCTATTTTTTACGCATTTTCTTTCCATATTAGCGCTTATATATTTTCAGTTGGCTCCGGGTACATCATCTTTTCAAATTTAAGAAGCATTTTGTAGCCAAAGGTTAAAAAAATTACCATATAATTTGGAACTGGGTTATCTGGTCATAAAGTTAACAGTTTTCCCCTCAAAACTATTTATGACTGTGGATCCTGCAGTCCACCTACAATTGTCTTCTTAATGTAGCATCACTTCTAGCCATACCCAAGATAAAGTAGTGTTTATATTTTTAATTTTGAAATGCGTCCGTGCGTTTTATATTCATTTCTGCCACCCTTTGCCAACACAGATTACACGTGTTGAATTTCCACTTGGTGTGGACATATTTTAAAACTGTTAAGTTTCAACCACGAGGTCATCACTAATCTCTTTGTACTCAAAGTTATTGACTGGTTCAACACTATAATCCACTTGTTCCGGCCATGAGTTTTGAGTAGTCTGCAGGTTTGTCATTCTGATCAATTTTGCTTAATCTTTCCGCAAATAAACGTTTGCATCCTTCTAATATTACCCACTGTTCTGGATAATCACTTGGCAATCAAGGCCTGGTATTTTTGGAAAACGTACTTTACTACTTCCAGCATTATCAAACAGTTGTAGACCATGCAAATGACACTTTTACTCTTTGCTTATTTATAAATCTTCGCTGTGTAAATTTTACCAAATGCATAGTAGTTTGTAAGACATTATTCTCTGTGTTTTATTTGATTTGGACCATAAAGTGTATTTAGTAAGATGGGCTGACTGTATAGTGCAGTGCTTTATTACACGCATGAATGATGTTAGGCTTGCATTGAAATTTGGTGGAGACTAGCTGAAAAAGAACTTTAATAATTTGGCTCTTCTGTTGGGACGATTTACCATGTGCTTTTTACACTGGTGGAATAACTAATATTGGCATACCGATAACCATTTAGACCTTCGCTTGGGACAAATGTAAATGTAAATGTACAGGAATTAATATAGCGCAAATCACCAAGCGGTTTCTAAGCACTTGCTTAGGGAACCCGTCCTGGTATTCCCCTGTGAGATAACCCCGGCAGGGTATCCGCAAGGTGAAAGCCAGGCATCCCACTGCGAGGGGCCGTTGTGGAGATTAAGCAAGCTATTGCCCAGAGTCGCAGAGTGTGAACCCGTGAATCGAGTAGGCACCGGAGCGAGAATTGTCGAGTCCATGGACATTTTAGGACTCCAGTCCCCGCCGAGCCGGGAATTGAACCCTGGTCCCGGGCTGACCTCTGCTTCCAGGTCTGCCTCCTCTAACCAGTGAGCCACACTTCTCCACAAATGTGATGTGTTGCCAGCATTACGTGGTAAATGTAAACTAAAGCAAAGTTACAAACCTTGTTCGAGTATTTAAACATGGTTAGCTTAGGATGGAACACTTGCATGACATTTTAATGCGGATTTGTTATTGGGACGTTTGATTATTGGTAGTTTGCATTACATTTTTAAAAAACGTTATTGGTTTTCAAAAGTTATATGCAGTTGTTAACATACATCAATTTCTACATCGGGCATGGGTAGCATATATAAGTGCAGTTACAATAACTCACTATCATGTTGTACATCAGCACCAGCATATATAATCCTCTTGGGTTTGCTTTGCTTCATTGCGATCAGTTGCGGTTTGCAATTCGTAAATATAACAATCCACAGCAATGTGATGGATGTGGCCTAAATTGAATAGGTGCGAACCATTCACAAGCAGGTTGATGCGAACAATATTTTGCACAGCCGTAGGTCTGCCTTAGCTAATGCTAATAAGAAAATGGGGTAAAACCCAAAACTGGTCGATGGACCTGGGTATTGAATGATATAGAGAAAAATGGTCCTAGACACAATTCATTGAACATCAATAAATGCAACACTCATATTAAATCTGAGTTAATCCATAGGACTTAATCCTGCATTATAAGAGAAAACAGCAACAGAAAAGCCAAATGCGTTAGTAGTCTTAGTAATGCTACCCAACAAATAATTATACACAACAATATTTACAAAGCAGCAAAAAACGTCTGCAAATTTATTTCACATTCCTATCTACAAATTGTTAAAAAAAGTCCCAAGAGTCGGGAGGAAACTGCCAGGTGCAGTAAACTGTGTAAAAGTATGTGCTCAAGTGAAAGGAAAAAAGGTAGATAAACAAATATTCCAATAATTACAAATGTTACTAAGGTACTATTCACTTAGTATATAGCGCCTGCCCCACGTATTTTAATCATACGCTCAATCTAAAGTTGTTCGATGATGGGGAGGGGGTTGGAAACAGAGGGTACAGGCGTCAAATTGGGGGGGGGGGAATTGTCAACGTTTCGACCCTATTGCTGTAGCGGGAGGATCAACACCTCAGCTGCGGGTCTTCTTCAGGACAGGAAAAGGGGGGACCTAGATTATAACAAAGGGCAGCGCCCCAGCAATGAGGTTGGCCACCATTAAATGATGGGTTCAAATGGTCCAAAAAAGCTTGGAGCTAGGGTCTATCACTCAGCCCTTAGTGTACAATTCACAACACAGGGAAACGTATTCCCAATTACAATCAATGATTCTTGATAGTTGCACCACACAATAATGTAAATCAAATTTTCAGTAACCACACAGTGTGTCCATGGTGTAGCTCTGACACAACCTCTAACGGTATCACTGCCTTCCTACGTTCGGGATCACCACGTTTGGCTCGGTGATTTTTGTGGTTACTGAAAATTTGATTTACATTATTGTGTGGTGCAACTATCAAGAATCATTATATATATATATATATATATATATATATATATATATATATATATATATATATATATCTAGTGTCGTTTGCCAAGTTCCTCTTTTTAATTAACATATTTGTTCCAAATTTTTTTCCTTTTCAGTCGCCACTATTGGGCGCAAACTCACGCCTGTGAGTACTGACCATAATGCTCCACAAGGAGCGCATACTTTTTCTGGCGGTTGGCAGTCTAGTTCTCTGCCACCACCACTGCATTTAAGGCTGCACATTTACCTAGATAAACAGAACCGGCCACGCTCCACGGCATCTTCATAGCCAGGGGCAGACGGTTATTCCCCAAAGCAAAGGAGTAGCCTTGAGTAAGTAAGTAAGTACGATGGAGCTGAGCACCAAGAGCAAACAAAGCAGCTCATCTATAAAATGACTGCCACATCATTTACCTCCCCTAAAGTTTCTTCATTAACAAAGTGGGACTACAGCGAGCCACACTGGGCCACCCGATAGAGGCGTGGGTGGGAGCGTTGCAGAAATGGGCAGCGGCAGAAGAAACACTGCGGGAGGAGGAGGTGAAGGGACTACGAAAATATCCCATATCTATGGAATGAGCCCTATTATCCCACCAGTTCAACCAATTGCACACGTGTACCGACCCAAGCACTTCTCAACGCAACCCACATGATTCAGAAGCACGAACCTCGCACAGGAGTGTACACAGGACACCGCCCCCACCACCCCAACCAACATGTAACGCACAATAACTCCACAACGTACTGCACCGTATACTGCTACTAGCAACATTGTCCAAATGATAGCCCACAAACAACGCTGTGACACACCTACAGACTGTAGCGGACATGACCCAGACTCCCTACCCGATGCACACACCCTGACTCCCCCCCCCCCTCAAGGTACCTCCAGTTCATTCTCCCCAGTTCCCCCGACATTACTTTACAGAGAGGGCAAGTGGACTGCAACAACAGATATTTATTTATTTATTTGACAATTTTTAAAGCGCGCAAATACCCTTGGGTGTCTCGGCGCTGTAGATGCAGAACTCTCATGGGGGGGAGGGGTATGGAGGTTTAGGCAGGGAACAACCAGGTCTTTAGTTTCTTTCTGAAATTCAGAAGGGTCGGAGCACACTTGATGTGTAGAGGGAGTGTGTTCCACAAAATGGCTGTTGCCACTGAGAAGCGTTTGTCGCCCCAGTTGGCCCTTCTTGTACGGGGGACCATGAGTAAATGTGCTGAGGATGACCGCAAGGTTCTTGTGTGTTCAAGCGGTCGGAAGGCTCTTCTTAAAAATAGGGGTCCATGATCATGGATAGCCTTGTATGCTATGCATAGTGCTTTAAATTTGATACGGCTCCTCACCGGTAGCCAGTGCAGCTGTCGGATGTAGGGGGAGACCGATGCAAACCTAGGGATGGATAGCAGTGTCCTGGCTGCTGCATTCTGCACTGTTTGCAGTTTATTGAGGACCTTTTGTTGTGCATTGAGAAACAGTGCGTTGCAGTAGTCAGTTTTGGAGAATACCAAAGTACTGACCAGGGTTTTGCCTGCATGAGGAGGAAGGTATGGGATTAGTTTTTTTTATCCTTTTTAGTGTGTGGAAGGAAGAGGAAACCACTGCATTAGCATGTTGCTGAAATGACAGCTTGTTGTCGAAGATAACGCCCAGGTTGCGTACCTTCGTTACAGGTTCTGGGGGTTGTCCCATCTGGTGGGGCCACCATTGTGGGGACCAGGTAGGTTGAAGCCTCCCGAATGTCATCACTTCTGTCTTATCAGAATTGAGTTTAAGACAGTTGGATGACATCCAGGAGCTTATTGCCATCATTCCCATTTGGAAGTTGGCTGCCACCGAGATTCCATCATTGTGTATTGACAGCACCAATTGGGTGTCGTCAGCATAAGTAGTCAGGGAGATTCCGCAGGATTTTATGACCCTCGCCAGGTCCGACACATAGATGTTGAATAGTGTCGGACTTAGCGAGGATCCCTGCGGTACTCCACATGGCAGGGAGAAAGTCTGGGATGTAAAATTGCCTAGCCTTACAGTTTGCGGACGGTTTGCCAGAAATGAAGCCAGGAGGTTTTTGGCTTTGTGTGACTACAGGCATCCCTCCTCTTCCGTTTGGATTCATGATGTCTGACTGAGGTGAATTACGTGTAGGTTCTTTTCTGTGTTTTGTCTAAGTTGGTGTATGTTTCCCATATGTATATAACTCACGATATTCCTCACACTTCACTTTTGAAATACAAGAACTATTTCACCATCTACTCAACATGGTGCACTATGTACAAAACACAAAGCTGTAATAAGGCCATAGGACCGTGTATTTTATGAATTCTCCATCTTCTCATATCCTCTTAGAGATCAAAGAAACAGACCGACTAGGTGCTGTATATATTTATATTTACAATTTTTCAACTATCTCTACATTCATTTGAGAACAAGGTATGTCTACGACTGAAGGAGTGGTAACGGGGAGTAAGCACCTTAGGTCCTGAGGAAAAGCCTTGGGGTAGGGTTTGAAATTAGTTGACCAGAGAAACTTAGTGACATCACCCAAGAGGTCTCCCATTTTTTAACCGTATAGACTGGAGGTACCAAAAAATAATATAATACTTTTTCCCACTAGAGACATTTTTCTAACTCGCAATACTCTCGCCTTGCTCGATGCGCATGCGCATCGACAGGCGAGACCTAAAAAAGTATCCTATGTGACCACAGTCTTGAAGTAACAATAAAATGTTATTGAAAAGTAAAATGTATTACAACCACAGTCTAATTTTAACCACTCATGTCAGGTGCCATTTGCTAAATGAATATATTTAAAGTACAAACATGATTCATAACCTAGAGAATTCTACTGCAGGAAACGCGATGCGGTTCAAGTTGTACGCTGCAGGAAAGTGCACTAACACTGTGAAACGCGGAAATAGCTTTTAAAGCTTTATGCCTACATACAAGGTATGATTAACCACGAATTTTCGAGAGTAACAATGGATGGGGAACATACTACAGCTCCCAGAGAGCCTCACTACCGGAAGTGCACCACGTTTTAAGTGAGTAAGGTCGCACCCCTATGCAACGCGCACCAACCTTGAGAATGCGGAAGTATCCACGTGTTCCGACACGCTTGCAGCTTACAACTGAAACAAAAGAGGTAATAACCTGTTTGCAAATTAATTTCATGAGTCCAGCGAAAGCGTGGTGTAGATAATAGCTAATGCGGCCCATACTTTTAGTTGTAGGTCCGCTCCCCCTACTGGACTATAAAAGGAATACGAGCAAAGGAGAAAGGAAGCCCCTGCCCCCAACTAAAGGAGAATATGACTAGTAGAAGCTTCCACTCTACTAAGTGAGTACATATTTGAATGATAAGTGCTCATACATAACACCTACACAGAGATGCGAATTGTGAACAGTTGGTTTTGTTGATTATAGGCGCTTCCCGCAGGACATCTACCAGTCCGAGTGAGACGAGCGCCATATGGAGACATTGATGTAAGTTTATGTTTGTCGCCAATGATGGCTGATGGAATTAAAATCATAGAGTTGTCGCGATAGGTACCAATAGGATAGATGTCACAATTGGAGTCTCTCTTGTTTGTGTTTTGATACAGTTCCCAACACCGGGTTTCGCACAATCATAACAGCTAGACTAAGTGAAGGTAAGCATCACCGGACAATTAACCATAGAGTGCAATGAGAGGTGCAATCGGGCATTTAGAGTGAATAAAAGACCATTTTTTGTTTGTTTTTCAGCTGCTTGGTCCTGATGAGAACTCTACAATTGGAAAGAGTTCGAAACGCGTAGACCAGTTTGTGTTTTCAGCCATAAGAATATAAAACAAAGTCTAAATTGTTTAAACTTGTCATTTGTGTTGTATGATCAAATGCTATGGCTTATTTTTGAAAAAAGGTCCCAAAAACAAAAATTCAAAGATATAGGATGTATGTTGTTTGTGTGGCGAGTGAATGAAAATACAGCATGAAAAGAGTATGAGAGTGTAAAATGGAAGAATGTTTGTAGATTTTATCAAGTAAGATTTTTGGTGAGGTGCAATGTGTAAACATTGAGGGATTTGTAGAAATTTATAATTTTGATATGTGAAAAAATAAATAAATTAAAGAAAAAAGATTTCAGGCAGAAAAATAAGTCTACGGTACATGTTGTTGGATTCTCAATATGGCCTCTTGTAAAAAAAGAGTAGGAGCAAGGTACCAGTATTGGCATTCGGGTCCAGGTCAGAGCAGGTATGTCTCAGACGCTTCGTCTGAACTCCAGATTAAATGCCAAAAGGCCTGCACAAATGTCAGTCATGAATAGACCGTAACAGGGTCCACCCTGACCTGTCGCTCACTCTCATAACATGGGGCCCCAATCCGAGCTGCGCCATCTCTCCTTCCTATCTAGAACGGCAAGCCTACCGGCCAGAGACAATTATCAACGTCTATCTCTAACAGACTCACCTCAGTTGGAACTGTGGCTTTCAACCCCTATCGCTCCAAGCTGAGCGCCACTTGCTGACAGTAAAACGATGGACCCCCACAAAAGCACGTGTGAACTTCACATCCAATCAGCACATCGAAATTCTCTATGACCCGCTAGACTGTGCTTGAGTGCCCCACATGCTCCAATCCTAGGCCACTTTACTCGTTAGCAGTACCGCCCACTCCAGGCGCCTCCCAGAATATGTTCGACCCTGGGATTGGTTGTTATGCGACCCGGAAGTGCTAGAATTATAGACGAATGACATCCGTTAAAAGATCGGCAACGGACGACGGACGAAGTAAAATTCACGGACCGTCCGTGTAAGTAGTCTACGGTTTATTACCGTACTCCTACATTGTCCCACGGCGCTCTCCTTTTACCTCTTGAAGGCTCTGATACAATTTACATGTCCAGGGAGGCCACCGCTGCTTCCTGTTTGCTTCAATTGCTGGTGGTCGATTGCTATTGTGTTGTAATTACATTTATGTAGCGCTTACTGAACTTGACGCGGTGTTCAATCGCTACGGCACGCTGCTTCAGAACCATATGTTCGTGGTAGATGCATTGATTATTGGTTTGTTGGTAAATGGTTTCTATTTGTTATGATTGGTTATTTGGATTAGTCCTGTGCTATCAAGGAAAGCATTTCATGCATTTAAGCCACCGTTTTTGTGATCGACTAATTAGGAAGGATGTAAGTTAAAGCAATGGCTAGTGGGAAGCATGGATACGCAAATACCCTTTCTTTGTGGTAGATTGAAGTGACAGGATCTAGACGTCAGTCGTTGGCATATGAGCTCATGCAATGTGTAGTGCAACAAAAGGACCGACCTAGGAGATTTGGTATAGTTAGGTTGCAGGGATGGGTTTTCAAAGAAGGGCTTGTGGGCAAACTGCAGAAAAACAATAGTGGAGAGTTGGCACATATAAATATAGCTTAAAGTAGGGAGCGCGCAGACAGTAAGGTATGCAAAGGATGGAAGGTAAGGAGATGATCATTCCAAATAAAGCTATAAAGAGCGAAATGGTCACTGTGTTTAAATAAATGTTATTTTTTATAAATGTTTTTTGGTAGTGTAGAGCAAGATGGCTTGCGTTCAGCGAGCTCTGCTTATTGTAGAAAGCTGAAATGGGCAGCATGCTTGAATTCCCGACTACATTTTTTGTTTCACCTCACAGGCATACATTTCTTAAAAGCTTTGCAATCTCAGAGAGCTCATCACGTTCACTCACATGTGCCAGCATCAGCAAACAGACCATGGCTATCAATTGCAACACCACGAGACCACAGTTCTTGGCACTTGGGCACTGCTTACATAAACTTGAAATTCAGCCTCTTAGACCCCGCTATGATGCTCATCACTCTCCACGAAAAGACTCCGGCGAAGATCGAGCGCTACCTAGATTTTCTGGAGTCTGTTGATATGAATTATCTTCACCCGCTCCCAACTCCTGGCCAGTTTATTAGACCACAGTAGGCTCGTGACCGGCACCGGGGTCCCAGACAGTTATGTTGCATGGGGGCGTTCTCCCTTAATATCGGATCGTGAGGATCGGAACAAGATAGCTGAATGACTGCACTCTGACAGAAACCAGTTGAGATCCCTCTAATAGGACTCCTCAAGATGCTCACACTGAACATTCTTGATCACCCATCTGTTTTGAATTGTTGTTGCCTCCTGACATGTCTTTCGCAAGTAGAATACATTTTGTGCGTTGCCTTTTAAATTATGCATAATAAAGCCAAATACAAAATATAACATTTTAATAGCACACACTTGAAATTGGAAGCTAAAAAGAACGCTGCTAACCCTAACTAGATTTATGGGAGCAACAGAGATCAGGAAAGAGATTCTAGTATGAATCATTGAAACATTGGTGTGCGCATTGGGAGCAAAAAGGACAGTGGTGTGCTAGAGTCGCATATCCCTTCCTTTTTTAGAAGTAAAACTATTTTTGAAATGCTGCAACTTACCATTAACATTTTTTCGACTTGAATGAAGTAAAATATTTAATGATTTCTGTATTTGTTTGCTGTGTACTTGGCACTTTATTGTTTTGAGATTCAAAGCATAGAAAATGCTTGAGCTATAGACCTCGGCTGCCATTATTTATTCACTGGGGTACTCAAAAGGGAAAAGGTTAAGAAGTGCTACTCTAGCAACACCACAATGTCCTTAGTGTTGGTTCCTCCACCGCTTGCCAGCTCGCCCTGGTGATACTCCAGATACTTGTTTTGTGACTGCCGCAAGGAGTCAGTCATAGGCTGTGAATTTTTAATGACACTATGCTATCCGATTTGAAGTCAACTGGACCCAGGAGACGGAGGTAGGTTAACAGTCACTTGTAGAGGGTCGAGGGGTTGGGACTCTGAGATGCACTGCAGACTTGGCATGCCACGCTCAAGAGTATACACGTCAGTAGCTCACAAAACCCTGTCCCGCAATACCGTTCAGTTACTGGCCCCAGCTGGTATCCTTCAGAAGATGGCTGCCCAATCCTAGCTCGGTGAATAGAACAAGAAATGCTAGCCCTCCTACTTATTTAGTCTCGCCTTAAGTTTATGAGACAACAAACAAAAATCAACGTTTCTTTGTTTGTATGGGTAATTTTATTTAACCCTTTTGTTCATTATTTTTAGTAAGATTTATCTTTTTCCATAGGCAAGAAGAACACTTTATATACACCTATATACAAATACAAAACATTTATACATTTATACATATTTACAACAACTATACAAATAACACCTTGAATCAAACAGTTATCAACAAACTTCACGTATGAGAAAATATATAGCAATTCTATGTTCACAAATGGTTAAACAAGTTTGCATTTCCTGGTTTGCTCCCGAGGAAGAAAGCGCGAGTAAGACGCATACAACAGCGAGGGATACGCACCCCCGCCACTGATTGAACGAGTGATAGTTGGACAACGAGTACACGGCATGGCGATCGACGCCCCGTGATCACTACTAGAAATCTAGGTCGCTCGGAAAGGATAGAATGAGCAAACAGAGGACCTAAGATAGCATCTAATGCCACACCCGACTAAGAATTATTCTTCTAAAGTACTGACTTCATGCGGCGCACAGCCCTTCGTGTACAACCGAATCACGAGAGCCGTCCGCACTCTGTATAAAGATCCAAAACATTGAGAGAGCCCTGAGGAGAATCTGTAAGCTTGGACAGATTCGAAACGCGTTGGCAAGGCAAACGACAGACAGACAGTTCAAAATATTTGCCCTTGACGGGTTCAGTCTTTATTGGTGGAACTAATTGTGGCAAGGCAAACGACAGACAGACAGTTCAAAATATTTGCCCTTGACGGGTTCAGTCTTTATTGGTGGAACTAATTGTGAATTAATTTCTGATTTCTGTCGCATCATTTCTTTTCCACCTCTTGGGTCTAGTAGCGGTTTTTTGTTTATTTTCACAAAGATTAACCATTTGTGAACATAGAATTGCTATATATTTTCTCATACGTGAAGTTTGTTGATAACTGTTTGATTCAATGTGTTATTTGTATAGTTGTTGTAAATATGTATAAATGTTTTGTATTTGTATATAGGTGTATATAAAGTGTTCTTCTTGCCTATGGAAAAAGATAAATCTTACTAAAAATAATGAACAAAAGGGTTAAATAAAATTACCCATACAAACAAAGAAACGTTGATTTTTGTTTGTTGTCTCATAAACTTAAGGCGAGACTAAATAAGTAGGAGGGCTAGCATTTCTTGTTCTATTCACTGTAATTTGGGTCCAGCTGCCCCCTGTCCCAGGACCAAACTCCGTGGATTTACAATCCTAGCTCGGGGCATCTCAGATTGCACCCCATTAAGCTCCGACTTTTGCTGTAGGAACAGCGGATTATGACTAGGGTTCCCGGTTTTATGAAATTTATTTTTCAAACCTTTCTGTCTGTATTTATCCATATTTATTTTATGGTCATTTTATCTGCCACATTTATTTTTGTCGCAAGAAAAAAAGAGGCTAAAACTAGTATTTTACCACATTTATTTAAATGGTCATGCACACTTTCACTAGGTTGTTCTAGCTGGGCTTTTTTTAAATTGGATCCTATGCTAAATGCATTATTCACATTGGGAGCGTCCCTGCCTTCCTAAGAGAGTGCAGGCAAGTTTCTTCCCACCCAGATCGTTCCACCCCTAAGGCCCTACTCAGGGAAAGCATGCTCTCCTGACTGGTGGCTGATCAGCGAGGGGAGACCCTCCCCATCACTACCCCAGGGCTCGACAAATCTGAAAAATTGTACTAGTCCTGCAGGTCTAGTAACTTGGAAAATCCCCTCGACCCAACTGCAACCTACTTGACCTCTGTCTTTGAAAACAGAGCAAAAGTGACAAGTTAACAAGATTTAAAGGCATCTTTATTGCTTAGTTCCTTTGTGAGCAATAAAAATGCCTTTAAATCTTGTTATCTTGTCACATTTGCTCCGTTTTCAAAGGCAGAGGACAAAAGTTAGTTTGTTTCCTACTCGCCAGAAAGGGCGAGTAGGAGCTAAAAATAGCTCGTCCTCATCCATTCTCCCTCGCAAATGCGAGCGGGCGAGTGGATTTGTCGAGCCCTGTACCCAGAGAAGTGAAACCTCTCTAGCTCCTAGGGCCTATGGAGACAAGAGCAATATGCGATAATTATGGCTCGGAAATCCTGGAATGGAACCACCTTTCTATAATACCTGCTGTATTTTGTCGCCATCACATGCCGCACTCTTGCTTGCCCTGTGTGGTATGGATACGAGGTAGGAGTATTGGGCTCACCTCACTTGAAAATCGCCGGTGTTACAAGGCATATCTGAGCACACCCAATCCGTCTTGGGAGCCGCAATCTCGGGTTCCTTTGGTCCCTGCCAGGAGTGACTCACTCCCTCGTAGGACCCAACCATCCGTTTCATGGGACTTTCGCTCCACCTTTAACAATGTACTAAATTTCAAAATAAATGTTTTTCTTAATGCGCTCCCCTTTGACCCCCGCTCCGTTCCTTGCGAGCTAATAGTTGTTAGGCATGTCTGCCCCCTCCAAGGCCTGCAACATCAACTTCCTTCCCCCTCCCATACAAAAACAAAAGGTTGCTGGGGCTTTAGCCGATGTCAATGAGTCTTTTCACACCTTTTAATGGGCATCTGCTGCTTGCACTGCTCCAACAATTTACACCTTGCCTGACCACTGCTGTGAGTGGTCCTGGAGGGTCTCTGTAGACACGGCGCTCCCAGCTGCACTCGTTCACCCCTCTTAGGAGCGGCAGTTTATGGGCAGCAGTTTACGATTTCTTTCGTCAGCCCGTGTGCACCTCTGACTCAAATTTTATAGAGGAGCACAGAGGCTGCAGGAGCATTTGTTTTGTAAGTATTTTCCTGTTTCTATATATAAATACAGACAAAAACCAACAGGTTTTCCATCCTTATTTATATGTAAAAATCTGTTTAAACGGAAAACAGAGATCCTTAATTATGACCAATCTGTGGCCTCAATGCTTGATGCCTGGCAAACAAGTTGTGCAAAAATTTCTTAGGCTAGGAATTGAATGCCTTTTCCTTGACCTGAACCGGAGTATGGCGGACTAACCCAGCATACTCCTGATGGCCAGAAAGGTGGTCATGAAAGGTGTAGGGAACGGAAAACAAAGGGACAGATATGCAAACTGGAGACCAGAATTTTGAAACTGGACAGAGAGGACTATGTAATTTACCCTAGACAAGCGCCTTGAGCTTGACAAAGCCTCCCTCTGACAGCTTTGTCTAAATGAGCCGCGCCAAGGCTGGCTTTAACAAGGAGGATATATGAATGGGAAGACCAATCCAGTAAACTACTGTACTGGCTAGCTATCAGAGACCTGGCATCCAGGCTCGTCTCTTACCTCTCTCTGGGAGAAGGATGTCCATGTTCCCTGAAATAGTGGCCACTTTTGCAGACTGCTATCATAGCCTCTTTGAGACACATGAGCAACCAACCTTAGAGTGCCTTGCCCCACTTGTAGACAAGCTCCTACTTCAAAGAATATATATCTAGAGGACAGACTGGAACTTGACAGTCAAATCACACATCCTTAGATCGCGTGTGCAGTGAAGGAGATGCACACGGGCAAAACACCCTGCCTGGATGGCTTCCCTATAGAATATTATTGATGATTCTAAACACTATGAATGAATATTAGACTTCTTAAGCGCAAACTTAGCCCAGAGGCGGCCTCAAGGCGCTACAGGAGGGACTGTCATACAGAAATAAAGTGAGGTTCAGGCTAATATCTCTGTGAAAAGCCAAGTCTTCAGAGCCTTGCTGAAGAGTGTGAGATGCTTGTCCCAACAGATTGCCAGGAAGGGGTTCCATAGCCTGGCAGGCAACAACTATAGCTCCCTCTCTTTCTGGCCATGTTCCTGGAAGCTGTTTGGGCAGTCCAGTTCCCACAGTGACTAGATACGTTGACTTTTGTGGTTCCTCCAAAATCACAGGACTCCTGCGTTTCTGACCGGCCATTCTCGCTCATTAATTCAGAGGTAAACATTTACACATAATCCTTTCAAATAGGCTGATCATGGTTTTAATACACCTGGCACACTTTGACCAGTGTGACTTAATTCTTCACCAAACCACAAGTATATGCAGAATGCTCATGGGCCTGACATGGCTGCTTTCTCTGACAGACCCTATTGTGCTGATGCTTTTCAATTCTGAGAAGGCTTTTGATACTGTGGGCAAGGGGGTTCCTAGAGGGCGTTCTTCAACCCATGGGTTTTGTGCCAAAATTCATATTGTGTGTCTGGTAATTGCCCTATACGGAGCTTCTGTTGCCATCAATTTCACATGAGTTTATATGGTCTGCCATTAATGCCTCAGTTTATAGAGCGCCTTTAATGCGTAATCAGATCTTTCCTACGATATCTCACCTACTCTTGTTGCCTCATGTTGTGGTTGGCCACTCTTAATACTGTCGGGGGCAACTGGGCTTGTATTAATTGTTTCCTACAGTGCGGAGGCAGTGGTAAGTCACCATGTGGTCCTTTTGCAGCAAGTACCAGCTCCAAAGTGCTGATTAGGATGCCATTAATGATCCTGAAGTACAGAAGAAGCCATCATTGGTCCCGCATAGCCTTGGCATGTGTTGGTGCAAGTGATGACTCCTTCAGTGTTTGTGCCACAAGCAATGTACATAGCAACAAATTGGGCTGCCAGTAACTCCTGCACAGCCATTAAATCCTCTTTCAGTGTTTTAGACATGTGCCCTTTTCCAAGTTTAGAAGTGTCTTGGATGCTTGTAAGATCACGCCCAACCATCTAGCAATGCTTTCTTGCAATTACTTGGCAGCTGCTAATGCCTATTATTTTCCCTTACAGCCCATGAAGCAGATTGAAGGAGCCCAGGGACAGGTGGGGGGACTCAGCCCGGCCGATCATTTAGAAACACACAAACAAGGTGTGCCAGGTATGGACAGCTAGAAGTCTGCACTTAAGGAAATATCTCAGGAGGGTTCACTTCAAGGAGGCATTTTTTTGGAGCGGCACAGGCTGATGACAAAGCAGAGTTGCTACTGCTTGTTGATTCCCCCAGAGGCTGCTTCTATGGCTTCCTATAAAGAAGTAGAGACTGAGGGCAATATAGAGTAATTCATACTCGAATAATGTACTCCCTCTGCTGTGTGAATGACTCATCTACCACCTTGCATTGCTAAAATTGTCCTTATTGAAGCCTTCAATTATTTAGTTTTAACTTCCAGCAACATTGCGATATCACACTTCAAATATTATTCCTCAGCAATGTCCTCTTTTAACAAATCAATAGGCACCGTACACCAGTCTTTGGGCTGCATTCCTTATAAAAAAAATATTCTAAATTAAAATTTTGTTTTTGGTGAAAGTCAAGTATTTAAATCATACATGCTTTAAAACAGATTCTATAATTGCAACTTTACCCACAATACTGATTGATTGCCACTAAGATTCCGAAGGATGTAATGGAGATGGAATTGTCAATATCTTGGACATCATCTGCGACCCAGTGTTGTTTATAAAGCCTGTGCGAGCATAACCAAGAATCACACAGCATTCCATTGCGTTGTCTTAGAGTTCAGTTCCTTTAATTGTTTCTTCTTTGAGCACCCACTAACCAACATGTGTTTTATCTGGCAATTTACAGCAGTGATTTCCTCAAGTCTGGAAGCCATATGTAGTATACACATCATACGTACAGCTAATTACGTACATACTAAATCCCTGCACCAAGGACACTACATTGGTTCAGTCACCACACTTTTTGATATTTCCACAGTGATCCAAGGAAAAACAAAAAAAATTCTTTACTGCAACCATAAATTATTACAACTCAAAACAGTAGCCCTACTATACGGTGCAGTTCGCTAGTCTGTGCAATAATGTGTTAAAATAATGCGACTCACCGTAATAACATTGTCTGTATAATAAAGGGTACAAAGGACAACACACATAGGGTATCATAAATTGTGACTATATGGCACCTGTGTAAATAGGTGATTTATAGTCCTAACCCGTCACACCTCAACCCATTGTGTTTGTCGTTACGTATGTGCCAAGTCATCGCTTTAATAATCCATAGCACAGCCCAAGTGATTGAGTAATGCCATCCTAAATTTCATCAATGCTGTACGGTTAAGAAGTAAAATATTAATTGTGATAATTTGAAGTGGTTCAACACAATCAGTGTTGTATGTACCCAAACCCAGTGATCTTTGCAGACTTTTGGATGCTAAGTCGACTGAGAATCCTAAGGAAGATCTTTCCTTTCCTGTGCTCTCTTCAACTGGTGCAGGCAACCCTAACCCTTATTCTATTCTATCAAGACTAAATAATTCTACTTTACCTTTCTGCACCCACATATCTGCTTTCAAAAGAATGCATCAATTTCTACCCTGCAGTTGCTCCCAGTCTGACAGAGGATTTTCTGCAAGGCCCTCTGCATTACCCATCATATATTTTAAGAACTAGAGACCGCCTGCACAAAACACTGGGCGAATTCTCTGCTCAAAGATGCACGTCAAAATAGAAATTCCAGTGTAGAACAAATTCTGAATTGTTGGTTCAGCTAACCTGCAGTCTTGAACAAGAAGAACTCTAGAACATGCTACCTGCTCAGCTAAGAAATAGCCACATGGTCTTTAGTAAAGAGCTTAAACCATGGCTGTTTTCATTCAGCTCAGCCACATGTACACTATTATCAACTTGATGAGTATATTTATTAACAAAGTGCACTGATGGAAAACATGCATGCAATAAACCCTCACTGACGTAGCTGCCCGTTATGCTTATTGCTCCATTATCGGAGAACAGCTTTCATCCTTGCACACTTTGTCTACAATCATGCGTAGCACAATAGTCCTCACTGTACATGTGTATGACCCTCCTCCTTGCTGTTAGTGCAATGAACCTGTGTCTACCTTTTACTGTTTCCCTCTTCATGCAGCTTACCACACTTCACCTGTCACTAGAATACCCAACTGGCGCCCTCTTTCTCATAGGCATGTAACTTAATGCTGTCAGAGGGTGAGTTGTTTGCATTTCAATCAGGGTTATCTCAGTGCAAGCACTGTTAACGCCATGATAAGTTTACGTGAAGTTTGTGTATCAGGCATTCACGTTACATACGCATTGTTGGGAGTGTGCAGTTCTGAGTTGAATACTTATTTGGGTTTTCCACTTGAATTTTAAGTGCAGTGGGTCTACCAGACGAGGCTCTAAACTAAACAAGCATTTGCAATGCAATAGGTCTCGCATTTATGAGAGTTTAAGCTATTGGTATTGTGAATGATAATGCCTTTAATTTATCTGTTTTGATAATTAACACAAAAAGGCATTGAGTCATTTGCTCAAATTCTTGTAGAAGCGAGACCTATTTAACTTCAAAGAAGCTGCGCCATGTCCAGGGCTGCTTGTAAAGTGAAAGTGCACTGTATGTCGCAGGAAAGAATGTCATGCATTCAGTAGGAGCAACTCATTAAAGAAAATGGTGTTTACAGACTGAATAAGGCATAGAGTGTAACAATAGAAGTAAAAGGGCCAGTCCTCATAGGAGGTTACAAATGAAGACAAGGCGGTCCTAAAGAGTGACCTACAAGCCTATTCATGAATCAGAAGCCAGAGTTTACGACAGACAATGACACAAGCCAATGAAAAATGTGGGGGGGGTGGGGGAGTTGTAGGCGGGGCTTCAAGTCATACTCTTGATACATCATGTCTCGCCGAGCAGTGCATGCATTGCCTAGGTTTGACCTAAAAATAGGACAAGTTGAATTTGAGCCCTTTACGATAACACCATTTGTGACTAACTACAGCACATCAAAATGTGTGCTATATTGCACATTTGTTCATACAACTTCTGACATCACCCTGTTCCTCACTGCAAATCACACAGCCGCTAATGTCTACACCCTATGGCCCTGAACAACATCATCCAGTGCCTTGGTGTACAGCACCAGGTGCTGTCATGAGGCATGCCACTCAGTGTTCCTCAGAGGCGCATCAAGTGCTACCCTGAGGTACATTCAGTGGTTAATTTGTATCAGTGTGTGGCTGTGGGGCTCGCCATCATGGGGACTAGGATTCCTTTCACAATCCTCCCCCTGAAACACACACACACCCCGCTGCTTTTCGACAGCCCGTTAGTTTTGTGTAAACAGTGCAAGACTGGCACTGTTTAATCAACACTAATTGTCTGTCTCTTATGGCAGCGTGTGACACGAGAATGAGGAGTAACGATAAAGAGAACAAATGTGAGTGTGACTGTGTTGTATGCGACGGGTAGTTGGCATCGGCTGTATTTTAAAACACATTAAAACTGACCCTGTCTTTCAAGTGCCTAACTCTACAGGGAGACAATGATTTCTTTGTTGACAATGTATGCGAAAATTATTTAGGTAATTTTAGTCCGTGATGCGTTCTGTTACATTTCGCACTTTAACTTCATATTGTGTGGGATATGTTGCCTATCTCGTAACAGTGTCTTTTCCCAGGCGTTTTGTTTCTGAGGTTTTTTTTCATGCGAGCGCATACGGTGAGTAAGTTGCTTTAGGTATGGGGCTGTACTCAGGAAGTGGATTGGTGTGCATGCAACAGCACTGCGCGCTCTGGGGGGGTGAGGCTGGAGGCAGTGCGAGATTCTGACAGTGCCACTGTCTTAAACGTGCTCATCCTATCCTTGACCTCTGCAGAACAGTAGCCAGGCGTGCGCCAGTTGAAGTTCCAATTCTATGGGAAAATCTGTTGAGGAATTACCTAACTTTTAAAATATGGACTGAGCCAATTGAACATTTTTCTAGGGGGTAAGGACCCCCCTGTGTTGGAAACACGCTCGCTCCCTTTGGTTGTTCACAGCCTGGCTTGGTATTCTCAGTGCAGGCAGTGGCAGGAGTGAACGTGGGCAGTGCCACTAGGGGGGGAGGCGGGGAGTAGACATCGGACTCCTAAGAAAAAGTCTAGGTACATTACACTGTGATTCCACGTGTCACATCTTCCAGTACCGCCCTTGTACGCATCTCCCTCTGCTCTCTCTGCGAGTAAATTGCCTTGTGCACCACGCATGTTTATAAACTAATTCCCCCCCCGCTGCGTGTACTCCTGGGCTCCAATGTTTGCACATTTTCCTGTGCTCCGGTATTATACTTCAACCTGGGCCTCCTGCTGGTGTGTGGTGTTTTGCTGTTTCCTTATCTACTCCTCTAGGGTTATGTACAACTGTGGGTCCATGTGCATGAAGGGCTGCATGTTTCTTGTTCAGTGTACATGGGTGCATGCGTGTATGTCTGCTGAAGGTCGATAAAACGGCTGTAGGCACTTAGGCGACCTGCTTGTGTGCACATGGGCTCACCCTTCATTGTCTTTTGTGCCTCTGTGGGCGTGTACACTGTAGCAAAATGCCGAACTACTGGCCTAGTTACTGCTTGCTCTTTATTATTTTACTGAGTTTCACATTTGAAAATCTCAAAATTGTGGGCCTGCTTCAAATGTTTGTTCAAAAACAGCCCTGATTGTGACTTGACTCGACTGCATTAGCAATGGTAATGAGTTCACAGAGAGCCGTGGTTAAAGCACACACAGAAGCTTTGCTTTCATCGCAGCGCTTTGCTCCCTCCCGTGTCCAATTTCCCAAAAAGCAGCACCGCGCCCACGGTTAACCTGTGCTGTCTTGTTGCGGTCGCACCCAGGGAGAGGGTAGTGTACCACCAGAGGATGGGGTGTGGCACAGCTGCACTCTGGGTGCAGTAAATACGAATTAAGCACTGACTCACCGTCCATTTGGGACAGGCATTTCCGCTGGCTGCGTCTTTGCTTGGCTGCAACGTGTGCTACCATGGCCAACCCCCATGTCCCCATTCTACATCGGAAGTGGCACATGCAGTTCAATCGCAACCAATGAGATGATGAGGTTGGTGGATGGGCATATGTGAAACGCTTCCCGCTGGCTGTTGTCTGAATCCAAACTGTCCCGAGACATACCGAAAGGTTCAGGTCGTACAAGTTTATTTTTAAAATGATTAAGAACAGATCTAATTTTAGATACTGATTACTGCCTCATCGGTTCCAAGTTATGATCCAGTGCAAAGTCAGTGCGAAACTGGGGCTTTGTCATGTTACTGCATATGAACGCACGGTGAAGCTGTCTACTGGGGATACCTGGTATTTCTAAAATCCCTATTCAAAGACTATACAAAAACAAGACACATGCACCTCTCGCACACAGGCAAACGGTTCCTGCCATGCATCCCTTGACACTCACCTGCAGAAGAATTAGAGATGGTATGTTTGACCTCCGACCTTGCTTATGCAGCCCCGTCTCAGGCTCGGAGGCAGGGAATAGCAAAACAGAAAGCAGCTCCACATCCGGGCGGAGAGGAGACCTGGGAGGGTGAGGGCTACCTGCGGTTCATGTAATTTTCGTGTGCCGCCAGTGTAGGCAGCGCCTGTACACTTCTGGGGCTCCCACGGTGAAGAGGGAGCCCCGGCGCCAAAGGGGAAGTGCGGGAGCTGAAGTCCCGGGAGAACGGCGAATAGCAGTGCGGGGCTCCCATGCCCAAGGAGGGAGCCCCGAATCGTGCACGCAGGAATATGGAGGAGATGGAGTGTTCCAGTACCGCGCCGCGTCCAGCCGCCACACTGGGTGAGTGGGGGATTCGTCATTTGTGCCGATGAAGGCACAGAGCAAATGTTTATTTACTGAGCGGGCCGCCAGGGCCGCTCCAACGATGGGGCGAGTTTTAAAAAAAATGCAAGTGAAACTGCATGCTGACTTGGCTCCCAAGGGGGACAGATCAGTGAGGCGCGTTCACATTGCCAGTCCGGCCTGCGCGTGCCCATCTCCTGTCTCCCTTGAGAGCCAAGTCAGCGACAATAGGTCTGTCTGGCGACAGCACTTCGCGCTGCGTCGCCAGGTGCGAGACCTAAAAAGGAATCTAGCTATAAACAAAGGTGATACAAAGAGGCTAGAGTTGAAGGCTTCTTGAAAGTTGAAGTGGGTTTGGGAGACTCTCTAACCGGGAAATCTAAGCAGTGGATACTAGCACTGAGAACAGTTCTGCTTCTGCACAATCTAGGCATATGCTCAAAATGCATAGGTGGTTGCCCAGGGGTGATGGCCTAGAATATTGGCATCTCTTCTAGAGGTTCTCTGACTAACCTAGAGGGTGGAACTGATTCCTGGAAGGCACTAATCACCTCGGTGATAACTAGAACCGGAATATTAGGTTTTTAGATTTTTATCTTTCTCACAGTGCCCATTTAAGTAGGAAATAAGCCTAATGTTGCAACTAAGACACAGCCTTCAAATAGAGATTCCATGTGACATTACTGTTAGCTTACCATATCATTAGCATATATTGATTATCCCAAACCGGAATCATATTTTAGCAGTAAGGGAGGTCATCCATTGCGTTGTCCTGCATGTTGCTTTAATTATATGCAATCAAATCTTGGTTATTTGTGTGTCTCATTACAAAACATCTGGATCTTCACATGCTAGTCTTCTGTGAAGGATCAAAATGGGGTTCCAAATGGCCTTTCAGTGTAATCAAAGAATTTTATCTTCCCTGAGATCCCCAGAGCGCATGGCTCTCTTGGTAATAAAGTAGCAAGATGCAGGTATATACCTTGGTAGTAAAGTTGTTTATTTAAAATACTGACGTACCAGTTACCTTAATAGGTGATGTTGATGACTACTACTCCCTGCCATAGATTGATGAAAATGGAAATGTATGCTGGTTTACAAAATGTTGCGGGAATCTGCCATTTGTTACATTAAAAATGGTAGCGCTTCTTTTCTCCAGGATCATGACTAAAGTATTTTTTGTCACTTAGCCAAAGTGCATTTGATCAATGTTTATTTTTAGTGGTGTTTAGTGGTGTCTATCCTAGACTTGTATCATGTTACAGTAGCTGGGTGGAGGGATAAAACGAACACCTAGTCTCTGCAGGAAGCACCCTTCTTTGAAAGCCACAGGATTGAAGCCAGCAATGTCCCTAATTGTGTACCTGTTGATCAGAACTGTCACCTTCGGTACTTCTAATCACTTCCTTTTTATCATTGATTTATTTTTATTTTTTTCTGGATAAAGCACTGTTTACGACTTCTACTGTAGGTTGTGGCCTTACTGGATCTAATCTGTGCTGGTTTGGAAGAGTGATACTACTGGGTTTCTTTGTAGCGTCCTCCCGAGGCAGCTCTACTTCTTGCTACACAACATTTAACCATTCTCTGGCATAAAATTTGGTCTGTAGAGACACGATGTATGTTATGTGGCATAAAAAGGCCATCCTGGTCCATCAAAGAAATGTAGCTTCCGAATGACTTCTGTAGGTCTGCTGTTGGAAAATATTTTCCACCCTACCTTACCACCTTTCCTCCTCTCAAACCTTTCCACCTGCCACTTTCCCTGTTATATTAAGAGGGTGAACACCTAAAGCGTAGTGACCTCTTGTTCTTATCCAAAGTTAACTTCCACAATCGATCTGCCAATTATACCTTTCCAATTACCTAAACAAAAGCCTATTTACAGAATTTCTATTTACAGACTGCATTTTCCAATAAAATTAAAACAATGTAGTCGATTTCTTGGAGATTTTAAATTGAAATCCCTGGCTTCTCTTGTTTGTGTGATAACCATTAAACATGATATAACTGAGTGTCATAACTTCACTTGATTAATTCATTGTTTTGCTTTGTCTTTGAACAGAAGATTTTCAAGAAAACATTAGAAGCATTCGTTCTGTTCAGTTACAAATTGTCTGTATTCTGATCCCCTTTGGGCATTTAAAAAATGTAAATTCTAATCTTTGTCCAGGTGTATTCGAGGTCTGGATGCTGTTGCACTCACTATAAAGCCAATTTCCTCTTATTTTATTTCCATTCACATTCATTGCACTTTTTTGTGTACATTTTTTTTATCAAACTTCTCGGTATATGAATGGCTCATGATTTTACCAAGAGGGAGTAAGATTTATGTGATAAGGTTCAAAGGACAACATGATGCTAATGGTAGGCAGGCAGGCAGGCATGACCCGCGTTGGACAGCCTAGCCTTTATCTCTCCTGGACCAAGGATAGATTTTGCTCTAGTGTTTGTCCGGTTTTCTTTTTTCTTCTTTTTTTGTTGTTGTTGCAAGTTTGAACATGCAATCATATTAGTTGTGTGTGTGTGATGCATATCTGTATCAGCAACATCTTTGCTGGATTTCGCAAATAAAATAAAAAGTGCCGTGCATGCCCATCTATCACTGTTCTCTGTATCACCTATTGCCCCGGATCTTGCTGTCCGTTTCTAATCGTCTGATTGGAGTTCCTTCCTGGAGTTCGATAGATAGGACTTGTGTGTGTGTGTGTGTGTATATATATATATATATATATGAAGCGCTCAAAACCTCGAACCAGTTTTTCGAAGGAGACGACACAACGTGGTGGAAAAACCTTTTCTTTATTTTCTTAGTCGCTGTCAACGCGTTTCGCCTGACCCAGCAGGCTTGGTTACGATAAAGTTTGCTTAAACACATACATACATTTAAAGTGCTCAGTACTCACGTGATGCATCACGTGACTAACAAAATCATAGAACTGGAAAAGTTATTTACATAGATTCTCTTCGTGCACAGTGTTAAAGTAAAATTTCTTTACGGGGCCATTTAGATGAATGTTTCAAAATGCAATAAACATAAATAAAGCCTCTAATTCAAAGTGGTAAAAACAGTGAAAGAATGAGCAAGAAACAATACATGATTCATGCTTATTTGCTCAATCCTCTATCCCAATTAAGGACCTTGTCACAATTTTTAAGAAAACTTATTCAGCCCAAGTGGGCTTTTTTGATTCACAAAAACCACTATACTGGCAATTATATTCAGTAATTGACATCCAAGTCCAATATGGCCCGACTAATACTCTAAATGTACATAGAAGAATCAAAAGATTTTATCAAAAAATGAAGCCCCAGTGGGCAAACCCAATCAGTTCTATTTGATATCTGTGAAAATACATATCTAAAAACAGTTACATATATTTCTACAACTTTTCTCCTAGAGAAAATGAACTTTGTTATGCAGGAAGTTGAATAAACCACACAAAATGACGTCAAGATCATAAACAATTCAAAGGTGAGTGTATAGATCTTCTTCAATGTTCAATCCATACGGGCTTTTTGTATTTAATTCAACTATGTACCACGACTCCAGTTTGCGTAGTTTCTTCACCCTATCCCCCCCTCTCTCATTCAAGGGCACGGAATCAATTACATATTAGGATAGACTGCTCACATTTTTATCATGGAATTTTTCGAAGTGTCGGGCGACTGGATATGACCTGTCTGCATTTTTGATCGCCCTCAAATGTTGTAGTACCCGCTGGTAAACGGGTTTGATTGTACTACCAACATACTGTAGATTACATCCACAGCATAAAACATATATCGAAAACTCCGTTTTACAGTCAAATTGTCCTTTGATTTTTTTCATTCTGTTTGAGATGCCTGGTTTGTATGTACTGGTATTTTTCCCATGCTCACAAGCCTTACATTTCCTACATTTTAGGAACCCATCCTTTCTGGACAACCAATTGCTCATTTTACTTTTTGTTTTTTTCTTTTTTACCTTGGTCAGTGTGGTTTTGACTAGTATCTGTTTAAAGGATCTTGCCTTTCGAAAGGTAATCAGAGGTCTGGTGGTTAGAGCAGGACCAATAATTGGGTCATTTTTAATGACATGCCAATGCCTGCTTAATATCTTCCTCACAGATCCATGCAATTTGTTGTAGTTTGTGATTACCCTGCATTCATTCCCTTCCTGTTTTTTCATCTTCTTGTCTTTGAAAAGAACTTCCTCTCTGGTCTTCTGTCTGATTTTATTAAAAGATGACTTCAGACAATTATCACTGTATCCTCTCTGTTTAAAGCGTTGTTGTAAATCACTTAAGGCACATTCTCTGTCTTCTGGGTCACTACAATTTCTCAGGACTCTAAGACCCTTTCCATAGGGGATACTGTTCACTAGACATGTCGGATGGAAGCTACTGGCATGTAGCACAGTGTTTCCAGAGGTCTCTTTCCTATATATCTTAGTTTGTACTTTACAATCTTTTATGTAAACAGTGAGGTCTAAAAAATTGACAGATTCAGTGCTAGCGGTACTCGTGAACTTTAGATTCAAGCTATTCTGTTGTATTCTCGCCAGAAAGAGGTTTAGGTCTGACATAGAGCCTTTCCAGACAACAAACAAGTCGTCAATAAAACTACTCCAATGGAGGATGTTGTTTTCCCATTCAGTTTGGTACTGCTTCCGGATCACCTGCTCCTCCCACCAGCCCATATGCAAATTCGCATAGCTGGGGGCGAAGCAGGTGCCCATCGCAGTACCACAGGTTTGATGGAATAATTCATTATTAAAAATGAAAAAATTATTCTTTAAGCAGGTTGAAATCATTGACAACAACATTTGCGTATGAGCCCACAATTGGATTGGTCTTGTTCCTAAAAAGTGTCTGATGGCATTCAATCCATCGCTATGTTTAATGCTTGTGTACAGTGTGGTAACATCGATTGTTACCAAAATCAAATCCTCCTCCCAGGGTATATCATAGATGGATTTCAAGAAGTCCCCTGTATCAAGAATGTATGAAGGCAGTTGTGAAGCCAGAGGATTGAGAAATGAATCCATGAATTTAGAGGTATTTTCCAACCCACTACCTATGGCTGAGATAATCGGCCTACCAGGGGGGTTGTGTACATCCTTATGCACCTTCGGGAGCAAATAAAACACCGGGGTGACTGGGTTGGATATCTTCAAAATATATATATTTGTTGTTGTTATATATCTTTTTTTTGGGGTAGTAAGGTTCCTGTCCCCCACTGGCTTAACATCGGCCCACGGGCTTTGCCTCTAGATGTTTTGCGTTTTCCAATAAAAATCTGTTTGCTTTTTGGTAAGGGAGTCCACATGTTCCGACTCCCATTAATTCTTAAATGAAGCTTTTAGAAACAGCCCAGAACAGGGAGTAGAGTTACAGAAACGGTTTTTCAGGGTGAAAGGTCACTTGTATTCTTTGTGCTTTTTTTCCTTCTCTCCTGATGAGTCTCTTCGTTTTTGAGGAATGTTGTGGTTCCAGAAGCAAAGGCTGAAATGCCAGCTTTTCTGCTCGGGTTAGTTCAGGTTAAACAAGGTCATTGCATTTTTCTGTGACTATCTCTCTATCTCTCCATCTCTCCATCTCTCTATCTCTCTCTCTCTCTCTCATATATATATATATATATATATATATATATATATATATATATGTATGTTTTACATTCTTGAACATCATGTTAACTTTATCAAAAAAATGCGGTCACAGCCATCTTTTTCAGCTGCTTTTATTTTGAGAACCTTGCAATTCTGATGAACCCAATATATAATTGTTGTTTCTATTTTAGTGCTGGAGCATTTTAAATCCATAATTGATTTGATAAAGCATAAATTGGTGAATTATAACGTAAAGCTGCCTGGCACCTACCTTTATGACAAATGTCTAAAATTGACAGATTATCGCAAACTATCTGTACTGCAAGGAGAGTTTGGTTCCCTATGCTCTTTAAAGAATGTGTTTCCCATCTCTGACACCCTTTCCCTTCCCCAGTGTATTTTCACCTTGGTTCCCCCTTCTTCACATCCTTCTTTTCTTGGTTATCTCCACAAGTGTGTGTATATATAATATATGGGACCCAGTGGCTGTTGCCTCTGCGTAGCTATAGATAGGATTTTTTTCCCCCTCATTATGCGATTGTGTGAATAAGGAGGCTTCAGGAGTCTGGTGGTCCGAAGTTCTATGCCTTCACTGCCCCGTTATTTTGGACTGTGTTTGGGGAGTATCCCATTGGGAATTGTAACCAATCAGTTATCTCCAATGCTCTTTATCTTAATCAATAATTCCGATGGTTGGAGGAGGAGCTAGCCTTCTTGGCTACTCAACAGAAATGATTTCTGCCTGGAATTATTGTCATCGCTTTAATCATTGGAATTTGTTATCCGGTGACCCAGGAGGAATTAATGGCCCATCTGAAAGTGTTGTTCCCATATTTCCCAGAAGTTTACTCCCTTGGAGCTTTTCCCTTTCCTGTCAAGTTTATTATGTTTTACTACAGAATTTAGCCAGTTTGCGTGTGAGGGTGGTGTTGGTTTAGCCCAATTTATACAGATCTCCCTCCTCGCTAGCAATATCAGTATGAATAGGAGGTTTTCCTGTTTTTTAGTTAGCTTGCCCGTGCCCACCTCATTGGTGTTGTATATCCCAAAAATAATAATAGGGGTATTTACAGTTATCTGGATTCCCAATACCGTGGTCAACGTCTTACCAATCTCATGCCAGTAGGAGCGGAGTGCGGGGCAGTTCTGGAACATGTGGGTATCATCCGCCTTCTCCTCACTACATTTGGGGCAGTACTTTGTGTTTGTTCCTTTAAATTTCGATTTGGGGTCCAATATGCCCTGTGAATGGTGAACATATCATTCCTTTTTAGTGCAGCTGGTTTTATACAGGACCAACATTTTTCTAGAGATATTTGCCAGATCGTCTGTACGTCTAATTCTTGGTCCGGCAAGTCTTCCCTCCATGTTGCTTCCGGGACTAAAATCTTCTTCTCCGGCCCGATGAAAGCCCAGTACCATTTTGATATTTCTTTCTTTACTGGTGATATTTTTATCATTTCGTGTTCAAGATTCTCGTTACCCTTTTTTTTCTGGTAAAGTGTTAGTTAGCCCAACTGGTTAGTTGATAGTATTTGAATTTTGATAACTTGGCTTCAGTAATTACATATAGTTGGTCCCACGTTATTATAGAGTTTTCTACCATCAATTGTCCCCATCTTTCAATTCCTGCTCTTTTTGGGGGTGTTGCCAGGGAGTCTTTCAGACATTCTGGTGTCCCTGGAGAATCCCATATCTGGGCTATAGTACTGTAATACGGTATATTTACATTGTTTCTGATCTGGTTCCAAAGCCTTACCGCATTATATAAGATCTTTAGTTTTATTTTTCAAAAACATTTTGGATGACCAAACTTATATAGTAAGTGGTCTTTTCTGCCCGTCAAATTCTGTAGATAGTTTGGATAAAATTGATGTTTCTTTAATAAGGGTCTAAAATTCTTAAATTGAAATGATCTGTAGTACTCATATAAGTCAGGACTTGCTATTCCACCTTGCTCTTTCCTCCTCCTTAATTTGTTTGAGGCTATTCTCGTGATTTTAGATGCCCAGATAAAGCTAGCTATTTCCCCCTGGATCTTCTTCAGTACATCTCTTTTAAATTCCAATGGAATTGTGTTAAAAATGTATGTGAATTTTGGAACGATAGTCATTTTTATTGCATTGGATCTTCCCAAAAAACTAAGTGGTAGTCCCGTCCAGACTCTGAGTAGTCTTCTCATGTCCTTAGCAACTCTGTTCAGGTTTATTTGTGGAATTTTTTCGATTTCTTTATCCAACATAATTCCTAAGTATTTTATTTTGTCTTTGTTATTTAGAATATTAGGACTCTTGTTCCAACTCATCACCTCTGTTTTCTCCTGGTTTATTAGGTAGCTTGAAACCCTACCAAAGTGGTTTATCGTTTCTTCTAGTGCCTGATTGGCGTCCTCAAAGTTGTCTGCAAATATCAGAAGATCATCCGCATATAATGCAACTTTTTTTGACCAGGTTTTGGTGTCTGAAAGGCGTTATTGAGTGATGTTTTCTGATGGAACAGGCCAGTGGTTCTATGTGAAGATTTAAAAGTAATGGCGACAGCCGACAGCCTTGCCTTGTGCCCCTATGTATTTTGATGTTACTAGTCAACTTCCCATTAACTATAATTTTTGCTCTTGGGTTGTTATATACTTCCCTTACCATATGGCCAATGCTTTCTCCTAGTTTGTTTTTCTTGATGGTTTCATTTAAGAATACCCAATTGACTCTTTCAAAATCTTTAGCAGCATCATAGGTAATTCTAGTTAGGGGTAATTTTCCACATGTGGCTACGTCTATTGCTGCGATTAACTCATGGGTGATCTCATGAATTTGTCGTCCTTTTATAAAGCCCTTCTGGTCTAGGTTAATCATAACCTTCGCTAATCTTTTTGATATAACTTGCATGAATATTTTGTAGTCACAATTAAGTAACAATATGGGTCTATATGACTCGCATAGCTTGGGGTTTTTCCCAGGTTTTAAAAGAATGCTAATCGTTGCATCATTCCAAGAATCTGGAATTTTCTTGTGCTCTAGGTATATAATGTTCATTAGTTCTGTTAATTGGTCAACTAAGGTTTCCTTTAGGGCCATGTAAAATTTGTTTAGAAGCGCGTCAGGGCTGGCAGCTTTTCCTCTTTTCAGGCCATTTATGACTGCTCTGACCTCCTCAGGTTTGATTTCGCTGTTTAGTTCTCTCATTTCCTCATCTGTTCTTCTAAGGCTTCCTTTGGTTCTAAATTGGATCCACTCTTTAGTTGTATCTCCACTAGTTTAATATCCGTTTCCATTTTTCTGATCTCCAATTTCCTGATCTTAGTTTTATGGGCTCCTAAGTTCAGTAGTTTCCCCCTGGCCACCGCTTTGTAAGCGTCCCAAGTGATTCGTTTCGGCGTGCCGACTGAATTGTCTTCAAAGTAATGTATAGACATAGTTTCTAGTTGATTCACATTTTGCGGGTCATTAGAAATGGTTCGCTCAACTGTCCATCTGGGAGGAGTTATGATTTTTGGTATTAAGAGAGTTAGTTGTACAGCAGAATGGTCAGACAGGTGTGCTGGGAGGTGTTCAATGCCTTTAACACTACCTAGGAGATTCCTACTTAGAAGGAAGAAGTCAATCCTTGACCTATGGCCCAATTTTTTATTATGAAATGTAAAAGGGTGACTTTTTTCTCCTCTTTGTTTCCACATATCTTCCAAGTCCAGGTCTTGCTTATAGTTCCCTAGCCTTTCCCTTATTTTTGGTAGATTCATCTGTTTACTTGGTGGTGTTCTATCCAGTTTTGGGTCGAGTATAATGTTATAGTCACCCCCTATGATTATGGGGGCAGAGGTTGACAGGAGTTCTGTATAGAGTTCTTGAAGAGGAGACGGATCGTCCAAGTTTGGGCCATAGTAGCCAGCTATAGCAAGGATATTATCGTCTATTCTGATTTTGGTCACTACCCATCTTCCCTTCTTGTCTACCACTTTACTTTCAATCTTGGCTTTAAGAGACTTTTTAAAAATAATTGCAACCCCTTTTATATTGCAGTCTTGCGTCGTGTGTATACAAGCATCTACCCAAGTTAGTTTTTTTACTATTTGGTCCCACTCAGGACTTACAAGATGAGTCTCTTGGAGGATAATGATCTCGCTTTCAGCTTCCTTTAACCCCTTCGATGCTGATGACGAGCTCAGCTCGTCATCAGCCACGGGTGACGTGTGTGGATGACGAGCTGAGCTAGTCATGTAACGCGGTTATTTGAAAACAGCCGCACAGCGCAAAAATAACCGCAGCAGCGATGCGGTTAAATATTCCAGGATTCTTCTTCGTCTGCTAGGGGTTCTGAGGCAGTTAACGTTCCACGAGAGGACTTTAATTATTCTTTCCTTTGTCATCTTTCATTTAGTTTTGTAGTAACCTGTTCTAGGCTAATAAGTGATTTATAAGACTCCTATTTGGCTCCTGATTTTTGATTAATGAAGATATTTTTTCTGTTTTTTTCCCTATTTTGCACTCCACCCATGTTTTTACAAAATTTACATTACTGAATATCTGTGAGGTTCGAGTTTCCCTCCCTGAGGAAGCCTCCTTTCGGGCTGGATTTTCCACCCGATTTGAGCTCCGATTTCACCAGATTATTTTTACTTTGACTATTATATTTGTGAGGTCGCTTTCCTTTCTTTAGTTAGTTTTTTCCATTTGAACCTGATCCTTTATCTGTTGAATGAAATTTTCTACCTCTTGGGGCTCCCTTATAATGTGCATTTTATTACGCCACATTATTCTGAGGGCCGCAGGAACTTCCTCTGTACATTTGCCCCGAGGGTTTTTAGTTCTTGCATATGCTGTCCCAGTTCCCATTGCCTATCTTGTGTGGCTTTGCAAATGTCAGAACGAATCCTGAAGGACCAATTGTCTTTGTTTAGTGCCCCACTTTTCAAGCCTTCGCTTAAGATTTTCTCCTTTAATGTGTATGTCTTGAAGTTGATTAGGATTTTCCTTGGTGCTTTTCTTTCTTTGGTTTTCCTGAACGGATCTCTATGGACTCTTTGGATGTCCTCCCTCAAATCACTGTCTTTGGTCCAGGGAAAGAATTCCTCAAATAGGTTGACGATAAACGCCTTCATATCTGGCCCTTCCATGTTTTCAGGTACATTCAGGACTCTTAGGTTGTTCCTTCTTCCCTGGTTCTCCAGTGATTCCAGCTTCCCTTTGATAGCACGGTCACTCTTTTAGTGAGCTTATGGTTCCTTCTTCCCTGGTTCTCCAGTGATTCCAGCTTCCCTTTGATAGCACGGTCACTATGCTTATGCTTTTTTGGTTCGTGGCTACCTTTTTGCTGAGAGTCTCAATTGTTGACTCTACTGCCGCGACCCTGTCTCCTACATCATTTAATTTTTTATCTAGATTATCACACACTTCGTGTATTTTATTCTGGTTTGCTTCAGATACTGCAAACTTTTCCCTCATCTCTCCCATAATTTTATCCATGAAGATTTCCATTAGTTTCCCAGTTTGGTTGTTTATCAAAAGTTCATTCATTACCAGCTTGGTTTACAGGCTGTACTGAGTGTTCAGGGAGTTCTACCATGGGTTGTGTTGATAGATCCTCGTTTGAAGCTGTGTGGGGTGACTTGCCTGATGGTATATCCGACATTTCTCCTTCACTTGTTATCTGCACTCTCTCCCCAGAGATACTTAGTGCCAGTTCTTTATCTCCCGGGAAGGAGTTTAACTTAAATGAGGTGATGAGGAGTTCTTGCTCTGAGGTGAAAAATTACACCCTCTCACTTGTACCGTCTGTTGGACTTTGAAGAATGATCTTAAGGAGGGTGTCACTTTGAATCTTTGTTTTGCTGATAGCGTCCCTTGATCTTTTGGTTTCGCGGCTCTGGTTTTTATATTTTCTGAAAGCTCCACGAGTTTAGGAGGTGCTCTCTGTTTCCTCCTTGTACTCCTGGGGGTCACAGTCTTTTTTGGGGGAGGCAGGAGGTTTTGTTTGGTAAGCTGACTATTTCTGAGGCCGTAAGCGGACCTCCCTTTGCCCCCACTCTCCGATATCGTCTCTGATTTCTCTGTTTTGTTTTGGGGCTGAATTTCTTCTTCCCGCCTGTCCTCACTCCCACCTTCTATCCTCCCTGAGGGGTATCGGTTGCACCCTACAATTAAATCCTGGGCTGCTGCTCCCTGCTCTCCCCCCACCCCTTGTTCCTGTATCTGCAGAGACTGACTGATGAGTGATTGCAGCGAATCAACGTCTGTTTTTCCAATCCCTTTAGTCACTGGTTGCTGCTTATTGTATACACTATGTACCTCCGCTTCTACCCCTAGAGCCTGGTGAGGTCTTATCTCTTTTTGCATCCGTTTAGATTGTCCCAGACCGTCTGTATGCAAAATGTAATGTCTTTTGTCTTTGTCTTCGCTGATTTTTAACAATTCGTTCTTCCTTCAGGTTTATTTTTGTTAGTTTCAGTTTCGTGCTTCACCCCCGTCAGCGTCTGGCCGCAGAATGGCTTTCCCGAAACTGACAATGATTCACTTTCCTGACGACCGGCAGGCCCGCTGTCTCTGCGTCCTATGCCCCGGAACAGGAAGGGGATCCTACCAAACGCTTTGCGGCAGCTTCGCCTCGCGCCGACGGCCGCGACCCAGATCCCGGAGCGTGACTAAGCGCCCAGTTCTGAGTATCCTCCATGGAGTACGTCAATCATGCCGCGTTTTCCAGCTCCCAGCCAGCCTCAATTCTGCACAAGGTAGGGTGTTTTTGGAAGCGCTTAGTCTAAAATTTCTGTAGTTGCTCGAAAAGCATACTTGAACTGGAAAGTGCCTCTTTACTTACGCATTGCACTGGTGAAACAATCGGAGCTCCCGAACGAGCGTTTTTCAGCCTGCCGCAATCTTCCTCTTCTTGCCCATAGCTATAGATAGGATTGCAGTGTTTCGATTTACAATCCATTTTTTTTTTCTAATAACATTGCCGCTGTTTGATAAATCTTTATGAAATATTAAAAAAACATGTTCTTGCACCTCCGCTCCTTCCTGGAAGGTTTTGGGGTGATCTTTAAAATGGGTGTGGGGTGTGGGGGACAATTTCTGCAAGAGTGCAGGCAGGAAAACAAAAGTCTGATCCCACTTGATGGGAGCATTTTTAAAGCTCCAGCCGAGTGAGCACAGACATTCCTTCGCTGCCCGTGTACCTGCAAACAGGGAAACCACTATGTCCCAGCGGATGGAAATGCTGTGGCCTTTACAGGCTTAGGGAGGGGTGGGCAACAGGTCCCCTCCCCATAAATTATAATGGGGGATGGGGTCGTGGGGACTATTAAGACTCTGGGAGAAGGGCCCTGCATCTCTGTCCAAAATATTTAAGTGATGGATCACAGGACACATTCTTGTCTAGGCCGGGAGAGAATAACTTCCTCCCATGCCCCCTTTTAAAAAAAAAAAAAAAGGAAAAATAGTAGTAGTAGTCCTGGGGAATGGGGTCCCCGGGGCCATAAGGGCCTTGAGGAGGGGGGATGAGTCTCCCCTCCACTTAGTAATTCAGGGAAGCTTCAGGCTGCCATTTAAAAGAAATTGTTTGGGCATGCCACGATCACACGGAAGTCTTGCGGGACTCTAGTGGGATTGCAGTGTTTTTGAAAAAAAAACATTGTAGCCCCTGGACCCCACCTGCCCCTCAACACCGCAACCCTCCCACTGTGGGGCAGGATATCCCTACCCTGCCACCTTATATTAGTTGTTGAATTTAACTTCAGGACAGGTGACTAAGTCTCCAAGTACTGTCATTGCTCCTTAAACATTTTTCCTCAGGTTGGTGGCAGCCAAGCAGAGCGCTCGCTAGAGCTTTTCTAGACCTAGATCTAACCTCTTGTCAAATTTGGTGTGTATATGTTTAGCAGGTTTTTTTTCGATATAATGTTCCCAAAAAGTCTATGGAAAACACATATGGATTTTGTGTTTCGGAACCTCCCATTTTTTTCAGCCCCTGCCTGACAGATCACCCTGGAATTTTCCATGTACAAACTAGGCAAACGAGAATTAAAAAAAAAAAGTTTAGTGAAGGTTTGTTAAACAGCTCCAAAGTTACTAACAAAATGAGGGGGCTAGAGAGCCTGGCTGCAAGATGGCTGCCTTTCGTTGAAGCTCTGTGGGCCAGAACGTTCATACGGCATTTATCTGCGGACATCGCACCCACAGAGTGAGGCCGGGCTGTGTAGGAGAACACCTCTTACTGTGGAATGATGAGAGGGCTTTCTTTATGCTGCTTGAGCCCTGATTTAGACGCTGTGAAGTAAGTGAGGTGTTGTGGCTTAACTTGGGACCGAGGCATGGCAAAGATGGAGAAGTCACCTCCTGCGTGGTGAGTGAGGCCTGTCAGAGGGGTGCAGCTGGAGCAGTCTCTGTGGGCTGCGAAGGCCAGTTGAATCAGGAGGCCTTGCTGCGGATGACCGAGCACGACAGGGTGAGCAGGTTAGGCAAGTGCTGCCCTGGAGGAGACAAGTTGAGGCGGCGACCTGAGGTGAGAGACCGGCAGACAGCCGCTGAAAAGGGATACAGGGGTCGCCCGCACAGTGAGAGAGTCACAGTGCGGAGGAGTCCGGCAGAGGTGGACTCCGTGGGCCGTGAAGGTCTAATGAAGTAGGAGTCCTCATGGCAGCTGACTATGCACAGCGGGGGATGTGCGGGTTTCCCCCCGGGGTCGAAACGAGGGGCTGTCATGCAGAGAGGACCGATGGCCAACAGCAGTGAAAGACTTGGTATTGCCAGCGATGAGAGAATTTATTGAAGGACTCTGGGCCGGGGCTACCCCAGTGTAAGTGATACAACTGTGAGACACCCAGTGAGGTTGACTCTTGAGTGTGTAAAGCTTCTGGGGAGCTGCCAGTCGGAGGAGAGGAATTACGATTGGTGAGGGTGCCTGCTGTACTGGCTTGCCCCATTGACAAGTGACCATACTGTGATTGGGCGGGCTCCTCCTCCCTTCTTTTCTTTTGTCTCCATGCACAAAATGGACAGTCACAGACAAAGCTGCCATTTGAACAGCAGAGGCCCCTGCGAGGTATGGAGGTGCAATTGGAAGAGGTCCCTACTGACTCTGCGGCTAGTGGAGGTGACCCTCAGGTGCCTGATCTACATGCCATGTTCGAAGACTTGAAATAATCCTTCACTACTATTGATAACAAAACTGACTCTGGCTGACAGGCTTGACCACCTCTAAGAGAAAGTCTCAAATCATGATGAGCGAATAAGTTAGCTGGAGCAGCGTACATCTACAGTGGAGGACGACGGCAGCGTGGTACGAGAGAAGGAGGAACAACATAAGGATCATGGGAGTGGCGAAGCCACTGCAATGATGCGAATCGAGGACTATGTTGAACAAATGCTTGGAGAACTGTTTGGACCGTCTCTGCCGTGTATATTGTAGAGCGAGCGCATAGGTTATTGGGTCCAAGACCGTCACGGTTGCCCCTGTGTGGCCAATCATCGCTCGGCTCCTAAACTACAGAGATGGGAACATCATCATCCGACATGCCAGGGAGCAGCGAACCACGTCGTATCAATGACTTACCGTTTCCTTTTATCCCGGTTTCACCTTCGCTGTGCAGGCTGCGCCGAGAGAATTCATCTGGCGAAGCACTCCCTTCAAAAGACTGTGGCTAATTATTCCCTGCTTTACCCAGCAAAATTCAGAATATTCCATTTCGGTAAAACGGTCTACTCTTCTGATCTAAAAGTGGCTGCGAAGTTCATCAAGGGTCTGCCGTGCGTCGGAACTGACTTGAAATTTGCCCCTGGCAATGAAAACACCAGCCATACCGGTGAACATAATCACATCTGCCTTCTCAGACCTGAGCAGTTCTTACTTGGGGACCCCCTCCTCTGGGGATTGGTGCCTGTATGGGGCGTACCACATAATTCCCTCTCTACTAGTGCTTGTTTCCAAACTTTAGTGTGGGGGGTTTTCTGTCCTGCCTGGCTTGGCGATGTTGGACATTCCCTTATTCTAGCCACCTAGTCTGTCTTGGCTGGGGAAAGCTTAGTGCCTGGTGTTACCCCTCCCCCCTACTCCTATGCCTCCTCCCACATCCTCTTTGTTTGATTCCTGTGTTGATGTATTCTGTTAATCATCTCCGGAAATTGCAGGGGAGGGTGGGGTATTTTGGAATCGATAGAGGGGGGCTGATGTAAGTTGGGTGTAGTAATTCTTAGGATGTTCTTCCTTTTTTGCAATCTGTTTCTTTCTTTTTCTCCTTTGTCCTTTCTGACTGCATCGCTTTATTTCTCTACACGGGAGAGGTGTGACTTCATGATATGTTGTGTGGCTAAATTTATGGCGCCTCTGAAGTTGATCACATGGAATGTCCGTGGGTTAAATGACAGCTGCAAGGCAAGATTGGTACTAACCTACTTGAAGCGGCACTGCCCTGATGTTTGTTTCCTCCAGGAAACACATCTGACCAAACGCACTACCGTGCTCTTGACGGGGGCTGGATTGATGAGCAACACACAGCGTGCTATTCCAGTTATGTGAGGGGGTTGCGATTCTTACCAGGAAGGGATTGCACTAGTGCACGTTGTCTGCAACAAACAGGGAAGGTATGTGCTGTTGACGGGCATCTTAGAGGAGCACCCAATTAGATTGGTCTGTATGGGTCTAATACCAATCACCTCGATTACTTTGCGGAGCTCTGTTGGCATGTGGACGCGATTGGGCCCTGAGCTTTAGTGTTGAGTTTATTGTTATCCTGGACCCGCAATACAATAGGGCAGGTGTCTCCTGCTGCCCCCACTCTGTGGCGGCTGCGCAGCTCCAGTCTTTACTAAAGGACAATGGGTTAATAGAGGAGTGGAGGGCCCGGCTTGTTACAATGGTGGAGGGTACTTGCATATCTTCAGCTTCCTCCTCATGGTCACGGATTGACTACTGGCTCATAACTAGAGATGTAGACGCATGGGTGAGTGAGTTATCTCATTTGCCAAGGATTCTCTTAGACCACTCCCCGGTGGTGCTTGAGGTCATGGTCCCGAGCTACCCTGATCAGGCATTTACGTGGCGACTTCCACCCTGTGAGCTGAGGAACCAGGCATTTCGATAGGCCATACGCACAGCACTGGTTGAATATTTTTTAGTCGTAATGAGGGATCGGTGGGATCGACCTCTGGGATGCTTGTAAATCAGTATTGGGGTTGAATGCATTGCTGAGCAGACAGGGATCCTTTGGGAACTTGGACGTGACTTATGTCACCTTGAGACCAAGATACAAGCCCTTGAGCATGAGTACTACCTCAGTCACCGGGCAGACTTATTAGGGGAACAAAAGCTGCGAAATAAATGAGTTTGAAAAGGCTGTTCTGCGTGAGACTCACTAATTCGTAAGGGAGGCACGAGCCAGACTATCTGATGAAGGAGATGCGTCGGAAAAGACCCTGGCTTAACTGTTGCGAAAACCTTGGGATAACGATTGCATTGGGGATTTGTTCGGGGTTTGGGTAGTAGTGATCACTGGCCAGAAAGATGTGTACGAGGAAATGTTGTTCTTCTACTCTTCCTTGTATCTGACAACGCAAAGACTGGTACCTCCAGATCGCAACACATTTCTTGGTTCCATTCAACTGTTATGGCTTGGGGACGGGCATTGCTGCTATTTGGATGTACCCATTACGAAGGAAGAAGTGGTCCAGGTCATCAGGGCTCTCCCGGGCGACAAGGTACCAGGCCTAGACGGTTTTACAGAGAGTATCTGCCCTTGCTGGCACCCCATTTGTTAAATCTGTTTAGCAAATCCTTGAAAAAGGGTGAACTGCCCCCGTCACTAAGGGAAGCACTTGTTATCGCAAACTTGAAGTCCAGCAAGGACCCGCAACAGTTTGTATCATACAGTCTATTATCCATGATTGATTTGGATAATAAAATTCATGCAGGCTATTATCCATGATTGATTTGGATAATAAAATTCTATCCAAGTTGAGTGCCTTGCGGCTCCTCGCACCATTTCCCTTCATCGCCCGCCCAGATCAATCCGGGTTTGTGCCGGGGAGAGCCACCACACACAATTTGCGCACATTTCCCTACTGGCAGTGACCGCTATCTTCTTGGTTGCCACTAAGGCATTCGATTAGCTTGAATGGCCGTATATGTCTGCCCTGAGCAATGTTTGGGAATCAGCCGTAAATTAATTCAGCTTATCGGGCTTCTTTACGCAAATCCTAAGGCGCACTTTTGAATTAATGGGGTGGTGTCCCCTCTGTTTTGGGTTTCTGGAGGCATGTGACCGCGATGTTTGATATCACCTATTCGTTTTTCTAACACCAGTAGCTCCTCGCTGCGCGTCTCCAGCAACATCATGCTAATCAGGGCCTCACTTTCATCCCCCGGATGGTGCTGGTCTCGATGTATGCAGACAACGTTACGTCGTACGTCAAGCATCCCAACAGAAATTTGGAGCCTCTGATCAGGGAATTTATAGGATTTGGTGGGCTCTCCAGTATCTCTATTAATTGGCCTAAGTCGGTTGTCTTCTCGCCCACGAATGCCCTCTGATTTCCTTCTCCGCTGGGCGAGGGAACCAATAAAGTACTTTGGAGTTCTAACTATGGGTGTGTAATGGACTGGTTGGGAGAGCGTATTGCTGTGTGGACTCGCCTCCCTCTGTCCATGGCAGGGCGGCTAGCAATAGCTAAAATAATTATATTGCCAAAATTGCTGTATTTGTTCATTAATCTGCCCCTGACGGGCAGCTTCAGGCGGCTTTTGAGATCCAACTTGGTGGCTTTGGCGTGGTCTGGGTGGCATCCCAGGATCGCCTGGGAGACTCTTACCCTCCCATTCTGGCAGCGGGACCTGGGAGCGCCTGAAATGGATTTATACTATTACTGTGCAGGCGCAGTTGGCGTATTACTGGCTGTACTCTACACGGTTTATGGCACAAATGGCGCTTGAGTGTGATCTGGCGGCTCCAAAGCTGTTATCTATGGTGCTATTCAGGACACTGCCCCCTCTACGGACTGGAGTGGACACGATTGGCTGCGTTGTATGGGCGTGCCATGAACTTTGCCGCAGAATCAGGTTGGAAGCTATGTTTGCCCCATCACTCCCATTGCTTAGGCATCCGCGATTTCCATTTACGTAGAATGCAGGTGTGCGCGGTAGACTTAGACAGCTCCAGTTCACTACTATGGGTGTGGTGTTCCCTGGGGGATCTTTCATTTTGCAGCAGTAGCTGCCTGAAGGGCACACAACAAACTTGCTCGAACGATATACTTACTTCTATCTTCATGCGGCCATGCGCACTGCCTATGCTTCCTCCTTACTGCGCGCTGCTTGCGCTGGAGGGACTTCTTGGGAATCTATCCCCACCCACACTGATTACTAGGTTATACTCTATCATGCAACGTACTGCCCCTGTTCGAGTTCCCTCTGCCCGTTTGGAGTGGGAGACATTACTGGAACTTTCCATCCTGGAAGATAAGTGGCTGTTCTCTTGTGCGCAGTCCAGAGCACTGTCGCCTAACTACAGGCTGCGGCTGATTCATTTTACATTTTTGCATAGGCTTTACCGAACAACGCAATGGCTGTGCATAAGTAGGCTCCTGGAGGAGGCACAGTGCGTCAGATGCTCAGCCTCCTGCAAAACTTTCTGCATTTGGCATGGGACTGCCCTGACATTCAGTGATATTGGGATGCGGTTATGGACGCTATTGATGAGATGACAGGGCTCAGACTAGATCACACTCCACTTTTGGGATATGTACAGGGGGTCCCCTTGGAGCTTCACAAGCTTTTTGCATTGTTACTACTTCTGGGAAAGCGGAGAGTGGTGATGTGCTTGGGTCGCAGATTATTCCCTCTGCTGGAGGATTGGCTGCTGGATGCTGCGTACTCCCAAAGTCAATTGGCGACATACTGGATGTGATTCTGGCAACTTCCCGCCCAAGAGATATTTGGGAACTATTCCCTAGTTATATTCCCTTGCTTGCTTCGGCTGAAGACACTACAGAATAAGGTTGAGTTATTGTGCGGCATCATGCAGCTGTCTTCAATGGGCTACACTAAAGAAATGCCAACACATATAGGGTGCCAGCTTATGGGCAGTAACGGGCACTGGGCTAATCCCCTAACTCCAATCGGGCATATGTGCAGAAAGCTGGGCGAGTAGTAAGTAACAGTAATTCTCTTTCCTTTGCTCTCCTTTTTTGTCTTTCTTCTTTCAAAGAATCCTCTGTCAACTTGTGGCTACTGACCGTTAAATAGGTCTGTGGGAAAATTAATGTGCTGCAAATGTTCTGGGCAGTAAGATGTGTTTATCGGGAACAATAAGGTGCATCGGTGCCAAGGGTTTATTTTTGTACTTGTAAAATGGATACTGTTCACTCGTGTTGAAATATAATAAACAAAAATAGCAAAATAAAAACTGCATTTCCTATGAAAACGATTAACCTAAATAAAACTGTCCAGTGGTGACCGCCACTGGACAAATATATTACATATTACAAACTCACTCTCTCTCACTTGACATTTTGGTTCCGAAATATGCCCTTACCGAGGAAAGACCAAAAGTCAACAATGACAATGTTTTTTTTCCAATGTTGTTTTGCTGACTTTTTGTTTTTATTTTCTCTTGCCACCTTTGTGCAGTAAACTCATTTCAAGAGTTGAAAGGAAGAAAATGATGTTGCCTATAAAAGTCTAATTCTGGCTTACTTAGCTACTCACAGTGATGCCAGTTGTTGTGAGACTCAAATCCATTTTAAACTGGAATACACCGGACCTGTTTGGATCTATGACGTTACAACGCGTTATTTTACAACGCCGACCGTTACAACGCAATTTTTACAACGCAGGATCCATTACAATGCATGCCTTTACAACGCATGTCATTACATAGCATATACTATTACAATGCATGCCATTACAACGTAAGTATAATTTAATTTAATGAATGTAATCTAAATAAATTAAGTATTGTAAATAATATAATTTAATTTTAATTTAAAAATAATAATTAATTTAATTTAATTTCATTTAATTAATGTAATTTAATTAATTTATAAATTGTAAATAATATAATTTAATTTAATTATTTAAAAAATGAAATTAATTTAATTTAATTAATGTAATTTAATTTATTTATTAATTGTAAATAATATAATTAATTTAATTAATTTAATTAATTAAATGTATTTAAAGTCGTGATTTTGAAAAAAAGTAAACCCTAAAAATACCCCAGTACCCCAAAAACCAAACCCAGCCCTTAAACCTAAAAATACCCCTGTACCCCAAAAACCAAACCCAGCCCTAAAACCTAAAAATACCCCTGTACCCCAAAAACCAATCCTAGCCCTAAAACCTAAATATACCCCTGTACCCCAAAAACCAAACCTAGCCCTAAAACCTAAAAATACCCCTGTACCCCAAAAACCAAACCCAGCCCTAAAACCTAAAATACCCCTGTACCCCAAAAACCAAACCCAGCCCTAAAACCTAAAAATACCCCTGTACCCCAAAAACCAAACACAGCCCTAAAACCTAAAATACTTATTTTTTTAAAATTACTTAAATTAATATATATAATTTATTTAAAAAAAAATACATAAAATAATATATATATTTTTAATATTAATTAAATAAATTAAATGTTAAATCAAATATAAAATTATATACTTACCTATACTTACGTTGTAATGGCATGCGTTGTAATAGCATCTGCTATGTAATGACATGCGTTGTAAAGGCATGCATTGTAATGGATCCTGCGTTGTAAAAGTTGCGATGTAATGGTATTGCGTTGTAAAAGTTACGTTGTAACGGTGCAATACCACCTGTTTAAAGCGTGGTTATCTCCATCGGTGAATAAGAAATCCCATCCTTCCTTCTTCCTCTGGCACAACAGCAGATGACAGAGGATTCAAACCTTTTTCCAGTGGGCCTGTTCCTTACCTACTTTTTATTTATTTTGTGGAGTGAGAAATAGCTAATAAATGTGCATAGTTTCTAAACGGCCAGTCAGCAATGCATAGCTCTAATACATATTTGGTATTACTAATTTTGGTAATAAAAAAGAAAAAAAAACATTTTCTTAGATTCGAAACCTCATCAAAGTCCTTCTTGGGATACATGTATGAAGCACACTGAAATAAATATAGACATTTTGTTAATGCACCATTTTGGACAGCGCTAACTTGCCAGCCAGTGATGGCAAGTTTTACCGAAAAACGACTACTGACATAGTAATAATCTGTTCATGTTCAGTCGTAGCCACTCCTTTTAGTTGGTGCACAGCTATCTAATTTTTATGCTGTCTACACAATATCCGATCTCAGCTGATCGATATCTGGCTGATCAGCTAAAGAGTCCTGTGGATATAGCACTGATGCCTCCAGTCTAATACTGAGAAATGGCATTTATCCAAACGATGTCAGTATGGTGGCTATCAACATGCGTGCAGATATGTTTGGTTGTTAGTTGTATATTAGCATGTCATCCTTGCATAGGAATTCAGTGTGTTCCATATTGCCTGTTTCTATGCTTATGTTGAATAATAATTAGCAAATCTTTCGCCAGTGGCTCTATAGCAAGGGCAAAAAGAAGAGGCACCAGGGGATATCCTTGTTGGGTGCCCCTCGGCATCTACCACTGCTCTGAGACCATGGAGTTGGTTCTCACTCTCGTATAGCACTTTCATAAATCCTAATAATTTTGGACCAGTCATCCTGTATATAAGGTTGACTAAAAAGTACCCAAGAAATCTTGTTGAAGGTCATTTTGAGATCTTAAGACGCCAATTCCTGGGTTTTTATCACTAATATTTTTTCCTCTCAGATTTGTTTTATTAAGTTTTAAACTCGGTTGTATCGAAAAAACAATGTAGCAAATTGTATAGAAATAGGCCGTCCATCGACCCACTAACTCAGTCAAATAAACATTGACTTTACAATGCACAAGCCATCATCGAGGAGCAATGTGAAGAATTATTGTGGAAAAAATACAGGGGAAGAAAAGTGGGAGGGGGAGGCGCAATACAGATAAGGCGGGGGTAACAGGAGCACTCCCCATGGTGCCTCCATTTGCCTTAATGAGGGGACTCTGCTAAAATGTGGTGCATTGTAGCTCATACCATATGCATCTGAGAGTGCTTAGGCTATATCAGGCGCTATTCTGCATCTTGTGCGCCAGGGACAGCTACCGCCACTCCTTTCCCATCTCACAGTCGTAAATACGATTCTAGAGGGGACCAAATATTTTTGGTGTATGACTTGACCGGTATCGGGTCCCAATTATCTGTCAAGTGGTTCTGGCAGTACGCAGCATCCTTGAGCCAGTCGGACAGCTGCAGTACCGGGCGACGGCCCCAGTGATTTGTCGTCTGTCATTTGACCAGAAGGAGCCGAAGAGCGTTCTCTTTCTGCAGGTTCAGCAGGGGACCTCTTACCATTTCAGAAACTGCCCACTCCCAGGCAGATCATATCCAAATGAAGAAAATCATCATACAGCTCTGATCATCTAACGCAGCAGAGATCGTCTAGGAGACACAGCCTATGCAACCGCTCCAGGGTGCAATAAAGCCTGTAAAGATATTTAAAGTGCACAAAGCCTAGCCTATAGTTTGGCTATAGTGCCCGAGCTTGAGCGTCGTAAAAGCACCACTGAATCTCTGTTATGGGAACTGCCACAACATCGGCGGGCTCCAGGAACCGACACCTCCTGCATTCCTGCATATAGGCTGGTAATGAGCTTGTGTGGGAAGGGGTTCACAAGAAAGCTCTCCCAACTCCTGAAACATGGGGTGTGCTGAGGGAAATGACTCTAAAGCTCTCGCAAATGGTAGTAGGTAAACTTTCTAACAGAGTGGTGTCATGAATCTGCTGGAACTGATGTGGTGTGATGAAAGATACTTCTGTGTATATTGCCCCCCTAGTTGTATCCTGCGCAGTCTGTCGTGTGTGCTGGCATCATGGGTGATGGGAAGGGCTGCATTACCAATCAAGTGGACCCAAGGAGCATATAGTTTGTCCAGGCTAGCCTGCTTCCGTATTTCGTACCATGCTCACACCATGCAGCCAACCGTGCCATGTGGTGCTCTTGGGCACTGCGGGGTTTGATACAGTACCATCTGAAAGGGGCACGGGGCAGCAGGATTGTGTTCTGGTAGTGTGTGAGCCATGAACTGTGTGGGGTATAGCCAATGAAGTGCAAACTGCGCCTGGGCACTGTAATTGTAAAAATCTGTATCTAGCGCACCCAGCCCGCCCTGCTCAAATGGGAGTGAGAGTACTTCCAATGTGATCTGTGGCTGTCGCCCTGCCCATACAATCGCCCCGTTGTTCGTCTAAAACACGAGAGAGGCAGTGAGAGATTAATAAACAGAACAAGCATTGGAAATGCAATAGGTCTCACATCAGGAAAGTTTGAGATATTGGTCTTATAAATGACTTTTTTTTATTTATGTTTTTTAAAATATCTAAATTAATAGCTTTGTCATTTACAATGCCAATAGTTATAACTTTTGCAAATGTGACACCTATAGCATTTGTAATGCAACATGTTTTGTATTTACGTGACTTAGATGTATTGATATTACAGATAACAATGGCTTTTAACTTTTTAAAAATAATTATTACTTAAATAAAAGTGATTGTAATTTATAATGGCAATAGCCTAAACTTTTGTAAATAACTTTAGTGAAGATTATGTTCAGTGTATTTTATTGTGACGAAAATCCAAGAACAGAAGTGAAATATTAACATCTTTTTTGACATTTGTAATAAAGCTTGAAATATTGAGAGAACATATTTGAACCAGTGATGCTCTGGTGATGCTGAGTGGTGCTGTGGTTGCGCAGAGTGATGCTGTGGTTGCGCAGAGTGGTGCTGTGGTTGCGCAGAGTGGTACTGTGGTTGCGCAGAGTGGTACTGTGGTTGCGCAGAGTGGTGCTGTGGTTGCGCAGAGTGGTGCTGTGGTTGCGCAGAGTGGTGCTGTGGTTGCGCAGAGTGGTGCTGTGGTTGCGCAGAGTGGTGCTGTGGTTGCGCAGAGTGGTGCTGTGGTTGCGCAGAGTGGTGCTGTGGTTGCGCAGAGTGGTGCTGTGGTTGCGCAGAGTGGTGCTGTGGTTGCGCAGAGTGGTGCTGTGGTTGCGCAGAGTGGTGCTGTGGTTGCGCAGAGTGGTGCTGTGGTGGCGCTGAGTGATAATGTGGTGATGCAGAGGGCAAAAAGGCACAAACAAGGGCAGGCTAATGAAGCGCTAACAAGCAGAGGAGGACCGATTGAAATCTATTCGTAGACAGCAGAATAACAGAAAGGGGCCATACCTGTGTATACCAAATTTAAGTGAAAGGTGATCATAGCCTCACGTGTTCATCAAAGAATACCCCTATACAGCCATGTAAAATGCTAGCGCACTAGTGGTGAAAATCTTACTCGTCAGTATGTTAGAATCGTGTTATTGCGGTATGGAGTATAAATCTGTGTTCACCAAGGCACACCAGTTGTATGCAATGTCCATCAGACAGTAAGCAAGTAGATTTATGTTAAACCTCACAGGGTTTTAATGGGCTGTAAAGAATAAACTATCTCCTTGAAACAGCCTCGCCCAGCCGATTTTTAATCTCGGCTCGAGGCGGCGGCGGGCGCCATCTTGGGTGTGGGCAGGGGCAGCGCTCTAGTCGCGCCGGCCTACCGCCCTCCTCATCTCCCATAAAATGTGTGTAGGGTACAGACGGCGCAGCGGGCTGGCGCAGCGGGCGCGCCGGATGCGCGCCGAAGTCGCGCACAAGTCAAGCCCGTCTGCGCCCGTCCGCAACCGGCCGGAACCTAGGGCCCAGACCCCTGCTCGACGGGCGCGCGTCAGGTACACCTATACAAGTAAGAGTTTGAGAGACCTATGTCCCGCTCTCCCTACTTACTGTCAGCACCTGATGGAGCCCTTAGACCTAGGACCATGTCCTCACTGTTCTTTTACTGGTAGTTGTTTATTGCCAATCACTCCTGATCCCGATACTACCCTAGCCAAAGGGGGTCTCCTAAATTGTAGATCCATTAGTAAACACACTCTCCAATTGTGGGATCTTATACTAGACGAGAACATGCAGATCTTGTTCCTTACTGAGACGTGGTTGGGAGAACACTCCGACCCGGATATATTGGACTCTATTCCTCCTGGTTACACCCTCCACAGACTTGATAGGATAACAGGAAGGGGAGGCGGGATTGCCATTATTGTCAAATACCCGTTTGAGTGTATTCTAAAACCGATAAAAATCGATGATTGCGAAGCTGGTGAATTTAGCATCAAACTGACGCAACATAACACCATCGCTGGCATCCTTATCTATAGGCCCCCTGGGTCCTTGGGAAACTTTCGTAGTAGCCTATTAGAAGGGGCTACTCAGACCGCCATCAAGCACAACAAGGTTCTGATACTGGGCGACCTGAACTTACATTTAGAGGACCCTGCACAGAAGGAGGCAGAAGATGTCCGCCTTCTATTACAAGAACTACAGTTGACTCTGTTAAGTTCTACAGCTACGCATCAGAAGGGTCACTGTTTAGACCCTATCTTTGCGAGCTGGGATAAAATAAAAGTACTCACCCCTCGTCAGCTCCCTTGGACTGACCACTTTTTGGTCCCTTTTCATTGCTTTTATCAGACCGTTAGGACTAAAGACAATGGGGACGGATACGTTATGAAACGCAAATGGAGACAATTCTCCAAAGAAAACTTTGTAGGCTACATCCAGCAAGCCCAACCAATAAGTGCGCTGGATAGTGACCAGGCTAACAAGGAATTTAACCTACTTGTTACGGCCACTTTGGATGAGCTAGTTCCCATGGGTAAAAGCAAAGTTAGAGCTGGCAGACAACGCACTGCCCCATGGTTCACGATTGAACTCCAGCAGACCAAATCGAAATGCAAAAAGCTAGAAAGAACCTGGAGAAGGACCCCGAGTGAGCAAGCGAAAAATAGCTATAGCTTAGCCCACCGGAGATATCAATATGCGGTGCGTAGAGCAAAAGCCAAATATTTCCAGACTCGTATCGAGGAAGCCGAGAGCTCCTCACGGGAACTGTTTAAAATTTATAAAGAGATATCGTTGGTTTCTAGCTCTAATAACCCCGCAAATTCTTCCAAGGAGGGATGTAATAAAGTCGCTGACTTTTTTTCTAGTAAAGTCAAGAAGATTTATGCTTCCTTTTCTCAAATACCAGCCAAGGGCACTGATTTTAGTGCAAATAGCTCATTGGCAGCCCCGGACTCCTCACTTTTAACCTTTGAGGTTCCGGCATCTGATAAGTTAGCATCCATATGTCGGAGTGTTAAGTCCGGCTCCCCCAATGACCCGGCCCCTGCCTGGGTCCTATCTGAGGGTTTGACAGCGCTGGAACCCCATATCAGACACGTCCTTCAAACCTCCTTTTCCACTCAACAAGTTCCCAGAGAGTGGAAGAAGGCAATAGTACTTCCAATAAGAAAAAAACCTAACGTCAGCATGGAGGTACTAGAAAACCTCAGACCGATCTCCTTATTGCCGTACGTGGCGAAGGTAGCCGAGAAGGTGGTTAATGCTCAGCTTACGGAGCATTTGGAAAAATGTAGTCTACTCCACCCCTCGCAATCGGGATTTAGGGCAGGTTACTCTACGGAGACGGCCCTTCTAAGAGCCACGGAGACTCTAAGAGCAGGGGCAGACGCTGGTCAGACAATGGCCCTGATCATGCTCGACCTGAGCGCGGCTTTTGACACCGTAGCGCATTCCATCCTGCTACGGTGTCTGAATGAAGCTGGGGTCGCTGGTCCTGCGCTGGGCTGGATACAATCGTTCCTTACTGACAGATGTTTCCAGGTTCAACAGGGGACTTGTCGCTCAAGGGAGATGTCACTAGACCAGGGAGTGCCTCAGGGCTCTGCTCTGAGCCCCACTCTTTTTAATCTATACATGGCCTCCCTGGCGAGAGTTGTACACTCGTTCGGGGTAGAATTAGTGTCGTACGCTGACGACACTCAGCTGTTAATCTCCCTTTCGCAGTGTACTTCCAACACCCCAAAAAATTTCAAATCCTGCATGCAGGCACTAGCGGAGTGGATGGATGCCCATTGTCTAAAACTTAATGGCTCCAAAACAGAGGTGTTGGTGGTAGGGGGTAAAAGCGAGAAATGGTCAGATGAGTGGTGGCCGTCTTGCCTGGGCCCTACCCCCATACCTTGTCAGGAGGCTAAGAATCTGGGAATCTGGATGAATCCTTCGCTCTCATATGAAGGCCACATCAGGCGCCTTGTGGGCAAATGTTTTGGAGTCTTAAAGACCCTAAATAAAACCTTAGACCTCCTGCCTCTATCAGCCAGAAGAACTTTAACGCAGGCGTTGGTGACCTCGCGGTTAGATTATGGTAATATTCTGTTCTTGGGGGCAACCGAGGGCAGCATAGGTCGCCTACAAGTCATCCAGAATTCCTCCGCCAGACTGGTGTTAAGAAGACCCAGGAGAGCCAGCTCGAAATTGGCGCTGGATGCGCTTCACTGGCTGCCGGTGAAGAAGCGCGTGCTATTTAAGTGCCTTCTTTTCTGCCACCGTATTGTCTGGGACAGGTCACCAACATATCTGAAGGAGCTAGTCAGCAGATATGAGCCCACCAGGACCCTCCGCTCAGAGGGTACTGGTTTGCTGACAGTCCCAAGGATCAGAAAGGCGAGAATGGGTGGCCGTTCCTTTTCGCTACTGGCAGCGCAAAACTGGAATAAATTACCTCTTGTGCTGCGTCTGGAGGGCAATGAACTACGTTTCAGGGCTCTGCTCAAAACTCACTTATATACTGCATAGGTGTTGGGTGCTCTAGGCAGGTTCATTGGTAGCTTAGCGCGGGGACACGCCGTGATGGCGTTACTGTGCGCTCTATAAGCTTGTTTATTATTATTATTATTAAACAACTAGCTGAAATGTTTCATAATAGGTTAAAAACGCTATGTGCTAAACCACATTTAATGGAAAGGCTTACCACTGAACTATCAGTGCGTTGAATGGCGACCATCTGCCGCGTTGTGCTCATAACGCTATCCCCAAAAATTCAAACGTATCTGAAAAGTGATAATACAGCATGTTCTAAGACTCAATAGTGTCGAATATATATGGCAGCCTGTGTTACAACAAGATTAAACTCCCCTTACCGATTCTGTAAGATCAATGAAACGCCTCCGTGATACAATTCCACTCGCCTCTCCCTTCCGCGATCTTATACAAGCTATCCCAGCCTGCTATGCGCTTTTAATGGCACTGTACTGTATTGCTATGATGTGAAAATAATGCATTTAAACGATGCAGTATTTTCGTTTACACTCAGCAAAGGATCTTCGAAGTGCGCAGTCCACTTAGGAATGCTCAAAATAAATAAAATCCTGACCACTAAATGATTCCCAAAAATATTTTATGAGGCATGTAATGCGTGGTTCGAATTTGAATCACAACTTTATTGATCCAATTTCAATAACAGTAGAACAAACAGCATTTTTTAAAGTGAGTCTGAATGGCGATGTTCCTTAAATTTAAACGGAGTTCACAAAGGGGAGATTCTTCAATGTATGTAATGAAGAAAAAATAATATACGTGCTGATCGGTGCACAAGCACCATCCAGAACAAGCAACTGGCTGTCTAGAACAAGGGGGGGAAAAAGAGTCTTTTGCATTTTTGCCATCAGGCTGGAATGAAATAAGAGACCGAGCAAGAAAAACAAGTTAAAAACAAGGGAGAGAGCAACACGAGTGGTGGGGAAAAAGCACGAGGGAGACAGCAACACAGGGAGAAGTACACGGAGACAGCAACACAGGGAGTGGGCAAAATTCAGACATGGCAGACAGCAACAGTCAAGAGAACATCACAGCGTAGGGGAGAGAAGCATATGGATGTGAAGGAGAGAGTGGGGGTAGAGACGCAGACATACGAGAGAGCGCAATACGGAGGAACAGGAGAGAAGCACACAAGGGAGACATCAGGCAAGCACATGCACTCTCGTGGACTTCTTAGTCAAAAATAACAAGTTAAAAAAAAAAGGTAAAATAAAACGCGAGACACGGCCTAGCGGCCGTGAATAATTAGGGGAGGAGCTGGAGAACAGATGGCTGGCTTTGATGTGCACAAGCTTTATGTCAATGCGCTTGCGCATTGAGCTTGCTTTTCACGGGTACTGGATGAAATCGCCAGTTTGGTTAACCTCTGGATGAGCCCCTATATTCTCGCAAGCTCAATGCGCAAGCGCATTGACAGGCGAGACCTAAAAATGTGGGTATCCCAATCTTCTTCACTAGGGATAATCTACCAGCCTTAGCTGGAAGCTTTGTCCAGGTCGCTTACCCATCACTCCAGCCAGTCCATCAGTCAGCCATGGTTAGACTTCAAAAGGTTGTTTAAGTCGCAACTCGGCCAAACCCGCTCTTCCACCATAAAGGAAACTCTGAGGCTAACTCTTCATTCAGCGACGTAAGTTAAGAAAATCACAGAATCCACCCCAATTGATGTTAATCCCAGAGAGCCCACCGAATCAGGGCATCCTAATTGTCACAGGGTTTTTTTTTTAATGTATAAAGGGACATCGTCGGCTTACATAGACACCAGTACCACATGGGTTGTGAAAGCCAATCCTCGATGGATGTGATGCTGCTGGAGCCTAGCCTCCAGCCGCTCCATCACAATGCCAAAAAGGATAGGCGACTGGTTATCCCTCTCGAGGTAGCTCGAGAGACTGGGAAGGGAGGCAAGATCACCCCATTGACTTGGAGGCTTGCCATTGGTTCTGCATATAGGAGAGCGATTAATCTTATGAAAGTGGGGCTAAGGCCCAGTCGGGCCAACAAAGAAAAGAGGAATGGCCATTCGAGGAAATGGAATGCTTTTGTGGCATCCAGGAAAATCTAAGTAGCGCTGAGGGAGGGTTCTATGGTCTGTAATATTGCAAAAAAATGTGAAGATTGTGAGATTTCCCCCACCCAGACACAAACCATGATTGGTTTGTTCGCACTGTGAGAGGGAGCAGAGGGAGAGGTCGAGAGGCAAACAATTTGGCAAGGATTTTGCCGTCCACATTAATAATGGATAGCGGTCTGTATGACTCCCATAGCTGCCGGTCTTTGTCGAGCTTTAGAATAGTAACTATTAGTGCCTCTCGCTGGTTCGGGGCAACTTGCCCTGTGCAAGAGACTCCTCATGCATTCCAATGAGGTGCGGCGCCAAGAGAGTTGAAAACTCTATGTAAAATGCAGCCGAAAGTCCAACTTAACCAAGAGTCCTGTCTCTGGACAGGGCCCTAATGACCTGCTCGGACGTCCTCATCAAGGTACCAGCAATGGCCATCCTCCAGCTAGAGCAGTTTCACTGAATCTAGAAAGTTATCAAGGTCCGGTGGCATATTGGGTTGATCCGCCGTGGGCTGCGAGGAGTAGACGCTAGTCATCTCCCTTTGCACCTCAAGGTAATCCTCGTCGATCCGCAGTTCAGCAATATAATCACAGGCCCAGGGTTTCTTAACATAGTGTCCAGCATCTTGCCCACCACGTCTCCCTCATCCACCATAATATGTGGCATACATGTCTTTGCGTAAACCATGTGTTTCCTACTGAGCTGCTGCCTCAAATTTATTGAGCATGCTACGTATGCTGGCTAACCTACCCAATCAGCAGTCTGTGTAGAATTGAAGTTCTAGTGCACGGATTTCGACCTCAAAGCGTGTTGGCTCACCACGCTGCGCTTGCAGAACACCTGCCTGTTTTCCTATACATTCCCAACGTATTAGTCTTCAACGCCTCTCCGATGGTCTAGCAGTAATCAACCGTGCCTACATTATGCGCAAAATATTCCACAATGGTCGACTGGATACTTTCCCTGAACACCTGATCCCACAGAGCACCCGCCGGCAAGCGCCACGTATACGCTCGGGACTGAAACTCTGGCAGAGCAAATCGGAAAGGCACAGGGGCATGGTCAGATAAAGTCTGTGGCAGGTAAGATGCCTCGCAGGTCCAGGCGTCCATATTGAGCATTGCTAGTCCATGATCAATGGGCGACCAAGTCACATAAGCAGAGGCCACACACGTTCCCTCTTTGCTATCTCTGTGTTTGGCTCTCCAGAGATCAATTAGGTAGTTATCTGCCACTATAGCCTGCACCTATGCGGCTGCTCTGGTGTCGAGGTGGTGGGAATCCCCATACCGATCTACCAGCAGGTCTAAGACCACATTAAAGTCCTCCTTTCCCACCCCCATTAGGATTATGCCCGGGCCCAGTGGGCCCGCAATGCTTTAGACCTCACCGAAAGAACGGGGATCATCCACATTGGGGCTATAGATAAATCTCAACTTGAGCAGGTTTCTATACAAGAAGTCGGAGAGCATTACATTACACCGCTGCTTATTGCAGAGGACTGGGTGCGCGTGCCGGAGGCAGACCCTTCCGGATGAGATTAGCAACCCCTCCCCCGTACATAGTTAAAGTAGCGTATGACATCTCGCTCCCCTATCCATCCCACAGGCAGGTGTTATAAAGAGTATTCAGGTGCAACTCTTGCTGTAAGCAAATATCAATGCCATTCCGCTACAGGTATGCCATCACAAGTCGCACTTTGTGCCTATCATTCAAACCGCGAACGTTGCACATTATACAGGTTAACGACGCCATAACAGAGTGACAAGCCTGTCTCTTTCCCGGTTTAAAGATATCGTCATATTTCCCCTTTTTTTGCATCACCATTTATTAGTTACGTGCATTTCCTGCAATGTTATTGCATCTTCTAAATATCAGCTGATCACTGCTGCGCTTCTTGAATCTCCCAAATCTCTACGTTTATGGCTTATTTCTATGTATCCATATTTGCATGATCATTTTGTTTCCCAACAAGTAATATCTTATCTTCTCCCTAGAGCTTCACTAAAGGTAGTTTCTTTCATGACCTTGTTCACTAGTCCTTATGTGGGAATCCTATTTTGGGCTGCCTAGCAATGAATAGTAGGGCTTGCGCAGTGGACCGTGACATTGTAAAATCTAGCCTGGTAAGCATACCCTGAAACCAGTCCCCAAATGCTTGTTTCCAGTCCTTGGCGGACCTGGCGTGGCAGTTCATGCTGGACACTTACTATGGGGAACTGGTTCAAGACTGATTTGCATACGGCCGAGTCCAAACTGGGGTGGCATGGTAAGCAAACAAGCATTTGCAATGCAATAGGTCTCGCATTAGGAAAGTTTGAGCTATTGGTCTTGTAAATGACACATTATTTATTTATGTGTTGGTTTTGAAACTAGCAAAATTAATAGCTTTGTCATTTACAATGCCAATACCTTTAACTTTTGCAAATGTGACACCTATAGCATTTGTAATGCAACTTGTTTTGTATTTACGTGACTTAGATGTATTGATATTACAAATAACAATGGCTTTTAATTTTTTAAAATAATTAATACTTAAATAAAAGTTATTGTAATTTATAATGGCAATAGCTTAAACTTTTGTAAATAACTTTTGTTAAGATTATGTTCAGTGTATTTTATTGTGACGAAAATCCAAGAACAGAAGTGTAATATCATCTTTTTGTGACATTTGTAATAAAGCTTGAAACATTGAGAGAACCTATTTGAACCAGTTGTTGTTGAGTGGTTGCACAGATTGATGCTGTGGTGGCGCTGAGTGATGTTGTGGTGGCGACGAGTGATGCTGTGACATTCAGTGATGCTGTGGTAGCACATAGTGATGTTGTGGTGCCCCTGAGTGATGCTGTGGTGGTGCGATACATAGATAGAGTGAGGGCGATAGATGGAGTGGGGAGGGCGATAGATGGAGTGGGGAGGGCGATAGATGGAGTGGGGAGGGCGATAGATGGAGTGGGGAGGGCGATAGATGGAGTGGGGAGGGCGATAGATGGAGTGGGGAGGGCGATAGATGAAGTGGGGAGGGCGATAGATGGAGTGGGGAGGGCGATAGATGGAGTGGGGAGGGCGATAGATGGAGTGGGGAGGGCGATAGATGGAGTGGGGAGGGCGATAGATGGAGTGGGGAGGGCGATAGATGGAGTGGGGAGGGCGATAGATGGAGTGGGGAGGGCGATAGATGGAGTGGGGAGGGCGATAGATGGAGTGGGGAGGGCGATAGATGGAGTGGGGAGGGCGATAGATACATAGATAGATAGATGGAGTGGGGAGGGCGATAGATACATAGATAGATGGAGTGGGGAGGGCGATAGATACATAGATAGATGGAGTGGGGAGGGCGATAGATACATAGATAGATGGAGTGGGGAGGGCGATAGATACATAGATAGATGGAGTGGGGAGGGCGATAGATACATAGATAGATGGAGTGGGGAGGGCGATAGATACATAGATAGATAGATGGATGGAGGGAGGGCGATAGATACATAGATAGATAGATGGATGGAGGGAGGGCGATAGATAGATAGATAGAGGGAGGACGATGGATGTGTGTGTGTGTGGGGTTGTGTGTGGCTGTGTGTGGTTATAACTTTCATAATTGTGACACTGTAGGAGAGTAGGGTCTGCTATTCTATGGTCACCCCAAATTTTTGCTTTTTGCTTCACTGGTTTTCGACTTAATGTGGCTGTGGGCCTGCTAATCAGACCCACAGCCTGCTGTTCTCTCTCTAAATTCACATACATGTACTATAGGTACATAACCCAATTGGAACTGGGCACCTTGTCAGCCCCTGTACAGTGCACTATAGGTGCCCAGGGCATAGGTGCATCAAAGGCCTACCTGGGGCTGCAGCATATATTTTGCCACCCCTGGCTGGTACTTAAATCAACACAACTGGCTAATCACTCAGCTGGGGCAAGGTGGTGTAATCACCCCTTGCTTAGATATAGTATACCTATATCTAAACCTATATCTGGACACATGTATACCTTTAAGTCGCTCCTATGGCAGGCCTTAACAATCCTGGAGGCAGAGTCCTTGGTTTTATGTGAGACGGTGCTCTAGCATGAGCTGAGCCTGTCTGCAGCTGTCCGGACCAACTCCCTTAGCTGTTCCGGGATAATGCCATACCATATACTCTTAAGTGCATTATAATTCGGGCTCCCGGTTTTATGGTATTTTTTTTTGTTGTTTCCGTCTGTATTTATCCATATTTATTTTTTGGGCATTTTATCTGTATTTTTCCACATTTATTTTTGCGACAAGCAAAAGACGACGCAACAGCTAGTATTTTTCCACATTTATTTAAATTGACACAGGAAGGAGGCAGTAGGATATAAATACCAGTTGTGACAGAGTGAGCCCCATACTAAACGTTGGCTCTAACGTGGCTTTAAGTGAGCCCAATTGCTTTTACTGGAAGCGGAGTGGACTAACCTAAAGCTGTCAAGGTTTCATATTGACATGTGACATTTCCATAATTTCAGTGAAATTATGAGACATTTTTACGACTATGAGCAGCTTTGTTACAAGCAAAATCAAGCAGGCACACTTACTAATCCAACTCAACAATGATGCCGAGTTAAACTGTTTTCAGAAGGATAAAAGGAACAACCAGCCCTGCTGAAACCTCAACCTGATCTGCAGTCAATTATGTGAAATTTGTAGCACGCATATGAATAGTGCCTCAGGGCAGCCTTTGAGATTACACGTTGTGGGAGCTGCAGACATCAGCGCATGGCCATGTGCCAAGAGGCCACTCGATGTACGCTGTACTCTTCTGTCCGCACTCTCCTGAAGAGCTCTCGCATGTGCAGTCTCACTGCCTCAAGTATGCAGCGAGTCCCCCCTGCAAAATTTACTGATAGATTTTGCTCCAAAATTTGGTACATTTCCTATGATAAATACACCTCCTTTCCGCAGCGGCCAACCAAGATTTTCACCCCAAAATGAACAAGCAATTACAATGCAATGGGTCTTGCATTATTAAAGTTTGAGCTATTGGCATTGTTAAATATTGCAACGCCAATAGCTCAATCTTTAATAATGCGAGACCTATTGCATTGCAAATTCTTGTTCTGTTAAGTTGGTGTAATAACCTGATAGGTTTGGCTTGACAACTCAGATGTACTATACCTATTGTTACCAAGTAAAAAATATATATACACAGATTGAACTTCTGCTCCGACCCGAGCAGTATTTCTGTCAACTCATGCTAGTGCCTCTTATAGAGTGCATGCTTAGAAATGCAGAAGAGACCACTTCACATCTCAAAAGCACACTAAAGCATCATATTTTACATTCTTAATTCCACAGATACAGAACATCATTGTTTTCTACTTATTTTCGCTGCAGCTGGCCTGTTAAATTTTGTAGTCAGGACTCAAAATGCAATCCCAACCTATTGTCTTCGCCAATGCTTGTTTAGATCTGGGTTAAAAGCACAGCCGTCAATATACAATCACTCCTTGGCTGAGCCCGGTGGACTATTCCTCTCTCGCCTTTACAATTCCAGGTGTGTATGCTCGTGCTGGTTTGCTACTGTAGATCTTTCTTCTGCTAATGCGTGCATTGCCATATTAACCCCTCCCCTGCTGATGACGGAACCGCTCCGTCATCAGCTACGGTTGGGCTGTGCTGATGACGTAGCGGTTCCGTCATGGCCCTGCCACCGCGCCTGCGCGGTGCTGATTTCGCGCCTGCGCGGCAGTTGTATTGAGCGGGGCGGGTCATGACTGAACCGCTCCGTCACCAGCACAGCTCAACCGCCGCTGGTGACAGAGCGGTTCTGTCACCAGCATGCGGCCGCCCCGCCCCGTTAGCGCTGCGGCGGAATAGCCGCCGCAGCGAAAGGGTTAAACTCAGGCGGATTAGCTTTGCAAATAATTTTTTTTATATATCACTTGTCAACTAGTCCAGTGACTTTGTAGGATAGTATGCAAGGTGCGTTAGATTTTTTTTCAAAACAGAAGTGATTTTGAGAATTGGACCCAAGTTTGGTTACTAAAGGCTGCCTTCCTGCAGAGCTTAGAACACATCACGCCACCTATGGTTTCACAGTTCTCTGAAAATCCTTTGAGGTTTAGTTTTATTGCATATAGGTCCGAGTTGCTTACAGGACTGTTGCGTCAGCAGACCCCAGGGCAATAGTGTGCTCCAATAACAACGAACCAAAGCTTTCATGTGGCCTCTGAAGTATGAAAGGTCGAACAGAAACCGCCAGTGCTTCAACCTGTGAACAAGCTACCTCCTCGTGTTCAGATTCATTGGGATGCTCGTGGTTTTACCATGGAATATTCTACCCTGCGGGCTGACATGTTTCACCGCTCCCCCTGGGCTGTGCAAATCCCCACTCCACCTGCAGATTCCCGTTCGAGAAATATCCAAAGTCTTTTCGTTGGACAATTTTGTTAAAAAAGTGTAAATATGTTAATGACCCTGGAGACTGTCAATGCTGATGTGGCGGTGGGGACCACCACCAGATGTGCATTGCAGGAGCCTGGAGGGTTGTGTATTAAGCACCCTCCTCCCAGACAGCTTCCTGGCCGCAGTGTGGATTACAGACGTGTCTCACCTCTGATCTTGTGCAGCTCCATTGTGCCTTAATGCCCTTTGTTAAAAGTGTGATGTCCCGCTGTCAGGGCAAGGGCAGAGGGTGGTCTCCCAGGAAATCTACAGGACATCAGAGGCAGACAGACCCCCTCGGGATAGATGGTCTTCTCAGGTCATTCATTCTCTGAAAGGGATGGCCAGGGTCCCATACATGACAGCAAAGCGGTTGCCCAGCCCTGCCAGCATCCGCCTATCAGAGCCTTCAAGGCCCCGAGATGGTCCCATCAGAGTCCCGAGGACAGCTTAAGAGCTCATCAAACCGCTGACGTGAACATGGACTTACTGTTCTTACTACCAGTATCCATTTGAGTTTGTGTTGAGGTAGCTCAGAAGGCTGCGTGTCTGCTGCCGAGACTACAGTGTAACCTTCGGTCACAGGTTCATCTCCTCACAGGATGGAACACAATTTAAGCAGCCGATACAATAACGCCCTATTATGTAATAAAGCATATGTCTTGTGATGCCAAGCGCTAGATCAGTTATTTGCCTGTTAAATAACCAAAAGATGGTGTGTGACAACACCGGCATGCGTGCCTCTCCCCTCAAGAAGGATGTGCATGACACAACACAGATCGGCGAGGGTGTCTGTGGCACAGAGGAAGCCATGTTATTTAGTGGCAGGAATGTTTCTTCTCAATCTGAGCATATTTGCTTCAGCGCGGCAGAAAAATGTAAAAAAAACGCATTGGACGCAATAAATGGACTCGCTGCCGATTTTCATGAGGGTTATCACCCCAATGATAGGTTGCACTTCTCATGCTATTCAAACAATGAGCATTTGTGCCGCCTCCGTTTCATAGTCATTAATTAATAAATGTGTCTTTAAAAGTGCATGTGAATATTGTATAGCCATATGGTGACATTTAGCCACATGCTGATAAACATCTCTAAGTGTGATTGACCACCAGCCGCACCAGAGGAGTACTTCACAGGTCTTTAAAAAGACCATTCACTAGATAACAAGGCTTTTTTGTTTTTTTCCCCCCTTCACCCCTTCTTACTAGACTGCAGGCAGTGTCTACAGGACCCCCTGTGCCCAGAGGCTTAAACACAGAAACGTAAAGAGCCCTCTTTCACACGGGACAGCAGCCTTGTTTATTTGGAACGATGGCAGCGCTGCAAAATTTGCTAGTATTTTGCAGTTTCTAAATATAAATACAGACAAAGGAAATATAGATTTCCATCTGTATTTATATGTAAAAATCCGTAAAAACGGAAAACCGGGAGCCCTAATTATAATCCTCGCGGTTATGTGCTAACTTTGGTTTGGCTTTATCAAAACATGTTGTGTTTGGTGTCATACGTTTTAGAATACTACCCCCGTGCCAGTCCTGGCGACTGGGGTAGCATTCCACCCTTCTAGAAGGCGAAGACATGTTACTTTACTGAAAACGCGGTTAATCCTAACCAGTGCCTCAGCATCACAAAATGGATGCTGCTGCCCGACACAAGTCTGACCTCCTGCTGCTGACCGAAACTTGGCAGAGGAGGCCTGGACAAAGGGTTTCCAGTCGCGGGGAGGTGCTACACCACCCCAGACAGAAGATAGTGGATTGGAGCAGGGAGGGCTGAAAGAAACTAGACACTGCCTGGGGCGCACAAGGTGTCCCCGGGCAAATTCCAGTCAAACCGGTTCTGGGGCACTCCAACCCCAGTCCCAGCGCGACCCTGGACAAAGGGAAAGGGGTTTAACCACCCCCTTCCTGGGTCCCACCCATAGGAGGGACCTAGCAGGTAATCCAGCCCCCCAGTTTGGAATAAGGGTGGGAGCAGTGCCAACGCACACTCAGATTATCCTGACTGAAACTTACGAAACGAAACTCTGGACCCTTCGACATCCTACTCGACGTAGAAGACTGAAGAATCTCCCTTGTGGTCAAGGAGTGACCACCCTGTGCAAACAGGCACCATCCAGCACCTCGACGTTTGCTTTGTTGCAGTTCCCGCCGGAACTCGAGCGACAGAGATCGACAAGACCCAGCCTTCCTGCCTTCTAACAGCCCGATCCACAGTCCTTGCGAAGCTGAGACCCGTGGAGGCGACCTGAAGCGTGGGGCCGGCCATCTTGGAAAAACTACGAAGCGCTGACCGTGCAGCTCCCGAGGCTCCCTGGACGCTGTGCATTGGGGTTTGAGAAGCCCCAGTCCGAGCAGCTTTTGCACCAAAGCTCACCCCTCCACACTCTCCGAGTGCTGCGTGGGGCCCTTCTGCATTTTCCTGCTCGATGCGTTGATCCGGTCGCTTGCCCGTTGGCTAGTGGCCCCAGTGGCGACGAACCTTTGAATTTGCTCTGCCAGTCCGGTTGCTCTGGATTGGCCCTCGCTCCCCTGAAAAGGAGCACCCGCTCTGACCTTGCTGGTCCGAGTAAGAAGCGATCTTCGAATCCTGCGTGGGTTGCGCTTGCCAAGGTTTGTTTGCTCCAATCCGGAAGCCAACACCGCCGACAGCGAGAGCTTTCGTGGGACAGCTCGTGATCCACTCCTGGACATCCACGGTGCCCCAGAGTCCACTTGGCAGCGGAGACAAGCTTCACGACAACCACCTGATTGCGCCCGACATTGCCTGGTTCCACCCTGGTCACTGCTGAGTGACCCAGACTCTGTCCCCTCTGCTTTCAGGTACTCTTCATCTTCAATCCACCCTTGGATCGCACCGGACACTTCTCTTCTGGCCGCCTGCAGCATCATCATCTACAGGCTCCATAGATCTACACGACGAAAGCCGACACAACTTTGCACCTGTGCACCCGCTTCCTGTGGGTGAGGTAACTCCTGAACGCCGGTGCTGCTGTACAGGTATACACCTCTAGTGTCTAAGTCTAAAGTTTTGTCCTTCTAGGTCAGTCAGAAGACTCTTAAAACAGTAAATCGATAACTTTTACGCACCATTGACTTTGTATTGGTGCATGTGTGTGCTTTCAGCGCTGCACCCGATTCCCGCGGGCTTTTCCCGACTTCAGCATTGCTAGTCCCGATTGGTCCCAGCAATTCCCCAGGCCCTAGGCCTGACCACTGTTCGATTAGTGATGCTTATACCACTTTTCTATTATATGGCCTCATCCATAATTGTGCAACTTTTATATGTTTAACTGTGCTTTTGTTTAACCCCTTCCACGCTGATGACGAGCTAGGCTCGTCATGGCGTAGCCTCCTCGCAAGCTGATGACGAGCCCAGCTCGTCACGTAACATGCGCTTTTAAAAATCTCAGCGTACGAGCGGAATTCCGCTAGCGCGCATGAGGTTAAATGCTTGTGCCTCTGCACTCATACAGAGTACAGAGGATTATTCTAGTAATAAATACATATATTTTCATAATATATAACTTGTGTGGCGTCCTTTCATTTGATATTACAGGATTGTGGTTGGTAAAACAGCTGGCTTCACATGCCCTCTTGAGTTAAGCCTTTAGGGCTGCTTAGTCCATGCTACCCTTAGGATAGCTTGTTTATAAGGTTGACTTACAACCAACACCATAAGGGATTGTTTGGACTGATGCAAGGTGCCCCCAGAATTGGAGACATCAGGCCAACTTCTCACAGACACCTATAGCATTTGTAATGCAATATGTGTTGTATTTGGGTGACTTGCATGTATTGATATTACAAATAACAATGGCTTTTAATTTTTTTTTAATAATGAATAATTAAATAAAAGTTATTGTAATTTATAATGGCAATAGCTTAAACTTTTGTAAATAACTTTTGTGAAGATTACGTTCAGTGTATTGTATTGTGACGAAAATCCAAGAACATAGGTGAAATATTAACATCTTTTTGTTACATTTGTAATAAAGCTAGAAATCTTGAGAGAACATATTTATTATTATTATTTTATTTTATTTTAGTTTTGTATAGCGCGAACAAGACCCGTGGGTATCAGAGCGCTTAACATGAGAGAGGGAAAAAGTGTTAACATATATATAAACAGTTAGCGAGCAACCGCTGTGAGGTAGATATATATTAAATCGTAACACCTGTGAACGTTAGCGTGCATAAATAAGCTATGACAAAATTACTAACAAAAGCATGTAAATATAACAGATATGACAAACTACTAACAAACGCATGTATATATAACAGATATGAGGTAGCTCGGTATTTGTTCATTAAAGATGCTGTTCTCCTGTTCAATCAAAGTAGCCATTACTAATGGCCTTTCGGTTGTTCTCATATCCTCGGATCATAGGTTATGTATTCCAATAAAGAATTGCCTATGTCTCCCTTCCTAATGGCGTACATGATCAGTACTAAGCAGTAGTAAATCCGAACCCAGAACAATGTTCTAGGTAATGTATCTATTCATCAGCAGGCTCTTCACTTCCCGCTTGAATGTTACCAGATTCTGGATCTTCCTGATGTTTGGAGGGAGTGAGTTCCAAATTCTGGGGGCGGCTCCTGAGAACGCTCTGTCATAGGTTTTTTTCTTTCGGAAGAAGGCTGGCCGTAGCAGCAACTCCTTAGCACTCCTAGCTGGTCTGTTGCCACCGGACAGCTGAATTTTCTTCGCTAGATAACTTGGGGTGTTCTCATGTAGTGCTTTGTGTGTGATGCATGCTATCTTCATTTGGATTCTTGCTTCATACGGTAGCCAGTTTAATACTTTCAGGTGCGGGGATATGTGATCATATTTCCTGGTTCCGGTGATAAGTCTTGCCGCAGCGTTAAGGCAGGCTTTCAGTGGTGCTATGGACGTTTTTGGTAATCCAGCCAAGGTAGTGCAACCATATTCAATCCTCGAGATAACTAAAGATTGGATTGCCACTTTGAGGTCAGATTCTGTGATGTATGGTTTCAATTTTCTTAAGTAGTTCAAGTGAAAGCGGGCACTTTTCGCCATTGAATTAATGTGGTATTTACAACAAGGGGTGGTGAGGGACAGAGTCTCTGAATTAAGCAGAAAGCTCTCACCCAGTCAAGAGATCAGGGCTAGATCCAACACCGTTTTTTAGCTCACTGCACCATCCCAGTTTCAGAACCTGGCTGTATGCAAATTAGTCTGTTCCTGTCCCAGTGCATGATGGGAACAGGGCAAACCAAACTACAAAAGCCAATTCTTACACTGGGAAGGAAACAAGCTCCCGGGGACCGGTTTCTGGCATTACAGCCGTCTTCGGCCCGGTTTGCTTGAATCCTGATGGTGCAATGGGCAAGGGTCTCACATCTGAGAATACCCTTCCACGCTTAGGGTGGACAAAAATATTTACAACAAGGGGTGGTGAGGGACAGAGTCTCTGAATTAAGCAGAAAGCTCTCACCCAGTCAAGAGATCAGGGCTAGATCCAACACCGTTTTTTAGCTCACTGCACCATCCCAGTTTCAGAACCTGGCTGTATGCAAATTAGTCTGTTCCTGTCCCAGTGCATGATGGGAACAGGGCAAACCAAACTACAAAAGCCAATTCTTACACTGGGAAGGAAACAAGCTCCCGGGGACCGGTTTCTGGCATTACAGCCGTCTTCGGCCCGGTTTGCTTGAATCCTGATGGTGCAATGGGCAAGGGTCTCACATCTGAGAATACCCTTCCACGCTTAGGGTGGACAAAAATATTTACAACAAGGGGTGGTGAGGGACAGAGTCTCTGAATTAAGCAGAAAGCTCTCACCCAGTCAAGAGATCAGGGCTAGATCCAACACCGTTTTTTAGCTCACTGCACCATCCCAGTTTCAGAACCTGGCTGTATGCAAATTAGTCTGTTCCTGTCCCAGTGCATGATGGGAACAGGGCAAACCAAACTACAAAAGCCAATTCTTACACTGGGAAGGAAACAAGCTCCCGGGGACCGGTTTCTGGCATTACAGCCGTCTTCGGCCCGGTTTGCTTGAATCCTGATGGTGCAATGGGCAAGGGTCTCACATCTGAGAATACCCTTCCACGCTTAGGGTGGACAAAAATATTTACAACAAGGGGTGGTGAGGGACAGAGTCTCTGAATTAAGCAGAAAGCTCTCACCCAGTCAAGAGATCAGGGCTAGATCCAACACCGTTTTTTAGCTCACTGCACCATCCCAGTTTCAGAACCTGGCTGTATGCAAATTAGTCTGTTCCTGTCCCAGTGCATGATGGGAACAGGGCAAACCAAACTACAAAAGCCAATTCTTACACTGGGAAGGAAACAAGCTCCCGGGGACCGGTTTCTGGCATTACAGCCGTCTTCGGCCCGGTTTGCTTGAATCCTGATGGTGCAATGGGCAAGGGTCTCACATCTGAGAATACCCTTCCACGCTTAGGGTGGACAAAAATATTTACAACAAGGGGTGGTGAGGGACAGAGTCTCTGAATTAAGCAGAAAGCTCTCACCCAGTCAAGAGATCAGGGCTAGATCCAACACCGTTTTTTAGCTCACTGCACCATCCCAGTTTCAGAACCTGGCTGTATGCAAATTAGTCTGTTCCTGTCCCAGTGCATGATGGGAACAGGGCAAACCAAACTACAAAAGCCAATTCTTACACTGGGAAGGAAACAAGCTCCCGGGGACCGGTTTCTGGCATTACAGCCGTCTTCGGCCCGGTTTGCTTGAATCCTGATGGTGCAATGGGCAAGGGTCTCACATCTGAGAATACCCTTCCACGCTTAGGGTGGACAAAAATATTTACAACAAGGGGTGGTGAGGGACAGAGTCTCTGAATTAAGCAGAAAGCTCTCACCCAGTCAAGAGATCAGGGCTAGATCCAACACCGTTTTTTAGCTCACTGCACCATCCCAGTTTCAGAACCTGGCTGTATGCAAATTAGTCTGTTCCTGTCCCAGTGCATGATGGGAACAGGGCAAACCAAACTACAAAAGCCAATTCTTACACTGGGAAGGAAACAAGCTCCCGGGGACCGGTTTCTGGCATTACAGCCGTCTTCGGCCCGGTTTGCTTGAATCCTGATGGTGCAATGGGCAAGGGTCTCACATCTGAGAATACCCTTTAATGTGGGCTTTCATGTCTAGATTCTCGTCTAGGGTGATTCCTAGAGATTTAGCTGAGTTGACAAGGGTTGGGGTGCAGTTAAGCGCAGTCACGACTTCCGTCCAATCCTTTATTTCTGTATGGCTCCTTGGTGGAGAAATTAGTAAGAACTCTGTTTTATGTGCATTCAGCTTCAGGTGGTTTGTGGTTAACCATTGGAGTGCCATTTTTAGTGTCTCATTCATTAATTCCAAATCTTTTAGGGATGCGATCTTTAAGTATATTTGCGTGTCGTCAGCATACATGTGATAGGATATTTGAGATTTTTGGAGAATTTCTGTGAGTGGTTCGACGTATAGGTTAAACAGATCAGGGGATAATGTCGAACCTTGAGGGACTCCAATTGAGATAGGGCACGGAAGTGAAGTAGATTGGTTAACCAGGAAGCGCTGCGTTCTGTTCTGTAAAAAGGACTCGAACCAATTCAGCACCATTCCCGATAGTCCCATCCTGTCCCGTAGCCTGGCCAGTAATGCCTCATGATTTACCGTATCAAATGCCGATGATAGGTCTAGGAGAATCAGTAAGCATGCTTGATTTTGGTCAAGGGCCTGCAGCGCGTCATCAATAATATGGAGAATCGCTGTTTCCGTGCTGTGCCCTGCTCTGAATCCCGATTGACATTCGTCTAGCAAGGAGAATTTGGTGATGTGTTGGCTCAGTTGGTTCTGCACACATTTCTCAGTCAGCTTGGCCAGTAAAGGGATGTTAGTCACTGGGCGTTGTTGAATGGTTGCACAGATTGATGCTGTGGTGGCGCTGAGTGATGTTGTGGTGCCCCTGAGTGATGCTGTGGTGGTGCTGAGTGATGCTGTATGCTATGCTATGTTTTGCTAGCCTATGCTTTTATTTGTTCTGCTATGCTGTGTTATGCTATGCTATGTTATGTTTTGTTTTGTTAAGCTCTGCTATGTTTTGCTGTGTTTTATTATGCTATGCTATGTTTTGCTATTCTATGCTTTTATTTGTTCTGTATGCTTTGTTGTGTTTTGTTAAGCTCTGCTATGTTTTGTTATGCTATGCTATGTTTTGTTATGTTATGTTTTGTAATGCTGTTTTGTAATGCTATGTTTTGTAATGCTATGTTTTGTAATGCTATGTTTTGTAATGCTATGTGTTGTTATGCTATGTGTTGTTATGCTATGTGTTGGTATGCTATGTGTTGGTATGCTATGTGTTGGTATGCTATGTGTTGTTATGCTATGTGTTGTTATGCTATGTGTTGTTATGCTATGTGTTGTTATGCTATGTGTTGTTATGCTATGTGTTGTTATGCTATGTGTTGTTATGCTATGTGTTATGCTATGTGTTATGCTATGTGTTATGCTATGTGTTATGCTATGTGTTATGCTATGTGTTATGCTATGTGTTATGCTATGTGTTATGCTATGTGTTATGCTATGTGTTATGCTATGTGGTGTTATGCTATGTGGTGTTATGCTATGTGGTGTTATGCTATGTGGTGTTATGCTATGTGGTGTTATGCTATGTGGTGTTATGCTATGTGGTGTTATGCTATGTGGTGTTATGCTATGTGGTGTTATGCTATGTGGTGTTATGCTATGTGGTGTTATGCTATGTGGTGTTATGCTATGTGGTGTTATGCTATGTGGTGTTATGCTATGTGGTGTTATGCTATGTGGTGTTATGCTATGTGGTGTTATGCTATGTGGTGTTATGCTATGTGGTGTTATGCTATGTGGTGTTATGCTATGTGCTATAATGCTATGTGCTATAATGCTATGTGCTATAATGCTATGTGCTATAATGCTATGTGCTATTATGCTATGTGTTATTATGCTATGTGCTATTATGCTATGTGCTATGTGCTATTATGCTATGTGCTATTATGCTATGTGCTATTATGCTATGTGCTATTATGCTATGTGTTATTATGCTATGTGTTATTATGCTATGTGTTATTATGCTATGTGTTATTATGCTATGTGTTATTATGCTATGTGTTATTATGCTATGTGTTATTATGCTATGTGTTATTATGCTATGTGTTATGCTATGTGTTATGCTATGTGTTATGCTATGTGTTATGCTATGTGTTATGCTATGTGTTATGCTATGTGTTATGCTATGTGTTATGCTATGTGTTATGCTATGTGTTATGCTATGTGTTATGCTATGTGTTATGCTATGTGTTATGCCTTGTGTTATGCTATGTGTTATGCTATGTGTTATGCTATGTGTTATGCTATGTGTTTTGCTGTGCTATGCTTTGCTGTGCTATGCTTTGCTGTGCTATGCTTTGCTGTGCTGTGCTTTGCTGTGCTATGCTTTGCTGTGCTATGCTTTGCTGTGCTGTGCTTTGCTGTGCTATGCTTTGCTGTGCTATGCTTTGCTGTGCTATGCTTTGCTGTACTTTGCTGTGCTATGCTTTGCTGTACTTTGCTGTGCTATGCTTTGCTGTACTTTGCTGTGCTATGCTTTGCTGTGCTATGCTTTGCTGTGCTATGCTTTGCTATGTTTTGTTTTGCTATGTTTTGTTTTGCTATGTTTTGTTTTGCTATGCTATGTTTTGTTTTGCTATGTTTTGTTTTGCTATGTTTTGTTTTGCTATGCTATGTTTTGTTTTGCTATGCTATGTTTTGTTTTGCTATGCTATGTTTTGCTTTGCTATGCTATGTTTTGTTTTGCTATGCTATGTTTTGTTTTGCTATGCTATGTTTTGTTTTGCTATGCTATGTTTTGTTTTGCTATGCTATGTTTTGTTTTGCTATGCTATGTTTTGTTTTGCTATGCTATGTTTTGTTTTGCTATGCTATGTTTTGTTTTGCTATGCTATGTTTTGTTTTGCTATGCTATGTTTTGTTTTGCTATGCTATGTTTTGTTATGCTATGTTATGTTTTATTATGCTGTGAGTGTGGGTGTGTGAGGGGGTGTGGGAGAGTGAGGGGGTGTGAGGGTGAGGGCGTGTGAGGGTGAGGGGGTGGGTGAGTGGTGGTGGGGGTGTGAGGGGGTGTGAGGGTGGGGGTGAGGGGGTGTGAGGATGAGGGTGTGTGAGGGGGTGTGAGGGTGTGTGCGGGTGAGGGTGTGTGCGGGTGAGGGTGGGTGAGGGCGTGTGCGGGTGAGGGCGTGTGCGGGTGAGGGCGTGTGCGGGTGAGGGCGTGTGCGGGTGAGGGCGTGTGCGTGCGTGTGCTGGCGTGTGCGGGTGGGTGAGGGTGGGTGAGGGTGTGAGTGAGGGTGTGATTGAGGGGCTGTGAGAGGGGCTGTGAGAGTGAGGGGCTGTGAGAGTGAGGGGCTGTGAGAGTGAGGGGCTGTGAGGGTGAGGGGCTGTGAGGGTAAGGGGCTGTGGGGGTGTGTGGGGGTGTGTGGGGGTGAGGGGATGTGTGGGGGTGAGGGGATGTGTGGGGGTGAGGGGATGTGTGGGGGTGAGGGGATGTGTGGGGGTGAGGGGATGTGTGGGGGTGAGGGGATGTGTGGGGGTGAGGGGATGTGTGGGGGTGAGGGGGGTGTGGGGGTGTGTGTGTGGGGGTGTGTTGGGTGAGGGTGAGGGGCTGTGAGTGAGGGGCTGTGAGTGAGGGGCTGTGAGTGAGGGGCTGTGAGTGAGGGGCTGTGAGTGAGGGGCTGTGAGTAAGGGGCTGTGAGTGAGGGTGAGGGGATGTGTGGGGGCGAGGGGATGTGTGGGGTTGAGGGGATGTGTGGGGTTGAGGGGATGTGTGGGGTTGAGGGGATGTGTGGGGTTGAGGGGATGTGTGGGGTTGAGGGGATGTGTGGGGGTGAGGGGATGTGTGGGGGTGAGGGGATGTGTGAGGGTGAGGGGATGTGTGGGGGTGAGGATGTGTGGGTGTGAGGGGATGTGTGGGGGTGAGGGGATGTGTGGGGGTGAGGGGGGGTGGGGATGTGTGGGGGTGAGGGGGGGTGTGGGTGAGGGGATGTGTGGGGGTGGGGATGTGGGGGTGAGGGGGGGTGTGGGTGAGGATGTATGGGGGTGAGGGGGGGTGTGGGGATGTGTGGGGGTGAGGGGATGTGTGAGGGGATGTGTGGGGGTGAGGGGATGTGTGAGGGGATGTGTGGGGGTGAGGGGATGTGTGGGGGTGAGGGGATGTGTGGGGGTGAGGGGATGTGTGGGTGAGGGGATGTATGGGGGTGAGGGGGGTGTGGGGATGTGTGGGGGTGAGGGGATGTGTGGGGGTGAGGGGATGTGTGGGGGTGAGGGGGGTGTGGGGATGTGTGGGGGTGAGGGGATGTGTGGGGGTGAGGGGATGTGTGGGGGTGAGGGGATGTATGGGGGTGAGGGGGGGTGTGGGTGAGGGGATGTATGGAGGTGAGGGGGGGTGTGTGTGTGTGTGTGAGGGTTAGGGTGTGTGAGGGTGTGTAAGGGGGAGCAACGATGTATACTCTGGAAGGTGCTTGTGAATTTCTGAAAGGTAAATACTAGGAAACAAACCTTTCACAAATACATATACATTGCACCTATCACTATACTCTAACTATACACTCGTTTGTGGAGGACGAGAATGGTTTATGCTTGACTTTTGTAGAACTGAAAATTAAGGAGCACTGTAAACATCCTACTGATCCATGCTCTTAGCAGTATACATACAGGCTGGAAAACGAATACCTTGTACACAGAATTCATTAAACAGGCCTCAAAAACTGATAACGGATATTTTAGAAACAGAAACAGGTCTCCATAAATGTGGGGAAACAGAAGAGGCGAAATTATTTGCCTGCAATTGAGACAGTGTAATTTAAAATAAGTAGGGTGTATGAATATTGAGGTGGAGCAGTGTAAAAAAAGGGTACAGAGTGCAGCGAAACAGTGGGTGGAGTTTGTATGGCAAAAAAAGACACCTGGGGCACGGTGGGGATGCTGAGGAAGGGTCCAGTCGTGCAGATGTGACTGAGTGATGGTTGTGCTGCATAGGGAGTGAAAAGGGGTGCGGTGTGTAGAGCGAACGATGGGGAGCAGTGCATGGGCACCGTTTGAAGCTGAACAGAGGAAAGGCATCACTGGGAGGGGGGCCGGGCAACCATGCCAGCATTCTGATTCATGAGCAGATGGTCCTGTTTATACCTACGGAGAGCGTGAAGTGGCTGCTGGCAAATGGAATCAAAGCGGGCGCGGACGCTGTGATGTTTTTGTCTTGCCTTGCTGAGGGGTAGGGGGAGCAAATTCCTGTGCACACGCCTGACTCACAGGAACTGAATGCTATCCGCAGTGGGTAGACTTTTGAAAGCAGCTTACTAGAATCTCACCGAAAACAATGCTTACGCATTACTTCAGCGAGACCTAAAAAGCAATGGATTTAGGCCCAAATCTCTGCACTGGGAGTGAATGTTTGACATGGTTTAGCATTCAATCCATTGATGTTCTTTTTTTAAATACACTGTTCCAATACCCTGAATACTAAGAAATGGTCTAATCTTGAATGTGTTATGTACTGATGTGTAGCACGGAAACAATGTCCCTTGCTTATCTTGTTCGGCACACCCCTGTCTGTTTTGTATAAGACAGAGTAATTTGGAAAAAAGGACAAGTGGCACCGGGTTCCGTGCATGAACTTATAAGACAAACCATACGTTGTACACTTCTAATTATAAATCAAATTAAACAAAGAAATAGAAAAATATGCTCTTTATTAAATACTCTTTTTTTTATATATACTTTTACTTATTTAAACATGTTTTATACATTTACTTGTGTGATTTTGCTAATGCATCTCAGTTTTAACAACAAAGGTCAATTGATCCTAGTTGCACCATGATTACTTTATCTTATAAATGATTGAAAACATAGAGATGGAGAGGTTATAGTTGCGATGATCTTTGATGATGATACACAGAACCAATCAACGCGTTTCGGCTACTGCCTTCTTCAGGGGTTCTGTATAACTCTATGAAACAAGAGAATGTATATAAGTTATCTAAAGTGACAACGTATTGGAAGTTACATATTTCTACAAACTGAAAATATATATTAGGCATTGATCACCTACGGGTTGCAAAGTTCTGTACTACATCTTCATTGCGAAGCGCTACTCTCTAATAACTAAACAATACTTCTTATTACAGATAACATGCAGTGTTATATACATCCTTTTTATAAATACGTAAAAGTATATATAAAAAGAATATTTAATAAAAAGCATATTTTTCTATTTCTTTTTTTAATTTGATTTACAATTAGAAGTGTACAACGTATGGTTTGTCTGATAAGTTCATGCACGGAACCGGTGCAACTTGTCCTTTTTTCCAAATTAGTTATTCCTTGCTAGGATTTATGCTTTTAGGCAGGGGCCCATTACTTTTACTAAAAAAATGTAATAAGACAGTGACAGGTGCACTGAAAATGCAATAATGGAAATGTAATAAAGAGTACATTAAGGTGGGTAACCATAAAGAACTGGTATTTCAGAGCCAACAGACCCAATGGTGAACATGGGCTTTACAAATCATTTGGATTTCGTGGCAAATCTAAAATACACTTGAAATCACTCCCTTTTTATAATCACCTCACATGTCCTCTTCCTGTGTGAGGTCCATTTCCTTGAAATACCCTAAATGTATGTTGTCTCGTTATGTAGCATTACACTTTAGTAGGCTTGGTTTAACCATTTATACTTAATACATTGCAGTATAATATCGTTAGACCAATTCTTCTGACCATGGGAATCCAAGATCTTCCCTCTACTGAGCTTCTAACCTGCCTCTTTACCTATGTGTGTACCCCATAGATTTGCCCCTTTCTGGTCTAACCTCGAATATATAGACTACCCCCTCCCCAAGCCAGGTCTCGTGGCTCAGTGGACTAATGCATCCACTCCAAGGATCTTGTTTGACCTCTTAGCCACAGGTTTAAATTTCGGCAGGTCCACTCAGCCTCTCATTATTCAGAGGTCGATAAAATAAGCCTCATTTAGTTTGATAACAATAAACATGTGATTTCAGAACCACAATACTCTTCAGGGTGAACATGTGCCTTTCTTATACCCCTCGTTTGTGTCCTGTTTACCCCTCAAAAGAACTCTTCACTATATAACAGTCAACCTATTGCAAAAGTAGCCTCTTTGCCTTAAGAATTCTGTTTGTATCTACAGAATGTTTATCCAACTCTACTTGATTACAGAGGCAGGTGCTCACCTCCGCGTCCGAGGCTGCGACCATCAGGCTTTTTCCCAACCAATTTTTTCCACTCCTCTTAAGCCCTCTGCTTCTCAAGATGGCTACCCCAGCACGTTGGAGCAATCTGACACACTCGAAGCAGTAGGAGGTAGACACAGCCCCACTAGGGGCTCACAGTTGACTACCTCCACTGAATCACCAGAGTTTAGCATTTCTTATTCCCATTGCTGCAGATTGTGCCTTTGAAAATATTTATTGTTACTGTTAGGAGCGGATCTAATAGTGAAAAAAACACATGGCCCCAGCGGGAGAGTTCCCAACATGATAACTCACCTGTCAGTCATTGGCCACACCCCCTTCTCGATTTGTAAAACATTACTCGGCTGCAAAATCGGAGTGTTTTCAGGAATTGGGGTAAAATAATCATGTTATAAATCTCAACTAGTATCAAGAGGAGACCCATCCACTGGAACACAACCTATGTCAGTCTTTATATAGCTGGGTCTAAGTTTCTTTTTTATAAATTTTTCCTAAGATATTGTGATGTCCTACCCATGATACCTGCATGAAATTGTTTTGGTTCTCAGTGTACATCTCCTCAGGATAGCCTTTGCACCCTTGGTAGTGGAAACACAACTGACTTCCAACGGTTTGCCTTGAACCCCTGCATTGACCAAATTCTTAAATAATTTCTACGAATATAGTGCTCAGTATTCATAAGTTTCATACGTCACTCAATACATCTAGAAGCTTGCCTTTCTTGTCCCAAACCCTTTGCATTCTTAACATCACTAAACCTCTCTGTAGCCATAATTGCATTGTATACCCACAAGCATAAAATAAGGTTATCTTTTGAGTAGCTTTTTCCTTTTAAGTTTGATTGAAATGTTTTAGTCTGTATACTTAAATTAAATAAAATACCAGCATTTGTAAAGCGCACAGCTACCTCCGAAATGGTATCCCGGCCTCTTCCACAAATTGTTTCTGTGATAAATACAATTTCTATATGAAGGGAGTTTATTTGAAAACTCTGTTGCAAAATCGTGCACACATGTTGAGGTTCTCTCGGAGTTCATGAAAGGTAGAATACCTGTTCTTGAAAACAAGAATAACAAGTTACGGTCTTAATTTTTTCCTTTTCAGGACGTAGTGGCTAATCTGCTGAAATGTGGCGCAGATCGTGGATTATGTCTGACAAGAACAATGACGACTGGGTTCCCAATCGAGGGAAGTGAGAGCAGAGGTAAAATTCTACCATTAAAGGGACCATACCAAAATAAAACACTGGATAGTGCTAGATTAAAAGGAATGTACAAATTCTGGATCTACTTCTTGTCCTTCACTTATAATCTTCTGTACCTTGTTTGAATGACTCTTCTGTGCTTCAGTAATCCCTCTGTAACTTTATATTAATGAGTATAAGTCAATTAGCTTATGTTTTTCATTTTACAACTGCTTCAAAGTACTCTTCAATGTGTATTTTTGGTGCTTGGAACTGAACTTGTGTTTTTCAGTTGGTTAACATGGTTCAAGATGTTTATGAGAGATGCTTGATCTGTTTAGTCTGCACTTTTACATTGAGATAAAAGTGCGTGAGAGGACTGGACTGCGTGGTACGATATATATAAGGGATAAAGTTCCCCTTGCCATACCTTATAAGGATACTGCAAGTAACGGAGGAATTCCATATAGAGGAATGAGGCTGTAGCCCAAGCTCATTTAAGTTCATTTCCAAGGTTATGGAACCCTGAGGTGACTTGCAATACGATTATGTGCAGCAGGGTGTACTTTATCCCATTTAATATACAGCCACACCATCACGTTTCTCAATCAATCAATCAATCAATCAAGGCACTTATATAGTGCACTACTCACCCAGAGGGTCTCAAGGCGCTAGGGGAGGGGGGTCCGCTACTGCTCGAACAGCCAGGTTTGAGCTGCTTCCTGAAGGCGAGGTGGTCCTGGGTCAGGCGGAGGTGGGTCGGGAGGGAGTTCCAAGTCTTGGCGGCGAGGTAGGAGAAGGACCTTCCCCCTGTGGTGGCTCTTCGGATGCGGGGGACGGCGGCGAGGGCATGGCCGGTCGATCGAAGCTGGCGTTTGAGAGCGTAGAAGTTGAGTCGGCTGTTGAGGTATCCTGGGCCTTGGTTGTGTAGGGCTTTGTGTGCGTGGGTGAGGAGATGGAAGGTGATTCTCTTGTTGACCGGGAGCCAGTGCAGGTCTCTCATGTCCGGAGATGTGGTTGCGACATGGGATGTCCAGTATGAGTCGTGCTGAGGCGTTCTGGATCCGCTGGAGCCTCTTCTGGAGTTTGGCGGTGGTTCTGGCGTAGAGGGAGTTGCCGTAGTCCAGGCGGCTGGTGACGAGGGCCTGGGTAACTGTCTTCCTGGTCTCGGTGGGGATCCACCGGAAGATCTTTCGTAGCATGCGCAGGATATTGAAGCACGTCGAGGAGACGGCGTTGACTTGTCTGGTCATGGAGAGGGAGGAGTCCAGGATGACGCCCAGGTTGCGTGCGTGGTCTGTCGGTTTGGGTGCGCTGCCTAGGGCGGGGGGCCACCAGGAGTCGTCCCAGGCGGAGGGTGAAGATCCCAGAATGAGGACTTCCGTCTTGTCCGAGTTCAGTTTCAGGCGGCTACCTCTTTCATCCCTTCGTGTAGGTTGGCTCTGGCGGTGGCGGGGTCGTTGGTGAGGGAGAGGATCAGCTGGGTGTCGGCGTAGGAGATGATGTTGAGGTTGTGCTGGCATGCGATGGCTGCGAGGGGGCTCATGTAGACGTTGAAGAGGGTAGGGCTGAGCGAGGAGCCTTGAGGAACGCCGCAGATGACTTCGGTGGCTTCTGATCTGAACGGGGGGAGGCGGACTCTGTGTCCTTCCGGCGAGGAAGGAGATGATCCACTCCAGTGCCTTCTCCTGGATTCCGACGTTGCTGAGGCGCTGTACTAGGGTACGGTGGCAGACAGTGTCGAAGGCCGCGGAGAGGTCTAGGAGGATGAGGGACGCTGTTTCTCCGTTGTCGAGCAGGGTTCGGATGTCATCGGTGGGTGCGATCAGGGTGGTCTCGGTGCTGTGGTTGGCCCCGGAAGCCAGACTGCGAGAGGTCGAGGGATCCGTTCGTCTCGAGGAAGGCGGCTAGCTGCTTGTTGACGGTCTTCTCGGTGACTTTTGCAGGAAACGGGAGCAGCGAGATGGGGCGGTAGTTCTTGAGGTCGGTGGGGTCGGCTGATGGTTTCAAAGTAGAGCGCTGAGTTCGGCGTCCTTCCAGCTCTCAGGGAAGGTAGCGGTGTTGGAGGTGTTGATGATGTCCCGCAGGTAGGGTGCGATGACAGTGTCGGCCTTGTTGAAGACGTGGTGAGGGCAGGGGTCAGTCGGAGATCCGGAGGGGATGGAGTTCATCGTGCGGATGGTGTCTTCGGTGCTGATCGGGGTCCAGGTGCGGAGGGTATTGGTGGGGGGCGCTGGTTCGGTCGTGGCGTGCGTCGGTTGAGTGCTGAAGCTGTTGTGTATGTCCGCGATCTTGTTGTGGAAGTAGGAGGCGAGGGAGTTGCAGAGGTCTTGCGAAGGGGTGATGCCGTTGTTTCCGGCGTTGGGGTTGGAGAGCTCTTTAACGATGTTGAAGAGTTCCTTGCTGTTGTGTGCGTTGTTGTCCAAGCGTTCCTTGAATTCAGTTTTCTTGGTGGCGTGGATCAGTTGGTGGTGTTTTCGGGTGGCGAGCTTGAGGGCAGTCATGTTGTCCGGTGTTGGGTCTTTGCACCAGGCTTTCTCGAGGGCTCTGCAGTTCTTCTTGGAGCTCTTGAGTTTGTCGGTGAACCATGGGGCTTTCTTGCTGCCGTGTCTGCTAGGCGGGGTCCTCAGAGGGGCGAGGTCGTCTGCGCAGTCGCTGATCCACTTCGTGAGGTTGGTGGCTGCTGCGCTGGGGTTCGTTGCGCTGGTGGGTGGGTTCTTGCTCAGGGAAGTTGCGAGCTGGCCCATAAATAGTTTAAAACATTTCTGCATACCTCTTACATATGAAAAAGAGAGCATGCGTGCAAACATAAAGAATACAAAGGTAACCTCTAATGCAAAATTAAATGTATCAAAAACCTGTTGGATATTAGTTGCAAAAAGATATTAGAAACCGTTCAATGCAAGTCACTTAAACATTTTTTTTTTAAAAAGCTGCAGTAACTCAGAAAGTGTTAGAAATAGTCTAACATTACTGCCGGGTCTGGTGGCTCAGTGGACTAATGCATTCACTGCAGGGGCCTGTGTTCGACCTCATGGTCACAGGTACAAATCCCGGCGGGTCCACTCAGCCTTTCATCCATTTGAGGTCGATAAAATGAGTACCATTGAGTTGGGTAACAATATACATCTGTTATTTCAGCGCCAATATGCCCCATTGCTGGGGTGAATGTGCGCTTTACAAATATGCCTGTTATGTTATTGGCCGGACCTGCATTACACCTCGGCAGCTGGCTCTAGAAGCAGGCATTGTGACCTCAGACCTCGACTGCAATAACTTGTTACAGTTAAGTTCTGACATCTTTTCTTTATGATCGGCTTATGGGGGTGTGTCAAGTTTCCAATTATAAAGAACTTGGACACAGACGTTTATACAGGAATTGCAGAATCCCATGTATTGTATATGGGATAAAGTACCCCAAGCCGTACATTGTAAGGCTGTTGCAGGTCACCGAGGGGTGCCATGGTCCTATAGATGAAGAAGGCAGAGTTCCTTAATAAGGTAAAGGAACTCTCAGGTGACTTGCAGTATCCTTATCACGTACAGCAGGGGTACTTTATCCCTTGTAATCGGGCCACTGGAATTAAGCAAATGTGCAGCTGCTGTGATCTTCGCATAACTAGATTTGCAGCTTAATCCGTCATCTGCTGTGTAATCTGCAGATTTTAACAAAAAGACATTTCTAGCTCAACCGGTTTAGACGTTAGTAAAAACGCAGTGAAACGTGTTGCCACGCAGTGTTAGGACCTTGAATGGGCACCTGTCTGTAGCTGATTGCTATATTTGGGGGTTAAACTGGTACTAATGAGGTGCAACTAATGCCCAGACAGTGTTAAGTTTAAAAATGACTAAATATTGAGGTAATTATGTGCCACTTAATGCTGCGTAATTTGCCCTTTCTCACCGCAAAATTTACTCATCATGCCTCATAATTTGACCCTCTCCTGATGCATCATTCCAGTCACACCATCACCGTTCTCTTAAACCACTTCAATCCTTGGTGCGTAACACTTTCAAATGAAAGGCAGTATGTCTGCAAACATGAAGAATAACCATAGAATCACTAGTGCAAAAATAAATACATTAAAAAAGTTGTTAGCGAGTTGTTCAGAAAAGATGTTGGAAGCAGTTGAATAGAAGTAATGTAAAATAAAAATTGCAGAAAGATTCAAACTTTAAATTTTCAAGAGAGGTGGGATGGGGGTCAGAATCTGGCCTCACCCAAGATGGCTGGCTCCAGATAAACCGATTTGGCGATCCGGCACCCCTTATTGGTTGTCGCCGCACCAAGTGGATGGCTGCTATAATAAACAGCCATTGACAGTGGGAGATGGGGTGGAGGGGTCACGCCAGGAGCCTAAAAATCTGGCACAGACCACCTCCATTACTGCTTAATTGTGAGCCTGCACATCTGCGGTCGGACCAAACCCACCTCTGCATGCCTCCGGCATCCTCATTTGCAGCAAGGAGACAATAAAAGGCTCCTCCGTCAGCGACCGGTCACCTAGCCAAACATTTGTTTCTACTGAGAGTTGATGTGGAGTGCACCCGGGGCCCTGATACCAACATACATTGGATCATCACAGGCCCGGCTGACCTGCAAATGGAGAGGCAGGCCTTTGATGCCTTATCTCCTCTAGATCCAGATACAGGTATTCGGCCCACAGTCCCCATGCTCTTTACCCTCCAGCAGCACTTCCTGTGCCAGTGACACTCCCTTCACAGTAGAGACTAAGCGTGGACCGATGCTGGCAACATATAGCGGATGGGCTCAATGCTACTTGCCCAATAGGGGGCCCCTGTACTAACCCCAACAACTTTTATGGTATCCTTGGGGCTCGGAGAAAATTATCAGACTGCCACTCATTGCCACTCATCGCCATCCTATCATAAAATCCCATGTTTTCCTGATACTCCTGCGTTGCTGTTTTTCTTGAGCACTACTGTCACCCACCCAGTCCAACGTGCATTTTGGAACCATGGGGACTTGGAACCGACTACAGCATCCTGGTCAACAGCATCATGGACTGAACACCACATGACTGTGAGACTCCTCAGAACGAAGTATTTTCATGGACCAACATCTAACTCCAGACGACACGCTACCTTATATTTCCTTGCAGCCTCACTCATAACCAGCCATTACAAAGGCATACTTGGGCCCTTAGATCCTCAATAAAGAGAGTTCTCGCACAGTGAGATTGGCATGTGCTGGTACCTTATATCGCGCACACACCCTCAGATCTGCTAAGGGATACACATCGGCACACGAGTAGACATACAATTTGGTGACGTGGCATTTCGCAGCTCTCGGGTGGTGCATGTGAGACTCTTTCCTGCTGGCTGCTTTTTTTAGTTGATTTACTGATGAAACTATTTCTTTTGGTACACCTTAAACCGGCAGATGGGATAACTGGCATCACATGTGTCAAGACTCCTATGGTGACCCTTGTCGCCCCCAATGTCAAAGACCAAGCGACTCATCAATTTAGTTTCACCAAGGTAGTAGCAGGGCACACAAACAGCCCAGATCAGTAATGGCCAAAGTCGCACTGGAAATCCTACTGAAGAAACTTGCCTCTGGGGTGTAGTCTGGCCATGAACGAAGAATGTCGCCCGAACAGAGAACTCCGCTCCGCTAAGGGCTCTGGATGGTAACAGTGGCCTTCCAGAAGCGGCTGAGGTCAAATTCTATGCCTCCCTCACTCTGGCTGGACCCCCGGGTGGTCTCGGATCAAGATCCGAGGATGTCACACACTGCACTGGAGTGGATTCATCCTGTTGACGAGGCGGGAGCGTGGGGCCTAGAGGCGTGCCTGAAGCCTTGGCCCTTGCGTTGATGCTCTCTCCCACCCTCTGCACATCTTTGCTTTTTTGAGCCTGTCTTACGCGCCATGCTGAGCACACACTGGAGATTTGTGACAGCCCTGTGATCACAAAGGGAACAAACCCGCCCCCCCCCTCTCGCCTCCCCCCAGAGGCTCACAGTAAGAGCCTCTTGGATCCTTCCCCAACCTAGCGCCCAGCTCGACGTGGAAACACTAGACTTCCCCCTTTTGGCTTCCCACTTTGAGCAGGCAGGCTTAACTCCGAGGACCATCATGTCCAGGTTGAGCGGTCCATAAGCCCACCCCTCCCCGATCACCATATCGTCTCATGCACCACACTTAGATGTGCATTAACAATCTGGCCACCCATTCTTTACTGCTGTAACTGTATACCAAGCATTGCCACCAACGATGAAGTGGGTACCCGCATCAATCCCAGACATCCTTACCGCGTCATTCCTAGGATGTCTAGGACAGGCTGAGTCTTACGCGACGCTGGTCCTCTGGGCAGCAAACAGTGTTAACCGCCCTGCTCCTTATTCTTCGCCTGCCTATCACTCGGGAACCAACACGGACCACGCAATGTGTTGAAAACTAGACCAGGAGGACCTCTCGCCTGAAGTTCCCCTCGCGAGCCTCTGGAACTTCTCCTCTTCTCTCACAGCCCAGGCAGCAAATGTGACTTGACAGACTCTTCTGGGTCCCTTCAGTGGTAATTTAAGGAACAACTTGCAACAACATCATAGCATGGCGGGATTCCTCCCTTATCCACTGGCTGCCATGGAGCAACCATACTAGACACTGCACTCGCTAGTCCACCATTGGGGTGCCATCGGTCTTGCTCTGCAAGCACCAGGCAGCTTGGCACATCAGAGGAGGGCACCATCCTGTGAACAGGACCGAAAGTCTACTAACAAGCACGGGAGCAAGTCGTCCAAGCAACTTCTATTCACGGAAGTACTCCAACAACCACGCACCATGGCCATGTAGGGTGACACCCCTCCTACGAACAGTTCCTCTATGCCCCCAACAGCCTATGCAATAGGCGAGACCATGGACCACATCTTGCAGGAAATCAGCTAGAAGGAATTGACTCCTCTATCTAAGATAGCATGCGTGGCGAAATAGATGAGAGCGGATATTGTGAGATTCCACGCACGAGCGGAAGGACTGGACTTAAGGCTAACAGTAGGGGAGGCCGCCTCGACACTATGCAGGACAGGTATCAAGAACTTATCTTCCTCCGTAGCAAACTGATTGACCTGGAAGACCGCAGCAGGAGGGACAATGTCTGCTTTTTTGGCTTCCCGGAGGCAATTGAAGGCTCCACTGCCAAAGCGTTTTTGAGAGATGCCAAACCCTGTCCCCTCATTTCCCATTTCCTATGCTGCGAGCAGACGAAGCATTGGCTGCGGCACGCGTCTAAGGGCCGATCACATACAAAGGTCATAGTATCCGGATAGCCATAGATTTTTCCAGAGAAACTAACGATCGCCGCAAGGCCGTTCTCTCCCCAAGACCTAGATTACGCCAGATGAACATCACATATGGTCTTTTTGAGCCTGCCCGCTTCCACATTACTAGAGATGGTGACTCCAAGGATTTCTAACCAGAAGATCTACGCCGGTTCCTGGACACCATAGGATCGCAAGACATGGACCTCAAACATGACGCTCCTGATCAGTCACATAACAGCGCCCTCCCCTAACCATCGGACCGCAGACAGCGGATTACCAGCTGATCACGGAATTGTGGAAAAGAACATGAAAGGACAACCCGCACCCATGAGGACACGGTTTCTGCCCTCCAAACCATGACCGCCTTTATTCATGATCAACAGAGGGACAAATCCCACTCACCTCTGAAGTTCACATCGCTTGCACTGTTTATGCTATTTGAGTGTTGTATAAGTAATTTATCAATGATGCTACCACAGCTCTTACTGTTCTCTTTGTAACTGCCACCAGCATCTGTGCTTAACCTGTTGTACCCTTACATCTTTTTTCCCAAATCCGGCCTTGACTCCGATACTGTTCCCCTATGACGTACTGAGCGCAGCTATGTTAACAGGGGTTGCCCTTCCCTCACTAGCCAACATTACACCCTCAGCCTGCCTGACTCCTTCATCTTCGTGACCTACCCTGAGCATCGTCCTGTCCTCCAGGTAGACTATGATCTTGGAGCGGTGCAATAGCGAGTTTAAACCTGCGGCAGGAAGTCTAGTGTTACATGTGCTACATAGTAATTTGTACCCTCTCCTGTCTGGTTACTTTGTGCCTCTCATTGCATCGACCAGGCCTCCCCTCCCTCTTCCCTCCTTCCTCCCCCCCCCCCCCCCCCCCCCCCCAACTAGTTTCATTCTGTTCATTAATCGCATCCCCAGGACGAAAACTCCTTCACCTCAGTCCCTGATTGTACCAGTGTGCCCTATATCCCCTGCTACGTGCCAGCCGCTTAACCGAAACCTGCACCCCTTCCTCCCTCTGCCGTTCCCTCCTGGCGCCTGCGTGACTTTTCTCTCTCTGCTGAGTTGCAACATTAAAATCTTGGCCAGTATCTTGGCATCCCGCACACGAAAAGTCCTCCCCTCATCGGTGCACAGCAACCAAGTAGGATTTGTACCGTGCCGTACCTCTAGAAACCACCTAATCACTCTCGCCCATATGCTCTGGTCTGCCAAGGACCTCACTAGCGACACGCTAGCAGTCACGCACGACGCGGGTTAGGAGTTTAATTGCATCGAATGGGATTATCTTTTCAAAGTAATAGAACATTTCGGCTTAGGTGACCAATTCATTGCCAAAGTGCGATTGCTAAACGACAATCCTACGGCGCAGGTGAACTGCTGGGGTTTCATATCAGATCTGTTTCCAATTCGCAGAGGAGAACGTCAGGGGTTCCCCCCCCCCCCCCCCCTTTTCCCCACTTCTCTTCCTCCTGGCTGTGGAACCCATGGCAGCCAACATATGTAACTCTGCTGGCATCACAGGCACAAGCCTTCCGATCGGTGACCCCAAACTTTCCCTTTAAATAGGTGATGTTCTACTAAGTCACTGATCTGCGTTGGTTCCCTGCCATCTCTGCTCCAAATCATAGATGATTTCTCCTCCTTTTCTGGGTATAAAATAAACTGGGAAAAGAGCAAAGCACTTCCCATCTCAGACGGCAACACAAAGGCATGTCTACCCCTTCCACTGCCAACTCTCACACATTAAATACCTTAGTATCCTGGTGAATAAAGGCTTGGTGGGGACGTTCCCAGACAACCTGAATCCATTCCTCACCCAGATGCATTGTGACTTCGAGAAATGGAAGGTGCTAAGGCTTTGCATGTGGGTCACAATGCAAACTGTACTCATGGTCATTCTCCTGTCTTTTATTTATACCCTTGGGATGCTCCCCAGACAGGTACCTCTCACCATGCTGTGCCTAATGGATTCCAAGATAAGATCCTTCATGTGGGGCTCCTTGAAACCTCGACTAGCTATATCAAAGCTACTAATTCGCTGCTCCAGCGGTGAACTAAGCCTCCCCTCGGTGGAACACTAAGCTTTCATCCTCCAACTCCCCCAACAGGCCTATATACTGCCAGGGATTTTGGACACGCCTCACTGGGTACTCATTGAACAGCACTTGCTGACTGCTGATGCAGGCATTTGTTTTATATGGGACAGGGTGATGCCCACAGGACCCCACCCATCTGGTATTATCCACCATGGATAGGCCTGGCAACATGCGCACGCCTATTGGGATCGCTTGACCTGAAAACATTTGTACAGCTAAGGGAGGAGTTTTCCCTTCCTACGATGCAATCTTGGAGAAATACCCAACTGCAGCACTGCATGAGGAAGTGTCTAGGCCCACGCCCTTGGTCCCTGTTAACCTCACCGTTGGAATTGTGCCTCTACGCATAGGGTAAGCACAAGGAGGTAATGTCTGGATTATATGGAGTACTCTCCTTCCATCTTTTTTCGCAACGATTGTTGCGAGCTCCCTGTACCAACTGGCAATCACGGCTTTCAGTTACCTATGAAGAGGATGAGAGGGCAGATCCTCTAGAGGTCCTCAACAGGGGCAGCAAGAAGGCACAACTGAAATTTTGTCTTTTCAATATCCTGCATGATTGGTACTAGATTCCAGTGAAATAGCACAGAGCGGGCCTACGTTCACATGCAAGCTGTTGGAGGTGCACGAATACGCGCTGCAACGCACTGCATATTTATTTATTTTATTTAAAGAGTTTTGCATAGCGCGATCGTGACCCATGGGTATCTGAGCGCTTCACATTACATGAGGTAGGTTAGAGATACATCTTGTATAATAGAATGATTCATAATGATATGAGGTAGGTTAAGTATACAGCCATAAGTTATTAACATAAATATATACAATGACATGAGGTAGATTTAGGATACAACTTGATATCAAGGTGTACTGGGATTTCCAGTACGGAATAGCTCTTAAATGTTTTTTCCCTGTGCATTCTACATTCCGGAGTAGTATAGTACCGATATAGGTTATTATAGCTGGTGACTTTCTCTTTACTTACATTGTTGTTCTGTTTTGGTAACATCTATGTCACGGTGATAGTGATTAACTGTCTTGCCTATGGAAGGAACTTACTCATTAGGAAAATCTTAGCTTCCCTCTTAAATGTTGCAGTGTTTGGAATTTTCCTAATGTTTGGAGGGAGTGAATTCCAAATTCTGGGGGCTGCTCCTGCGAAAGCTCTATCATACATTTTCTTCTTCCGGAAGATGGATGGTCTCCGCAACATCTCCTTGGCACTCCTGGCTGGTCTGCTTCCTCCTGATAACTAAAATTTCTGGGCCAGGTATCTTGGTGTATTGTAGTGGAGTGCTTTGTGGGTAATGCATGCCATTTTGAGTTGAATTCTGGCTTCATAAGGTAGCCTGTTTAACGCTTTCAGGTGTGGAGAGATATGGTTGAATTTCCTCGATCCGGTGATGAGCCTTGCAGCTGCATTAAGGCATGCTTTCAGTGGTGCTGTTGAAATTTTTGGTAGACCTGCTAAGGTTGTACATCCATATTTAATCCTCGAGATAACTAAGGATTGGACTGCCAGTTTGAGATCCGCTGTAGAAATTAATGGTTTCACTTTTCTAATGTAGTTCAAATGAAATCGTGCACTTTTTGCCATTGATTTGATGTGGGCTTTCATGTCTAGGTTCTCATCCAGCGTGATTCCTAGTGATTTCGCTGAGTCTACTAGAGTAGGGGTGCAGTTTAGTGCTGTGATAAGTTTGGTCCATTCCTTCACCTCTGTGTGGTTCTTTGGTGGTGAAATTAATAGGAATTCTGTTTTTTGTGCATCTAGCTTCAGATGATTGCTAGTAACCATCGTAATTACATTTTTAAGGACTCATTCATTAACTTGATATCTTCCAGAGAAGCGATCTTGATGTAGATCTGCGTGTCGTCAGCGTACATGTGATAGGATATGTTTGCGTCTCGGAGGATTTCTGTAAGAGGTTCGACATACAAGTTGAACAGTGATGGAGATAGTGTAGATCCTTGAGGAACTCCAATTGAGTTTGGGCATGTTGATGATAGTGTCTGGATGACCAGGAATCTTTGTGTTCTATTCTGAAGGAAGGATTCAAACCATTTCAGCACAATTCCAGATATTCCCATTGCAGCTATTCCCATCCTATCATGAAGCCTGGTTAGTAATTTTTCATGATTTACCATGTCAAATGCAGATGACCGGTCAAGAAGGACTAGTAGACATGTTTGATTGTGGTCTAGGGCCTGTAATGCGTCATCGACAATATATAGGATTGCTCTTTCCGTGCTATGTCCTGTTCTGAATCCCAAATGGCGTCCAGTAGCGTGAAATTGTCGATGTGATGGCTGTTGATTTTGCACACATTTCTCAATTAATTTGGCAAGCAATGGAATATTGGTCACTGGGCGAAAGTTATTAGGATCTGCCGGGTCCGCTGTAGGTTTTTTGATGATGGCGACGACTTGACATGTTTTTAGGCATTCTGGAAGGATCCCTTGGGATAGAGAGGCATTTATTATTTTTGTCCATATTGGAATGACAATATGGATGATTTCTTTTAGGCATTTTGAGGGGAGTGAGTCATTATAGTGATTATTAGGTTTGATATCCGAGAGCGTTTTGGCGATGGTATTCTGGTCATATAGTTTGAAGGTTTCCCACTGTGCCTTGTTTTTTGCCATATTATGGTCGATTTTCGAGGTATTGTTCAGTGAGGGTGGTTGGTTGGGAAGGTTGTCAGCTGCTCTCCTGAGTTCTATTTCAAGCGTGTTGGCCTTGTCGGTGAAGAATGATGAGAATTCTTCACAACTCAGTTGCATTTTTGTAGTTTCTTGGGCAGATTTGCCCAACTTATTGGATTGTTGCTTGAAGATCTCGAATAGTTTCCGTGGTCTGTTTTTGGTGTTATCCAGTTCTGATCTGATAAATTCCTTTTTGAAATTGAGGATCTGTTTGTTGTACTCCTTTCGGATTTTTCTGAGGGATTTCAGTTCGGCGGATGATTGGTGCTGTCTTCATTTTCTTTCAGCAAGTCTTAGTTTCCGCCTACCTTCATTCAGTGTCCCGTTAAACCGTGGATTTTTAACTTTCTCTGTGACTCTTTTCAGTTTTAGTGGCATGATGGAGTTGACTATATTCGTTACTGATGTAGTGTAGTGATCCGTTGGATCATTCATATTCTGCAAGTTGTTAGGCAGATTTAGGTCTTTCTCACAGCTTTTTACTAGTCGTTCACTATTCGAGTCTTTAGTGTCCCGAGTCCACTTTTTGAGTTTGATAGGTTGCGTGGTCTTGTTCTTTTTCAAGGTGGGTATCAGGAAGGTTATGGCATGGTGATCCGACCAATCGCATGGAACAATTGAGTGGATTGAAGTATCCTTGTTTCTCGATATTATCCAGTCTAACGCCGCTCCTTTCGAGTGTGTTGGCTGTGTGCAGGCTTGGGTGAGGTTTAGCTCCGATAAAAAGACTTTAGGAGCGTTGACCTGTTTGTCATTATTGTCGTCCCAGTGTAAATTAATGTTATTAGAGTGATTGATTGTTAGAGTTAGCCGTTATGATCTCCATTAACTGGTCTATGAAAGTAGCATTATTTCCTGGTGGGTGGTAAAGCGCATGCAGGTTGCACCTTTGATTGTCTAACGATCTTATATTGAGACCTAGGTATTCAAGATTCGAGTGGGTTGGATTGTATCTGGCTGACCTCTATATCCGATCGGTGAATGCAGGCTATACCACCACCTGTCTTTTTTTAGTCTATCTAATCTCACTATATTATACTGAGGCGGCACTAGAAGATCCATGACTGCAGACGAGGATTCCGAAAGCCATGTTTCTGTTAGGATTGTCAGGTCAATTTCCTGGCTAATGACGAGGGCAGCAATGTCTGATGCATGTTTTGCTGCGTACCGACAGTTTAGCAGTAGGCATATCGGAGGTTTCCCTGAGCTACTAGGGTTCAGCTTTTGCGAGTCGGTGGTTAGCTGGACATGTTGTTAGTTGTTAAGGTTGGGTTTCCTTTCAATATGTCTGGATGTTCTATTAGCATCGATCGGGACTGTTCTAATTTCCTCCCCTCTACTGCGATCCGGGGGCTCCTATGCATGGAGTAAGGATAGGGTTTCCTCTTCCGACAAGTAATTACGATTCCTGTCTGGTCGATTATGCCTATTTGATAATGGCATGGCCGTCTCGCTGCTCTTTCTTTGAGAATTATGTACCAGTTCTTGGATGTGCTCGACTTTGGAGTGAGTGCTTACAGTGATTTCAAGTATCTTTTCCATCGCTTGCAGTGTGCTTAGAATGTCCTGTGACATATTGCCTATTTGTGTTTGTAGCTTTTAGATTTATTTCTGAATCTGGGGTGACGTATTAGGAATGATCATTTTGGGATTCCCGGTTTGCCTTCCGTTGTTTTAGATCTGTTATTCTTCCCAAGATCCTTTTCTTCTTGTCATTAGTTCGGTTGTCTGCTCCTCCTCTATATGCGGTGTGGGATGCGCTATCAATGTCTTGTGATCTTAATACCACCCTTGGGGGATATACGTTTCGTAAGGTTCTAGATGTCACTTGTACTGTAGTAAGGGGGGTATGGAAGGGGTGATTTCCAGGTTCTCATTGAGTGGCCTACTCGTGTGAGATGTATCATCATGGGGCAGAGGCGTTGAATCTTCCCTCTGTAACTACTCCGGGTCGGTATTCGCATATCCTGTAGACATTTCTGTTCTCTCTGTATCCTTCCCATTCAATGTGCCTCCTGTTCCAGTTGTGTCTCCAAGTCGTGTTGAATGTTGTGGTTCCTGAGGGTCTCTAGTTAGTACGATGTCTGTGGAGGTGGTATCTACTTGTGGGGTCCCGTGTTGTTGGGATCTTGAGTTCTCTACACCTTCTTTTAAGGTTGAGAACTTGTCGAATTTTTCTAATTCGTTGTAGGCTGCTTGTATAAGTACTATTCCGTTCTTGTAAATAGTTATGCATAGGTCCGCTCTGAATCTTGGTGATGGTATGATTATAAGTTTTGTGCCATGTGGGATATTGCTTATAGTTTTTATGTTGAGCATTTTTGTCATGACATTGCCCCAGTTAGCCGTTCTTCTTGTGAAGAATATCAGGTCATTCACTATAATGACTTTGTCTATGTTAAAGGAGGGGTCAGAGATCCGCATGTCCGGGTTTTTCCTCATTAGATTGTGCTTGAATTTTTTGGTTGCATTCTTGGATAATTTGGTTGGATATTTTATGACATGTGAGTTTATGCCTACCGATTCTAAATAGTTGACAGCCATTTTTGCTTATTGACGTAACGTACTATAGTGGTGCCCTCTCTTATATGTCACTATCTGTCTCTGGCTGTTAACAGGGCTGATGTTATTCTTGTGGTGTCTCCCCTCTCCTTTATTGCCAGTTGTCCAGTTTGATGATTGATCTGTTCCCTTGCTCCCCTGTCTTCCTGTGGTTTCTGCTATTGACTTTGTTCTCTTCTTGTACCTAATGTTGTGAATGTTTATGAATTCTCCCTGTCTCGAGTAGCTTTGTTTAACTCTGTAAAAATTTGTATTAAGGCGTATTGCTACCGTAATGTTCAGGGTAATTTCCCATAAAAATTGTATGTAATGCCCTTTGGTGCAACCCTTCTTGTTATATGTGGGTCAGACCCGAAGTACCTCCATGCCCCTACACCTGCCACTCACCCCCACCCACCCCCCCTCCTATTCTTCTGCATTACTTACGGCAATCGCCAGAGTTATTGAAGTCACCACACTGTCTTTCATACGGCCCTTGCCACAGCTAAACCATGAATCTTGCGACAATGGAGGTCGCCAATACCACCTTCACAGGAGGTGTGGCTAGTAGCCATGATCGACACTGCCTCCCACAAACGAGTCCTCTACAACCTGCAGGATGAATCTGAACTGCCCTTACAGACATGGGCACCGGACACCGACGATGCAGTTATTATGGCTCGGACTGCGAGGGGGTTGCAAATATTACTTATCTCCTTTGTGTCCTTCATGGAAGGCTGGGACCTGCTAGTTAATAATTCCAAGTCATATGTGATGCAGATAGGTAATGGGCAAACCAAATCCTTTCGTTTTAAGGTAGGAACCATCCCTGTCCCCAGGACACATGCCTTCTCCTACTTAGGAGTTATGCTGGATGCCAGGCTAAACTGGTACTCTTCGAAAAATAAGTAGCAGGAGGGTCTTCTCCGTGTTAATGCAGCAATTTTTAATTTTGCTACCCGTTTGGGTAAAAAGCCCATAGGCGCCCTATTACAGATTTATAGATCTAGGTGTGAATCTCCGGTTATGTACTGTAGTGAAATCTGGGGGTACACTGTTTCAAACAGCTGGTATGTGTCCCACAGGGTACCACTACTTATATTATTGTTCTTCAGGGCCGAGGTCAGTTTCAAGTAGTCCCCTAATTCCGCTGATAATTCCAACCCGGAAGGGGTTCCTATAAGTACTGCTCCTGAAGAGGTAGACCAATTAGTCTTGTGTCCGGAGAGCTAAATATGCTTCCAAATATAAGGGAGTTTCTTTTAGAAGAGATGCCCCATCCAGCAGTATTAGGTAGAACCCTTCGGATCTCCAGTCCGTGGCGTGTTCGCTGTGCAAGTCAGCCCTGAAGAAGTCGCGGGGTAATCCCCTGTAACAGCGACACAACACATGTTGGCTAAGAAGGCTTAAAGATCTTAAATTTAAAGACCTCTGAAATTATGAAGACATGCATCATTGTGATATTTAATGTAACTTTATGTATTTACTTTTGAACGTGTGCAGAGAATTTGTGTATATAGCCTATTATCATATAACCTGTACAAATGGCCTCTTACACTTCGGAAAGAGCACAGCTACTACCCCATCAGCATCGCCATCTCATTGTCCCGTTCCGGTGGCGGCGATTTTGATTGGGCTTTTGCTGCCTCATCTAGGTCCGATTCCCTCATGTCATCTAGTAATCTCCCCGCAGTTTCTAGGTTTCCTATGCCTCAGTTTGCCTCTCTCAGCAAGATTCTATTCTCTGTGTCTGCCCATTTCTCCAGCTCTCTTTTCCAGGTCTCTATTCTTGGCCCCCTTGTAGCCTTTCAATTCTTTGCGATTTCTCTCTTCATTAAGACATATGATGGGTTCTGAAACCTCCCAATGACCTTTGTCTTGGCCGTGTGTGGGAACAAGCTTAGTATGCAGTGTACCATTTTATGTGGTACCTCTTTGTCTATCGTACTTTAAACTACATTTAGCACCTCCTCCCAGATGCCCCTCAGGCCCGGACAGTCCCAAAACCTGTGCATGACATGTGCCTCTTTTCCCCCGAATCGTGGGCATGCCTTTTCTTCCGCCTTAAAGTATTGCCTGATTCGTGCTGGCGTGAGATATGCTCTATGCAGAATATAATTGTTTATGAGCGTAAAACAGGCATTTCTTGATACCTTAAGGGTACATTCAACAATATTTTCCCAGTCTGTTTTTGTAATTGGCAGCCCTAGGCCCTCTTTCCACTGTGCTCTCAAGCATTCCATAGGTTTCTGGACATCTCTCCTGATTCCTCTATAGATGCATGAGACCGTCTTTATCCTGCCTGCTGACAGGATCACGTACCTGCAACAGTCCAGTGCTCTGGGTTCTGTCGTTCCCATGGCCCAATGTTTCTTGAACGCCGTAGTGAGTGCTCTATCCAGCAGGAAGTGTCCGTGTGGGAGGTCAAACTCCTTTCGGAATTCCTCAAATGGGAGCATCAGGGATTTCCTAAAGAGGGCCCCAATTACTGCTGCCCCAGCTACCTTCCAGTCCAGCCCAATTCCCTTTGTCCGGTGAATATCGGAACATTTCTGTAAGTATGTCTGGGGAGTTGGGGACCCTGCATACAGCTCACTGGAGCCATCTTGTCCAGTATTGCGTTATTATTTTTTCTTCTTCCGTTCCCCTTTGCGGTCTCTGCTTTAATCTGAGCAAGATTATTGCCATAGCAGGGACCTCTGGGTCGAATGGAGACTGTGTCCTTTCCGGGTTTCTACTGTCCGCCAGCCATCTCAGAAACCATTGGCGCTGTGCTGCAAGGTAACATGCCTCAAGGTCGGGGACTGCTAGCCCCCCCTGTCCTTGTGGAGCTTTGCAGCGTCGCCAGGGCTACGCGCCTGCGGCCTGCTCCCCAGAGAAATTGTATTCCTTTTGAGGTCAGATCCCGAAATGTCGTGCTCAGGACCCATATCTGCAGTGTCCCAAATATATAAAGCAGACTCAGCAGTGCCACCATTTTCAGTAGTGCCACCCTGCCTACCATTGATACCGGGAGCGTGCCCCAAAAGTCCTTGGACGAGCGGAGGGATCTTATCCCCTTGCCTACATTACCCTTCACCAAGTCTGCAGTTCTGTAGTAAATTGTCACCCCCAAGTATTCTAGGCAGGTGGGTTCCCATTGTAGAGTTCCCAGTCCCTCCGGTGGGTGTCTATCTGGTGTCGTGGGGAATAGCTTAGATTTTTGCCAATTCACCCTCAGTCCCGAGAGGTGGCCACATTCTTCTAATATGCCTGTAGCCCCCTCCAGGGCCCTTTCTGTGCCCTTTAGAAAAAGGAGCAGGTCATCCACGTACAGTGCAATGAATGCGGTGGTGGGTTATCTTAAGTCCCATGTAGTTCCCCCCCATCCTGCCACGGCATGCTAGTGGCTCCATGGCTAAGGCGAACAACAGTATGCATCCCTGCCTTGTTCCTCTCTCCTCCCTTTGGCTTTGGGATATAACTTTCCCCGCACACACCCTGGCTCTTGATGTCTCTATACAGTAGCTTCACCCACCCCACAAAGCCCTCTCCGAAGCCCATCTCTTCCAGGACTCGGTATAGGTACTGCCACTCCAGGCTATCAAACGCCTTCTCAATGTCTACTGCAAATACTGCAGCGTTATCTTTGGAGTAGTAGTCCGCCGCCAATATAGCCATGAGACATCTGATATTAATGGCAGTGTTCCTATGTGGGATGAAACTCGCTTGGCCTACATGTACTAGTTGGGACATATGTGGTAACAATCTGTTGGTTATTATCTTGCTCAATATTTTATAATCCATGTTCCCCATGGACAGCGGCCTCTAAGCTGTTCTGTTGTGGGCTGGCTTTCGGGGACTGAGTATAGCGGCTTTTAGGGCTTCTTTTGTGGTGGTCGGTAGCGTTTGTAGTTCTCTTGCTGTTTCATTCATCAAGACCAACCTAGGGGCTAGCTCTGGCACATATGTCGAGAATTTGAAAGGCAACCCGTCCGTCCCTGGTGTTTTATTGCGTGCCATATGTTTTATGGTGGCTTTCACCTCCTGTAAAGCGATGTCTTTCCCCCAGTTCCTCTGGTTATATCTGGGGCGGCAGTCTCAACCCTTCTAGATACTCTCCTATTGTTTCATCTCTACACTGGGAGGCAAATACGATGTAATCTGGTGTAGTATCAGGTCAAAGATGTCATTGATCCCTTCCCGAGTTTGTCTGTTCCCATCCACGTTTTCCATTTCCACTATTGGAGACCCCCTGTTGTTTGGGTTGGCCAGCCTCGCCAGTAGAGAGAGTGATTTTTCTCGTTCTGCGGGTGTGCGGTCTAGATATTGCTTATAATCAAAGCTCTGTAACCTCTCTGCCAGGCGTGCACTGTCTATCGCTCTTCTAGAAGTTCCTCCTGAAATTCTGGGTGTCCCGGTCGTCTCTGTTCCAACTCCCTAGGTTCCTTTTCAGCTGTTAGAACTTTGGTTGGTGTGTGCTTAACCACTATTGTCTCAGGTATGCAATGGCCTTGTATCGCTATCTTGAAGGCATCCCATTCTGGTAGAGGAGAGGTTGCCGTCCTCTCATTCGCTTGAAAGTATTGTGTGATCTTTTCTCTGATTCCTTCTTTAAAGACCGGGTCTTCCAGTGCCTCAGGGTGCAGTTTCCAGGTAGGGATGACCGGGTTAGGGCTTGCCCAGCCAAGGCCCAGTAGTTTGGGATTGTGGTCTGATATTGTCATAGCCAAGTATTTGGCGGTGCATACCTGTCCGTGTATGTCTGGGGTGCATAGAAATGTTTCTAGTTGAATGTTTACTTCATGTGTCGCCGAGAAAAATGAGTAACCCTGGTCAGTGGAATGCAGAGTCCTCCAAGAGTCTACCAGCCCCCAAAGCCTCTGCAAGTCTCCAAACGCCTGCGCATGTTGGGTAGTCAAGGAATCTTGTAACGGAGGGTGCGACTTGTCCACGTTGGTGTCTGCTACAGCATTGAAGTCTCCGCCTATGAGCACTGCAGACATTCGGTTTGGGGCTAGTTGTCAGAACAATCGTGTCAGGAACTGTGCTTGGTCTGCGTTTGGGGCATAAATACTTATGATGCTCACCTCCCTATCTTCCAGTCTCCCTCGTATTGCAACATATCTGCCTTCAGGGTCAATCAACGTGTCTTTTACCTGAAAGAGCACTCCGGCCGCACCCAAATCATTACTCCTCTGGCATAGGCCGAGTATACAGTGTAAAATGCCTGTCCCCGCCACAGCTTCTGCAGGGCTTAGCTCTCTTTGATGTGAGATGGGTCTCTTAAAAGAGTGTAATTTGCACTCCCCGTCTGTTGAGATAGGAAAATACTGTATACCGTTTGACCATAGTGTGCATACCATGTATGTTCCAGGTTAAGCACTTATACTTTATAACATTTGCCATGTATATTTTCCCTCTTAGCGCTCCTCCCCTCCTCTCCCCCACCCCCAACATCCCTCCTTATTCTCATATGTCTGTCGTTTCAACCATTTCTGCCGGTGTGACCTGTGTGATGAGACTCGTGGTACCCCAACCCGTGAAAGTAAGGGGGTGAGTCCGGTGGCGCCACTGCCCGCCAGCACGCCTGGTTTACTGCGTCCACTGTAAAGTAGCCTTCTCTCAGTATAATTAAGTTCACCTGTGCGCCCTAGTGTCCCGTTCCTGCTTTCACACTCTCTCACACCCCTCTACCTGCACCTTCAGATGATCTTATCCGCTGTTCCTGGTGTCATGATGGGGAGCAAATAGTTACCAGCAGGGAATTCAGTTAATTGTTGTGAACCCCCCCACCAGCACCGATCGTGGCCTGCCTTCGCCAAAGCTGCCTTCTGCCCTCGCCCAGCATCGCCTCATTTGCTGTTTTGATGCGAGTGGAGACACGTAAAGGAGCGCTACTTTATTAGTGCCTTTGGGGTAGGGAGACCTACTGGGCTAAGGTGAATTAATGTGACTAGAGGAGTTTAGACAGCGCTAAAAGATGTGGTAGATGCACGGTTACGACATAACCGTGTAATCTCTTGATTGTCTTGGTTACTTTAGGAGCTAACTATGTCCCCCCCCTTTAAAAAGTCTAACAAAATGACGTCTAGCCGGGGTCTGAAGCCTTCTAGGCTCCTCAAGATGGAAGAGAGAAACAATAAACAGTGCCCCCTTCTACAGCAACACCCCTGATTTCTCCTCTCTGATAACTTATACTTACCCAGTCCTCGATCCAGTCCTTCTGACCATTCCTTAGCCTGGAGCTCCCCCTAATGGCCTTACCCTGAATTTCGCCCCTCATTGTTTTTCCTATTTGACCAATTCCGGAGTTCGGACTGGAGTGACAGTATCCTGCTATGTTGAGCTAGTGATTTTTGCCTGTCCTTGCTCCCCCTGATACTCACAGCGGCAGCCTCGAAAGACCCTGAACCCCTCATTGCTAAATTTATGTGGAGTCTGCCCCTTATTTTCTCTTGCCAAATTGACCTATGCCTCACCTTTATTATTACTGTTTACCAGCATCGGCCCCCTAATCAGCCCTGATTTTCTGGAGTGTATTGTTTGATGTGTGATTTATGATGTGCCTAATTCTCGATGCCACCTTTCGCAAGATGTAGGTGTTTTTAATGTCATAATTGTACTGCTCCACTGCTGCGAGTGTCCAGAGTGTCCAGCTCTTTGTACCCAAGTTTCCCTAATATGGCTCCATTGATTCCAAATGAGGGTGTATGCCCCCTTGCCCCCTTTTCCTCTCTGTGATAAGCCCCCCTACTTGGCCCTAAGGGGGCTTCTCACTGGCAAGGCTGTTACATCCGAGCTTGTGGATTTTTTCTTCCTACCTTCCCTTACGCTGGTGCTTACCCTGACTGCCGTGTGTTTTAGCCGTGGAAACTCCGACTGCTGCCTCTCAATCTGCGGAGACTCCCTCACCCTAGCCCCCTTACCAGCCTGATTCCTTTGTCCTTTCTTACTTATTGCCCTAGCCTCCTCATACCCTCCTCTCTCACTCTCGTCCTCCACTCCTCCCTTCCCTCCTCCTCTCCTCCTACTACCGCCTGCTTCACCCCCCTTTACCTCCCTCTCCTTCCTCAGCCTGCCACACCCCCTTTTACCTCCCTCTCTTCCCTCTTAGTGCCTCCTCCTCACAACCCTACAATGCCTCCCCTGCATCTATCCAAACACGGCCCGAACTCTTGGTCCATTCTCTACCCCCCTAATCTCTCTAAATATGCAAAAAAAAGATTCAAACACAACCTTCTCATCCTTAACCCTGAAACACTCATCGTTGACAACTACTACAGCCTCACGGCCCCTATTACTACCAACTACATTTTCTATTCCAAACGCCCCTCTAAATGGAAAAGCACTTTCCTACAATCTCTCCCAGTCACAAAGTGCCTCAAAATCCCCCATGGCCACAAACTATCCACGACTCCCTCTCCTACCTTTCCTGGGAAAATCGACCTCTCCATTTTTAAAACCGGTAACATCCTCATCCAAGCTGCCGTTCCCCACCTCAACACCTTTGAATTTCACTTCAGATCACTGACAATCCAACTTCACAAGTCCGCCAATAACCTTCCCCCCTCTCATCCTTTGCCCACCTCTTTTTCTCCTCTCTTTCATCCTATACTCCCCTCAGCAGATATGCCCACGTCCAACAACGCCTTACAATTGTTGACCATGTCCACGTCCAACAATACCATACAATTGTTGACCCCCACCCCCCCTCTCAGCCCTCTGGACCTTCCCACTCCCACAGTCCCTCCTCTTCCCCAGGACCTCCCTACTCCCCGCAGCTCCCAATCCCCCGCACACGCGTCCTGCCCTCCCTCACACCTCCCTCCCCACGCCACGTGTGCTAACCCCCACCACCTTACGGACTCTCCGTGCCCTTCCCCCTCCTCCTCTGACCCCACCCTTTTCCTCCTCTAAACCCATCCTCTTCCCCCCCCCCCCAAAACTCATTGCACCCACCACCCCGAACCGTTTCGCACTCTATTCCAGAATAGCCCCTACACCTCCTCCCCTAGACCCATCCTCTCTCCCTTTGAAACTCAACTCCCACCATCCCGACCCGCCCTTCTCCCTACTTCCGAACAATCCTGCCCCTCCTTCTTCACCTCCTTCACCCTCTACGGCCATATACCCACCTTCCCCTCCATGCCTCTCCTCTTGCCCTACGCCACCTTCTCCAATTTCCCATCTTAGTCTTATATCTAACTCTCTTGTCAACATTAAACGCATTCTCGCCACTCTCTCTAGAGATCTCACTCATCTTAGATCTGATTTCTATTCCCGCAAAAACGGAGCCCTCCCACTTCGGATAAACACCACTCACACCAGACATATTAATCCCACTACCCCCAAACCATTTTGCACAACTCCTCTACACCGCCGCGCACACAGACCTCTCCGCACCGCCTGCCCCCTCTCACCTATGGAGATCCTAGACCTCTGCAAATCCTACCCTCCCTGCTCACCCACTAATATCCAGCCTCCCTCTGTCTCTAGCATCCCCGTCATATTGTGGACTAGCCGAATCCCCCGCTCCCCTAGCTCACCTAGGCCACCCCCCGCCCCCCAACTCACCTCCATCCACTTCCTTCCACTCCCCAAAACTCCCCCTAAACTGACTTTTTAAAATCCCCGTTTTGCATTTACTTTTTGTTTTGGCGCTCGTTATCCCCTGTTTTTAATAGCTCGAAATATTGTTTAGAATTTACGAGGTCCCTACCTGTGCCCTTAGACACGGATCGCACTGCTGCACTTTAAACTGGTCTGCATTCACCGCCATTCGGGCGGCCCGGTCCCCGCGCTTTGTTGATCTGGGACGCCATCTTGGGTGGGTCACTAGCGCTATTCAGCCATTGGCTGAAGCTGTCACGTGGTCGGATTAGAATCCTACATAGATAGCAGGATATGGCGCGCAGTGTGTACGCGCAGCGTGGACGCCGGAGTCACGCCGGAGTCACGCCGGAGTCACGCCGGAGTCACGCCGGAGTCACGCCGGAGTCACGCCAGAGTCCAGCCCGTCTGCGCCCGTCCGCGCTGAGGACGCGCTGGACGGCTGGACTCGGGACTCCTGCGATCCTCTCCCCTCCCTTTATAGCTATTCTCGCCAGCAATTGCTGGGCTTGAAACCGCGCCGACAGCGATGCTCGTATTCCTACGAGCCGGATGATCTTCCCCCTTCATTGCGGCTGCTACTTCGCGAGTAGGTTTTCCAATCCTGTCCCTCAATATCCTCTCTCTGACCTTTCTGCCATTTCTACCCATAAGACAGTAGGAGTAGAAGGCATTTTGCTTAATGCCCGCTCACTTGTTAAGAATAAAATAATGTTTAAAGAGCTGGTATTGGATAAAACACCTACCATAGTGTTCATCACGGAGACATGGGCTAAGGATTCTTCTGGCCCGGACCTAATCGAGGCGGTCCCAGAAGGGTACTGTCTGGTCAGACTTGATAGGCAGGGTCGTGTGGGAGGGGGGTTAGCGATCCTCCACAAAGACCACCTGCAATGCCATTTTGTACCCATACCCGACTTTCCGGATAGCTTTCAAGCACTCTACTTCACAATAAAGGAAGCGCAACGCCCCTTTTTTAATGGGATCTTAGTATATCGACCACCCGGCTCGAGAAGTCACTTTACGCACAACCTCCTCCAGGCCCTGGAACCTTACTTTGGCCAACAAAACTTCTCCATCCTAGGTGATTTTAACTATCACTTAGAACGACATGATCTATCTGATACATCATGTCTCATCGAGGCGCTGGAGTCATGTGGACTCACGCAACGAGTCAGCGGAGCCACTCATCTTGCAGGCCATACTTTGGATGGCATTTTCTCCAATGACTCTCGGCTGACCATCAAGGATCCGATGCACCTATCCTGGTCTGATCATCTTGCGGTTCCTTTCTCTCTGGAATACCATAGGGTGGACTCTTGTAAAAGAGGGAATCACGTAATAGAAACTGCTAGAAATTTCAGGAATCTCAGCAGTGATTCCTTTGCGCCCTGGGCTGCAAGCCTTTCTGTCACTGGCTTGGATAGTGTACAGACTGCAGTCGGACATTTCGAACAGGTCACCACCGAGGCCTTGAATAAATTGGCCCCAATACAGTCCCGCCGCCGAGCCAGAAAGAGACCATCTGCCCCCTGGTTCTCGGATTCCCTCAGACTTCTTAGGCAAGAAGTGAGGAGAAAAGAGAGGCTCTGGCATGCCAGCTGGGACCCCAAGAACAAGGAAGCACATAAACTCCTTATTAGGAAATATAAAGCTGAGATTACACAGGCCAAACAAGACTACTTTGTAACCCTGACCACCTCGCTGTCCTCGCCGAAGGAGCTCTTTAAAACAGTTGACTCTTTAGTCAGCTTGAAAGCCCCTGATCCTGTTATTCCCTCACAGGACCTATGTGACAGGATAGCCTCCTTTTTCCACACCAAAATACAGGATATCCACTTGGCTCTCGAGGAACAAAGAGTCTGTGTCAGTGCGTCCATCACTCGGGTTGAGATGAATAGGACTACTACAGACATCTCCCCATCGTGCACCTTGGACTCTTTTCCTCCACTGACCTTACAAAATCTGGAGATCCTGCTAAACAAGACCAAATCTGGCTCTCCCCTGGATACCTGCCCACTGAAAATCATCAAGCAGTGTAGGGAGACTCTCTTACCACCGCTGCTAGAAATAATGAATCTAGCCATCAGAGATGGCATTTTTCCTATGGAGTGGAAGAAGGCGGTAGTGAAACCCCTGTTAAAAAAGGCCTCCCTTGACCCGGAGGTCCTAAAAAACTTTCGTTCCATCTCGCTGCTTCCTGCCCCAGCGAAGATGCTTGAGGCACATCTCAACAAGCACCTCGCTATTTTTGTGGAAAGCTCGGGATGCTTGGACTCCTCCCAGCATGGATTCAGGAGGGAACACAGCACCGAGTCAGCCCTCACCATCGTGCTTGATAAGATCCGCACGACAGTAGATGGGGGCCAGACCACCCTCCTGGTCCTACTAGATCTAACAGCGGCTTTCGATACCCTCTCCCCCTCAGTGCTTACATCTCGCCTGAGGGAGGTGGGGGTGAGGAACGCTGCCTTGGATCTCTTGACCTCTTTCCTAACTGGGAGGGAACAAAGAGTCAAGTTGGGGGAGTTCCTATCTCCATCCCGACCAGTGCTGTGTGGGGTCCCCCAAGGGTCGGCGCTTAGTCCGACCCTTTTCAACATCTATGTGACCCCACTAGCCAGGCTAATAAGATCTTTCGGGATGGAGGTAGTGTCTTATGCAGACACCCAAATACTCGTCTCTCTCCCCCATTCAGATGTGCTTATCGCCTCCAAGTTTAGATCTTGTATGGAGGCGGTTGGTCACTGGATGATTCAGAACTCTCTCAAACTGAATGGGGAGAAGACTGAGGTGTTGGTGTTCGGGGGGAAAGAAAACATCTGGTCAGCAAACTGGTGGCCTGACTCACTGGGAATATGTCCTTCCCCCCACAACATCTGCTAAGAATCTTGGGGTGATGATAGATCCAGCCCTTGATGTGGGCAGTCAGGTGAGTAGAACGGTCTCCACCTGCTGGGGCTTGATTCACACCCTGCGAAGGGTCAGGAAATATCTTTCCCTGCAGGCTAGAAAGCAAATAGCCGTCGCACTCATTGGCTCTCGTTTGGACTACTGTAATGCGCTGTATGCTGAGCTAAACCGGAGCCACCTACAGCGCTTACAGGTGGTCCAAAACGCCATTGCCAGATTTGTCCTGGACACTCCCAGACGCTCCTCAGCCACTGCGGCCAGGAAAACGCTGCATTGGCTACCGGTAGAACTTCGAATCCGGTTCAAAGTCCTCTGCATGACCTACAGAGCCATTGCTAAAAACAGCGACACGGGTATTGGGTCTATCATCTCCCATTACATTCCCGGTAGGAACTTGCGTTCCTCCGGGAAATCGCTTTTGACAGCCCCTCGTGTACGAAGAGCTAAATGGGGTGGCAGGGCTTTCTCCACGCTAGCCCCCAAATGGTGGAATGATCTTCCTCTTGACCTGAGATCCCTTCCATCTTTACAGAAATTCGCATTGCCCTAAAAACTCGTTTCTTCCGACAAGCCTATATGTAAGGACGTCTGTTTCAATTTTGATTGTATTGTTAGGCGCCTTGATACCTGCGGGTTATTGTTCTGCGCATTATACATTTTTATCATATATCATATCATATCTTTCCTGCATGCTTGTCAATTGTCGGTCCGCTGTTCGACATGCCATTGAAATCTCTGAAACTATTCTTAGTGAATCCATCGACATCGCGTTCCTAACGGAAACCTGGCTCAATGACCACTCAACAAGCATCCTTGACCTCCTCGCCCCTACGGGCTACTCTATTCTAAGAAAAGACCGGCCCATCCGAAAAGGCGGTGGTGTTGCCATCATCTTCAAAGAGGAATTACAACTTTCCCTGGTCAAGAACACTAATTACTCCGCCCTTGAATACCTCGAAGCTGAACTCAAAATTCACGGCTCCCAACCCATTCGCCGTCACAACATATATAACCCTCCCGGCAATACTCATCCCTTCGTTGATGAGCTATCCGACCTTCTTACACAATCGTCACTTTCGAAATCCCAAAACATTTTTCTGGGAGACCTCAACCTCCATTGGAATGAGACCAATAACCCCTCGATCACCCTCCTATCCTACCTTCTCGAGATCAATAACCTCGAGCAACTTTGTAAATCTTCGACCCATTCCAAAGGAGCAATCCTAGATGCCATCATTACAAGCCAAGATCTAGCCCTCCTATCCAACATCGTTCCCATCGACTGGTCCGACCATCATCTCATTCTGTTCTCTATAGCGATCTCTGCCATCCCTCCTCTCACGAAAATCATTAAACCCATGAAACTGTCCAGAAATCTTAATAATATCCCCCCTGATTTACTGGAATCCAAACTCCATGCCCAACTTCTCGCCATCCCTCCGTCACTGAACACGAATGAGCTTACAGAACACTACAACAAAGCAGTCGTGGATACCCAGGACCTCCTGGCCCGCTGAAGCTTAAAAACCAAAGAACCATTCCTTCCAAATCATGGTTCAATTCTGAGCTTAATAATGAAATACGCTCACTTAGACGGACGGAAAGAACTTGGAGACAACACCCTACCCCTTTGCACCTAGCTCGCCTCAGACTTGCAAGATCATCTTATAAAAAACACATCTTTAAACAAAAAGCATCCTTTTTCCGAGCACAACTGGACCGAGCCAAAAATAGACCCAGAGAACTGTTTAACATTGTTCGCAATCAAACCTCATCCACTCCTCCTATACTTCTGGCCTCGACCACTAGATGCGAAGAAATAGCCCTCTTTTTCTCTGAAAAAATTGCTAGAATAGAACAATCCTTCCTCCAGACTCCGACCCCTACCTCCATTTTGGACATCTCCCCTAACTCAGCTGCATCCCTCCCACCAACCCCTGCTCCCTCCATGATCCTACATAACATTGATCTCCCGATTCCCTCCTCCCTACACGATTCCAATCCCCCTAACACTCTCCTTAAAAATAACGCCGCCTGGCATAATTTCCAGCCAGTTTCTGAAAGAGATGTCTTTGACATCATTGCGAAACTTAAACCCTCCTCCTACACCAAATACCCCCTCCCCTCTAAACTTGTCCAAAATCTCAAACACACCCCTTCCTGGACCTCGATCATTAACACTTCTTCTGTGTCCCTTCCTCCCTACAACTGGGCCAAATCACCACCATTCTCAAAAACCCTACTGCCGACCCTAATGACCTCAACAACCTCCGTCCTATTTCCAATCTGCCCCTTCTCTCGAAAGCCCTGGAAATATGTGTCCTTCTTCAGCTTGACAGACACATTGAACTTTTTAACTTACTTGACCCCCTCCAAGCAGGCTTCAGGAAAGGTTGCAGCACTGAAACCGCCATGCTTAACATTGTTGATGACATTCACTACTCCCTCGACAATGGCGAATCTAGCCTATTGATCCTCCTCGATCTCTCCGCAGCGTTCGATACCGTTCACCATTCTGTTCTACTCAACGTTCTTAGAGAACGATTCAGCCTTAATGTTATGACTCATAATTGGTTTGTCTCATACCTGCAACACCGTGCTCAACAAATTAAAATCCAAAACTGCTTATCGAAGACCCCCCCCCCTCCCTTTCTCTAGGAGTTGCGCAAGGATCCATTCTCTTTCCCTCTCTCTTTAATCCCTTCATGGAACCACTCACCCTCATTCTCAAACAAGCCGGGATCAACTACAATCTTTACGCTGACGATACTCAACTCTACCATAAGATAAAAACCCATGCTGACATCCTCCACCTCAACAACACCCTCATCAAAATTCAAGCCTGGTTCCACTCGAACCACCTCAAACTTAACCCTAAAAAAACTGAAATTATTCTTTTCTCCCCAAAAAACAACCAGCTCCCCATTCAAAAGTCGATCACAGACCTTAATGCCCTCAACTGCCCCTTGTCCCTAGCCACCTCAGTCAAATCCTTGGGCATCTCCCTTGACAACCGCCTATCTCTCAACGTACATATCAAAAACTCTGCCAAAGGAGCCCTCCTTACCCTCCGTAACCTTAAGAGAATTAAGCCCTTCATCCCAATTGATAATTTTAAACTAGCAGTTCAATCTCTTGTTCTATCGCGCATTGATTACGGCAATGCCATCCTCACCGGAATTCCCAAAACACACCTGGTACCTCTAAAATCAGTGCTCAACCTCGCGGCCAGGCTTATCACAGACTGCAAACGATTTGACCACATCTCTCCCGCCCTCAAAACCCTCAAATGGCTCCCAATTGAAGGCAGATCCACTTCTAAAACGGCCTGCATTACGCACAAAATCCTCCACCAAAACACTCCGACTTACCTTGCTATCAAATTGACCAAAGCAGGCTGCACGCGATCCCTGAGAAGCTCTAACACCCTCCTACTTATCCCCCTCTTCAGAAAAAGAATTCCACTCAGTCACGCTCCTTTTCAGGCAATGCCCCTCTTATTTGGAATGCCCTCCCACCAGACCTCCGTTGTAACCCGTCCTACCCCAGCTTCAAAAAAGAACTCTAACTTCTTCTCCTTAATAAATACTGGGGCTTCTAACTACCTCCCGAGTGGCCTCGGCTTCCTCAGCATCCCCCACCCAGCTGCTCCGCCTACGGCTAGTGAACTCCCTCCTGCCCCCCCTCCCCTGCCCTTCCCCTTCAATCTTATCACCTTCCCCCCCCCTCCTTGCCTCTCCTTTACCTCCCGTTTCTTACTACACCTTATGACCTTCAGTTTTTCATGCACGTTTTTTGTCCTTCTTGCTCCTAGGTATATTTTATCGAACCTTCCCACCATACTGTGACCTCTATATTGTATATATTATTGTGTTTAGCAATTGTTTTTTACTTCTCATCTAGTGTAACCTTTATCCTAAGTGTACTGCTTATTTTTGAATCAACTTTCTGTACTTATACAGACTGTACCTGTATTTAAACACCTTTCTGTTACAATTGTAAAGCGCTCTGATACCTCTGGGTCCAGCCAGCGCTATAAAAAACCTCTAAAATAAAATAAATAAAAATAAAATAAATCCGCAGGGTGGCTGGGTCCTGCATAGTGTACTTATAGTCCACTTGAATGAGTTTTAACTTGATACTCTGGCACAAACATCTTGGCTATTGTACTTATCTGGAAAGTCTTGGAAAATTCTCAAAACCACATTGTTGACTCTAATTTCTCCTTGTCGACGTGCCTGTGCCAGCATGTGGTCTCTATATCAATAGTGTAGCAATGTCGCTATCACCAGCCGTGGGTTATCTCCCTGGGCAGGTGATCTTGCCGGGACTCAGTGGGCTCTCTCAAGAGCATAGAATGGTGAGAGTCCCTCTGGTGCCACAGTCCCGCAAAGGCACTCCTCCAGATATCTGACCATGTCTGTTCCTTCCGTTTTCTCAGGTAGGCCAGTCACCCTAATAATATTTCTTGTTAAGTGGGTTTCTGCATCCTCCGCCCGGAGTTCTAGTACTCGCACCTTTGTTTCAAAAGTACAATGAGTTGTGCCTTCATTTCTGTGAGTACCAGGCCAGATTCTGAAATTTGGCGTTCATTTGTTACAACTCTTTCTGTTAGCCGCCTGTGGTCGTCTCGCAGTAGGCCCAGATCTGCCCCAATCAAGTCGATTTTGGTCTCCAGCCTCTCCCTAGAGGCATTTATAGCCTGTAGAATATCTTGCAATGCTGTGTTCTCTTCGGTATTCGTCGAGGAGGTGTGCGTTTTATTCTCTTCAGGGTGGTTGTCATTCTGTGCATCTTCCTTTTTCTGCCTCTTGGTCTGCTTTCCCATCTTCTTCTCCCTATGCATTTAATTGGAGTGCCTTGCACCAATCAGTATGTTTCCCGTTTCTCTTCAGGGGAGCACACAGTATCGTACTATCTTTGTTTCAGTTGCGCCGCTTGTCCCCAACACTTCAGGATGTGGTTCCGTATTGCTCGTCTCGTGGTTCGTTTGCTCAGTCTTCAAGCACAGTCTTTTTGCTGAAGGGGCGCGCTAGTCTCTAGGGCTGCAGGGGAAGCCCTTGCAGCATTAGTTGCTTTTCGTAGTTCGGGTTTTGCTCCCTTTGCGCCCTCAGGCGCTGTTGTAGTTCTGGTGCTGGGTGGTTCCCCAGTCCTCATTAACTGCTACACTCCTTGGCCTCAGCCCACGAAGCCTGGTCTTTTCCCTCCTATGTCTCCTAGTTGTGGTAAGGACCCATGGTTGTGGGGGGAGGGCCTTGCTTCGGCCCAGTCCTCCACCCCGCAGGTCTCTGTTGTTCTTCGGTTTTCAGAGCGTCCGCTCCTCTTATTTCTCCCTTGTCTGGGGTCAAGATGGGGTAAGAGGGCCCGATCTGCTCTCAGTAATCTCCTATGCTCGCTGCGGCCAGCTGCCCCAACCGCGCTCTGTCTCCCCGGGTCTTCCTGGACTCTGGGCACCACGCCTGGTCCGCCTAAGTGCGGTATGGATCTTTGTCCATGGAGGGGAGGTGGGAGCCCTCTGCTTCGGCCCGGTCCCCCACTCAGGAAGCCTCTACTGCCCCTCGGCCCAGGGAGCGTCCCGCTCCGTGCAGTTCTCCGTTGCGGGGGTCATGATGGGGGAAGAGGGCTCATCCTAATCCCTGTGCCCCTTATTCTCGCGGTGGTCGGCTGCCCTAAGCGCGCTCCTTCCTCTCATCTCCACCCCTGGCCTGCCCATGGTGCGGTAGGGACCTGTGTCGGTGGCTGGGAGGGGAGAGCCCTATGCTTTGGCCCGGTCCTCCACCCAGTAGGTCTCTGCTGCGCCACGGCTCTTGGAGTGTCATGCTCCTCGCAGTTCACAGTTGAGGGGGGTCAGGATGGGGGGGAGAGGGCTTGGTCCGCTCTCAGAGCCTCCTATGCCTGCCGCAGCAGGCTGTCCTGACTGCGCTCCTTCCTCCCTGGCCTTCTTGCACTGATGTAAAGTAGAGAAGGAGGCTGTTGTATCTCATATGGTTTATTGAGATAAATGATAAAACAGGTGGAGCCAGGAAGCACAACTCACAGCTGCAGAGGAAGGCTTCAACTGACCCTTAATGGAACAAGAATGCAAGAACAGTAATAGACATTCTACAAGGTGGCACGCTCTAGAGCGAGCCTTAAAGCAATATGCAAATAATAAAGGAAAGCACAACATAACACATCCCCCTCCGTCACAATAATGGGAAAAAGGAACAGCAGGGGAAAGGCAAGGGAACAAGGGAAAGGAGGAAGGGACAATGAGGGAAATAAATAATTACTTCACAGAATCCTTAAGCCAACAAGGCAACACTCGTGTCCTATTAGAAACCTTAACTGTAGGTAGTGTGGGTGCTGAAACAGCATCATTATTAACAGCAGGAGAAGTTACAATCGGAAGGGGAGGTACATTGTCATGTACATGACCAGTATCAACTGAGTTGGGTTCCTGTTCAATACTGTCAGGTTTACGTGAGGATTTTTCGGTTTGACCATCATGAGAAACAGGAGAAACGGTTACCCCATCCCCCTCCCTTAATTGAGGCAGAGATCCATTAGGCGCAAGTTGAGACTGCAAACTGCTGCCTTGGAAGTAATCCTCAACCCAATCAAAATCAGTCAGTTTGTCTCTTACAATCTCATCTGCACTATGGTTTTGACAAATATCCAAAGCCACATCCTTCAGGTTCCAAACCTTCCCGTCACTTAACTTGACTGAGTTCCTGAGAACTTCCAGAACCTGTTTAGGCGAATCAAATTTGTTCTCCCCCTTCAAAACCCTGTACGGTTTCTTAATCCTGACCCAATCACCACTTTTAATAATGATATTTTTCACGCCATGGCGCTGATCATAGTAGGCTTTACTCTTGTCATGCACCAATTCCAAACTTTTCTTGACCTCAATAGGTGACCACTGCTGGACGTTATCTTTGAATACCCAACCAGGGTTGAATTTACACCTAGGTAATCTACCACGCATCATCACAAAAGGGGAAACACCTGTACAGTTATTTAAAGTCACCTTGTAAGACCATACAGCTTTTTGTATTTCCAGTTTCCAATCTAAACCTTTGTAATTTGCAGCTTGCAAAATCCCCTTAATAACTCTATTGAAACGCTCAACAGTTCCATTCCCACTGGGATTGTACAAAGAGGTCGTTTTGTGTGTGATACCACATTTTGCAAAATAGTTTTGGGCAACTTTGGACAAGAATTGTACACCATTGTCCGTTAGGATGTTAACAGGTAGACCTTCCACAATAAAAATTTTATCCAAAAACTTTAACACGGTCTGAGTATCCACACTGTCCACAAACTTCACTACGGGCCACTTGGTAAACAGATCAATGGCAACAAGCCCGTATTCCTTTGGGTCACCCACAGGGCCAAAAATATCTACTGCGATGGTTTCCCAAGGCATGTTAGGAATGAGTCCCTCACTCATAGCTGGTCTAAGAGTCCTCAAAGACTTGTCTGCAGAATTGCAAACAGAGCAACCTCTGACAAAAATTTCCACTTCATTGTCAACTTTGGGCCACCAAAACAAATTTTTGACTGCTAGTTTAGTCCTTACTATACCGAAATGTCCCTCGTGACATAACTCTAAGACTTTTTTCCTCAGCCCAGAGGGTGGGACAATCCTGTCCCCCCTCATTAGAACTTCCTTTTCAAATGATAATTCAGAACGTACCTCCCAAAATGGCTTCACAGTGCCCGACAAAAATCTCTCTTTCGGCCAGCCGTGACAGATAAACTTTGTAACTTCCATTAAATCCTTGTCAGCATTATGTTCTCTTAACCAATCCTCCCTGCTAATGGCTGGAAAACCAGAATCATGAATAAATGCTATACTAATGTTACCCCAAGGATCATCAACGCATTCTTCCAGAGGAGAAGGGAGTCTAGATAAACAATCAGCGACAACATTGTCTTTACCAGGTACATATGTGATCATGTAAATGTATTCCTTCATCCGCATAGAGATTCTTGCCAACCTGGCCGAAGCAGTAGCTGTGCCATCAGTGGATAAAATGTGGACCAACGGTTTGTGATCAGTCCTAATGTGAACCATTTTCCCCCAAACAAATGCACGAAAATGTTCTAAAGCCCAAGCGCAAGCCAAGGCTTCCCTTTCTATAATAGGGTATCTGCTTTCAGCAGGTGACAGAGCCCTAGATGCAAACAAAATTATTTTGTCTTTACCCTTGTCATCCACCTGTGATAAGACTGCGCCTAAACCCTTGTCACTTGCGTCCGTTGTCAGATAACAATCTAGATTAGGATCAAAGCTAGACAAGGCGCTCACTTTTTGCAAATCCCGCTTGATTTCAACAAATTCATTCTCACATTCTTTAGACCATTCAAATTTTACATTTTTCTTCAAAAGGGATCTGATGTTGTATACCTTTTGAAGCAAAGCCTTTGATGAACTTAGCACAATACTCAGCCATACCCAAAAAGGATTTGATTCCTTCCTTGGAATCAGGTGCAGGTGAGTTGATAATGCATTCTATTAGTGAAGTTTTTGGTCTGACGCCCTCCTCACTAATTATATGACCCAGATATGAGACATTTCTTTCTCCAAATTTGCACTTAGACAGTTCAACAGTCAAACCAGCAGAACTAAGTGTGGTAAAAACTTCCCACAACTTGGTGTCATGATCCTCTTTATCGTTGCCAGCAATTAGAATATCATCCTGAAAGAAACTAATACCATCCATGTCACCAAACAATCTGTGCATTAGGCGTTGGAAAACAGCCGCGGCTGATGCAAGGCCGAATGGCATCCTTATAAATTGGAAACAGCCAAATGGTGTGATGAAGGCTGTTAGATGCCTAGACTCAGGATCTAAAACTACCTGGTGGTATGCAGCGGAAAGGTCCACTGTGGAAAACCAAGTCGCTCCCCTTAAGGAAGAAACCATTTCGTTTATTTTGGGCAAGGGAAAACGTTCAATCACAATATTTTGATTAAGATGGCGTAAATCAATACACAAACGGATTTTTCCGTTGGGTTTCCTCGCTACGACTATTGGACTAATCCACTCCGAAGAGTCTACCTCCTCGATGACACCTTTGGCTAAAAGACCCTGAATTTCCTTCTTGACTTCATCTCTTATCAAAAGAGGAATAGGCCTAACCTTATGCACTTTAGGCTGTGCATTGTGTTTGAGCATAATTCTATGCTCAAAGCCCCTAAGCTTGCCTAGCTGACCGCTTACTACATTGGTGAATTTATGTTTTAAAATATCTTCCAATTTGCTGCCCTCATCTACGACTAGCACCTTCTCTTTGCTATTCGGATCTAAGATGATATGGAGACTTTTCTGGTCATACCACCCCAGAACAGAAGGTCCTTTTCTTGCAATGTATAATTTGCCTCTGGCCATTCTGCCTTTAAATATAAAGGTAAGCCATCTGAACCCTAAAAGTTCAATTTTACCACCAGTATAACTTACTGGACTAACATCTGAGGCATTTAATTTATCTCCTATTTTCTGTGTAAAATTCTTTTTCCATATCTCTTCGTTGACAATCGTATATGGAGACCCCGAGTCTGCATATACCTTAACTTTAACACCGCCAAAAGAGACTTCACAGATAGGTTTGCCCACCATTGCTTCATCAGTAAGGTTTAACATGTAATTGCCTTCCTCAGTAATGTTCAACATGTAATTCCCTCTTATATTCTTTACACAACTACTTTCATCATCACTACTTCCATCAACACACTCATCCTCATTCCAAATACATTTGACATTAGTACGTCTACGGCACATTTTGCTGAAATGGCCAATGAGACCACAAATACCACACTTTTTTCGTAAAGCAGGGCATGACTTGTAGTAAGCCATATGCTCTTTGCTACCACAGCGGTAACACTTTTTGTCTTCCAACTTATTATCCATTCCTTGGTTCTTGTAAGGTTGACTAAACCCTTTGTTATAAGATTGTTTGTTCTGATATTTTGGTGTCCCTTGGATTTTGAAGACAGCCGATGACGCCTTGTCAGAATCCTTAACAGTATCTTTAATCACAGTAGCACATCTTCCCGACATCTCTGATTTCCTCATTATTGCGAGTACATCGTCGAGAGGTGCATCGCCATTAACCCAAAGGCGATCTTGAATAGGAGAATTATCATTGTGCATCACAAGCTGATCTCGAATAAGTTCGTCGTGTAAATCTCCAAATTTGCAGTCAATGGCCAGTTTTTTAAGGTCATCAATCCATTCGTCTACTAATTCATCCTTTTTTTGTTTTCTTTGGAAGAATTTGTGTCTCACAACACCTATACACACTTTAGGTGCGAAATATCTATCCATATCAGCAATGGCATTATCAAATTCACTTGAATCAGCGTCAACTAATTTTTGCATACGTGAATATGTTTTTAATCCTTTAGGACCCAGTGAATGTAAAAGTATTCTTTTCTTTTGCTCTGGTTTCATTTTAGCATTTTCATCAATAGCACAGATGTAATTATTAAAATACTCCTTCCATTCTACCCACTTCATGTCTGGTTGTGATCCAGTAGCCCAAAAGGGTTGTGGGGGGCTAATGACAAAGCTTTGTTGAGCCATTACTGTTTCAGAAATATCTTCACTGTGGAGTTGATCCCCAGAATTCATATATGTATATAAACAAATGCAAGGATTTTGTGCAGTAATCCCTTTTAAAACACAACACTTGGTTGATTAATAATTAGCAAGTGCCCCGACAGTCTCACCTGTTTATCTTTATCCTCCTTGGTAGATAGAAACGTTATTCAAAGGTGTGAGCCAGAGATGGATTAGCGCTGGTTCAATAAAGTTCGTTTTTTTTTTTTTTTTTTTTTTTAAACTGCCTCGGTGACTGAGCCTCGGTAATTGAGTCTTCCGAGATTCCTTCGACCAACCCAAAATGGCCGCCACGCAGGGTCACGCAACGTGACCTAGCGCGATTATGTCATCACGCGATTAACCCAGGCGCGCGTGATTGACGTAAGGCATTCCGTGTTGGTCGCGCGTAGTCAGATGGTGCTTGGAACCCGGCTACTCGATTGAAAGATGCCGGCATGCGCGACCAACCGGAGCCTGCAAGTTAGTAAATCTTCTTTACAGTAAAGAAAAACATACGAACCAGCCTTTGAATCCGTTCCGTTGAAATGTAGATGGCTCAGGTGATAGTAGAAATAAAATTAAATTCTTTGCAAAGCGATTCTCTTTTTTTCCTTGTAGACGATGAAAAAGAGAAGAAAAAAAAATAAATCCGAGGTTTTAGGTTGCAGGGTGTCGATCCCGATCGTCGCCAATTGTAAAGTAGAGAAGGAGGCTGTTGTATCTCATATGGTTTATTGAGATAAATGATAAAACAGGTGGAGCCAGGAAGCACAACTCACAGCTGCAGAGGAAGGCTTCAACTGACGCTTAATGGAACAAGAATGCAAGAACAGTAATAGACATTCTACAAGGTGGCACGCTCTAGAGCGAGCCTTAAAGCAATATGCAAATAATAAAGGAAAGCACAACATAACAACTGAGCTCTCCACGCTGTGGTGTTTTCCCTGGGTTAACAGTTCTGTTTCTTGTTGGCAGGACGGGTCCGGGCTGCCTTGAAGCGCTTCTTCAGATTCAGTGCTCAGCGGGGGTGTCGCTGCGATCCTCGCTCCTGATGGGCGCTGCCATTTTGTCTGAGTGCTTTCCCCGCCGCTAGGTCTCGCTCCAATTTTCTCCGCAGACAATTTCTATTAGGGGGTTCCTGCTGGTGTGCTCCGAGATTTGGGCTATTGGTTAATCGTTTTGGTTCATTGTATGTCATTTGGAAGGTCAGGGTGATGCCAAAGAGCGGCCGACGGGACGGAGCTCGCAAGCTCTGCCACTTACTCCATCGGCGTCCAAGCCATGCCCCCTTAACGTTTGCACACTTGTCACCTGGTGTAGCTCAATGTATTCGCTATATTCTTCAGATCTTTTTTCATTGGTGTCATATTTGAATGTATTCGTAGGATATTACTCAACCTTTTTGTACTTTTTTTAGCTTTAGGTTGCTCCTTTAATTACTAATGTGTATCTTAACTTTATAGATTTTAGATATATTGTTGGACTGCAATTGCTAAAACGAGTCTGTATTTCCCAGGATCATTCTTTCAAAATAAATTATCATTTTTTATTGTTATTTATTTTATGAATGTTTCTAACATTGTACCTTTTATGGTTCTATGGAACCGAAATAAATGAAACATGACTGAACTCCTTGCAATTGTCCCTATAAACAAGAGTGCGTGTGTGTGATTGGGCAATCAGATCTTGCCTGCAATCTTAAATTATGCAATTTATTTCTGGCAGTAAAAGAGGGGGCAGACATAGTAATACAAAAAATAAGAGCAGCTTACTTGACAAATGACTCGTATAAAACATCTTTTCCTGAACACCGAGCCCACTCACAGGTGTTTGGCATTTAGAAGTGTACATTTTTTTTCTTGGTGTCCTCCTTAAAGCAGAAGCTGGAATGGCCATATTCAGAAAACCATTATGTCCTCTTACTACTTAAGGCTGTAGCTGCTCGTCCTTATGGGGGGCATTGTCTATGCATGTAGTTGGACAATGAAGAGTTTGTATCCTCCAACATACCTAGCACCAGCATCAGTAGATGGTTTGAATACACCTGTGGATAAACGGTTCTGTAGGCAGAAGCTGAAATGTTAAAATATTTTTCAGGTATATTTGGCTACCAGGTGTTAGTGTGGTGGTATTTAAAGTCTCCCGAAGTCAGTGCTACTTATTTGAGCCTTTATTTGGGGAGTATGATTGCTTTTTGTAGGTTTTGTCTATTTTTTCCTTTGATCTGACATACTGTCCTCCTGACGGGGGCTCTGTGCTTGAATCCTACACTTCTCATGTGCACAGTTGCTGGGGTATTTGAATTCTCATTGGGACACGAAGTCCTTTTGGAGAGTATGGCCTAATGGTGGTTATACTTTTATGTTACCAAATTGTACCTGCAGAGAGAAATGTGAATCTGTTAGTCTTTGCCACAAGCATGGCGATAATGAAGCTTTAGGACTTGTTGAAGAAATTACTGGATCAGTTTGGATGCATATACATTTTCTGCAATTGAACCTCTGGGTTGTCTCTCTCACAAAGCAAACCGATGCACCTCAGCATGATAGGTTTGGAGAATTGCAAGGTATGGAGTCCAGCAGAGGTTCCAGCCATAACACATGCACTTTTAAATTTTATGATTTAACATTATTATATCTGCATACCACACAGTTATGACCTTGCTTTGCTCTAAACTTTGGTATAAACTAATTGTTTGTTGTTGGTCTCTCCTTCAAGCAGGGCACATGGTTATGGCCTCATGAGTCTCCTGTAGATGACAAGAAGTAGTTAGAATGTTACATCACCATTGCCGAAGGAATCCTGAGCTGCAGGAAGAGCTGCAGATTCAGGCGGCTGTAGCAGCCGGTGATGTCCACACGGTGCGCAAAATGCTGGAACAGGGGTATTCTCCTAATGGACGAGATGCTAATGGCTGGACTCTGCTTCATTTCTCTGCTGCCCGGGGCAAAGAGCGTTGTGTCCGGGTGTTTCTGGAGCATGGAGGTGAGCACACTAAAGCATGTTTTGCGTTTTCTTTGTTGTAGACCTGCATATATTAATAATACGTTTTGGGCTTGCTACTCAGCAAGTTGATGCATGGAAACCTTTAAAATGGATGTCACATGAAAACCTTTATCTATTAATAGATAGTTTTCATGAAACTGCTAAAAGTTAGATTGCAAATTTAGAGGTCCAGTGTACAGTTGGCCCATAGTGCTGGTCACTGCTTTGACCCAGTGTACGTATTGCTGAGCAGATACCTCCGTATGACTGCTTCCTGACAAGTAAGCATTTCCTTTTTCTTGTTTTTTAGATGTTCTGGCTTGAAGTGTTTAATGTGGTGTTCATGATGAAAATGAGTTAATTCATGGTGGCTGCTATTCGGTCTATGCTAATATTAACAGGATGGTATCCCAATCGACACTGGCTAATATGCTGCTCCCCTTCCTGTGTGGTCTTAATAGCACCATTAGTTAACTTTGGGTCAATTTTTGGACATCTCGTAACCATGCTCTGGTATTTCTATTCCTTTATGGCTTTCCACTTTATTGCAGTATTCCTCTTGGCAATCTCATCGCCAGGTTACTAAATATACATATAAATCATGCTAAGAACGTAACACCAAAAATATATGTATATATAAATTTTGGTGTTACAATCTTACCATGATTCAAGCGCAACGGGTATTGAGATCTGTTTGTTTGCAGGATAACTCTGGTATTAGTGTCCAAATATCTGCCCAGTATTGCTTCTCCACATGGCATTTCCGTACCATATGGTAGGAGTCTGCTTGTGTTACATGAATCTTGCACAGACATCAGATGTACCGTGATCTATTTAACTATTCTTTTTAGGGATAGTTAGGCTTACTGTAACTAATGAGATTGGGAAAAACCTGAATCTGGAGTTCCTACTCAGTCATAGTAATGTCTTTGCCTAGCATCTCCCATTGTCCCTCTAGTGCTGATGCATCACTGCAGCCTGTGTTGGGTGCAGAATAGTAACAGCATGTCTACATTTTCCTTAGTAGGGTCATAGCATTAAAGATCAAAGGGGTTTGATCAGTTCCTCCTTTCATGTTTCTTAATAGCTTCAACAAGAACATTGTATAATAGGAATTGTCCTCTAGCCAATCCATGTTGTCTTCTAAGGGATTCGTATGAAAGGAGATATTATCTCCCGTGGATGGTCTAATACCCAGTATTGATTTTTAGGTCTCGCCTAGCGATGCAGCGAAGCTGCTCGCTAAGCGAATACTATTGTAGCTGACTGCTTATCGAAGTGGGACAGGAGAGGTGTATGAGCTTATAAAAGACATTGGAGAGCATTGGAGACATGAGGTGCGAACGCGTGCTTTTGAAGACATGAGCTGTGAGCGTGTATGGTGACATCAGCAGCGTCTCTTTTCGCGCTTCACCATGCTTTCACTTTTTTGCGACACCGCGTGAGCCTCTCGCAGGCACCTTCACTGCCAACGACCTCTCCCCCACAGTGCTTGTTTCTTTAGTTGTAATGTTGGCATTGTCTCTATACACATCACAGCACAGCACTGTAGCATGCTGTATCCTGTGTCTGGGAGCAACACCCGAGCGTGCATCCGCACCGAGAGTGGCGAACGCATCCTTCCGTCTATGGAGCGATGGTGCAGACTGCTGCGCGTTCACGCGCTGCTCGGGGACACTTTCGCAGACCGGCTGAAGCCGGTATATATACCAAAAATCCAGCGAGGGCTGGTAGTGCAGAAGGGACCGGGGGAGGAAGAGCAGTAGCAGGCAGTGATCAGCCGGGTGTCTGGGGGCGGTGGAGGGCGAACCCGGGCACACGGGTTCCTGTCTCAAACTCGCCACCTCCGGGAGCAGAGTGTTAAAGAGGTCAGGGGGTTACAGGACACGAAAAGCTCAAGGGGGCTTAGATCCAACCTCATGCTGCCAACGTAGGACACTGCTGGTGAGTACTGCTTTTTTATGGCATCAATCCGAACTCCCTCGTACACTCTATTTATGAATTCCATATATGGCGCTATTTACGGCTAGTGGCGTCACAGCGCTGCACAGTCCAAGAGGTGCAACAAGCCACAGAGCCCGCTCTTCGGAAGGCACGTACTGCGAACAGAACCTTCCTCTGTAGGCGAACGTCCCGTACCCTTAAGTTACGGTTACAGCTTTACAGACGCAGATAAATACTAGAGGGCATCAGAACGCTTTACATTACAGGGTGCTTACCGCTTAGGACACAGTTTTAAGAATAGACTCTCGTTACATATATAAATAGCACTACCAACTAAAGCGGACAGGGAGCTGCGCTGTCCCTTTTAAAGGCAAAGCATTGGACACTTTTGTGTGAACTCCGTGTTATACTTAGCACAAAGAGTGAATGAGCCAAGCGCGCTGCTGGTGAGTGCACAGCACGTTCTTCTCTAGATCATTCTCTCATGAGCTTCCTCCTGCCGGAAGACGCGCAGCCACCACCATTTCCGCTTTATACGCAATCTACCTGGAAAAAGGGCACGCGCTTGTTACTTGACGCAGAAGTCCTGAGACTGGCAGTGAAACGCAACCGCAGCAGATAGCTTCCATCCGGTAATGTGCCACATCACAGGATAAACAGTGCAAGACTGCTCTCAAGCTTAGATGTATTAGAAGTACAACATAACATACTCCATGCACTTAACAGAACTCGACAGCCACACCACAGAACATGCAAGCCTTCTGCAGTATATACGTTAAGACGGGTGTCCACCAACAACCTGCACAGGTGCACAATACTACACAGAGAGTACAGAGGCACGTCACTCGAGGATAGTGGACACTTCTCTACAACCAGTGTGGTGCATAGTGGTGGCAGTACACTATGCAGTCAGTTCATTCAAGTGCTCAATAGTGTACATGAGAGCAATCAGTACAGGTGCTCAGCACAACATGTCACATAGGTATACATACGTTAAAAGTACGTTTTGCTGCACAGACAGCACAATTAGTTGCCTTAGTAGCCCAGGTGCTGGCCCCCACCAACCTGTTTTCTTGAAATAACGAAGCAACATGCAGGATCCTAAACCCTGCAGGTTCCAGGCTTAGAGGCAAGCCAGGGTAAGGTGGTCAGTACTAAATTTCAATTCCTGTCCACACTGAGGTAGCCAAGCCTTAAGCATCCCATTTCCGGGGATTCGTCCATACGCCTGCGTGTCATGAGAGAATGCAGAAGAAAGGGGTGCGAAGAGGAGTTTAATTGGTCCTACGGCACACTAAAGGTCTCTGACGCTTTCACAGATCTGTGGAAAAGGCTTCAATTAGGAAAATATGGCATTGTGTGTGCGTCTGTGTGTTTGTGTGTGGCATTTGCGAGCCATTAAGCTATTGGCATTGTAAATGACATTGCCATTATTTATCTGTTTTCAAAACCAACACATACATAAAAATTTTGTCATTTATAATGCCAATAGTTCTAACTTTTGCAAAGGCGAGACTGTTGCATTGTAAATGCTTGTTATAATTACCTGCTGTTCATTTTAGTATATTTGTGCATGTATTTAAACGTGATGGAGACTCTTTGTGGTGATGCCTGGTGCCTTTTCAGTCTGACGTGGTCAGGCATTTTTTGTATCGTGAAAAGGCAGGACTTACTCCGGTTAATCCATGGCCCTGGCATACTACCATGTCTTTGCTCTTTTTGAAGCACACTGTGATGTGTAAAAGAAAATAAATCTGGCAAATGCACTCATATCCTCTGCCTTCCCGATAGTGACACTGTGAAAGAATGTTGGTTGTGTTGCATGCCTTTGGTGTTGTGTGTGAGGTCTGGAATTCTGCTTCTGTTGAGTTAAAGCAGGTATAAGGCGGCACAATACTCCATGCCAACTTTTCCAAAATCAACTTCCTCCCCTGTGACAGATAAATTCGGGTGGTAGTGAAGGGGCAACGCCGGAGCATAGAGTGGTAGTTTGTGCATCATTTGGCCCAGACGTCTCCAAGCTGCGTTCGTAGTGTCTATCGTGTTTGTCGTTTTTATGAAGCGGAGGCCTAATATGCGTAATGATGGCATCAAGTGGGATCGATGCAGCGTCTCCCTCCACCACCGCTACATGAGTCCGGTATGGAGTTTTGTGGTACCAGTGAGTGGCATATTGGGCCTGAGCACATAGGTAATATAGCCAGAAGTCTGGTACTCCCCAGCCTCCTTTGTGAATGGGCAATGTTAGTGTGTCTAATTTTATGCGCGCTTGTTTGCCTGCCCATATCAATTGCAACTGTAGCACCATCGTGGTTATGCGTTTGAAGACCTCTCTTGGAGGTTGGATTGGAATGTTATTAAAAAGATAGAGGAGCTTAGGAAGTATAACCATCTTCACGATTGCCATCCTGTCAGCTAGTGACAGCGGGAGTTGGATCCATCTTTTGACCCTGTCTTTGAGTGCATCTATCGTCCTTCCATAGTTAGTTCTGATGACCACCTCAGTGTCGCGGTGACACCATATGCCTAGATATCTTATAGGGTCCGTCTGCCATTCTAGCGGGTATTCAGTCGTGTGCTGTCATGTAGAGTCTGTCAATGGGAACACAGAGGATTTATCCCAATTAATTTGTAGTCCAGTGTAACCCCCAAATTTGACGTACGCTCTTAAGAGTGGGTCTAAGTTAATGGCTGGGTCTTTGACGTACAGTAGCATGTCGTCCACATATAAGGAGATGTGCAACGGTCTGTTCGGACATTGAATTGCCAAATGGTGATGCTTCTGTCTCACTATGCAGGCTAGGGGTTCCAGTGCCAGGGCGAACAGAAGAGGGGACAGAGGACAGCCTTGCCTCGTCCCTCTCTCTATGTCAATAGCTTCCAACACATAACCGTTGATCTTAATTCTAGCTGTGGGTCTGGTGTAGAGTAACTGCACCCATTGAGTAAATATACGAGGAAAGCCCATTCTATGAAGAATTGTGATTAAATAATACCATTCAATAGAATCAAAGGCTTTTGCAGCATCCAGCATAATTGCTGCAGCTTTCGTGTTTGGTGTAAGGTAATGTGCTGTAGCAAAAAGCATTCTCGTGTTGTGTGTAGTGTTTCTAGAGGGTATGAAGCCTGATTGGTCTGGGAGGACTAGTGCGGGCATAAGTGGTTGTAGGCGCGTGGCCAGGACTTAAGCCAATATTTTTGAATCTACATTTATTAGTGATAAGGGTCGATAGGAGTTACTGGCGGTGGGATCTTTATCTGGTTTTAATGATGCTGTTATCATTGCTTCGCGCAGCGTGGCCGTTAGTATCTGAGCCTCGAGTGCCTCACCAAACAGGTCTACTAAATGTGGTGCCAGTGAATCGCAGAATGTTTTATAGAATTCACACGTGAACCCATCAGGTCCTGGCGCTTTATCGTTTGGTAGTGTTTGTATTACTTCTGTAACTTCTTCTACGGTTAATGGCTGGGCTAGATATTGCCTCTGATTGTCAGATAGCCAAGCGATAGCAATGTCTTCCAGGTAGTGTAGCGTCTCTTGTTGTGTGGCAACCGGTCGTGATGTGTATAAATCCTGGTAGGTGTGCACGAAGCTTTGTAAGATGCCCGCTTGATCAGTGTGTGTTACACCGTCTGGCCCGATAATTTGTGTAATTACTTGTTGTTTGTGACCCGTGCATATTTTAGACGCTAGTGCTCTTCCAGGTCGACCACCCTCACCATTTGATCTGGCCACATGCTGTTTACTTAAATACTTGATTTCGTCTGCTGCAAATTTTTGATGTTCTGTAAGTGTGTTTCTGATGTCGCTCAGCATGGTGGGAGCTGGCGTTAGCTCATATTGACGTTCTAATGCACGCAGTGAGGATTTGCAGCTTGACAATTGCGTTCTGATGTCTTTTAAAATCCCAGCTGTTGTGCTCATACATACTCCCCGTATCGTAGCCTTGAACGCTTCCCATAGGAGGCCAGCGTCGTCAGTGGTTTGTACATTTATTTGGAAGTATTCTTTAATCGCCTTTCCAATGGTGTCTACATATAGTGGGTCAGTAAGCACCCCGGCATTAAATCGCCAATGGTATGGTGGAAGGACATAATCTGGGATGTTCAGAGACAATTTTATGGGGTTATGGTCCGACAAAATCTTGGGCATGTGTGTGATTGCATGTGTCCATAATAATATTTCGGTCGACCCCAACCAGTAGTCCAATCTCGACCAGCTGCCATGTACCACTGATGTGTGTGTCGCTTCACGAACCCCTGGGTAACGCTCTCTCCAGATGTCTTTCATGGATAGATCGCACATAATATCTAGCAGTTTGGTTCTGGCGCGTGTGTGGTGTTCTGTCTTATTTCCTGATCTATCTAATTCGTCATCTAGCGCAATGTTTATGTCGCCTCCCCATAGCATTAATTGATCAGTATCTGTACTTAGGTGTTGCCAGACTTCCTCGAAAAATTCCGGCGCATCAGTGTTTGGACCGTATGTGTTTATCAGTGTCTACTTTGAAGTTTGTGCCTTTTTAATCTAATATAGAGACACCTCTGGCATAAGATGAATATTTGGAGCAGTGTATTCACTCAGCCCAGCATCTCCCCACTTGTGCATGTGAATGTGGAGCCTCATGCGTTTCTTGAAACATTACAATGTCAATTTTCCATCCATCTAAGCATGCAAAAATATGACGAATCTTTTTGGGATTTGTGTACCCTCTGATATTCCATGATAGGAAATTTAACGCTGTATTAGGTATCACAGGTCTGGCCATGGAGTTTGCAATAGACAGTCACATACATCCCCATAAAGTTCAGATTAGGGACCTTACCTCCTGCTTCTTTTATATGTAAGTGGTCAGCTTTGGGTAATGACCGCTTGTGCCCAATTTGTATGCAATATGAATATGTAATATCTCAATAAGGGAAGAGTATAGATTACCAGGAGTCATTTTTAGGTCTCGCTATAGCCATCGCGTAAGCGATGCTTTGCGAGAATTAAAAAAAGGGAAAGGGGCTTTTAAAAATGCTCCCAAAGTCTTCAGGCGGATTGGGCACAGTGCATGTGTGCCCGGGCGCACGCACCATTTGTCCGCCTGCAGCCTTTGGGAGCAATTTCGCGGCCGCTTTGATGTTCTCAGTGAGCCGGGCGGCCACTGAGAACATCAAAGCGGCCGCAAAAGGGATCACAGGTAATGAGGTTCTCCTCCTCGGGCACGACATGCTTTGGCGACTTCTTTACCCATTCCCTCCCTCCCGTTGTCGTACCTTCTCTCCCCCGCCCTCCCTCCTGTTGTCCGTGCCTCCTTGCATGTCCATCCCCCCCCATTGCAAATACTTGTTCCCAGTTTGAAACGGACCATGTTTTTTTCTTCCAAAGGATTGTGCTTTATTATACAATGCGTTTTGTGTTCCTAGGCTTAAATTGCTTTTATTTTGGATAGAAGTGCTTTTGTTTTCCTGTTTGGGACGGACTGTGGTTTTCTCTAGAGAAGGAATTGTGCTTTGTTTTACTAATTGCTTTGCGTTTCTTGTCTAAAACTTTTTTTTATCGCCACAATTTATTTTGCTGCACAGTAACTGAGATCTCAGATTAATTTTTCGTTACGGTTCTCTAATTAAGTCCGCTCCAGTGCATCACATTAGCTGATTGCAACGAGCGATTTAATATGCCCTTCCCCAGGCACTAGTCTTGAGGTTCCCTTGGGGACAATAAGAGCTGCGAAGCCATCAATATGCTACAGACTGCTTGTGACGCAGGCTCTGGAGCGTGCCACGTGTCGACACCAGCCGCGTGCACGCCCAGCAGGGTTTCAAGCCCTTGTCCTCAGAAGGAATACAGCGGTGGAAAACGAGCAGATAGAGGGGTTTTGTTCTTTAAACATCGCACATTGATTTATGGGAAAACCCTAATCTGTCTCTTCCTGTGATAAAAAGCATTGCTAATGCGCAACAGGGACGGACTGGACTACAGGCAGTCTAGCAGTGCCAGAGGGGCTGGTCTGAGACGCCGGTGTGTGTCAGTGTTTTGACAGTTTGTTTGACTATTTTATGTTTTTTTGGGACTGTTTTTACTGTTGATTTCCGTTATTAGCACATGCATCCATTTCGTGCAACAAACACAGATCCATGCATTCTGTTCAAACACCTATACCACATGTCCTTTCAAATTCAAAACCGTCCCGATTGCAAGTGTGGGCCACTGCAAGATGTACTAATGGGCCACTTTTATTTTGGTGCTTGGCTTATTTTTCCTCCCAACCTTGTTGCGCGGATAGGCTGTTACTTTTGATCAAAGCACCTCAAAACGAGGTTCCCCTGTCAAAGTTCCCCTTGCTATTAACATTTTGTGCCAATGCTAAACAGCCCCTAAATTAGATGGTCAACATGCCCTTACCGAATCTTCCGGGTAGTCATCTCGGTACACCCAAAAATTCTCCATTTGTTCAAATCCTTTTGCGCTCTTTATTAGCGGGTGTTGCTTGCTTCGGCCTTTTATGCAGCGTTTAATCACCATTAACGCTCTTGAGGTGTCTCATTTGTTAATGATGTCTGTATGATCTGAAATAAGTTCAAATAACTTGTTGTGCCAGAAATATATGTATGAACAGATAACACAAGTCTCGATCACTGGGGCCAGTCTACCACCTTAGTTAGAATAGTTGTATCGCTCTTCTGCAGCCGCCGTGGTCCTGTGGATTTTGATGGAGTTTTGCTGTGTTCTGTTAAAATTTGACTTTTGGACTAACAGCCTGTAACCTGGTTGAAACTCCTGAGCCACAGAGCCATAAACCAAATGGCCTGATGTGTAACAGCAAATACATTCTTTGCAGCATGTGTTGATGTAGATCACATGCTGTGCTCCGTTTAGTGTCTAACATTGCACGTTAGTTTTCTTCGAAGAAGCTGTTTTGAGGTGACTTCCTACCTCTTAAACCCACCTTGCACCAGGGTTCAGATTCTATTTAAGGTTATTTTGTTTCTCCCTGCCATCGGAATCGGCAGTTTCTTTGTGCTCTTGGTGTCTCACTACAGAAGTACAGAAGTCGAAAACCTTAACAAGGAGACACAAGAATGCTTACTTAAAGCAGGTTAGGACGTTGAGTGCTTTCGAGCTTAATGGACCTAGAAGTTCATGACAGGATTGTATAAAAATGAGGAGCAATGGGAACATACCCTTTAATTTTTGCCTTGCCTGTAATAATTTACTGTGGTCACGCCATCATCCGGGTTGCCCTTTTTGGTACCTCTGTCATGTTACCTGTGGAAATTCTACCTTGTAAGCTCAACAAGCTCCAAAGAGCTTGTACATCACAAATGCTGTCCCACAGGCTAGTATTTGCATAGGGCTCAATCGTGAGTTATCTAGTGCCTACCATGTAAACTCTTATAAGCACAGTTGGGGGTCGCAATTTTCAATGGCATCTTATGGTTTCTTTTGTGTCCTAGCTTTAAGTACCCTGTTTTACCTACTCGTAAATAAAGTACCATCCTCCTTTAAAGTTCTAACTCTGACTCCGTAATCAGCTTATGTGCTATTTTTTGTCTCGGCATAATGGAGCCTCTAATCCTTACTATCTCAGAGTAAGCCTCGACCTATCCACCAAACTACACATGGAGAGATAGGCACCTAGAGGGAGTAACCTTAGTTATTCAGTTGGTGTGCATTAGTTTGTGATAAATATTATCACAGTGCCCACCACAGACACTTCCCAGTAGGCATTTTGTGCCAGCAACACAGCCTGGTTAAAATCTACTTCAGAAATTTCAACATTGCTGAAAACCTCTGTGTAAGAAGTAGGTCTAGGATCATTGACCAATCAAATATTAAATTGCAGTTAGACGTTTAGGATTTCGTAAATGATCGGCATGAAGAAAAAGTTCAAGTAACATTATTCGCTTTGTTGCAAGCCAGTTTTAACATGATTTAATTTGTTGCATGACAGTCCTAGGAAAGTAAGTTGGAGTTAACCATCTCTACTTCCAATCTTCATGGGGCGGTTTTGCACGATTTAGAGTTTGATCATCCTTTAATGCTCCTGTAGTTAGATGTAGACTGGGTAATGCTTTAATATATGCTGGCAGTGGTAATGATTATTTTCGTGTGAGCCTAAACACCCACATTTATTAATAGCTTCTCTCCTTCAGTGATTTGAGGAAGCGATACGACCTTTTCCAAGTGGATGTAGGGCTTCTGCTTTGACGAGCGGTTTTTCAATTTTTGTTTGTTGATACCAACACTTGTTAACCAGTTAGTCTGATTTAGGATACCGTGGCTTGTAAATATATTGCAAGCATAAACTTGTGAAGCCTTTTGGTGGCCGTGCTTTGTTGCCTTAGAAGCTCTACACTTCTAGTACTTGTGTTAACATGCGTACACTAGTAATTAATACTTGCCCTGGTTTGAACCTCTAAGTGCTTTGCATTTTCTACAGCTTATGTGTGGCTTCCACCAAGAAGTTGCATGATTTACGATTGTAAATTCACATTTCTAATTCTTAAAAGTTTACATTCTATTCTGTCTGTAATTCAACTGGTGTACATGTAAGCACTCTGATACCTTTGGGTCTAGTTCGCGCTATATAAAACAGCAGAAAAAAAGCATTTGCAATGCAATAGGTCTCACATTACTCAATGTTTGAGCTATTGGTGTTGAATTATTATTAGCAATGCCAATAGCTCAAACTTTAATAATGCGAGACCTATTGCTTTGCAAATGCTTGTTTTCCAAGCTATTTTTTTTAACCAACGTATCATTGTCAAGTTAAAATAATAAATAAGCAATAAATACATGCGCAGTGATTTGACATAAGTTTGTATAACTTCCTGCACTTTCTTCTGGTTTTACTTTTGTCCAGCAGGTGGCAGTAACGTAATTTAACTAATAGTGAATTTGAACGCTTCGCTTTTCTATTTGTATCCTCCTTTGAACCAAACGGACTCGGTATTAGAAATAAAGGTGCTAGGAATGGCCAATGCTTTGATACGAGTGTTTCGAATCTCCCCCTACTAAACTTCCACAGAATGCTCCATTCATTGAACATGATGAACGTTTTTGCCCAAGGTCTAAAAGGTTTTTTATCAGTGTAGTAAAATTATTATGCTGGGGTTCGTAGAGTTTAACAGAAGGAGCAGCTTGACTGCAGATCTGTTAAGTTGAAAGCTTGTTCTTATACAGTTTTGCAGCCCGCATCTTTAAAATGCTAACGCAAAGGACAAGCTCAGAAAAGGGCGCAGGGTTTTCATTAAAAATTCTA